>NC_052162.1:79702473-80335389 GCF_902713615.1 Scyliorhinus canicula | reverse complement strand
CCCCCCCCCTCCTCGCCCCTCTCCCCTCCTCGCCCCCCCCCCTCCCCTCTCCCCTCCTCGCCCCCTCTCCCCTCCTCGCCCCCTCTCCCCTCCTCGCCCCCTCTCCCCTCTCCCCTCCTCGCCCCCCCCTCCCCCCTTCCTCAACAGAACAACAGTACTTGGGACTCAGTCCTCCCATTTGCTCTCATGTTTTTACGGAACACCGTTTCCACAGGATACACCCCACACGCTCTCATGACCGGACGCCCCATGAAAGGCACAGAATATTTATTAGGACTAGACTTGACCAGCCCCAAAGTGACGGCCCTCACCCACGAGAACGCAGTAAGACAGCTTGTAGATGATGTTAAAACGGCTCAGCGAGCAGCCGCAGTAAAATTGGGCACCAGAAAGAAACAGAGCAAGGCTTGTTTCGACAAGACAGTGCATGCGACTGAGTTTGAAGTAGGACAGCAGGTCATGCTATCCCTTTACAACCCCAGCTCATTCCTGTCATCTACGTATTCAGGTCCGTACTCCATTTCGGACAAAGTAAGCCCCTCCGTGTATAAAATAAAGTACCCCAACGGAATGACTGCGTGGTTTCATATTAACCAGCTCAAGGCAGTCCAACCACGCACACCACGTCATGCTCGCCACAGCAGATGACCACGCCCCACCCACAGGAAACGCATTCCTACCCTCCCCCAGCCCGACCTCGACTCCGCCCCCTGACTCACGACTCCGCCCCTCCACGCCCACCGACTTCAGCTACAGCGGCAGTGACTGTGAAAACACAGACGAGAACAGGTCCCGGCGGAGTCGCCAATAAATGTTGCTAAGTGTTGCTTTTACTTAATTGCTCTGTTTGATAACCTTTGCTCTAGAGTCGCCGGGTATCTTTCTGATACCACCACGAGGTTCAAAGCCAAGTGCTGATCAATAACTCAATACACCAGTTAGTAAGTTTCAAATCAAAACACATTTATTATACACACAGTCAATCACTACTCATGCATAAAACTCTACTTACTAGACTATCACTACAACTAAAGGCCTATACTTAGCTTTCAAATGGCCCACCAGGTCAGAGGAACAATGGTCTTTGTCCGGTTCTGAGTTTGCAGGCTTTAAGCTGGTATGGAATAGTAGCTAGGAGCGCCTATCTCGTAGCGTGCGTTGACTGGAGACTTACTTGGTTGGTGCAGCTGCTAGGCAGGTCTCTCCTTGTTGAGAGTCACGGTCAAGAGTTCTTTGAGAGCTGCCAAGAGAGCAAACTGAACTTTGGGACTCTACTTTATAGTCCCCAGGGGTTTCATGCCCTTGTGGGCGGACCCCGGACTTGATCCCAATTAATTGGACCATGTCCCAATCGTTCTAATCGATTTCTCCAATACCGGAGTGTTCCCTGATCGTTGGGCGGGCCCTATGTGTCCGTTGGCCTGCCTTTGTCCTAGCTCCTGCTGGCGCCGGGGAGTCTGTCTTGGTCTCAATTGATTCAATGTTTCTAATTGTTCCTGGGGGTTGCTCATTAGTATGTAGATGGCTATTGGTTTCGGTTCTGTCTGGGTTCTGCAAATCTTAATACACAGGAAACCTTGCACCTGCTTGTTTTCCTGTGGCTGGCCAATTTTCCCTGTATTCTTTGCGGGCATCCATTTTGGAATCGGGACGTGGCCACCCCAGGTGGCTACACCAGGGAAGGGAGTTCAAAAATTACCGGCTCTATATCCTTCCCCACCTCTGCGTAGCCACACTCCTGGGGTGTGACTTCCAGTGCAATCTCCAAAGTCTAACTTTCAAATTCGGTGGCCCTATACCCCCTCTCATTGTCTGCAGCCTCGTGACCCTCAAGGTCGATTCGCCTTCCCTGTTTGCGAACCTCACCCCGGATTGCAAACCCAGGGGCAGACGGTACGGTGTCCAGGACCGGATCTTTATTGGGTCCGAGGTCCAACGGCTACTGAGGGAAGGAGTCATTGAAGCTAGCAACAGACCGTGCAGAGCTCAAGTAGTGGTGGTAAAGACTGGGGAGAAGAATAGGATGGTCATCGACTACAGTCAGAACAGGTTCACGCAGCTGGATGCGTACCCTCTCCCCCACATATCCAACCTAGTAAACAGGATCACGCAATACAAGGTCTTCTCCACGGTGGACCTTAAGTCCGCCTACCACCAGCTCCCCATCTGCACGAGTGACGGTAGAGAGGGAGAACGGAACGGTCTGGAAGACCGTCCTACGGTCCAGAAATCTCCCAATCACCTCACGAACGTCTTCTTGTTTTCCCCAGGAAGTCCTCCACTGGGACCTCGCTCCCGACCTGGCTGGCATCCCCTGGACCCATCCTGCTCCGAAAACACATGCGGGCGCACAAGTCGGACCCGTTGGTCGAGAGGGTCCATCTTCTCCACGCTAATCCCCAGTACGCCTACGTGGTATACCCCGACGGCCGACAAGACACGGTCTCCCTACGAGACCTGGCGCCCGCCGGATCCCCGCGTACACCCTGCCACCAGTCCCACACCCCCATCCCACCGGTGCACCTTACAGCTGCCCCCTTCCCAGGAGGATCAGTTCTTCCACCGGCCCCGTCTAGGCTCCCCCGCCCACCGACGCACCCCGCAAATGCTCCCTTCCTAGGTCAATCAGCTTCCCCACCAGCGCCGTCTAGGGGTGTTGAGGCTGCCACAGAGATCGAAACCACGCCCGAACCTCCACTGGCGTCACCACCAAAGCTTCGACAATCACAGAGGACGACCAGGGCCCCCGATCGACTGATTGCTTCATTTTAACGTGTATATAGTTAATTGTAAAATTGTAAATAGTTTCGATAATAAGGGAAAACGCTGTACGGAGGCATTACGGCACCTCCATAACCATAACCTCTACCTTGTTACCATGTTGTAATACCAAGCCACCATCCCCGCCGGACTCTTTTTTTTAACAGGGGGCGAATGTGATAGTCTGTGTAGAGGTATTACAGTACCTAGTAATGCTGGAACACCATTGTTAGATAATGTATGCTTTCCATTGGTCGAGCCTTTATGGTAGCTCCGCCCTGCAAGGCGGGGTATAAGAGCCCGTACCGCCCCAGCAGCTTCCTTTCTGTACCTGAGCTGCTGGGGGAAACATCTAGCTTATTAAAGCCTTCAGTTGGACTACAACCTCGCCTTAGTAGTCATTGATCGTGCATCACTGGGTGGATGGGAAGAGAACAGCACCTTACCGTGTTGGGGTGTATGAAGCTCTCTGTACTCCTGGAGTCGATCAGGCAGGATGATTTGTGCCATTGATGAGCACGGTCGTTGTCACGGTCGAGAGTGTTCGGGACGTACGCGCGGGCGTTTCGGGAGGGCACATCCAGGGCAGAGCTAGCAAGGGCCCGTGCCTCCTTGAGGCCTAGTGTCTCTTTTTCTAGCAGCCACTGGTGGATTTGGGAGGACAGCATACCTGCAACGAATGAGTCCCGGATCAAAAGTTCTGTGTGGTCTCTGGCTGAAACTTGCGGGCAGTCACAGTTCCTACCTAACACCAGGAGCGCACGGTAGAATTCCTCCAGCGATTCCCTGGGGATTTGTCGCCTCGTCGCTAGCAGATGTCGGGCGTAGACCTGGTTTACTGGGCAAATATAGTGTCCTTTCAACAGAGCCATCGTGGCCTCGAAATTATCCGCATCCTCGATGAGGGTGTAGATCTCTGGGCTCACCCTTGAGTGAAGAACGTACATCTTCTGGTCCTCCGTGGGTGTAGTTGTGGCCAGCCAGTGTTTGATAGTTGCCGCTGAGTTTGCCACATGGGTGCTGAGTTGCAGACACTCCAGCTTGATTCGGAGCTCCATTCTTTAAAAACTAGTCCAATAAATTGATGCTCGATCAATAACTCTCGAAGCGAGATTGGATGACAATTGAAGGCTTTATTGGACTAGATGTTTCCCCCAGCAGCGCAGGTACAGAATGCAGCAGCTGGGGAAACACAGGCTCTTATACTCCGCCTTACTGGGCGGAACCAGCAGGCAGGCTTCACCAATGATATTGCTGTCTCAGGTACCTCTCACACCAGTGGTCTTACAGCATCAACCTGGGTACCGTAATACCCCTAATACCGACTACCACACTCCTTTTATGGCTTGGTTTCATATTTTGTTTTATAATTCCCCTGTGCAGGACCTTAGGATATTTCATTCTGTTAATTCCAAATTGTTTTTGTTGCCATCAGATATTTAAACTAGTGAGCTCTGGTGACCTGGAGAAGCAATGGTGTGTGTCCTTAAGCAGGCAGATTGAATAATACTTACATACACAGAGTCAAAATCAAGACGTGCAAGTCAGTATAATGTTGAGAAAGTACTTAAAAGAGCAGGAAAGAGACCGCATGGTGGCACAGTGATTAGCACTGCTGCCTCACAGCACCAAAGACCCGGGTTCAATCCCAGCCCCGGGTCACTGTCCGTCTGGAGTTTGCACATTCTCCCCATGTTTGCGTGGGTCTCACCCCCACGACCCAAAGTGCAGGGTAGGTGGATTGCCCCTTAATTGGAAAAAAAATTAAAAACAAAACAAAAGGGCAATATAGAATCCTGAGCTCATGTACAAAAGCAAGGAAGTTATGAAGAATCTAAACACTGGATTGGCCTCAACTGGAATTTTTCGTATTTCTGGGCACCCCACTTTAAGAAGCCGTTAGAGTGTGTGTGGAAAGGATTAATGAAAATGTGGGATGGCGGACTTCAGTTATGAACAAAGGTTGGGGAAGCTGGGGTTATTTTCCTTCGAGCAGAAAATGTTGAGAGGAGATTTGGTTTTGTTCAAAATCATGAGAGGCCCTGACAGAGTAGATAAAAATAGCTCTCACCTTTGGTGGAGGGTCAAGAACCAGAGGACACAGGCTTATGGTGATTTGCTAAACAAAAATAAAGGCAACATGAGAAAATATTTTTAAATTCAGTGGGCAGTTAGGATCTGATTGCATTGACTGAGAATATGGTGGAGGTATATTCCATGGTGCTTTCAAAAATAATTGGATAGTCAGCACAAGATTTAAAATGTGCAGGGTTACAGGGAAGGGGAGAGAAATGGAACTAGCTGAATTGCTTTTACAGAGAGTCAGGTCAGACGTGATGGGCCGAATGGCCTCTTTCTGTGCTGCAACCATCCTATGATTCTAAATTTGAACATGTAGTGATTTAAAATAAAGTGTGAAACTAAGAAAAAGAGAGAACGAAGGGATGAAGAGTGAGATAAAACAGATAAAAAGCTTTTTAAAAAGTTTTAATACTTCAGTGATAATTAAAATCTGTAGGAATCAGCCTCTGCGTTTGAAAAAATGAATTTTCAGTGGTCGATGCTGTTTGGCAGTAATTACGATTGATTATCCCATTAAAAATTAATTTGCACCTGAATAATAAAGTGATGACATTTTCTGTCATGTTTAGTTGGGTATCTAATGGGTAATCTAATTGCAACTTTGTGCTCTTCAAATTTAGACTGCTAAGTTGTTCCAGTGTAGCGAAGTTTGTAACAAGCACGGAAAAGCAGACAGCAACTTTCTGATTTTGTGTTAAACTGCCCTTGTTCAGAACAGGGAAGTTGCTATTCAATTTACTCCATAATAATATTGAATGATGACAGCCTTACCATTATTCTTATACCCAAAATCCAGACTATTTGTGATTAAATATTGGGAAGACTGAAGCTACTGTTTTCAGTCCCCACTCCAAATTCTGTTTCCTAAATCCCGACTGCATCTCATTCCCTGACAAATGTTTGAAAAAAAGCCAGTCTGTTTGCAACCTTGGTGTTACATTGAACCTGAGGTGAGTATCCAACCTCTTACTTGTTCTATCTTTAAGACCGCTTATTTTAATTTCTGTAGGGTAAGGGGACTAAGACTTCATACTGTATATTTTTAAAAATACACGTAGACATCGTCATTGTTTTTCAAAATTTTTTTAATTAAACAAAGTTATTTTAAATTACTGAATTGAGAGGGCAGCACCGGGCACAATGGTTAGCACTGCTGCCTCACGGCGTCGAGGTCCCAAATTCGATCCCGGCTCTTGGTCACTGCACATTCTCCTCCTGTTTGTGCAGGTTAGGTGGATTGACCATGTTAAATTTCCCCTTAAATTGGAAAAAATGAATTGAGAACTGTAAATTAAAAGAAATTACTGGATTCATGTCTGGCTGTGACCTTTGAACAAAAGGTGTTACCTGCAAGCATCAGGGAAACTTGAACCTCTTTATCTCTAAAGCGAGACTAAGCACCTCCCCCCCCCCCCCCCCCCCCCGTGAGCTGCACAACCCACATTCAAAGAGAGCTATACAAAGGCCATCTCAATTTCATAATCCAGACTAGCCAAAGAGACTCTACTTGTCCAGGAGGACAAAGGGCCTCCTCAACCTTCCATTCAATTCTTAATGGCTGGAACATTTAACAACCTCAAGATGATGGATACATATCCTTTTGTTAATGGTGGTGTGGACAGATGAGAGTTATGTGACATCGACCTCTAGTTTGTGGAAGCAGTAATATTGTCTTGCTGTACTGCAAACTCAGCCTACCATTTTACCATCTAACTGGCAGCATCACAGGAAAGGAGCTCTGCCCAGATTGTATACCTGGCCCCATCTACACTGTTTCTATTGGAACCTTGGACACTCGCAAATAAGCCTAATTGATCTCTGCATGCTCATCTCATTGTGTACTGTCAACCCCACTGGAATAGTGAATTACACTGTATCAGTTTTCAGTACACCAACCTCAGTGAAGGAATATCGCCTTGGACTTCTATTCTGGATCCCATTTGAAACAATAGCTGGAATTGTCCAATTTTCCTGCGATGGAGATGGTGAGCTATTGGCCATTGGTGGGATCTTCTGGTCCCGCTGAAGTCAATGGTAATTTACACGGTTTGCCGGCCCCGCTGCTGGGGAACCCATTGTGAGAAGTGGCTGGGGAACCCATCATGAGAAGTGGCTGGGGAACCCATCATGAGAAGTGGCTGGGGGGGGGGGGGGAATCCTGCCAGTGGGAAGGGCTGTAAAATTCTGTCTAATATTTATTTTCTCAGTGGTCTCCGCACTGTAAATCAAATGCAAAGGAGGCAGCGTTGCGATCCTCCTCCCGCATTTTGAGAGTATGCAAATAAAATCAACCCTTTGTGTTTATCCTATCTTGAGTTTGTTGTGGGGTTATTAATAAAAATTGTATCACACCAAAACTGAGGGATTGGGGTATATGCCACCACATATAAAGGGAAAAGCAAATCAAAAAACACCTTTTTACAGAGAGGTGGTTAGTGGAGAAATTAATACTGTTTAAATTAACTCCTCTCCTGTATGTAACAGGGGTGGCATGGTGGCACATTGGTTAGCACTGTTGCTTCACAGTGTCCGGGACCTGGGTTCGATTCTCGGCTTGAGTCACTGTCTATGCGGAATCTGCACGTTCTCCCCATGTCTGCGTGGGTTTCCTCGAGGTGCTCTGGTTTCCACCCACAAGTCCCGAATGAAGTGTTTGTCAGGTGAATTGGACATTCTGAATTCTCTCTGGATGTACCAGAACAGGTGCCGGAGTGTGTCGACTAGGGGATTTTCACAGTAACCTTCCGTGCAGTGTAAACGTAAGCCTACTTGTGACACTAATAAAGATTATTAGCATCACCCAACTTCATCTCAGCTGCTGAAACACTCATCCATTCCTTCATAAGCTCTAGACTTGACTACTCCAACAAACCCCTGGCTGGTCTCCCAGATTCTACCCTCCGTAAACCTCCTGCTGCCCGTGTCTTAACTCGCAGTAAATTCTGTTCACTCATCACCCCTGTGCTGGCTGACCTGTATTGGCTTCTGCTCAAGCAATGTGTTGATCTTAAAATTCTCACCCTTGTTTTCAAATCCCTCCATGGCCTTGCCTCTTCCTTTATTGTCTTCCAACCTCTTGTAATTATGACCTCTTGTGCATTCTGCAAGCTTTGGAATGCCTCCCTGCACCTCTCCGTTTTTCCTCCCTATTAAAATGACCTATTTGAGCAAGCGTTGCTCAGCTTACCTAATATCTCCGTTCATGGTTTGGTATCATGCTTCGTTTGATAGTGTTTCCTGTGAAGCACCTTGGGATATTTCATGACCATTCAAGGTCCAATGTTCTATTTCCATTGTAAACGTCAGTAAAATAAAGTGACATTCAGAATTACTCAATTGTGACTAAAATTTAATGACCTTACTCCCAAAGCATACCCATCAGTGGATAAGCTCCAACTTTAATTTGCCTTGACCTCAGGGAGTTCCATTCCTGTCTGGCTTACCTGTTGCTTTTGCTCTGTTGCATTGTCCGTGGGTAGCTTGTTGCGGCGCCCTCTGTCTGCCGCTGAGGGGAAGAGCGGAGCGGCCGCGACAACGTGCGCCTGCGCGCAGACGGCGCGGCCGGGGTTGCTGGAGCTAGAAGCCGGGGGAAGAGTTGGGGGTGACGGGTGGGGAGGACGGGGACACACGGCAGATTGCTGAGCCGCAACCATGTTCCAATCCAGGGTGGCGTGGCAGAAACTGGCTCCACTGAGCCGGGCGTCGTCCGTCCTAGTGAGGAGTAGCGCCAAGAGACGAGGTAAAAGGTTTGGGGAGAGCGCAGTTTGGCGGGCGGGCTGGGTGGGGGGGTTAGGCCGCGGGTTTGCTCCCTCTGGTCAGTGTGGGGCCCTGTCGAGCCAAGGTCGTGGGAACGTCTGAAGGCAAAACTTGCATGTGTGTCGGCCCCGCACCCTGGCATGTTCGGCGCGCCCGTTTGATTGATTTTGTTGGTAGTTCTTGGTAGGCGGCACTCCAGAAGCAGGGACAGTTGTGACCTGTGCCCGAATAAGGAGGATGTTGATCTAGCTGTGCCAGATGCACTCTTGAGAAATCATTCATACCCAGGAGTTACCACAGTGCGACCTGCACCAGATCCATTCCTGTAACTGCACAGCTGGAGTGCGGTGTGTCTCCATATCTGCATAAATAAAGCACTGAAATAATCCATAGCTGTGTCGAGGATCTGCCAAAAACACCTGGCCGTGGGAATAAGTCCCTTTTTTTGGTGTGCTTTCACACTTGAACGTTTGTTTTAATATCCGACGTGGACGTAAAGTCAGCTTGACGACCAGTTTCACTTGAAAACAATATAAATCGTCCACTGGTTGTATGCAGGTTGTGGCGATTCGCAGCAAGTAAGCACTTTTCTTTGGTCCAAGGTCAACGCCACCAAGCACTAAATGAAGGTGGCAAGCAGGTCGTGGTACATGCAAACATCTTGATAACCCAATATAAAAGCAAAATACTGTAGAGGCTGGAATTCTAAAATGAAACAAAATGTTGGAAATGTTCAGCATTTTTAGTGAATTACTTTTCATCAAAACTGAGTAATGTTAGAAATATAACAAGTTTTATGCAGTTGGGAGGAGCAAAACGGAGAGGCCGCACAGTAGCTCAAGTGGATAGCACTGTGGCTTCACAGCGCCAGAGTCCCAGGTTCGATTCCCCGCTGGGTTACTGTTTGTGTGGAGTCTGCACGTTCTCCCCATGTCTGCGTGGGTTTCCTCCCACAGTCCAAAGACATGCAGGTTAGGTGGATTGGCCATGATAAATTCCTCTTTGTGACCAAAATAAAGGTTAGGAGGGGTTATTGGATTAGGGGATAGGGTGGAAGTGAGGGCTTAAGTGGGTCGGTGCAGACTCGATGGGCTGAATGACCTCCTTCTGCACTGTATGTTCTATCTGTGGTCATGTGCAAGGCAGGAGGGATTAAATGACAAAAGGTTAAAGTGAGGTAAGTATAGAAGCAAACGATGGGTGTACAGGATCTAGAAATAGCAACAATTGAACCATTACAAGCACATGTCTGACTACATGGTTATGGGTAATGGTTATGTCCTGAAATTGTCAAGTTCCATTTTGAGGCCAGAAGGTTGTAAGTTCTCAAATCGAAAGATGAGGTGCTCTTCCTCGAGCTTCCTTTGAATGTTGTGGGATCAGTATAGGAGATTGATAGCAGAGTGGACTGAATGGGAGGGGAGAGAATTAAAATGACAAGTGACTGGAAGTTCAGGGTTATGCTTGCGGACTAAATGTTTTGCAAAGCAAATATCCAATTTGAGTTTGATCTCCAAAGAAGTTCCAAATATTCTTGTCTCTGAGAAAAAAAAAATCCTCCTCATCTTTGTTTTAAATGGGCAATCCCTTATTCCAAATCTATGTTCTCTAGTTCTAGATTGCTCCATGAGAGGAACCATTCTCTCAGTATGTACTGTGTCAAACCTCCTCACCATCCTGTTTTCAATAAGATCACCACATTCTAAACTTCTATGAGTATCTGCTCAACCTAATCCACCTTTCCTTGTAAGAAAACTTCTTCATCCCAGGAATCCTCCTGGTGAGTATTTTTTGAACTGTCTCAAATGCAAGTGTAGCCCTACTTAAATAAGGAAGCCAAAACAATATGGTGCAGTCCAACCAATGCCCTATACAGTTCTGGTGAGACTTACTGACTTGTACTCCAACGTCCCAGCAATAAAGGTCTTTTTCTGTCCTAGCTATTTGCAGTGCATGTGTGCTATTTATGTTTCATGTATGAGGAGACCCAGATCCCAGTACCGCATCATTCTGTGGCCTTTCACCATATAAATAACACTTTGCTTTTCTATTACATTTGAACAAGGAGCCATTCAGCCCCCGAGCCAGCTCTGCTATTTATTAAGATCATGGTTGATCTGAAAGTAATCCCACCTACCCCAGATAATCTATGATCCCCTTGCTAACCAAAAATCTTTCCACCTCTGCCTTAAAAATATTCAAAGACTCTGCTTCCACCACCTTTTCAGGATGAGAGTTTCAAAGACTCACGATCCCTTGAGGGAAGTAATTAATCTTATCTCAGTTTTAAATATACGACCCCTTACTGTAAACTGTGACCCCTAGTTCTAGATTTTTCCACATGAAGAAATCTCCTCTTCACTTCGACCCTGTCAAGACCCTGCAGGATCTTCTATGTTTCAATCTAATCAACCCTTATTCTTTTAAACTCCAGTGGATAGAAGCCTGTCATCTGTAATCCAGATATTAGTCTGATAAACCTCTGAACTGCAACCAATGCATTTACCCCTTTCCTTAATTAAGGTGACTAATACTGTATGCAGTACTCCATATGTAGTCTCATGAGTGGCCTGTACAACTGAAGCATTACCACCCTACTTCTACATTAAATTTCCCTCTCAATAAATGATAACATTCTATTACCTTTCCTAATTACTTGCTGTACTTGCATACTAGCCTTTTGTGGTTCATGCACTAGGACATCCTGCACCTCAGCTCTTCAAACTCTCACCATTTAGATAATAAGCTTTATTTTTTGATTCTTCCTGCAAAAAATGGAAAATTCAGAATTTCCCTCATTACACTCCATTTGTATGATCTTTGCACACTCACTTAACCAATCTATATCTTTTTGTAGCCTCCTTGTGTCCTGTTCGCAACTTACTATCCTACCTATCATTGTGTGCAAATTTGTCAACTATTCCTTCAATTCCTTCAACCAAGTAATTTATATAAAAATGGTAAACAGTTGAGGCCCCAGCATTCATCCCTGTAACACACCACTCCTTATATCTTGCCAACCTGAAACAGACCCATTTATGCTGCTTTGTGTTAGCCAGCCAATCTTTTATCTTTGCGACTATGTTACCCCCTATAACATGAGCTTTTAATTTCTGCAATAATTTTTAATAATATTCTTTATTGTCACAACTGCATTAACACTGCAATGAAAGGGGCGGCGTGTGGCACGGGGCTACCATGGAGAAAGCAGCAGGACACTGATATAAGCAGAGAAATAAGCTGGGGTAAAAGATACAAGGTAAAACATTTTGCAGCATCAAGTGGCAGAAAGAGAGAATGCTGTGATCATTGTTACAGATTGTCTCCATGCAGATAAATATAGCCACTTACAGGAGACACTGGCGCAGTGGTTAGCACTGCTGCCTACAGCTCTGAGGAACTGGGTTCGAATCCCGGCCCTGGGTCACTGTCCATGTGGCGTTTACACATTCTCCCCGTGTCTGCGTGGGTTTCACCCCCACAACCCAAAGATGTGCAGGTTAGGTGGATTGGCCATGCTAAATTGCCCCTTAATTGAAAAAAAAATGAATTGGGTACTCTAAATTTATAAAATGAAACACTGCAATTAAGTTACTGTGAAAAGCCACATTCCGGCGCCTGTTCGGGTACAGAGAGGGAGAATTCAGAATATCCAATTCACCTAACAGCACGTCTTTCGGGACTTGTGGGAGGAAACCGGAACACCCGGAGGAAACCCATGCAGATACAGGGAGAATATGCAGACTCCACACAGACAGTGACCCAAACCGGGAATCGAACCTTTGATGTGGCACTTTATCAAAAGCCTTCTGGAAATCCAACTTCAGTACATCCACCGGTTCATCTTTATCCACAAAACATGTTACTTCCTCAGAGAACTCCAATAAGTTGGTTAAACAAGATTTCCCTTTTACAAAGCCATGTTAACTCTGCCTGATTACCTTGAACTTATCCAAATGCCCTGCTATATCTTATTTAACAATGGCTTCCAGCATTTTTCCTATGTTATGCTAACTGGCCTGTAGTTTCCTGCTTTCTGTCCCTCTTTTTTGAATAATGGAGTTAAATGTGCTATCTTCCAATCTAATGGGACTGTTCCTGAATCTAGGGAGTTATGGAACAATACATAAACTACTGCACTAGACCCTAAGATCAACACCATCAGGACCCAGGCACTTGTTAGCCCGCAGCTCCAACAGTTTACTCAGTACCACTTTTCCGCTGACTAATCTTTCTGAATTCCCCCCCTCACCATTTCCTGATTTATAGCTGCTTCTGGGTTATCACAAATCCTCCTACCAAAATAGACAACCTCAAATGTTCCCATGCTATACTCCAGCTGCTACATTTTTGCCCAGTCAAGTAATCTACATCCCTTTCAGACTCATTGTGTCCCTTTCACAACTTGCTTTCCCACTCATCTTTTTCTCATCAGCAAATCTGCCCACAAGTCAGTCTTTTGGATAAAGTCATTAATATAGATTGTAAATATTATTTGAGGCTCCAATATTGTGGCAACCCATTAGTAGAGCTTGCCAACCTCGGAATGATCCATTTTCATTGATCTCTGTTTCCTGTTACTTAGTCAATCCTCCAGACATGCTAATATATTAACTCCAATACCATGAGTTCTTGTCTTATGGCACCTTATGAAATGTCTTTTGGAAATTGAAATACTGATAACCTTTTATCTGCCCTACTTATTGTACCTCAAAGGGCTATAATGGATTTGTCAAGCACAGTTTCATACAATCAAGCAGAGTCAACATTATTTTATTATGATTTTCTAAATGTCCTGCTTCTACTTAATAGTAGATTCCGGCCTGTTCGTGCTAACATATGTTTGACTCACGTGTCTATAGCTCCCTTCTTCCTGTCTCCTTTTTTCAAAACCACTGGGACCTTTTTGCAACCTAGAGACTTTTGAAAGATTTACCATCATCACCATCTCTACAGCCACCTTTAAGAGCCAAGGATGCAGGGACTTGTGAGCCTTTAGTCACATATTTTTGCCTAGTATTTCTTTCTCCAGTGATAATCGTTGTTATTGATTATGGTTCCTTGGTTTATCTTTCTCGCCAAATGACAGCCGTGACTGAGTGATGGTGCTTGCATCTGAGTCAGAAGGTTGTATATTCAACCTCCACTCTCCAGGCTTAAGTATATAATCTAAGTTTGCAATGCTGAGGCAGTACTAACTCCATATGGCATAGGAGCAGAATTGGGCCATTTGGCCCAACGAGTCTGTTCCACCATTCAATCATGGCTCATATGTTCCTCATCCCCATTCTCCTGCAATCTCCCCATAACCCTTGATCCCCTTATTAATCAAGAAATCTCATTAATCAAGAACCCCAGATTTGTGTTTGAAGTGCTGTTCCTAAAGGGCTACAGACCAAGAGCTGGAAGGTAGAATTAGACAGATAGTTCTTTCTTAGAACATAAGAGCAGGAGAAGGCAATTTAGCCTCTCGAGCCTGCTCCACAGTGCAATATGATCATGGCTGATCTCATCATGGCCTCAACTCCACCATCCTGCCCATTCTCCGTACCCCTTCGACCCATTACTAATTAAAAATCTGTCTAGCTCCTCCTTAAATTTACTCAATATCCCAGCATCCACCCCACTCTCGGATAGCAAATTCCACAGATTCACAACCCTTTGAGAGAACTTGTTTCTCCGCCTCTGTTTTAAATTTGCTACCCCAGGGTGCTCCCTACCACTCTTGGGGTGGTGTCTTTCTGATAAGTGGTCTCCTCTCAGGTGGGCATAACAAATTCTGTGGCATTATTTAAGGAACAACAGGAGATTTTGCTTGGTGTTCTGTCCACAGTTTGTCTCAACCAATATCAAACACCAAAAACCTGATCATTTATTTAATTTCTGTTTGTTGGACCATGCTGTGCACAGTTTGAGTGCTGCTTTTTAAAAAACCCATTGGCTGTGGGTGTCGCTGGCTGGTTGCCTAACCCTTGTACTGAGTGGGATACCATTCCGAGAGAATTTAAGAATCACATGTAGATCGGACAAGGATGAGAAGATTTTTTTCCTCTCAAGGACGTTAGTGAACCATGTGTTCTTTTACAACAACCAAAAGTAATTGATCCCAGATTTTTATTGAATTCAAATTTCAACATCAGCAAGATGTCGAATTCAAACTTGGCATCAGTCTGGATCACTTGTCCAGTGGCAATACTACTATGCCACCACCTCTTCCTACATTACAACTAGCTACTAGATTTCTGAAGTATTTCATTGGCTGTAAAGTGCTTTGGGATGTGCTACGGTTCGGAAAGGCACTATAAAGTTGCATTTCTTTTTCTTGTGCAGCAGTATATTGACTGTACAGTAATCATGTGTCATAATTTGTATGTTTACTGCTTTAAAATTGTGGCTAGGGCCTTACTATTTCCACTCTGATCCAGCCCAGCATGCAGGGTATCTGAGCCTACTGAGGCACTTATTCATTTTGCTTTTTCCCCCCCCCCCCAAAACAAATTTATTTTCTACAGCTATCTAACAAATGTTCCATACTCCCCAATACCGTCTCATTTCCACCATTATTTGTGAAAACGTGCAAAATATTTGTTCAATACTTCTTTTCCATGCCTTAATCCATCACATTTAGGCTCCCTCCTTTATTTCGGGGTGGTCCTACTCTCTCTAACTGTTCCTTTGCTTTATATACTATAATAACCCTTATTTTATTCAATATTATCTGTTAATTTTATATTTCCTCTTTGTCTTTCCATCCTCCTATTACACATCTGCATCACTCATGATTATCATATTGTGCACCCATACTTCATAAAGTTTTCCTTTTAGTTTCAGTTTAATTTTGATTTATTCATGAAACTATTCTTTGAGGCATGCCCCTTCATTTTAAAAGATTAATCTAACATGGGTATTTTTATATTATTACACCCAACTAATTCTGGTGCTGCACCTAACAAAGAAACCACATTCCAAATAAGGATGAAAATGCTCCCAGAATCTCACTTTGTACTGCAAGGAGTACTAAATTAAAAATTGTTTCTCCGATACAAGTACATACTGTTAATTTTTAGAAAATCAATTGGGCTTCACCGTGTAAATACTATCAAGGTATGTATTCCCCTGCGGTCAAGTTGGTTTGTTGCAGTATTGGCTACTCTTGCTGAATAGAAATGTCAAAGCAATTGATGTGCAATGGTTAAAGTAAATCTTGTGTTTTATCACCACGTCAGAGGTATGTTGACTGTTTCACATACTACAAGTTAGTTTACTGGTCAGTGACATGCAGGCTGTTCCATTTGCTGATTGTACAAGGACTAGAGGACTAAGTGACACAGATTTAATATTTTGAGCAAGAGATGAAGGGGGACTGTAAAGTAGTGAGTCTTGCACTATGAGGGTGTTGGAGGCAGAGATAATCAGTGATTTTGAAAGGAAATTAGATGGGTACTTAAATGGGGTTGGCTAAATTGCCTTACAGAGAGCTGGCATGGTCTCCAAATAATTTGCTCCTGCAATTACAAATGCCACATCCTTCCAGTTGCTAATACTGGGTTCAAAACAATTGAGAATTATTCCATACACTCAAATGTTATAGTTCAAAATGGTAGATCTGCCCCAGCACTTTGAATTGCACAAATGCACTGTGGGTTCTGTGAATTAATGGATTTATGCTGTTTTGTTTTATTTTCTCGATGTATGTTCTGAGTGTAAAATCTTTGAACTTAAAATGGAACTCTAAGTAATATACTTAATAATGATTTATACTATGGTCTCAATAACCCATCAGCAATGATTGTATTGAATGGACAAGCAGACTGTACAGACCATGTGGTCTGCTCCTGCTCTTATTCCTTATGTTCTTTGTGTACTTAACCTAACAATTTTACCTTTGAGATATAAAATTCTGATATGACCCTCATGTGATAATTCTGTTCTGAGGTTTGATAGTCATTTCAGCATGATTTATCACTGTAATTAGCATTATTTTCACTTTATCGTGACAATGGTATGTGTAGTATTGAAGTCATATGGCTATTTAATCTCGAGCTTCACTTTAATATTTGACATCATCCCAAATGCTTAATCGAGTTATAACCTTGTTGCTCTTATCCAGTCTTCCATAATTCTAGAAGTATCCATCATCACATCCTGACTTTTTTGCAATAAATTTTACTCTTCAGGCACTTTGTTACAGCGATGGAAGTTTCCCTTAGACCAGCAGATGAACAGGCAAATGGCTAGCGGCGTTGAACCTGGTGGCTCTGGCACTATTTATTTAGTGCTTTTTGGCTTGACAAGTTTAGGAGCTGGTGCATATGTAAGTAGCAGGGCTGTTTAATAAAAGGAATGAGCTTGCCGCTCCTTCTCTCAATAACTTCCTTTTTGTTTCCCCCAGGATTTCCTAACATCTCTCTTCTTTCAGCTCATCTTCTTTGCTTTCTAGGTACTTCCAGTAACTGGAAAAGAAATTATAAAATACCATATGGATTACATAAATCACTTAACTTTCCTGATTGTGTGACCCTTGATTTCATTGGCCCTTTAGATCCACTTTTTGATTATAAATTTGATTGCAATAGCAGTTAGGAACAACACCCGTTCCCATGACCTATTGTCAGCTGAATTTGGGTTCACATTATAGGAGCAAATTTAGTTTGTTTTTTTCAGGAAGGTTGAGAGTTGTATTCGAGATGGTGATTCCTATGAATGCAGTACACTTTTTTAACCTAACTTTCATTTTGTACGGCATGAGGGGCAGTGGCATAATTTACTCCAGTAGTTTACTAAGAAGTATAAGAACTCAGTTGTTGCCAAATGAAATACTTTTCTGTGCTGGCTGTTAGTTCAAATGATGTGCAGTTCAACTCAGTCCCTATTTAAAATGAAAACTTTTTTATAAGGAATATCTGAATGAATTTGATTATAAAAAGGACAATTCGGCAGGGATTAAACCGCTATAGCTGAAGTCCGCTGTACTGTGAGCACCATTTTATGTCCATTCTGTGCCTTGATTTAGCCCCATTTGGACTTCTGGTGGCACCCATGAGCTAAGCGTCTGCACAAAAGGTTGCTCCCACCTGGAAACCTGTTTCTGGACCTTTTCAACCTAATGAGTGGGCACCAAAATTGGAAAAAAATCAGACAAACCTGATCCTCGTCAATAACTCTGTCAGTTGGGAATGTCGGCGGGCTACCAAACTAGACGCAAAGAGAGTACAAATAAACAGAGCAAGACCCCCACATCGGAGTCAGTGGGCCTGCGTGCCAGGTCAAAGTTGAACTTGGTAGATCTTGCAGCATCGTCAATGCCATCTCAGTCCTCGACGAAGAGGCTGATGGAGGTCATCGTGGTTAGAACTCCAAAAACAGAAAAGCAGTGAAGGAGGACCTGTTGTCGGCAATGGAAATGGCATCGAAGCAGCAGTGGACCCCTCCGTGGTTCGATGGTCAGGATGGAGTGGCGGCTGGAGTGCAAGGTGCGATGATCCTGGCAATGGAGAGGACAGTCATGGAGCGGGGCGGACAAATTCCCTCATTGGGGGCTGAAATAATGATGTTGGCAGCGACCAAATGTCCAGAATTAACGAGCAAGAGAACCGGTCTCGGTGCCAGAACTCTGGATCCTGGGGCTACCAGAGGGGCACAGAAGGTAAGAGCCCAACCGATTACATCTTGAAGTTGCTCGGGAAACTTGTTTGGGAGGGGGGGGGGGTCTTAAATCACCTAAACTGAACTGGGCCGCCAACCATGATCTGGAAAATCACTGCATGCTGTCATCGCCAGACTCCACCTTCCAGAGCCAGGAATGTATCTAAGTTGGACGAAGACCGCACAGATCTGTGACTGGAAGGGATACTTCCTTCATATATACCAGGACATTGGGGCTGACCTGGCTAGGCGGCAATTGGAATTTTAATAAAGCAAACACAGCATTATTCAAAAGTAAAGTTTGATTTGGCATGTTGTACGCGGTGAAGCTTTGAGTCACTTTCAAAGACTGGGTCCATTTCTTTAACATGCCAGAGGAGGGAAACTACTTTGTGCAGAAGAATTGACTGGGAATGAACTGAGCGCGGGGGCGCAATGTCATGGATGTTTATTTAGGAATTTCTACATGTTTGTTTTGTTATTTCTCTTATAGGCCTTGTTACAGGGCTGAACACTATAGGTATCAGGGTTAATTCATCTGGGAGAAGAGGAGTTAGTAACTCGTCTTTGGGTTTCTATTTTGTTCGTCTTCCAGCATGGGCGACTTTAAATGGTGAGAGTGGGGGTTCAGCGCTGTGAGGGATCATTCGGGTAGTTGGGCTTTGTTTGGGGGTGGGGGCACCATGCTCGCAGCAGGCATGATAGTAAACGGAAGTGATGGAGGGGGGAGTGGAAGGTGGGGTCTGCACCATGTCTCCCAAGAAGGGGGATGGTGTCTGGCAGGGCTGGGTGGGTAATCCTATGTGCTGGGGCTAGCTGGTTTCTTGGTGTACTTGGGGGAATGGTGTGGCTAGCTGTCCAATCAAAGGGGGATGGGTAGTATGTTGATCTCACAGGTTTCATGGTTGGATGGTTTGAATGAAGGTGCTGGCAGTGGCCATCTTGGACGGACTGAGGAAAAAAGCAAGCCTGGGCATGCAGTGGCATGTCCAGAAAGTGATTATAGCTGACTGTAAAAGGGGGGTGGTGCAGAGACTCCCTCGGCCCCCGGATGGTTACCTGGAACATGAGGGGGCTTAATGGTCTGGTCAAAAGAAAATGAGCCTTCTCCCACTTGAAAAGCCTGAGAGCCGATGTAACATCTTAGGGCCAAGGATCTTAGTGCGCGTAAGGAAGAACTGAGTGAAACAAGAGTATCAATCACATTTTAATGTGAGGGCGAGAGGGCAATCTGTCTAATAAATACGATAACCAGTACAGTGATACTGATGAACGTGTACACCCCGAACTGGTATGATGCAGAATTTATCAAGAATTTATCATTTTAAAAAAAAAATAATTTTTATTGGAATTTTTACAAAATATAAACATCTTAACTCTATTAACAAACAACCGCGGTAAGGGCAGCGCGGTAGCATGGTGGTTAGCATAAATGCTTCACAGCTCCAGGGTCCCAGGTTCGATTCCCGGCTGGGTCGCTGTCTGTGCGGAGTCTGCACGTCCTCCCCGTGTGTGCGTGGGTTTCCTCCGGGTGCTCCGGTTTCCTCCCACAGTCCAAAGATGTGCGGGTTAGGTGGATTGGCCATGCTAAATTGCCCGTAGTGTCCTAAAAAGTAAGGTTAAGGGGGGGAGGGGTTGTTGGGTTACGGGTATAGGGTGGATACATGGGATTGAGTAGGGTGATCATTGCTCGGCACAACATCGAGGGCCGAAGGGCCTGTTCTGTGATGTACTGTTCTATGTTCTATGTAACATCCCAAGAACAATACCCCTCCAACTTCAAGAGCAACTTCAAACAAAAGGAAAAAGAAAAAAAAAACCACAAGATCCCCCAAACAACAAAAGGGAAAGAGATAGCACCCGCCACATCCCAACCGTTCCACCAGGAAGTCCAAGAAAGGCTGCCACCGCCTGAAAAACCCTTGAACTGATCCTCTCAGGGCAAATTTCACCCTCTCCAATTTAATGAACCCCGCCATATCATTGATCCAGGCCTCCACGCTTGGGGGCCTCGCATCCTTCCATTGGAGCAAGATTCTTCGCCGGCCTACTAGGGACGCAAAGGCCAGAACACCGGCCTCTATCGCCTCCTGCACTCCGGGCTCCACTCCAAAAATTGCGAGTCCCCAGCCTGGCTCGACCCTGGATCCCACCACCCTCGACACCGTCCTTGCTACCCCCTTCCAAAACTCCCCCAACGCTGGGCACGCCCAAAACATATGGGCGTGATTCATAAGAACATAAGAACTAGGAGCAGGAGTAGGCCATCTGGCCCTTCGAGCCTGCTCCGCCATTCAATTAGATCATGGCTGATCTTTTGTGGACTCAGCTCCACTTTCCGGCCCGAACACCATAACCCTTAATCTCTTTATTCTTCAAAATCTATCTATCTTTACCTTAAAAACATGTAATGAAGGAACCTCAACTGCTTCACTGGGCAAGGAATTCCAAAGATTCACAACCCTTTGGGTGAAGAAGTTCCTGGGCTCCCCGAGCACCTAGCACACCTGTCCTCGCCCCCGAAAAACCTACTCATCCTCGACCCAGTCATGTGGGCCCTATGCAGCCCCTTGAACTGTATGAGGCTAAGCCTCGCACAGGAAGAGGAGGAATTCACTCTCTCCAGGGCATCTGCCCACGTCCCCTCCTCAATCTCCTCACCCAGCTCCTCTTCCCATTTACCCTTCAGTTCCTCCACCGAGGCCTCGTCTACCTCCTGCATCACCCGGTATATGTCCGAAATCCTCCCTCCTCCAACCCACACCCCCGAGAGCACCCTGTCCCGTACCCCACTGGGGGCAACAAGGGGAACCCCTCCATCTGCCGCCTGGCAAACGCCCTAACCTGCATGTACCGAAACATGTTCCCCGGGGGAGCCCAAACTTCCCGTTTGATAAGGTTCCCCACAGTAGGCTATTGCAGAAAATAAGGAAGTATGGAATTGAAGGTGATTTAGCGGTTTGGATCAGTAATTGGCTAGCTGAAAGAAGACAGAGGGTGGTGGTTGATGGCAAATGTTCATCCTGGAGTTCAGTTACTAGTACTGTGCTGTAGTGTTCTATGTTCTATGTTCCCCTCTAACTCCCCCAAGCTCGCAAACCTCCCCTCCACAAACAGGTCCCTCAACCTCCTAACCCCTGCCCTGTGCCAGCCCAGAAATCTGCCATCAATGCTCCCTGGGACAAACCGATGGTTCCCCCGTATCGGGGCCTCCATCGAACCCCCCATTTCTCCCCTGTGCCGTCTCCATTGCCCCCAAATTTTGAGGGTAGCCACCACCACCGGGCTCGTGGTATACCTTGTTGGAGGGAGCGGCAATGGCGCCGTTACTAGCGCCTCCAAGCTCGTGCCCACACAAGACGCTCCATCCTCTTCCATGCTGCCCCCTCCTCGTCCATTACCCACTTACGCACCATCGCTGCGTTGGCAGCCCAATAGTACCCACAGAGGTTGGGCAACGCCAGCCCCCCCCCATCCCTGTCTCGTTCCAGGAACACTCTTCTAACCCTCGGATGCCCATGCGCCCACACAAATCCCGTGATACTCCTGTTGACCCTCCTAAAAAAGGCCTTCGGGATAAGGATGGGAAGGCACTGGAACAGAAACAAAAACCTCGGGAGCACCGTCATCTTAACGGACTGCACCCTCCCCGCCAGTCACAGCGGTAACATATCCCACCTCTTAAACTCCTCCTCCCTGCTCCACCAACCTTGTGAGGTTGAGCTTGTGCAGGGCCCCCCCAGCTCCCCGCCACCTGGACCCCTAGGTACCTGAAGCTCTTCCCTGCCTGCTTCAATGGGAGCCTACCAATCCCCTCCTCTTGATCCCCCGGATGTACCACAAACACCTCACTCTTGCCCAAGTTCAACTTATACCCCGAGAAACCCCCGAATTCACTAAGAATCCTCATCACCTCCGGCATCCCCCCCACCGGGTCCGCCACACACAGCAACAGGTCGTCCGCGTACAGCGACACTCGATGCTCCTCCCCACCCCGCACCAGGCCCCTCCAGTTCCCTGACTCGCTCGATGCCATGGCCAGGGGCTCAATTGCCAACGCGAAGAGCAAGGGGGACAGGGGGCACCCCTGTATCGTCCCCCGGTACAGCCGAAAGTACTCCGACCTCCTCCTATTTGTGGCTACACTCGCCATCGGGGCCTCGTAGAGCAGCCTCACCCACCGGATAAACCCCTCCCCAAACCCAAACCTCTCCAACACCTCCCACAAATACTCCCACTCAACCCTATCGAAGGCCTTCTCCGCATCTAATGCCACCACTATCTCCGCCTCCCCTTCCACAGCCGGCATCATAATAACGTTGAGGAGCCTTCGTACGTTTGTATTCAGCTGCCTTCCCTTCACAAACCACGTCTGGTCCTCATGAATGACCCCGGGCACGCAATCCTCTATTCTAGTGGCTAGGATCTTTGCCAGCAGCTTAGCATCGGCGTTCAGCAGCGAAATCGGCCTATATGATCCGCACTGCAGAGGGTCCTTGTCCCGCTTCAGGATCAAGGAAATCAGCGCCCGTGACATAGTTGGGGGCAAAGCCCCCCCCCTCCCTTGCCTCATTAAAGGTCCGGACCAACAGGGGGCCCAACAGGTCCAAATACCTTTTATAAAATTCCGCTGGAAACCCGTCCGGCCCCGGCGCCTTCCCCGACTGCATGCTCCCTATCTCTTTGACCACCTCCTCCAGCTCGATCGGCGCCCCCAGTCCCTCCACCTGCTCCTCCTCCACCCTCGGGAATCGCAGCTTGTCCAAGAAGCGCCCCATTCCACCCCCCTCCACCGGGGGCTCCAACCGGTACAGTTCCCCATAGAAGTCTCTGAAGACCCCATTAACATCTACTCCCCTCCGCACCACCTTCCCAGCCCTATCCGTCACTCCCCCAATCTCCCTGGCCGCGTCCCGCTTTCGGAGCTGGTGTGCCAGCATCCTGCTCGCCTTCTCCCCGTATTCATACACCGCCCCCTGTGCTTTCCTCCACTGAGCTTCCGCCTTTCTGGTAGTCAATAGGTCAAATCTGGCCTGAAGGCTACGCCTCCCCCAGCAATCCCTCCTCTGGGGCCTGCGCATATCTTTGCTTGCCACTCACCATCACATATCTCCCGCCACTGTCAGCCACCACATTTAACGCCTCAAATGACACCTTCTTCCCCACCAGGATCGCCACCCCCTTCCTCTTCTCATCCAGCCCTGAGTGGAATACTTGGCCCACCCATCCCTTCCTCAGCCGAACCTGGTCCACCACTCTTCCCCACCAGGATCGCCACCCCCTTCCTCTTCTCATCCAGCCCTGAGTGGAATACTTGGCCCACCCATCCCTTCCTCAGCCGAACCTGGTCCACCACTCAGGTGTGTCTCCTGGAGCATGGCCACATCCGCCTTCAGTCCCTTCAGGTGCGCAAATACCCGGGCCCGTTTGACCGGCCCATTCAGCTCCCTCACATTCCAGGTTATCAGCCGGATCCGAGGGCTCCCTACCCCCTCCCCTGCCGATTAGCCGTACCCCATCCCTTGCCCACCCCCGGCCAGTGTCCTCCGCTCTGCCAGTTTCCCACGGCGGCAACCCCCCCCAGCACCCCCTGCGTCCTCCAGCTCCTTCCTGACCGTTTCAGCAGCAACCCGGTACCCCCCCCCCCCCCCTCCCCCCCCCCCCCCCAAGGCTAGGACCCCTCCTAGCTGCGCCCCTCCCTCCACAGCACTCCCGTGAGCCAGCTATCTTCTGCTGACCCCGGCGACTCCCGCCCTACCTTCGGCTCCTCCCCACGTGGGACTGCCCCTCTTCCATTGTGCCCGTCAACGGGTCCCCACTCCCCCCGCTCTTGCGCGGGAAAAGAAAACAGCCAGCAACAACCCGCGCTTCTCAGCCCCGGCCCCGCCCCCACCATCTCACAGCGCGGGAAACCCGCAGAAAGCTTGCGCTTTCGCCCTGCTGGGCCCCGCCTCCTCCAGGGCCACTCCCATTGTCAGTCCCCCCCCACCAGCTCCCCGAACTCCCCGTTTACCCCTCTGCCCGAACCCGTCCACCCGATCCCTGCTTGAAAACCCATATAGAAAAAACAGTACGACATCACCCCACCCGCCCTAAGGCCAACCCACTTCTTACACTAAACCAAGCAAATGCAAATACAGTATTATACAACATCCCCCATCTTAGACCCTCAGTTTGAGTCCAATTTCTCGGCTTGCACAAAGGCCCACGCCTCCTCCGGGGACTCAAAATTATGGTGCCGATCCTTATAGGTGACCCACAGACGCGCCGGCTGCAACATGCCGAACTTCACACTCCGTCTGTGGAGCACCGCCTTCGTCTGGTTAAACCCGGCCCTCCGCCTCGCCACCTCCGCACTCCAGTCCTGAAGATCCGCACCTCCGTGTTCTCCCACTTGCTGCTCCGCTCCTTCTTGGCCCACCGGAGCACACACTCACGATCCACGAACCGATGAAACCTCACCAACACCGCCCGTGGCGGCTCGTTCGGCTTGGGCTTCCTAGCCAGAATTATGTGGACCCCCTCCACCTCCAGGGGCCTCTGGAAGGACCCAGCCCCCATCAGCGAGTTTAACATAATCACCACATAGGCTGCTAGGTCCGACCCCTCCAGCCTCTCCGTGAGGCCCAGGATCTGCAAATTCTTCCTCCTCGACCGGTTATCCAGCTCCTCGAACCGCTCCTGCCATCTTTTATGGAGCGCCTCGTGCATCTCCACCTTCCCCGCCACGGCCACGACCTCGTCCTCCCTTTCGGAGGCCTGCTGCTGCAGCTCCCGGATCGCAGCCCCCTGGGCTGTCTGGGTCTCCATCAGTTCCCTGTTAGTTACCTTCAGGGACTCCAGCAGCTCCAACTTCAGCTCCTGGAAGCAGCGCAGCAGAGTCGCCTGCTGCTCCTGGACCCACTTCCTCAGTTCCTCGAGGTCTCCGCTGGCCGCCATTTTATCTTCTTGCCCCCGTTTTTTCAGAGGTGCTTTCTTCGGCTTTTTCTCTGCCCCACTCCTGGTCTGGACCATGGGACCGTTGGGGTCGACTACTGCCCTCTTCCCCCGTTGGGATTTGCCGCTACAGCTCCGTTGGGGGCCCTGAAAAGAGCCCCAAAGTCCGTTCTCCGCGGGAGCCGCCGAATGTGCGGCTTAACTGCTCATTGCCGCCACCGGAAGTCAAGAATTTATCAGTGACGGTGATGCCGACCTCCCCTCCCACCAACTGATGATAGTGGGTAACTTTGACTGTGTCCTGGATCCGAGGGTGGACAGGTCAAGTCTCAGGTCATGTGCACAGTCGGGAATGGTGAAAGAGCTGACTGTTTTAATGGAACGGAGGGTGGGGGGGGGAGGCTGTATTAGACCCTTGGAGGTTCAGACATCCAATGGTGAGGGAGTTCTCCTCCTTGTCACATGTTCAAAGGGTGTACTCCCGAATAGACTTCTTTGTAGTTGGGAAATCAGTCTTTCCAGGGCTGGTGGGGGCTGAATCGTCAGCAATAGTTATCTCCGACCACGCACCACATCGTGCAGATGTAAGGTTGGAGGAAGGTCGGACCCAGCACCCCTACTGGGCCTGGCTCCATAAACCGAACCTGGCTAGTTTGGCGGAAGAGGTGAATGGGGGCCTGCGAAGGTGGGATTCACTCCTCCTCTCCCTGGTGGTGAGAGTGCAGACGATAAAAACGAATGTCCGACCGAGGTTCCGGTTTGTGTTTCGGTCGCTCTTGATTTTTCTCCTCAAATCTTTCGAGACGGTAGCACAGTGGTTAGCACAGTTGCTTCACAGCTCCAGGGTCCCAGGTTCGATTCCCAGCTTGAGTCACTGTCTGCGGAGGCTGCACATTCTCCCCGTGTCTGTGTGGGCTTCCTCCGGGTGCTCTGGTTTCCTCCCACAGTCCAAAGGTTTGGTGGATTGGATGTGACAAATTGCCCTTAGTGTCCAAAAAAAGAGGTTGGGTTGGGTTGTTGGGTTACGAGATAGGGTGGAGGCATGGACTTAAATAGGGTGCTCTTTCTAAGGGCTGCAGACTCGATTAACCAAATGCCCTCCTGTACTGTAAATTCTATGATTCTATGAAAGGTGGATAAACTGATCTCAGCCTTTGTGGTCGGGGAAGAATCCCAGGATTTGTCAAACCGTCCTGCAGAGGGGATGGTGCTCAGGAGGTCTGGCACTGTCCAACCTTATGTACTACTACTGGGCAGTGAACATGGAATGGGTGCGGGGTTCGCTTGGAGAGCTGGGGACGGAGTCTGTGCAAATGGAGGAAGCATTGTGTGTGGGAGCATCCTTGCAGGTGCTGGTTGCTGCCCCTCTCCTGTTCTCCCCAGCCGGGTTCTCTAAGAGCCTGGTGGTGGAAGCATCGTTGAAAGTCTGGAACCAATTCGGGCACTATTACAGGTTGAAGGACATGTCCACCTTGGCACTAATTCGCAACAATTATAGATTCATTCCAGCAGGAATGGATGCCACATACAGTACCTGGAAGAGGGAGGAGGGGATGGTGAGGTTTAGGGACATGTATGTGGATGGTAGGTTTGCAAGACTGGAGGAGCTGACCGAGAAGTTTCAACTTCTGAAAGGGAGCAAGTTTAGATTTCTCCAGATAAGGGACTTTCGCCGCAAGGAGGCTCCCTCTTTTCTTCAGTTGCCAAAGCACCTTGCTGGACAGAATGTTATTGCAGGATGAGAGAGGGGAAGATCTCAGACATCAGGCAGCTGCTAGAGGAAGTAAGGGACCTGTTAGATGAGACAAGGAGAGGTGGGACGACAAATTCAACCTCGAGCTAGAAGGAGGGCTTTGGAGTGAGTTCCTAGACAGTGAGTTGTACCTCCTCTTGTGTTAGACTGGACCCGATACAACTGAAGTCAGGTGTGCATAGGGCACACCTGATCATTCTGTGCACGTGTTTTTTTTCCTTGGGTGGAGGATCGATGCGAGTGATGCCAGAGGGGCTAGCGAACCACTCCCACGTGTTTTGGTCCTGCACAAAGCTGGTCGAGTTTTGGGCCTCGTTTTTTGAGATCATGCCGGGAATCGTGGAGGTCAGGATGGAGCCCTGTCCACTCATGGCGATCATCAGGATGTCGGACTTACTGGAACTACTTGAGGGGAAGGGAGCTGACGTTTGCGCCTTCGCCTCTCGGGTAGCCTGGTGAGATGTCCTGCATGTATGGAGATCGGCAGCGTCACCCAGCGGACCTGGCGGAATTACTAAGATTTTTTTAATAAATGTATTTTATTGGGTTTTTGAACAAAATATATTTACAGTTATGTACACAGAATAAAATATATACATATGTATGTAGAGGAGAAGAAAACACGCACAAAAAACTGGTAGGATATTATGCACTAGCTCAACAACAGCAACTCTACAATTGTCAATATTATTTTCAACATATAAGTAGGCACCTGTTTGCGGAGGGGGGGAGACTGGGGGGGTACATATACATCTGGGTGTCAGAGAAACCCTTGCATTAGTTATGTCCAATGCAGAGAGAGCAATACACAAATGGATCATGTGTTGTTACTTCTCCTTGACGGTTTTCGCTGTCGTTGTCGTCTCCCGTTCACCTGCGCTTCGTTCGTTCGTCCCGTCTTTCGCCTATATTTTCCTTGCTCTCTGTTCCTGTATTTGCCAAGTTTGTTATCGTTTCCCGTGCCCTCCTTCCTGTTATCATTCCCTTGCCTGCCCCTACACCTCTCTGGTTGCCCTCTATTATTCCCTGTTTACACCCTCTTCTCCCCCCACCCCACCCTGCCCCCTCCTGTGATTTGCCTTTCTTTTCTCTTCGGTTTAGCTGTATCCCCCCAACCCCGGTCTATCCCTCCCTCTCATGCCTTGGCTACCTGGCTATTATTCTGCTTGTTCGTTGGCCACAAAAACATATCGCAACAATTGGGTGAATGGCTCCAACGTTCTGCGGAAGCCGTTGTCTGACCCTCGGATGGCGAATTTGATTTTCTCCATTTGGAGAGATTCTGAGAGGTCGGACAGCCAGTCTGCAGCTTTGGGTGGTGCTGCTGACCACCAGCCGAACAGGATTCTACGGCGGGAGATCAGGGAGGCAAAGGCAAGGGCGTCCGCCCTCCTCCCCAGGAATAGATCTGGCTGGTCTGATACCCCAAAGACCGCCACTTTCGGGCATGGCTCCCCCCTCACCCCCACCACTTTGGACATTGCCTCGAAGAAGGCTGTCCAGTACTCTGCAAGTCTGGGGCAAGACCAGAACATGTGGGCGTGGTTGGCCGGGCCTCCTTGGCACTGTTCACATCTATCCTCCACCTCCATGAAAAACCTACTCATACAAGTTATTATTAAGTGGGCTCTATGTACCATTTTTAGTTGTGTCAGGCTGAGCCTTGCGCACATGGAGGTGGAGTTGACCCTATGCAGTGCTTCGCTCCAGAGTCCCCACCCTATTTCAATCCCCAGGTCTTCCTCCCATTTCTTTCTTGTTGCGTCCAGTACGGTGTCGGCCCTTTCTACCAGTCGGTCATACATGTCGCTACAGTTCCCTTTATCGAGGATGCTTGCGCCCAGTAACTCTTCCAGTAATGTCTGTCGTGGTGGTTGTGGGTACGAACCTGTCTCCTTTCGTAGGAAGTTTTTGAGTTGCAGGTACCTTAGCTCGTTCCCCTGGCTATTTCGTCCAACGTTGTGATCCTGCCGTCTGTATATTCGTCCCTGACTGTCAGTGTCCCTCTGTCCTGTCCCCACTTTTTAAAGGTGGCGTCAGTCAGTGCTGGTGTGAAGCTATGGTTGTTGTAGATGGGAGCTTTGTCTGACATTTTGGTCGCGTAGTTTTACATAGAGTTACATAGAATTTACAGTGCAGAAGGAGTTGGTAGTTTTGCTCCCGTAGTTGGTTCCAGGACTGGAGGATAGCTATCACCACTGGGCTGCTGGAGTGTTTTTTGGGTGGGGATGGGAGTGCCGCCGTGGTGATGGCCCGGAGGGAGGTCCCCTTGCAGTAGGCCTCTTTCGAGTGCACCCACTCGGCTTCTGTCTCCTTGATCCATCCCCTTATTCGCTCGGCTGTCATCGCCCAGTGGTAGAGTTGTACGTTTGGGCGGGCTAGTCCCCCCTGGATTTTGTTTTTTGTAGGACCTTTTTGGGATCCTAGCATTCTCTCTCTCTTCCCCCCCCCCCCCCCCCCCCCCCCCCCCCCCCCCCCCCCATACACAAACGCCATGATTAGTTTGTCGAGTGCTTTGAACAAGGCCTTGGGGATGTAGATCGGGATAAATCTGAATAGGAAGAGGTACCTGGGCACTGTGTTCATTTTGATTGTCTGGACTCTCCCATGAGGGAGAGTGGGAATGTGTTCCATCTTTGCAGGTCCTTTTTTATTCCTCTGTCAGACTGGTGAGGTTCCATTTGTGGATACCTTTCCAGTCATAGGCTATTTGGATCCCCAGGTAGCGGAAATTGTGTTGGGCTTGTTTAAAGGGCAGACCCTTCAGTGCTGGCTTGTGGATATACCAGGAAGATCTCGCTTTTGCTCATCTTGAGTTTGTAGCCTGAGAAGGTGCCAAACTCTTTCAGGGGCACGATGATTCCGCCCATGCTGCTTTGTGGGTCCAAAATGTATAGGAGCAGGTCATCTGCATAGAGTGAGACTCTGGCGGAATTAGAGAAAATCAAATTTGCTATCTTGGTGGGAGAAAGGGTTCCGCTCCAGATGAAAGTAGTTCATCGGCATCTTTAAAGATCTATCCGTTCTATTGTTGTTTATCTTTGTTTTGTTTTGCTACGTTTGGAATAAAAATGTATTTGAAAAAAGATTGAGCCCCATTTTTTTGAATTAGACTTGCTGTTAAGGTTATTCATGAAGGTCTCGTGTTCTCAACATTGCCCCTCACCTGAGGTGTGGTGCCCTTGGGTAAAATCACCACCAGTCAGCTCTCAAAGGGGAGAGCAGCCTATGGCACTCTGGCGACATTTTAAACCTCATAATTTTCTGTTTTCTGCAGCAGTGTGCTTATATTTGCATCCATCAGAATGAAAATAAATGGCCTTTAGTGTACACTGTAGATATCTCCATATAGAACCAAATATTTTGTAGATAACATGTTTCAGACTTAATGGCCTGGATTCTCTGCGCCGAAATGGCGCTCGGCGCGGGGGCGGAGAATGGGGCTTCAGACCCGCGATCGGCTCCGATGCCAGGACACGATTCTCCGGCGACTGGAGAATCGGCACCAGTCACGCGCGCACTGTTGAAACAGGCCCCGCGACGATTCTCCGCGGTCGACCGGACGGGTTCCCACCGGCGTGGTTCATGTATGGTTACACCCCATGGGACCTCGGCATTGTGGCTGCGGTGGCCGTCCTGGTGGGGGCCGGGGGTGATCAGTCTCCAGGAGATCCTCTACAATGGCCAGACCCTCGATCAGGGGCAACCGATCATCGGGTGCGCACGATCGTGGGGGCCTTCCTTCTTCCGAGCCTCTGTGTGGCTCTGCCATGTTGCGCGGCGCAGAAGCGTCCGCCGCACGGACCCGCGGCAGGCAGTGCAGGGCCGCGTACGGCAACTGGAGCAGCTCGGAGCACTCCAATGCCGTGCTGGTCCTCTGTGGGCTACAGAATCGCTGGGCCAAGAGGCTGGTTGACGCCGGCGTGAAACATTCCGGTGTTTACGCCAGCGTCAACACTTAACCTCGTTTTTGGAGAATCCTAGCCAATGTGCCACATTATACATCAAGTAAATCTGAAAAATGTCAGCCTTTTCTTAATTGTTCAAAATTGCAGGACTACATGAAAAAGGCAGGGGAGTGGCACTAGGTGCATTGCTATTGCATGGAACTGGCACAGACATGGGCTGAATGGGCTCCTTCAGTGCTCTAACTATTTTATGATTTGAATCGACTGGTGTTGATTACTGAAATATGATCAGAAAATATTCCATGGAATTGCTTGAAAGGCTGAAATTTCTAACTAACAGATCATTAACTTTATTTTTCAAATTAGTTCCAACCACCATTTTTATTTCTGACCCAGTAGAATATGCAGTTTTTAAAATAAATTTAGAGTATCCAATTCTTCTTTTTCCAACTAGGGGTCAATTTAGCGTTGCAAATTCACCTAACTTGCACATCTTTTTGGGTTGTGGGGTGAGACCCCCTCAGACACGGGAAGAATGTGCAAACTCCACACGGACAGTGTCCCAGGACGGGGATCAAACCTGGGCCCTCAGCGCCGTGAGGCAGCAGTGCTAACCACTGTGCCGCTATGTCACCCCTAGCTGAATATGTAGTTGTATAAATATTGGAACACACACTGCAGAGGGCTTCCTCTTAAAGTCATTAAACATGCCCACATATTTGTCTCTGTGGATTATTTCACTTCAGAGGCCTACATGTGACTTGCAGACTTGAGCTAATTTTTCTCCTCGTCTGCAGTTTAAATTACTCTCGCTGGGCTTGTTATCATCCCTTATTTGCCTTTCGTTGGGCCCAGCCATGCCTGGTTTGGAACCCTGTTCTTACATTTGTCAGTACCTGTCCACTGTTTGTTGCATCTCTTTGAATTGTTCAAAAATATATTTATTATATTAACACCATCTTTTAAATTCAGCCTGATCCCTTATACACAGTTGAGCTTACCATTCAACACGTTGATTGTTCAGAGAGGTCCACTAAGTTGTTTTCTGAGGGGAACATTCCCTGCTAAAAATAGCTTTTAAATTACTTTTATATCTACATTGTAACATAATGGGCAGCAATTATAAGAACAGAAATAGAAAGTGAAAAGACCCACATGTTTACTGATTTTTTTATGTCACAGAACATCAACTAGTTGTTCAGAGGTATTGCAAGGAAATAACATTTATGATTTTCAAGCAAGCATGGCGATCTTGTGTTAAACTTTAAGCATCGAACAATGGAAACAAAATCCGAACAAAAGTGAAATAAAAGGGCTTTGAAATTAAAGGGTTTTCACTACATTTTCCAATTTGGTTTCTTCCTTTACTCTTTTCCTGATTAGTATCTTCTTTACTTTTCTATTCTTCTCTACAGTTTTCAAGCCTTTCAAAATGCCTGCTGCAGGAACCCCCTCAGGGTGCTTGATGTCCACAGGTCTGCCAAGGGACAGCAGCAACAATCTCATGTACTGCTTCATTGTTGGTGGAACATTCATTGGGGGAGTTGCATATGTAAGCCAGCTTTGCCCTTTTGTAGTTGTATTTCAAATATTCCTTCCCCTGGATAGGCTATTATAACCTATTATATATATTGTGAAATTGTAGTCTCCAATTCATGCAATGTCATCACTAAGATATCAATGAAGTGTAACAGTGGGTCCGGGAATACTTCATACAATGTCAACTTGAATTAGAGGAAACACCTTCTGTCATAGTAATAGATATTGTTTCTTTATAAATTTAAGTTTGAATTTGGAGAGAATATTTTGAACTTTAATATCCCAATTACTGATGGTTACACATGTAACCCAGTGGTGGTACTGGCATAATGATTTGAAGTCATGAATAAATACCATGCACAATATATTTTTTTATCAAGATCTCAAATAGTGATAAAAGTGCAGGGTACATTGGTTTCAGGATGATATACATTGCGCTGCTTTTCCATTCTGGAGAGTAAGTGTTCCCACCGGAGTAGAGCCGCTTCTGGTCTCCGCTTGTGCTGGGAGCGGCGCTCAGGAGTGATTGATTCCCTCTCGTTTTCCATGCAAATTTATGAATAGAGCAAAGCTCACAGCATTGTGTTGGAATCCCAGTATCGGGCCACCGTTTTTAGCAGGCGGTCCAACACAGCCCAACATCTGCCCCCCCCCCCCCCCCTGCTCACAACGCAAGTCCTGCCCCTTCCCTCTGCTGACAAGAAGGCGCATCCTGTCCGTCCCCGTCACCCCCATCAGCACAGGAATAACAGGTCCCCATCCCTACACACGCATGCATGAGGGAGACCTGACCCCCCCCCCCCTCTCCATCAGAACCCTCCTCTCTATCAGATCCCTGCTAATTAATCCCCCAACAGAGACAGTTCCAGCCTCTCTCTCTCTCTCTCTCTCTCCACCCCCCACCCCTCCCCCTCCATAAGACCCATAACCGAGACCTCTATCAGAAACCCCTGCCTGAAAGCTGAAGATCAGTCCAGGCACTGTGTTTTCACTTTCCCTTTCCTAACCTATGATGCCTTGGATGATATTTCCTGGAAAGCGCAGCACACATCAAGCCTTTCAAATGCAAACCTTCGGTTCAATTTCACACAGCAAGACATTGCATTAACCAGTGATTGACAGTTTTATTACCCATCGACAGATTCTTGGTGGTTTGTTTATTGATCTTTCCCTTCACCCTTGAATGCATTTCCATTACCCTGCTTTGATGCAAATCACAATGTTTATAAACACTCTTGCTATGATTGACAGTTCCTCATCACATCAAAGACAGCTGTGTGCTTCATAAAATTCCTCCAGTGCAGATGGGAGGCCATTTGGCCCATCAGGTCTACACTGTACCTTGGCCTACTTCCCCAGTCTATCCCTGTAACCCCATATCCCCACCTCACCTTTGCACGCAAAGAGACAATTTAGAATGGTCAAACCATCTAACCTACACATATTTGGACTGTGGCAGGGAACGGAAGCACCCGGAGGAAACCCACTCAGGCATGGGGAGAACGTGCAAACATCACACAGTCACCCAAAGTTGGAATTGAACCCGGTTCCCTGGTGCTGTGAGGCAGCAGTGCTAACCACCATCCCACCTGCTACCTGCTGTGAAAAAGAGAAAGTCAAAACACTTAGCTGCAGTTGGGTGAGGTGGTTGTAGGATTTGTATTGTCCGGGGGGGGGGGGGGGGCCTTCCCTTCTGATGGACATTTGGGGGCACCTCTATTATGCACTGACTCCCTTGATCCACACTTGAATATTCCTGCACCAATTCGCACCTGCATGAATCCCGGCTGAGAGGCCTAGAGCATCACGGACCTAGAGAATCGGATGCAAATGGGTGTATATAACCCATCTCGCTACTGTCAACAGGCAATGTTCCTGGGTGCCAAGTATGCACAAAGAGGAGAGGTGGAAAGTTTATAATTGAAGGTGTGGACTGTGAGACATTACTTGAGCATTAATGCCTTAATGGGAAGCTGCTGAGGGTGAACTGGTTTCAGCATTTATTGTCAGATCTGGCTCGCATCAGGCACTTGCCTTCCCAAATGCTTCACCAATCTAGGGTCACATGAAAAACAAAGGTAACTTCTGATTTTTCTCCCCAACCACCTCTTTAAATCCCTAACCTCTGCCCCTTACCATACTGGTTGCCAACAGGAAGTGTGGGATACACATGGATTTCTTAGTCACTAAGGTTGAGACCATTTGTTCAATTGTCTTATCCCTCCCTTTCCCTTTCCCTACCACATCAAACTTTGCCCAGTGTCCCCCCCTACTATAACCCTGGATGCCCATCCGTCGCTAGTTTCCCCACCTATTTCTCCTCATCCCTCTCTCAGCTTAATTTATCCATGAGATCTACCTGTAGCTCTCAACAATTGCAAATAATTTCTCTGTGCTTTTACATCTTTACATCTGTTGTCACTTGTACCTCCTCAAAAGAAAATCCATCTTTCACCCCAGTTTTTTGCAAACTACTCCATCTCCAACCACCCTTTTCTTTCCAAGGTCCTTGAAAATGTTGTCGCTGCCCAAACCTGTGTTCCTCTTTCCTGGTGATATGATCTGAGGAAACTGTTAGTTTCAGCATGTGCACTGACAACTCAAAGTTCCAACTCGTTCAACACTGCTCTGTGTTGGGGCAGCACGGTAGCACAGTGGTTAGCACTGTTGCTTCACTGCTCCATGGTCCCTGGTTTGATTCCCGGCTTGGGCCACTGACTATGCAGAGTCTGCGTGTTCTCCCCGTGTCTGTGTGGGTTTTCTCCGGTTTCCTCCCACAGGCCCCAAAAGATGTGCTGTTAGGTAATTTGGCCATTCTGAATTCTCCCTCAGTGTACCCGAACAGGCGCCGGAATGTGGCGACTAGGGGCTTTTCACAGTAATTTTATTGCCATGTTAATGTAATCCTACTTGTGACAATAAAGATTATTATTATTATTTGGTTGTCCAACAAGCAAACTGACAACATATCAGACTGCATCCTTGCTTGCCCTATTTATTTCCCACTTGAGCATCTGGCCACATATGCTTTCCCTCGCAGAGATCACCTCCTTCCATCTCTGTAATATAGCCTTTCTCCACCTGATGTCAGCATATCTGCTGCTGAAACCTCATCTATGATTTTATTATCTCTGGAGTCAATTGTTTCAATGCCGTGTGGCTTGCATCTCACCTTTCATAAACCGAAGATCATCCAAAATCTTGCTGCCACTATCTCAACCTGCACCAAACTCCATTCAACTCTCATCCATATTTGCTGACCTACACTGGTTCCCAGTCCATCAATGCACTGAATTTCAGCCCCCCTTCCAAACCTCATGACTTTGACCCACCCTTTCCCCATATTTCCCCCCCCCCCCACCCTACACATGCACAAGCCCAAACATCACCACCACTTCTTTGCCTTGTTTTCCCTTTCCTTAAACTTCTATTTAAGCTTTTAGTCATTCTTGCTAATATTTCCCTCTTTGTTATGACATCAATTTCTCTCAAATTAAACTCCTGGTACATTTTGCTTTTAATGGTGCTTCTAAATATAAATTACTGTTGAGTGGAGGGACAAGGAATGATAGAAGGTTGGTGCTAGAGCAGCAGAATGTGCATTCAGGAATAAAATGCTGGAAGAAATCAAGAGCGTAGAATGGATCAAGAACAGGAATATGTGATTGCACATCTCCCTCCCTCGCTTAGCATCCCGTTGAACTAAATTTCAAATTATAAAACTAACTAGGGAATTTTTTTTCATCTGGCTATATAAATATCAAGCTCAGCAATATGGAAATTCCATTATTAATTACTTTTCAAACAACAAGAAGGGGAACAAGCAACAGAACATTCAGATGAGTATCTTGGCATAAGCACAAGATCATTTCAAAATTCAAAATGTTAATTTAAAAATAACAGCTATCCAAAGATACATTTCAACATTTACAGGTCATTTTTATTTTCACTTTTTTTTTTCAAATTTTAGAGTACCCAATTCATTTTTCCAATCAAGGGGCAATTTAGTGTGGCCAATCCACTCTTGGGATGTGGGGGCGAAACCCATGCAAACACGGGGAGAATGTGCAAACTCTACAGGGACAGTGACCCAGAGCCGGGATCGAACTTGGGACCTTGGCGCCGAGAGGCAGCAATGCTAATCACTGCGCCACCTTGCTACCCACTTTATTTTCACTCATAAACACGATCTTTTTTTAGTGTTTATTAATTTTTTTGCCAAGCTCATATCCTCTAAAGCAGTTTATTTAGTCCATTAATAAAGATGCTTCATTAGGAACTAATTACTTGAGTTATTTGCACGGTGTTTCTCACCGTACATCGGTGGCATTAAAAAATACTTAATGTGTACTACAGTATACCACTGAATTATATTTATTGTTTGCCATATATTTCCAATTGTTCAGCTGCCCAAATGTTTGATAAAACCTTTGTTTGACACCTTTTTCCACTCCTCGAATAATACCTTGCTCAAATTATCCTGGTTTCTTGCTTTAATTTGCATCATCGGCAAGTTTAGATGTTATATTTGTCTTGCTGCCCACCAGGACATGAAATGTTCTGAACATCAGGCAGGACTCCAGTAGCTCAATCTGTCCATTTCGAATTTGATTGGCGTATACTTTTAATTCGATTTATTTTTGTCATTATTTATTTCAGATAACTAAACACTTAGAGTTATAATTAAACAAGGCAAATAATACCGAGATCCTTTCAAAAGAAAGACTTTAAAATTATCAGAATCAAATGTTTTTGATTGTCCATTATTTCACAACAGTCTGTTATATTCCATCTGAGTGAGGTGTCTTTAACAAATTTGTTTTTACCTTTGTAAGTTCAGTTGTCACCTCGCCGAGCAGATCTTAATTTATAAATGAGGTGTGATTGGTGTAACATTGATGATATGAGGCCAGTCCAGAAATATACAATGCAAAAATCATGTTTGGTGATTATATAATTTGTATCAATCTGAAATAAGTAAACTAAACTAAAATAATTGAATCTGTTATTGAAGCTCCATTTTTTTACAACATTGTTAGCATATTAGTAAAATCTCATTTTCTCTCATCTAATTCATACCTGTTGAAGCAGCAGGATTTTCTGCACCACCACCCCCCTCCGGGGTGACATTTTTCACAGCAACAGATGTGCCTGCCATTGGCCAGCAGTGGGATCTTTTGGTCCCGCTGCTGTCGAGGGGGTTCCCACTGTATGCACCTCCTCTTCTCCCCCCCCCTCCCCCACCAGCAAGAAACCCTCTGTGGGAGTTTGCTGGAAACCTACATTACGTGGCCTTGTCGCCACAAATTTCTACCCTAAGTAACTGTACTCGGACTTCTGTGTCACCAGGAGAGCTGAAACATTTTGCATGGATAAAACAGCAGGAAAATGAAATCCATTTGCATTACCATTTGAAATATAAACAAAAGGAGAACAGCATGCTGTTTATATTTTAATTATTCAAATGTTATTTGGATTGTTGAACAACAATTAAATATACTGTATATTAATATCACTTGACAGGTATATAGGACAATAAAAGAAGACAAAGAAAGGTACACAGAAAGAGTAGCGCAATTACTTTCAAGATCAAACACAGAAAGGAAACCTGAAGAATTATCAACAAAGAGTATGTATGCTTTTCCTCCCACTCCCATTCCCATAAAGGTATAGACATGCAGCGGTATCATTTCATGGTTGGCAGCAGCCCTTTGGCACTGTTACGATGAAAGTTTAAAGACATGAATCGAGAAAGTATGAACCAGCAGGTGTTTGGGCTGTGGGGCGATTAGAATTTGAAAACCAGCCTGATTTTTTCTTCTCATCTCCCTGGCTTGGCTGAGGCCAAATCTGATGTCCCTGGTATAACTCAGAAATTATTAGCTTGACGCAACTGAAATAGGCCATGGCATCTTCGTGATCAGTATTGCTCTGCACAACATTCGCCAGTTAATTTATTTACTGAACCATCAGAACCATTACAAAGCTATCAATAGTTTTCTTGCTTCCATAACTTTGTTTAATTGTGAGCTTAAAAATAACTATTTCATGTAATTTGTTATGTTTCTAACATGTTTCTCTTAATTTTTTTCTTTAAAAAAATAAAATAAATTTAGAGTACCCAATTCATTTTTTCCAATTAAGGGGCAATTTAGTGTGGCCAATCCACCTACTCTGCACATCTTTGGTTTGTGGGGGCGAAACCCACGCAAACACAGGGAGAATGTGCAAACTCCACACGGACAGTGACCCAGAGCTGCAATCGAACCTGGGACCTTGACGCCGTGAGGCAGCAATGCTAACCACTGCGCCACCATGCTGCCCCTTTTCACTTCATGATTAATGCATGACTAATTCACATGTGCAAAGTAAAATTGTGTTATTCCAAAATTTAGGTACAGGAAGATACTTATATTTTGGCGCTTGCTTAATTCATTGTCACAGCAAGTTGGAGTGAAGATGAACTACTTGGACAATTAACTAATGAACAGAATATATCTTTGTGAAAAAGTGATTTGTGTTCTAATTTTCCTTTCCCTCCTTTATGAAAGTCCATTCCCAGCATTTTATGCAGCTTACTTTGTTCAAACCATATGCGAATCGGAACTGTTGGTTCTTGACCATTCTATTAGTTAACTAAATATTGAAATATAAATATATTGTAACCAATCCAAATGAGTCTTTAAAACTCACATACTCATGAATAACAGTGTCTAATTATGTGTTATGATGCTACAATATTATAAATGGTAATTGTGCTTTCTTTTAAATTTATAGGTGAAAAGGAAGAGCCACCAGCAGAGGAAGGTGAATCTTGAATTGCATTGTTGCTGTATTCTCCCAGTCCGTGGCATCATTCACAGTTACATAAGCAGTAATGGTCAGAAATAATTCCAGGGGGTTTCTTATTTTTCTTTGTTTCATAATCCAGAACAATTCATGGTTATGTACAGGTGGATCAAGACCACTAGCTTTGCTTTTATCTTGAGCATGCCACATTTCACCACATTTGCAGGAACTTATGTTGGACTGTTCACTTGGTATTTGAGAAGTGGTGTGTCAAATGGCCTGACAGCTTTAAAACACATCCAGCAAAACTCTTGAGATTTGCATGCCATCAGTATTCCAGTATTCTTTAGTAGAAGTTGGCACGAAGGGAAAGAACATTTTTTGGAAATTAATCACCTTTGTTTGTGGAAAGTAGCTGCCACATATAACAAGATTTCAATGGTATCTTCCATACAGTTTGGGAAGGCGGCATCAGTGGAGACATTGGTCTCTTTCACATAAATGAGATGCAGTCTTGATATCAGTCTGATACAGAATTTAGTGGGAGAAAGGCAATTTGATTATGGCGTACTATAATTTCTGCTAACCATTCTGGAAGGTCGGTCTATAGGTTTTGAGTGCAAATAAGCAATTTGGAGGTCACGAAAGAAGCAAGAATGCCAAGTTAATTTAGAGGTGTGTGACACAGAAACATTAACCAAAGATACGTAAAATAGTCTGAAATTTTCAATTAATATACAGGGATGAATAGGTAAGTACATGGGCCGAGTAATATTGAGGAAATGTGGATAAAGGTTTCCTCAGTCTGATCGTGGTTTCTGAGGAAAATTAAGTACCCGCTATAAAGCTACAAAAATAACTCGAGGAAGAGTTTTAACTCTTGAAAAACTGGCAGGTTTGAATCAGGTGGGAGGTTGAAGTGTTAAAAGTCTGAATCCAAGCTCCAGTCTGTCTACTTCTGGTTTTAATGGTGACGTGATGGTTGGCAGGTGAGCAATCTGCTCCCAGGAGGTGGGTTGGCAAATTAAAGATCGTGATTTCAGCTTTTTGGTTTCTGATTAATGAACAAATCAGACTAATTTCTGGGAGTTGCTTTTGGATGGCATTAAAGCATTGTGCATATTGAAATACACCTAAATTGTTTTATGCCTTGATCGTTTTGGGTCTTTGTGTTTGACGGCTTCGATTCAGACCGTGAAAAGTGATGATTATGTGGAGGTATTTTTGGATCTAGATATGACCTCTGCTTATTATATTTTATTTACAATTAAAAGATGAAAGGCGTCTGCTGTATGATAATTTTGTTATCCAAATGAAGTTGATTAATTGCTGCTATTGTCTTTTCTTTCTTTGTTTTGCATTGTTAGATGATAATACAAATTGCAGGCTAGCTCTGAATTGCCCTAAATCTTGCATGTTAGGCAAATTTTGTCCAACGGTTTGTGTTTGCAGAATCTGTCTCTTCAGCGGAAGCCCCAAAAAAGGTTACCACTGAAGTGTCTGAACAGGCCTCAGTGGAAGTAACAGTAGAGAATTCTGAAACTGAGCAACTCTCAGAGGCAGATGGAAGTGGTAAGGATAAGATCGAAGGTGGGTCCTGATTTGTGGAGTTTTGCCGTCAAGCAGTGCAGTATTTTAGATGTTGTTTGGTCCTCTTGTGAACCATTGAATCAAATTGATTCAAACAGATTGATATCAATTATCTATCTACAAAGAGCAGGTGGATTAATGTAAACAGCCACTTACTACCCGTCCGTCATTTTTGATTTTCTCTTTTAAGTGATGGTGTAATTTCCCCAACCCTTCAGCTTTGGAGTGATCCAATCCTCTATTAATAACCCTGTAGCAAACTCAAGATAAGTTAAAGTAAGAGTGTTGGTTTATTTTGTACACACGCAGTTTTGCAATGTGCGCCCTTTTTGCGTTCGCATAATGAGAAGGAATAAGGGAAAGAAAGGGGCTCAGGGCAAAGACCATGATAAAAATAAGAATTATAATTTCATGTGAGTGCAGAGTCTAGTAAGTCATTGTCCAATGAAGATTTTTATAGGTGGCTTTTTTGGCAAAATTTCTGGTCTTGGTCCTAGGAACTCATTTGCAGGTTGAGTCCATTAAAGATGCAGCAAAGTATTATTTTATCCTGGAAATTAGTTCACTGTAGGCAAAATATCAGTCCTTCCTGGAGGTCAGACTTTGGAGAAAGATGGAGGTCAAAGGCAGACTGCTAATCTGGAGTCTGGTCCTCTTCGGAGGTTAAACTGGAATGGTAGATAAAATTCAAAAGTTGTATAATTGAAGGACTTCAAGCAGCTCAAGTCTTGATCATGTAACGGGGTTGTTTTTGATCGAGCTATTCTATTAAGCAGGCCTCTTGTTGAAACCCATTATGTTTTGAACAGCAACTGTAGAACCGTTATCACAACGCTGGAGATGAGTCAAATGGCTCTGCCTATGTCTGTAGCTGGCTGGCACCAACTAACCCATTGTGTTGGCTTGGCTGGAATGTAATACAAGTCCAGGGGTTTGATGTGTTATCCTTTGTTCATGCTTAAACTGCTCAGAAACTCCCAAACCTATCATCAAGTAGTCAGCGATGGTCATTTTATCAATCCAGCCATTTGTCCATTTAAAAAATAATACTTATAAAGTAGCCATGCTGATGTAGATATATATATATTTCTTCCTGCCTCCTGGACAGGACACCGAGGATTATAAATTCCGTACCATTAGGATTGGGCAAATTATACCCAGGCATCTTCATTTGTTCATAGTTCACATTGCTCTTAACAGATAGGTGCTTTACACCGTGTAAGATAGCACGTTATGATGAATATAGTGTTGGATAGCGTACCAAAAACAAAGGAAACTAGTGCAGTTATTGCTGGCTTGTTCTCAGAGCAGGATGTTATGTTCGCTGGAGTTTAGAAGATATGGCGGGATCTCAGAGAAACCTAGAAAATTCTAACAGGACTAGACAGAGTAGATGCAGGAAGGATGTTCCTGGTGGCAGGGGAGTCCAGAACCAGGAGTCATTGCCTGAGGATATGGTGTAGACCGTTTAGGACTGAGATTAGCAGAAATTTCTCCACCCAGCGAGTGACGAGCCTGTGGAATTCTCTACCACAAAAAGCAGTTGAATCCAAAAATTGTACATTTTCAAGAAGACGTTAGATATAGCTCTTGTGGCTCAAGGAATTAAAGGGAATGGGGGTTGGGGGGGAGGGAAGAGAGTGGGAGCAGGCAACTGAGTTAGATGTTCAACCATGATCATAACGAATAGTGGAACAGGCTCAAAGGCTTGAATGGCTTATTCCTCCTCCTATTTTCTATCTATTAGGGGAATATATACGAGTTACCTATTCAGATGATTTTGCCATCTGGAAGACTAGGTATGTTGGATTCTAAGTAGTGGGCAATTTAAGTGTTAAAAGCTTGGAGTTAGCATCTTTGTCTGCAGTGGCCGTGCCTGTTTAAGAATAATCCTGTTTTGCAGGGCCTGGGTGCTTTTAGCAGCCAGAAGGTGAAATTGACAAAGGAATGTGGTTTTCAGTCTGGACTACTGGACTGTGGTTTGACTGGGAAAATCTTTGGAAAGTTAATGTGCTTTGCAGCCTGCAGAGTTAATTTGTTTTTCAACTTGGGGAGATGAGGTCATTGCTGGGTGGAGCCAAGGAATGTAGGGAGACATTTTGAAAAGTTTTAGAGAGGCAGTTTTGTTTGAAGAAAGCTTTGGAGAGAGGAGTTGAATTTTGATCTGTCTGACACTTGAGTCCACAATTCTCCCCACAGTAAGATAAATTGAGAGCTGTATGTTTCTTTTCTTGTTGTTTAATGGGAAATTGAGTAGTAGTGCTTAAGGGGTAATTGTAAGCTGTTTTCTTCGGGTACAAAGTTTAAAAAGTTAATATTGTATTCATAATAAAGTTTTGTTATAAAAATAGCAAAACCCTATTTTTTTGTTCAATCACTCCTGGAGCGAATCGTCCTTTCCACACAGTCTTAACAAATAAACGAAAATACTGGGGTTTCGGTCCAGTATTCTAGCCGCTGTTGGGGTCTGGTCTGGGATCGTAATAACTAAGCACAGCATGGAATCAATTAATTGTGCTTTGTAGTTCTAAATCTGTGAACTTCATTCTTTACACATTTTTTCATTGTACAAATTTGTCACATTGCACAGTTCAATTTTCTTCTTGTTATTTCATGTTGTTTATGCATTCATTAAAAGTAATCTATTGGCTGTTGTAAAGGATTTGTAAAAATTGTAAAAGAACAATTCCATTAGTAAAAAGGCAGTTGAATGGGCACTAATGTTTGATTGTTGCAGTAAAAGAACCCAGGTCAAAGATACCGGGGAGGATGTTTCCATTTGTGGGGATAACCTGAATTGGGGATTACAGTTTAAAAATAAGAGGTTTCCCTTTTAAGATGGCAATGATAATTTATTTTCTTTCAAGCGGGTCGTTAGTCTGGAGTTCTCTTCCCCAGAATGCAGTGGAGGCTGGCTCATTGAATTCATTAATGCAAAGTTAGACAGATTGTTGATAGACAAGAGAGTCAAGGTTATGGTGGGGGCAAACAGGAAAGTGGAGTTGAGACCACAATCCCACATCCAGATCAGCCACAATCTTATTGAATGGTAGAGCAGACTTGAAGGGCTGACTGACCTGCTCCTGCTCCTAAGTACTGTGATCCTATAAATGCAAAGTAGCCAACACAGTAAGTAATTAACTTTCTGTATTAAAGACATCACCTTTTTAATTTGTTAGGCTTGTAAACATGGAGATCATGTTTCCAAGAGGCAATTTTAAGATAGTAATTATTAACAGTTGATGAAATATGTGCTTTTGTGAGCACCTTGAGGTGTAAAGTGTCAGCAGTCTTTTATGATTGCAGCCTCTTTTCCCTTTCCTACTAATTGTCAGCTAATGTAACATTATAAATTTAACACTGTTTCTGTTATCATGTCCATTACAAACTGAACGTGTAGTAATGAGTGGATTTGTGTTGTCACCTGAAAATCATTCTTGGAGATGGAATTTTTTTTTTGCTCCTAATTATTATCTTTATTGATGGTTTGTTTGCTAACTTCCTTGAGGGTTTTCTGTTCTGTTAAACTCACTGCTCATCTGGATACTGTACAGAATTTGGTAAAAGCTATTCCTTTCCTCTTCTAGCAGCATCAGCAGTTATGCCAGTCAGTGCTAGGCCTGACATCCCATCACATGCTCCTTATCTTCTGATTGGTGGAGGAACTGCATCATTTGCAGCAGCTAGATCTATCCGTGCACGAGATCCTGGAGCAAGGGTGGGTAGCAACTTGACTTCTTCATTAGATGACATTCTAATTAAGTGTTTATTTGGGCTGTTCCTTCCCTTATGGTGTTTAGCTGATATTGGCAGGCTTCAGAAAAGCTCTGCGTTGAACCTGTGCCAAGACAGATCTCTGGCAGGGCAGAAATGAAAGAGCTACAATGAATCTCAGAACCCTGGCTGAATGGAAGGAAAATCAGCCAGCCTGCCTATTCCAGATTGGTATTCAGTGACCTCTTCTAGTGAAAATCGCTTATTGTCACGAGTAGGCTTCAATGAAGTTACTGTGAAAAGCCCCTAGTCGCCACATTCCGGCGCCTGTTCGGGGAGGCTGTTACGGGAATCGAACCGTGCTGCTGGCCTGCTTGGTCTGCTTTTAAAGCCAGCGATTTAGCCCTGTGCTAAACAGCCCCTCCCTTCTATAAGTGAATGCAGACAAAAGTCAGGTGAAAACTGGATCATGGCTTGTACAGTTGAGTACCAGGCTAATATTGTCTACTTTTCAGGTTCACACACACAGAATGGACACTTGAACTAAGTATTGAAGCTTGTCTGGTAATAATGGAATTTTTACCTATAAGGACTCGATGCCTTGAGAAGTAGAAGGGGAAAACTACATTTGTATAGAGTAGTCTCAGAAAGAGACATTGGGTGGGATTCTCCGCTCCCCCAGCCACGTCTTTCTCAGTGGCATGCCTTTTGCTAGCAGCGGGAAGCCGCTTGTCAGTGGGATTTCCCAATTAATCCACCCCATGCTGTCAGGAAATCTACGGGCAGTGGGTGTGGTACCAGCGGGAAAAGAGAATCCCAACGGCAGGAAAATTCCAGCCATTGTGTTAATTTAATAACAGCTAATTTAATTCAATTTATCATTGTATATGTATTATCACAAAATATGAACAAAATTGTTTGAAGCATACTTATTTCAAATATAATACTGAAATGGTTAAAGATTTTTGATTTGTATATTATATATGCACATTACAGAAGATGAATTACCGGCTACTAGTTAAAGAAAATGAGTTGTATATGACACAGTTTTGACTTTTAGATTCCAAGATGTTTGGTTATCGGAGTTTTGTTTGTTCGCAACAAATGTAAATATGTAAATCCAATTTTAAAGTTGAAGGAATATTGTGTATTCATTAATTATTTTTCAGTGACATTTTGTCATTGGCCGAGGAGAACTCTTAATGCAGTAAAATTGAGTGTTCTTCCACTTTTGACACCAAAGAGCACTCATTTGTGAGTTTGTTGTATCTTTGTGATCCTCCAAATTAATGGACAGTCCATTTGGGACGTCTCATTATGGGTAACAGGTAGATAATACTCCCTGGTGCTACTCTCCTGCTGAATCGGAAGATCAATCCTGAACTGCCAGCTTTGGGGGCTCCAATTAAGGAATAGCACAGCAGTGGCAAATTATAGTTTTCTTTATTCTGCTTTTATCCAATCTAAATTGAGTGCACAACTTCATCAGTGTGATTTTCCTTCTTGCATCTGTAGTCCCTGTAACCTTGCTGGGCAGAAATCTTCAGAGTGATGTGCTGTTGGAACATGTCTTTTAGATAGAGTTGGAATTGTCTGCGTTCATTTTGCATGGATTCTTCCAGCCATCATCGACTGTTAGCTATGTCTAAGTTTGGGGCAAGGGAAATTCACTTCAATTGCTAAACAGTTTTGAAGATATCCTCTCTGTTTTCAATGGACATCTAAAAGTAAAAGCATGATTCTCAGACTACAGTATTGGATTTGATATTAAAATTCTGCTGATTTTCTTAATGTTTAAGACAAAAACGTATTTCTCATTCTTTGAATCCTAGTTTAAGCTAGAATGTCCTGTTGGAATGGAGTAAAAAATTCTTTAATGTGTATCTCATCATGGCAAAATCATTCACTAACATTTTTCATGTGAGAAATTTATGCACTACTAATGCTTACTAAAAATGAGTAACAGCTTGTTAACATAGTGGAACTTGATGGCCAGTATCTGATTTAGCACTTAAGTAATTAACTGATTAACTTCTATAAAATCTCTAACATTTACAGACTGTGTGTTCGTATCTTAATAAGTATATTTTGGCTCTGTGAAGTGTGCACATTCTTCCCGTGTCTGCATGGGTCTCACTCCCACAACCCAAAGACATGCAGTGTCGGTGGATTGGCCATGCTAAAATTGTCCCTTAATTGGAAAAAAATAATTGGGTTTTCTAAATTTATTTTAAGAAAGTATATTTTTGCTCTTGAGTTTGAAATGGGGCCTACAATGGTAAAATGTACCTAGATTAATAAGATTTTGCACAAGATATTTACTCATCAGTAAATTAAAATTGTCCTTTCATTTGTTTGGAGATTGTTTTGTTAATTCTCTCCACATGCTGTTACTATTATATTGCCGACAATATCTGTAGGCATTGCACTAATAGCATTTCCATTGAGAGTGCTGGGTATTTAGTTGGATTTTTTCCGTTGCTTAGCCTCATCAGAGAAGATGAAAGACGGAAAGTGTAGCTGAAGGCAAAAGTGAGGATGAAATGAGGGCATAAACATTGTATTAGGAAATAGCATGTCATCTGAATGACTTTTGAGAGTCAGTTACCTGAGAAAAGGGTAAAAGCTAGTAAAATCCAAAATTAACTTCAGTTGATGAAATAGAAGATTGAGTTTCTGCGACACAATGATTTACCCAAGAACTAAATAGCTTCTTCGTGTTATGATGTGCGCATTTGTGTTATGGCTGCCCTGGTACTTGAGCCAGATGCAGGTGTAAAACAATATATAATAGGAATTGGATAATAGTTTAGATTTATAAGCACTTGATATGCTGTATATGTTTCAGGTCCTCATAGTTTCAGAGGAACCAAATTTGCCATATATGCGGCCGCCACTTTCGAAAGAGCTCTGGTTTTCTGATGACTCCAATGTGCCAGAAACGTTGAGATTTAAGCAATGGAATGGAAAAGAGAGGAGGTAAGCGTTTAACATTGTTGAAACTTAAATTTAACAATTGCTTAGCAGAAGCATCTTTTGTGTTCAAACTTTGCAATGCAAAATGAAAACACATAAATTGTAGGATTTTTGCTTCTTTCATTTTATTTTCTTCTTCCAATAAATTAATAGAGAACAGAGAGCAAATAGCCTACTATTCCTTTTTGTTTAGTTGATGGTATTGGGTGGAATAAAGTGAAGCAAACACAGCATGCTTTTCGCGAAATGTACCTTATTCTTCTTCTGAGGTACATGCTTCCACTTAATCAAAGGAGGTGAAACGATCAGCCAGAGTTCCCACTCCTGATCATCAATTGCCCCTTCAAAACCTGTTTCTGCAGCAAGGTCAATTAGGTTATGCAACAGCAGAGTGCAGATTGTGTTGAAAATTGATTTGCAACTTGGATATGTCTCTATCAATTAAAATACCTGTCAATATATAATCACTTTTAAAATGGTATGGACAGGGGCAGCATGTGGCGCAGTGGTTAGCACTGGGACTACGGCACTGATGACCAGGGTTTGAATCCCGGCCCTGGGTCATTGTCCGTATGGAGTTTGCACATTCTCCTCATGTCTGCGTGGGTTTCATAACCCAAAGATGTGCAGGTTAGGTGGATTGGCCATGCTAAATTGCCCCTTAATTGGGGAAAAAAATAAATCGGTATTCTGAATTGATTTTTTTTAAATGGCATATACGAAAGCAGAGATACAGTTTTGTTTTTAAAATGTTTGGCTTTTAAGTCTATTTAAAGATGGACTTCCGGTGATGTGCTGAGCGGACGCACATCAGGTGGGCCTCCTCCGAACCAAGGGGAAAAAAGCATTTTTAGTTGAATTTTGCCCAAATTTTAAACGAAAAAAATCCCTCAACAGCAAAAGGAGGGCACCCAAGAAAAGATGCCAGTGAACAGGAGTTCGAGGAGCCGAAGAGATGGCTGAAGCGGAGGAAAGAACCACCACCAGAAGGCGAGCGAGACGGCAATCACACGAGGCAAAGGGGCCCCAGCCACTCGGGAGAGAGGACAGTTAGCAACCCAAGCATTAGCAACCCCCCTCCCCAAAACCCGGAGACGGATGGAAGAGCTTCCTGATGAAGAGCTGACCACCATGAAAGAAGCGATCAGGATAGAGATCCCGGTAGCAGAGGCGATGGCCACCATGCAGAAGGCACTTGATGGACTGTGGGGGAAGAAAAAGTGGCAACTCGAAAGAGGATGATCCTCGACCTGGGGAAGGCCTCGACAGACCAGAGTAACAAATCGTCGCCCTGGAGGCAGAAGTAAATACGTTTGTGGCGGTCCAAGGGAATACAACAAGGGAAAGTCAAGGACCAGGTGACGGGTCCCGACGACAAAACATCAGGATCGTGGGCCTGCCAGAAGGTATCGAGGGCAAAGACTCGATGCACTGCATTTCCCAAATGCTGGGGAACTTCGTTGGGAGAGACAGCTTCCCCAAACCCCCAGATCACGACAGAGAGCACAGGTCACTCAGACCAAAACCTAAGGCAGGCGAGCAGCCGACGTCGATTATCGCAAAGCTCCACCTCAGGCGACATGGCAGCGCAATGGTTAGCACTGCTGCCTCTCAGCACTGAGGACCCAGGTTCGATCCCGATCCCAGATCACTGTCTGTGGAGTTTGCATATTCCCCCATGTTTGTGTGGGTCTCACCCCCACAAACCAAAGATGTGCAAGCCAGGTGGATTGGCCACGCTAAATTGCCCCTTAATTGGAAAAGAAGAACTGTGTATTCTAAAAATATTTTTTTTAAAAGCCAGGCTCCACCAATACCAGTACGTGATAGGATTCTGCAGTGGGTATGCCAGACAAAAGCAAGCACCTGGGAAGGACACAGAATCAGAATCGACCAGGACATAGGGGCAGATCCAGCAAAACCTAGGGCCCAGTTTAATTGGGTGATATCGGCCCTGTACAAGAACCGGGTATGATTCGCTATGCTGTTCCCGGCTAGGCTCTGGATCACGTACCAGCAAAAGGAACATTATTCCAACTCCCTGGAGGAAGCAAATGAGTTCTTCAGAACCAACGGTCTAGACAAGGGACAGGCACGACAATGATGAGACTTGTGCAGGAAAAGATGCTGAAAGAGCAAAATACTCATTGGACAGTGAGCATGTTTGCGCAGGACTGTGCTGTCTCGTTCCGATCATAAAGGGAAGACCACGTCTTAGAAAGAAGGGAGGATAGGGGAAGGCAGGTGAGGGTTTAAACAGAGACAATGGGGAGTCAGCGGGCATAAGGAAGGGGCTAGATCAGCCCAGGAGGAGGGCCACCACACTAGCAGAAATAGCTAGCACGGGAAGACAGAAAGCAAGGGGGACCACGGCGCACCTCCTGGCAGGAAGGGAGTGCCTGGTGTTTGGGGGGAGGGTGCACAAAAGGAACCGAGTAGGAAAAATGAGTTGGGTGTCGGATGGGCTTCGGCAAGGGAGGAACATGCTGAGGAAACAAGATGGCTCTGCAAGAAGACCCTGGAGTGCAGGGGCGCACCCATGTGGCGTATTTACACAGTTGGCAGCCACATTGAGTGTTCCCTGGACAAAGGGAAACTCCGGAGCGCAGGGGCCCGACCTCATGATGAGAACGGTGACCGTGGCCATTTTGGACGGCCCCCTAACAAAGGGAAAGCCTCGAGTGCAGGGGTGCATCCATCAGGTAAGTATGTTTGATCCCGCAGAAGCAGGGGGACAAAAAAAAATCAGGATTATCACCTGGAATATCAGGGGACTTAACGGCCCAGTGAAAAGATCGAGTCTTTGCCCATCTGAGAAGCCTAAACGCCAACATAATCTTCCTGCAGGAGATACACTGAGGGAGAAGGACCGACTGCGGGTAGGGAAGGGCTGGGTGGGACAGACGTACCATTCGTGCTACAGGATGAGGGCTAGGGGAGTAGCCATATTGATTAGTAAGAGGACAAGGTTCACTGGGATAAGGATGGTCGTGGACTAAGGGGAATGGTAGCTCATGGTCAGCTGTGTCCTAGACGGGGCACCGGTAGTCTTGGTTAATGTGTACATGCACAACTGGGACGACAGGCTTCATCAAAAAACCACGGCAGAAATCCCCGACATGGATACACACTGACTGATCGTGGGGGACAACTTCAACTGTGTACAGGACCCACCGACAGACCGATCGAACCCCAGAATTGGGAAAAAGACAGGCATGGCTAGGCAGCTGGGAACATTCATGGAGTAGATGGGTGCGGTGGACCCATGGCGGTTCCTACACCCCAGTGAGAAGGAATTCTTGTTCTTTTCACTGGTCCATAAAGCATACTCGAGGACAGATTTCTTTGCAGTGGGGAAAGCGGTGTTTTCAGGAATAGTAGGAGCGGAATTTACCTCCGACCACACTCCACATTGCATGGATGTGAGGTTGGAGACGGGTTGAACATGGACCTGCTGGCCGAAAAGGTCTTCTGCCAAATAATATCACAAGTCATAGGCGAGTACGTTACAAATAACCGGAATGGTGAAGTCTCACCTTCCATGTTCTGGGAGGCACTGAAGGCGGTGAATTGAGGAGAGATTATAGTCTACAAGGCACAAAGAGATTGGGAAGAGAGGGTGGCCAGGCAACAACTGATTGACTCCATTCTGGAGGTTGACAGTGCTATATTACTTGGATAATATATGTTACTCATTTGTTTATGCCGAGTTGAACTTAACTTTGATGATGAATACTCAATGTTATCCAGTGATAACAAATAATTTATTGAGTGACTAATCAGTTTACTTGTGAGTTTGATTCTTCAATACTTTTACTGGTAGTCAAATTAACAAGATAGAATTAGATTAACTATGAATATTATACTTTACACTGAGCTTACTATACTTCTGTTCTCTAGCTACTACACACCCAAAGAGAGCAGGAAACAGATTGAGCTTGTTTGTATACTCCCTGTTAGTGTCGCCCTCTGGTGATCATCTGACTGTACTGACTACACAATAACCCTTCATGTATTTACTTTTAAAAAAAAATTATTTTAATTCAAATTTTCAACAAGTTTTAACCAACAAAAACAGAATAAAAATAATAACAGTAGCTCCCCCCCCCCCCCTGCCCAATACAGAAACAATAAATTAACAAAACTAATTAACATGAGAACAAATACACACGTCCAATAAAGGAAAAAACAAACCCGCCCATTCCCCTCCCCCGGGGTTGCTGCTGTAACTGACCATCCTCTAACGCTCCGCCAGGAAGTCTAGAAACAGTTGCCACTGGCGGAAGAACCCTTGCACAGTCCCCCTCAGGGCAAACTTGACCCTCTCCAGTTTGATAAACCCAGCCATATCGTTGACCCAGGATTCCACGCCCGGGGGCCTCGCTTCCTTCCACTGTAGAAGAATCCTGCGCCGGGCTACCAGGGACGCAAAGGCCAGAATACCGGCCTCTTTCGCCTCCTGCACTCCCGGCTCCACTGCTACCCCAAATATTGCGAGCCCCCCAACCCGGCTCAACCCTGGAACCAACCACCCTTGACAGCGTCTCCGCGGCGCCCCTTCAAAAGCCCTCCAGCGCAGGGCACGCCCAGAACATGTGAGTGTGGTTTGCTGGGCTCCCTGAACACCTGACACACATGTCCTCTCTCCCAAAGAACCGGCTCAGCCTTGCCCCAGTCATGTGCGCCTTATGCAGCACCTTAAATTGAATTAAACTGAGCCTCGCGCAGGAGGCGGAGGAATTCACCCTTCCCAGGGCATCCGCCCACGTCCCGTCATTGATCTCCTCTCCCAGCTCCTCCTCCCACTTACCTTTCAGCTCCTCAATCGAGGCCTCCTCCCCCTCCTGCATAGATTGCCGAAATCCTCCCCTCACCAACCCACGTCCCCGAGAGCACCCTGTCCTGAATCCCCCTAGACGGCAACAATGGAAACTCCGCCACCTGCCGCTTGACAAATGCCCTTACCTGCATGTATCTGAAGGTGTTCCCTGGGGGCAGGCCAAACCTCCCCTCCAACTCCCCTCGGGTAGCAAACTTCCCGTCAGGGAAAAGGGGTTGGTTTAGCTCACTGGGCTAAATCGCTGGCTTTTAAAGCAGACCAACCAGGCCAGCAACACGGTTCGATTCCAATACCAGCCTCCCCGGACAGGTGCCGGAATGTGGCGACTAGGGGCTTTTCGCAGTAACTTTATTGAAGCCTACTCGTGACAATAAGCGATTTTCATTTCATTTTCATTTTCAAGGTCCCCCATCCGCTTGATACCAGCCCTGTGCCAGCTCAGAAACCCTCCGTCCATTCTCCCTGGAACAAATTGGTAGTTCCCCCGTATCGGGGACCAGACTGAAGCCTTCACCTCCCCCCTATGCCGTCTCCATTGCCCCCAAATTTTGAGGGTAGCCGCCACTACCAGACTCATAGTATATCTTGTTGGGGGGAGCGGCAATGGCGCCGTCACCAGCGCCTCTAGGCTCGTGCCCACACAGGACGCCGTCTCCAGTTTCTTCCATGCCGCCCCCTCCCCCTCCATCACCCACCTACGTATCATCGCCATGTTGGCGGCCTAGTAGTACCCACATAGGTTGGGCAACGCCAACCTCCCATATCCCTACCCCGCTCCAGAAACACCCTCGGGGTCTTCTGCGCCCACACAAACCCCATAATACTCCTATTGACCCGACTGAAGAAAGCCTTAGGAATCATGATAGGGAGGCACTGGAACAGGAACAAAAACCTCAGGAGCACCGTCATTTTGACAGACTGGACCCTGCCCCTAGGGAGAGTGGCAGCACATCCCACCTCTTAAACTCCTCCTCCATCTACTTCACCAGCTTTGAAAAGTTGAGCCTCTGTAGGGCCCCCTAGCTCCTGCCTACCTGGACCCCCAGGTACCTGAAACTCCTCTCCGCCCTTTTCAGCGGCAGCTCCCCAATCCCTCTCTCCTGGTCCCCAGGATGCGCTACGAACAGCTCACTCTTCCCCACATTGAGCTTGTACGCGGAGAAGTCCCCGAACTCCCTAAGAATCCTCATCAGCTCCTGCATCCCCCCCACCGGGTCCGCCACGTACAACAGTAGGTCATCCACGTATAACGACAGCCGATGCTCTCTTTCCCCCCCCCCCCCCCCCCCCCCCCCCCCCCGCACTAACCCCCTCCAGTTCCTCGACTCCCTCAGCGCCATGGCCAGGTGTTCGATCGCCTGCGCAAAGAGCAGGGGAAACCAGGGGCACCCCTGCCTCGTCCCCCGGTGCAGTCAAAAATTCTCCGACGTCCTCCCATTCGTAGCCAAACTGACCACCGGGGCCTCATACAGCAGCCTCACCCACTTAATAAATCCCTCTCCAAACCCGAACCTTTTCAACATCTCCCACAGGTATCCCCAGTCCACCCTATCAAAGGCCTTCTCCGCATCCATCACCGCCACTATCTCTGCCTCTCCATCCACTGCCGGCATCATTAAGACATTCAGAAGCCTCCGTATGTTAACATTCAACTGCCTCCCCTACGCAAAACCCGTTTGATCCTCATGTATAACCTGCGGCACGACGTCCTCCACTCTCCTGGCCAATATCTTTGCTAGCAGTTTCGCATCGACATTCAGGAGCGAAATCGGTCTATATGACCCACACTGAAGAAGATCCTTATCCCGCTTCAGGATCAGTGAGATCAGCGCCCTAGACCTCGTCGGGGGCAGAGCCGGCCCCCCCCAAGCCTCATTAAAGGTCCTAACTAGCAGCGGGCCCAGAAGGTATGAAAACTTTTTAAATAATTCAACTGGGAATCCATCTGGCCCCGGTGCCTTCCCTGTCTGCATGCTCCCTATCGCTTTGACTACCTGTCTGACTGGCATCCCCAACCCCCCCACCTGCTCCTCCACTCTCGGAAACCTTAGCTTGCCCAGAAAGCAGTCCATCCCTCCCTGCCTCCAATGGGGGCACTGACCGGTATAGTTCTTCATAAAAGGTCCTAAAAACCCTGTTGATGCCCCTCGCACTTCGTACCAGACTCCCTCCTCCATCCCTAACTCCTCCTATCTCCCTCCCTGCTGGTGCGCCAGCATCCGACTCACCCGTTCCCCATATTCGTATACCGCCCCCTGCGCCCTCCTCCACTGCGCCTCCGCCTTCTTGGTGGTCAATAGATCGAACTCCGCTTGGAGGCTACAATGCTTCCTCAGCAGCCCTTCTTCCGGGACCTCCGCATACCTCCTGTCTACCCTCACCATCTCTTCCACCAGCCTCTCCCTCTCTCTCCTCTCCCCCCTCTCCCTATGTGCCCTGATGGAGATCAGCTTCCCCCCTAACCACCGCCTTTAGCGCCTCCCAGACCACACCCACCTGCACCTCCCCGTTATCATTAATATCTAGGTACCCTTCAATACACCTCCGGACCCGCCCGCACGCCTCCTCGTCCGCCAGCAACCCCATCTCAAGCCGCCACATCGGACGTTGGTGCCTCCCCTCCCTCAACTCAAGGTCGACCCAATGCGGAGCGTGGTCTGAGATGGCTATCGCCGAGTATTCCGCACCTTCCACCCTCGGAATCAACGCCCTGCTCAAAACAAAAAAATAAATCTGGGAATAAGCCTTGTGGACATGGGAGAAGAACGAGAATTCCCTGACCCCCGGCTTCATAAAACTCCAAGGATCCACACCTTCCATCTGGTCCATGAACCCCCTCAGCACTTTGGCCGGCGCCGGCCTCCTACCCGTTCTGGACCTAGAACGGTCGAGTGCTGAGTCCAGCACTGTGTTAAAATCCCCTCCCATTATTAGACTCCCTGTCTCAAGGTCAGGAATCCGGCCCAACATACGCCGCATGAAGCCCGCATCGTCCCAGTTCGGGGCATACACATTGACCAGCACCACCCGCTCCCCCTGGAGCTTACCATTTACCATCACATATCTGCCACCGCTATCCGCCATCACACTCGATGCCACAAACCCGCCACCCGGGCCCGTATGACCGGTCCATTCAGTCCCCTTATATTCCAGGTTAGCAGCCGGATCAGGGGGCTATTCGCCCCCCCTGCCCATCAGCCATAGCTCTTCCTAGGCCAGCCACGTGCCTGTGTCCCCTGCACGGACCGTTCCCCACAGTGGCAAACCTCGTCCCGACCCCTTCTAATAGCCTCAGTTCCCTTCGGCCCTTCCAGCAGCAATCTCGTGCCCCCCGCTAGCTAGGTCCCCCCTAGCTGCGTTGCTCCCCCCATTGTACTCCTGTAAGTCAGCTGACTCCTGCTGACACCGGCAACTCCCGCCACCCCAATGACCCCCCCCCCCCCCCCCCAGTGTAACACTGCCCCTCCCTGCCCACCAACAGGCACAGTCCCCATTCCGGCCCCAGCGCAGGAAAAAGCCCGCGCTTTCAACTTTAGCCCCGCCCCTCAGCCCATAGCGCGGGAAGAAAGCCCGCGCTTCCTGCTCAGCTGGCCCCGCCCCCTATGACGCAGCTCCCTTTCCAGACCCAAACTCCCCAGGCAGCCCTTCCCTCCCCCGAGGCCCCGTCCACCTTCACCGTCCTTCAACCCCCCCCCCCCCCCCCCCCCCAAACCAGACCCCCCTCCCCCCGAGCCCGTCTGACGGGTTTACAAACATCCCACAAACTCCCCAAGAAACAAAGAAATAAGGGGGGAAAAAAAACACTACTACTACGATCCCTAACCAACCCCCAACCCTCAGTCTGTCCAGCTTTTCGGCCTGAACAAAGGCCCAGGCCTCCTCCGGGGAGTCAAAATAATGATGACGGTCTTTATTGGTGACCCAAAGGCGCGCCGGCTGTAACATGCCAAACCTCACCCCTCTCCTGTGCAGCACTGCTTTTGTCCGGTTATAACCGGCCCTTTTCCTCGCCACCCCTGCACTCCAGTCCTGCTGCTCCGCTCCTTCTTGGCCCACCTGAGCGCACACTCTCGATCAACGAACCGGTGGAACCGCACCAGCACCGCCCTTGGCGGCTCATTGGGCTTGGGCTTCCTCACCAGCACCCGATGGGCCCCCTCCAGCTCCAAGGGCCCTTGGAAGGACCCCGCTCCCATCAGCGAGTTCAGCATGGTGACCACATAGACACCCTGGTCCGAACCCTCCAGCCCCTCCGGGAGGCCCAGGATCCGCAGATTCTTCCGCTGCGATCGGATCTCCATTTCCTCGAACCTCTCCTGCCATTTCTTGTGGAGCGCCTCGTGCACCTCCACCTTCACCGCCAGGCCTAGGATTTCATCCTCGTTCTCCGAGGCCTTTTGCCGGATCTCGTGGATCTCCACCGTGTGGGTCGCCAGGAGCTTGTCAAATGAGGCCTTTAGCGGTTCCAGCAGCTCAGCCTTAAGCTCCCTGAAGCAACGGTGCAGCTGCTCCTGCGTCCATGCTGCCTGTTCCCTGCCCGCCGCCATCTTGGTCTTCCTCCCTCGCACCTTTCTCGGATCCAATGCCCCTTTTTTAACCGCCCCGCTCCTGGTCCAACCCATCCACCAGCAGGGAAATGTTGCTGTTACCTTCCCACACCGGGAAAGGTCAGACAAGCGCCGTTACGGGCCCTAAAAAGAGCCCAAATGCCCGATGATAGCGGGAGCTGCCGAACGTGCGGCTTAGCCGCAACCAGAAGTCCCCCTTCATGTATTTACATAAACAGAGATCACTACAGAGAGAAAATACTCCAAGGCCCCCGACCATCTGGTGGAGAGGAAAAAGCTACAGATGGACTTTCCCCTGCTATCCACCAGGAATGCATTTCACCAAGTCCACCAGATATGGGTGACCTTCTACGAACTCGAGGAAAAGGCTGTCCAGCTGAGAAAGCAGGCAGCCACCAGGGGAGAGCGCAGGTGAAAGATAGCAGAGGCAGACTGGTAATCGAGCACAAAGAGGTGGATTGGCCACGCTAAATTGGCCCTTAATTGGCAAAAAATTAATTGGGTACTCTAAATTTTTTTTTTAATTAAAAAAAAGAAACTCTTGTGCAATGCCCCCAAGGCAAGTATTCAGAACAACACCACCAATTCTGAATACTTCCAGCTGCACAGAGGCACACAACAGGGATGCCCACTGTCCCTGTTCCTGTTCGCCCTGGCAATCGAATCCCTGGTGATTGCTCTGTGAGACACAAGAAGCTGGAAGGGTATACAAAGAGGATGCCGAGAACACAGAGTGTCGCTCTATGCGGATGACCTGCTTCTCTACGTCTCGGACGCACAGAATGACCTGAAAGCAATCATGCAACTTCTGTGAGAGTTCAGAGCCTTCTCGGGCTACAAACTTAACTTGGGCAAGAGCGAGGCATTCCCACATGTAAAAACCGTTGTAAATAAGACACAAATTTGTAAATATCAGATACAATTGAGCTGTTACTCTGAAAAACTGGAAATACTAATAAAAGTATTATTTTTAAGTCTATTTAAAGATTATTTACTGTGCTCAACAAAAGTTCCCTCAAAGCTACGAAAGTAGGAACCATATGAACATAGAAAATAGGAGCAGAAGTAGGCCATTGTGTCTCTTTAGCCCGCTCCGCCATTCAATCACATTGCGGCTGATCAGTTTGCGTTTCTAGTTCTTCGTTCCCATTCACCCCCGATAACCTTTGATTCCTTTGCCTAACAAGAATCTATCTACCTCCATCTCGAAAATATTTAATGACTCCGCCTCCACTGCCTTCTGAGGCAGTTCCAAAGTCGCACAACCCTCTGGGGGGGGGGGAAGATTTCTCTCATTACTGTACTAAAAGGGCAGTGTTCTTTGGTTCCACATTTGCCCACACGAGGAAGCACCTCCACCTTGTCAAGACCATTCAAGATCTTGTATACTGCAATCAAATCACCCCTCACTCTTCAAAGGTTCAGCAATAAAACTGCCAATTAGTATCATCTTGGTTTCGTACCTAAAATAACAGCTTTAAGCAACAGTAAGTTAACCATGGAGCATCTATTGGGGTGAACTGAACTTAAATATTAAAACAAACTGTTGGAGCTTGTGTGTTCCAATTTGAAATAAGAATTCAAATTATATCGGTATATCCTCATTTATATTTATGCTGCCAGTGCACCCAACGCTTGAGTGGTGAAGGAAGATGATGTAGTCATATACAAGCTAGGAGATACATTGTTATAATTTTAAGTGAGTAAACTCTCTGCTGAGACTGTTCATTATACAAGGAAATATAATTTGTAAATACTGACACTTGAAAGACTTTGAACACAGTCTAAGCTTGAGCTTCTGTAAAGCTTTCTGATTAAGGAATTAAAATCAATGAACCCAATGCATTTCATATTTTCTTCAGGAATCTGCCGAGTAGGTAACCAATAACATTTTGAGTTTGAATGCTGTTAAATGTCACCATTATTTTTAATCTCTGTTGATTTGCAGTTTGTTAATCCCTGTGCGTTTCACATTTAGGCATGTCACCACCTAAACCGGATTAAATTTCTGTGAAACCAACTGATTTAAGTAATTGGAATCACTGGAGTTAGATAATCCCCAATCATTTCCACCCTTGCAGATAAAGCCTAATATTGTGAAGCGCATAGAGGTCAACATGCTGAAATTCAATTGGAATATCAAAAGAAAATGTATTAATGCAGCAAATGTTCCACGCCAATCACTGTCTCGGAATCTGGTGAAGAAGAACAAGAAATAATGAAATTAAATTCTACGATGGTTTCAGTGGCTCCGAAATTATTAAATGCTAGGGATCCAGGTGCCTGGATCTTGAAATTTCTTTGTGGGATATTAGGTACAAGTTTGTCTGAAACTCTTCACTATTTAAACAGATATGTTGAACTTTTTAATGAGTTGAGGAGAGGAATTTGGATGAATGTCTTTGTACCTATTACCACAAAATGTATTAGGGGCTGTACGGTGGTGCAGTGGTTAGAACTGCTGCCTCACAGCGCTGAGCTCCCGGGTCCATGTGGAGTTTGCACATACTCCCCGTGTCTGCGTGGGTCTCACCCCCACAACCCAAAGATGTGCAAGGTAGGTGAATTGACCACACAAAATTGCCCCTTAATTGGACAGAAAAGAACTGGTACTTGAATTTAAAAAAAATTTATTTAAAGGCCCTGACTTTTGAATTGCAATGTTACTGCTCAATTTCAAAGACGTAAAAGAACTTGATTAACCTGTATTCTTCATGTTTACAGCATTTTTTTCCAGCCTCCATCTTTCTATGTTAGTCCTCAAGATTTGCCTTTTGTGGAAAATGGGGGAGTGGCAGTGTTGACTAGCAGAAAAGTAAGTTCAAAATTTAAAATTCAGTGTATGTACCAAATTAGCATTAGATTCTATACTCATGTCAAAAATGGTATGGATGCGCAGCACGTTGGCGCAGTGGATAGCACTGCTGTCTCACGGCACCAAGGTCCCAGGTTTAATCCCGGCTCTGGGTCACTGTCCGTGTGGAGTTTGCACATTCTCCCCGAGTTTGCGTGGGTTTCGCCCCCACAGCCAAAAGATGTGCAGGGTAGGCGAATTGGACACGCTAAATTGCCCCTTAATTGGAAACTTGAATTGGGTACTCTAAATGTATTTTTCAAAAATGGTACGGATACTGTATAATTTTCCGTAGCAGATATGAACATCGCAATATACTTTTTGATAGAGATTGACTCAGGATCTGTCATATTCTTACATATAATTAAAATATATGAGGAGTTCTCATTTCTTTTGTTTTAGTGGCTTTTCTCGGAACATAGGAACTGGAGCAGGCCATTTAACTCCTCGAGCCTGTCCCGCCACCCATTGAGATCTTGGCTGTCTGTGACCTAACTTGTTTGGCCCATATCCCTTAATATCTTTGCTTAATAAAAACCTATCTGTCTCAGATATAAAATTAACATTAGTAACTGATCTGACAATACTTTGGAGTAGTAGCACATTTTATGTAACTTGGGTAAAAGAAACATCGGGCGCCGAGCACCTGGGTGTGATCCTGGCCCCGGGTCACTGTCCATGTGGAGTTTGCACATTCTCCCCGTGTCTGCGTGGTCTCACCCCCACAACCCAAAGATCTGCAGGGTAGGTGGATTGGCCATGCTAAATGGCCCCTTAATTGGAATTTTAAAAAAAATGTTTTGTTGTGGGAAGGCCTTGAATAATTGCAAGATTTGTTTGCATTATGTTTCTGTGTCTTCAGGTTGTACACATGGATGTCCGAGGGAACAAAGTCAGATTGGACAATGATTCGGAAATAACGTATGATAAATGTTTAATAGCAACAGGTAAATGTTATTTTTAACGTTTGCAGCCCTTTGAATTTAATTCATGGCCACTTCTGAAGGCACTCATCTTGTAATTAACATTTTATATGTAAGCTTAAGCAATTTGCGCTGTTTAGTGACAGAATTAAGCAAGTGAAAGAAATAATTAATGTTTTTCTCCTGTAGTGGAAAGGTTCCTGAAGTTCGTTTATTGTGAACAATAAATAACTTGAAACTCTTGTGCAAACAAATAGGTTGTGTTTCCCTTAACCAGTGTTTTATTTTCAAATGTGTGTCTTGGTTTCTCCTCTCTCTATTCGGGTTCCCCTGGCCACACCCCTGAGATCATATGGTGTGAGGTGGAGAACCTACTGAATCATAATCGCAGGGGAAGATCCATGACCCGCCCACTTATGCATTATGCCACTTCTTGTTTTAGTACTATCATCATTGACATATTTTCTCAAATGATTTGCAGAGCTTTTGATTAAGTTTTTTTCCTTTATCTTCACTCCCCATTTCTACCTTTCTTATTCAATTTTCTACTTGTGTCCCTAGGTGGAACTCCACGTAACCTTCCAACACTTGAAAGAGCAGGAGAAGAGGTACAAAAGCGGACAACTCTATTCAGAAAGGTAACTGTGCAGTCATGCTTCTGTGACTTGTGCCCCATACCTTCATTCCACTTCATGATTATATTTCCACTTGCCTGCTACTTTATGCATTGAGGTTCCAACATTATGTAGCAAAATTGTTTTGTATATGTGACTGGAGAATTCCAGGTTCAGTCCCTGCTCTTAATTAAGTTAGGTAATCGGGAGGTAGCAGTGCAAACATTACAGTTAGCCTCCGCGCCCCTTAACAAGGGATGGGTAAATTAACCACTATATTAGACGGATGTCAGGCCCCATGGAATGTAGAAGAGCCGGATGATAAAACTATTGGACAGTGCAACTTGCTGCTCAACTGAACTGAATTTTTTGATCACAAGGACTGCATTGTCCTGCCATTTCATTACTTGTTAACTTGGATTATAACTTACTGTATTGTATTACAAGTCCGTTATGATCAATGGAATGATTGGGACATTTCGTAAACTAGCATGAAATACTTAAAGGCAATTCCTAAATGCAAAGCAAAAAGAAAGCACAAACTTAGACGCAAACGGTAATATTACCATGGACAGCATGGTAATACTGTGGTTAGCCCCCGTGTCGCGTCTTTTCGTCCGACGTCACTTCGTCCAACGACACTTCGTCCACGTCTTTTGGTCCAACGTCTTTTTGTCCGCCCGTCTTTTGGTCCAACGTCTTTTTGTCCGCCCGTCTTTTGGTCCAACGTCACTTCGTCCAATTATCCAATTACAAATTAATTCCGTATAAAACCATTTAATTGATAAAATGCAAGTACAATACAGCAAAATGCAAGTACAATACAGCAAGTGACTTTAATTGCTAAAACGCAAGTAATTGATAAAATGCAAGTAAAATGCAAGTTGAAAAATGCAGTTAAAAAGTTAAAAAATCTAAAAATGCAGTTAACAAATCTAAAAGTTTACTAATTACTTAAAATTCCCGAAATTACTTAAAATTGATGTAAATTGTAAATTCCCGAAATTCCCTAAAAGTTAGATTTCCCGAACTGCACCCGAGAGAGAATAATGGGGAGAGGACAAGATGATTTGATATTCTACATTTCCGACAGACACAGATATAAGTGGGAGTCTAATTGGATTTAGACAATGAGTGCAGTTCTGAAAGAAGCAGATTTAAACTCGATTTTCGTCGAGTGATTAAAACCTCTGGTTGGCAGTGGGTTCTGACATTACAGGTCTGAAATGATCAAATATTCCATCAGATACAATGGCTCTCATCACGCTGGAGCATACATGGGCGAATATCCTGCAGCTTATCTTAAAAATGTCTGGAGATCAAGCAGCACAAATGCAGAACTCAACCTCAAGAGGCGAAATAGGTGGAGAGGATCCTTGAGCAGTAACATTGAAAAACTAAATTAAACTATTTGTAATTGGATAATTGGACGAAGTGACGTTGGACCAAAAGACGGGTGGACAAAAAGACGTTGGACCAAAAGACGTGGACGAAGTGTCGTTGGACGAAATGACGTCGGACGAAAAGACATAGCACCGTTAGCCCCGTTGCTTCACAGCTTCAGGGTCCCAGGTTCGATTCCCGGCTTGGGTCACTGTCTGTGCACATTCTCCCTGTGTCTGCGTGGGTTTCCTCCCACAAGTCCCAAAAGATGTGCTGTTCGGTAATTTGGACATTTATTTATTTAGTGGACCCAATTATTTTTTTCCAATTAAGGGGCAATTTAGTGTGGCCAATCCACCTAGCCTGCACATCTTTGGGTTGTGGGGACGAAACCCACGCAAACACGGGGCGAATGTGCAAACTCCACACGGACAGTGATCCAGAGCCGGGATCGAACCTGGGACCTCGGCGCCGTGAGGCAGCAGGGCTAACCCACTGTGCCACCGTGCTGAATTCTAACTATTTCTCCCTATGTGTAGGGAACAGGCGCCGGAATGTAGCGACTAGGGGATTTCCACAGTAACTTCATTGCAGTGTTAATGTAAGCCTATTTGTGACTATAAAGATTATTATTAAATGGGCAGTTCAAAAAAGCATGTTGTATTCGTACATTTAATTCCTATTTTAGATATTAAATTTGTCAGGTGTTTAAAATTGTCTTGCTACAAGTTTCTGTCTTTTCTTCATAATTTTTCTTTTCATTTTCTGCATTAACTTGCCATGGCTATTAGCTTGTACTACAATGTTGTGAAGTTGAAACTCTGGTTCGGAAATATAAGACATTCAGCCTTGCACCTTGTGATATGTATGGGTTAAGCAACTCATCGCATTAACCAGCTAAATCATCAGCCAAGTGAGTGAGCATACCATAGCCTCTCTGATGCTGGATGAAATGCTTTCACACCCAGCACTGCCCTGGATGCTGCTGCAATGTCACTGCATGTGCAGTGAGCTGTATACTTGAGGCAATATATGAGGAAAACCAGAGCATTGCTGTGTATCAGGAGTATAACCTGAAGTGGCACAAATGAGACCGCATTATTGCATTTCATTCCACCTGTCATAAATAAGTAGCAAGTGTATAAGATGATAGAAAATATAATCCTAGTTAAATGAATTATTCCAGTTTCGAGTTCGTAGTGGCTACAGATCACTCAGTCGAGAAACCTTCCTGCATTTGGAAATTATATTTGGCATATATCGACAGGATTTTGATTTAATTGCTGTCAGTCCATTCTAAAATGTATCTGTCTGGCCTACCTTATTGCCATTAACTTAGAGGCCTGAATAAAATAAGTCTACTCAGTAGCCATAAAGACATTGCAGTTCTTAACAATAAGTTTGTTCAATATGTTGCAGGTAGCTGAGGCAATGTAAAATTATTTAAAAACAAATTAGAAATTCATGCTAAGAAGAAACTTAATATGTACAAAATACATTGCATTCTTGCAGCAGCTAACTATTGATCATGAATTGTCCATTACATTCCATTAGCTGTCTACTAACTGAGGACTTAAGAAAGTGAGCTTCTTGAGACAGTGGATTCAGATAGGGCGTTCAAGTTTACAGCCAAGGAGATGGAGGAAGATTTACAGATATTAAGTCGAAGTAAGGGAGGAAATATTACAGCAATTTTGGTATGTTTAAAGTTAGCATTTGGAAATGGGCTGATATTGCTGGGTATGGGACTTATGACGATGAGTAACCAAGTAGGTAACAAAATAAACTGATTTTGCCTTAAATTACAGATGGAAAATGAAATTTAATCCATTGGAGAACACCATAAAGCCTTGTCCCAGTTTGAAGCAAAATTGGTTTTTCTTTATAAAACCTTTCATTTTTCAAACTGGACCATGAAATACAATGTTACATAATGAAACCCATGCTCACAGAAAAATATCATAAACCATAAAGTGATTTCGAAGATCCCAACCCACCTTGTTTGCTTTATACTGTGTGTGACCACGGTACTGCCATTCATTTTTGTAATGTTGTTTGGAGTAATAATTTCAGAGTCCAATGCTGAAGGTGGTGGGGAATATTTGATGCAGGTTTAGCTAGTTAATTAAGTTCAAGAACAGAATATCTAATCTCTGGTTTAGTTTGGATTTGATTGAGGAGAAAGGGAGGTTAGCAAGATACTGAAAAAACAAATTAGAATTCTACAGCTGGATTTATTTGTAATGACTTGAAGATTATGTGAGGCAGGGTGATTCAAAGAAAGCGGGCAAGCAATCAAAAACCATGCTGAAAGTATTTCGCTACGAGAGATCTTATACACCAATAGATTAGTTTAAGCATGAAAATAAATATCACACTATAAACTAAAACATGGAAATATTAGGATCATTTGTACTTTGTAATTTTAATACTGGTAAAAATTGTTAAAAATAAATATGTAAATTAAATATAAAACAACGCTACAATGTATTCGTGTGTAACGTTCATGAAGTGCATTGTGAACAATATCTGCACTATTTGATACAAAATTCATAGCAGACTGCAGCATAGAGTCACTGTGGTCCAAACACTTTGAGTTGCCCCAGTAGTGTTGAAAATAAATCAACCACTATCTCTACACATCTACCATCTGTTTTGTTCATTCGTTCTTCAGAGGCTGGATATAATCTGGAGCTAGCTTGATGTAAGGAAGATTTTTAAGTATCCTATCTTTTGATTTGTCATCTTGTTCTATGCCTTTGATAAGATTTCCATGTTGTATTTCTGGTTATTTTTGGATCAGTTATATTCCTTGAATTCCAACAGGTTATGTACAGTAAGGCATTAGGTTGCAATCTATGAATAATATTTGGTCTTTTCCTTTATTGTCAGTTTTTAAACATTTGACTTTTTTCCTCCAAGGAGGCTCTTACCATTAAACCCTCTGAGTCAATCACTCCATTTAATCAGGGATTTGGCAATGGGACTCTCAGATCAGAAGCGATACTAAAATCCAAAATGCTAATATAGCATTACACTCTAGCAACCTTTCATTGTTCCTCCTCCAAGCACCAAGGAACACGAGTTGTATCTGTTTTCCATTCTTCAAATTATTCTCTCTCAAATAACTGACCGAGATTGAAGTTTCCAATGGATAACTCGAAGAACAGCTTGGCAGCATATTTTAAAGATCTTCAGGAACTTGCTCTGAAGTTCCTTTCACTGGGACATTTTGTGCAGATTAGGAGCAATGACTTTTAACAGAGGGAGTAGTTAAGGCTGAGACCACTGCATCTTTTGAGGGAATTTGGATAAATATTTGAAGCAGAGGAAGATTACAAACCAATCTGGAGTGAGCAGGTCAATGCGTTTAATGTTTGGATTTCTCTAGAAAGCCAGCATAAACATTTTCTCAAAACAAATTTAGAGTGCCCAATTCTTGTTTTCCCCCAATTAACGAGCAATTTAGCGTGGCCAATCCACCTAGCCTGTACATCTTTGGGTTATGAGGGTGAGACATAAATATGATGAGTGAAATGGCCTCCTTGCGTCATGAATTTCTGTGGCTCTTGGAATTTACCATTTTTTAAAGAAATACCCAATACGCAATTTATTTTTTCCAATTAAGGGGCAATTTGGTGTGGCCAATCTTTGGGTTGTGGGGTGCAACCCACGCAAACATGGGGAGAATGTGCAACTCCACACAGACAGTGACCTAGGGCCGGGATCGAACCTGGGACCTCAGCGTCGTGAGGCAGCAGTGCTAACCATTGCGCCACCGTGCTGTCCTGCTCTTGGAGTTTACCTATTGAGTAACTGAACTATGTAACCAGGAAAGCTTGTTGCCCATTCTTTGCTGACCTCTGGTTTCAGTACTGGTGAAACTGCCTCAGTGCCCTAGGTTAGGATGGGGAAATTCAGCTAGGGTTCCCAATCCTGAATGTTTTCCAGGTATGTTTGGTAGAAGTGCATCTTCCTTGATGTAGTGCGGGGTTGTAATCCGTTTGGGCTGTGATGACCTTTTTGGTCATATAGCCAGTCCACATATTACCACAGTTTGTATGAATAATAGTTACTTGGGTAAGTTCACAGAGAATTTTGACAGTTGGTGAATAATACGCCATAAAAATTACAACTCCTTTAAGAGGCGAAGGAGTAAATTAGCTGGGAAAATATCTGAATGTATTGAATGTACATTATAATGATAAAATGCAACAATTTTCTATTAATTTTACAGTATTAGGCTGAAGATGAGAGCTCAAAATGTGTGCTTTTTAGGACAGAAATTGCATAAATGTGATTCACTGTAACACTGCAACTGTAGATTCTACATTACTAGCTTTGTCACTGAACTGTCTTATCATTCAAGTTCAGTGTCCAGCCATTCTTCTGGCCCTACTAATACTTGCTCATTGCCTACATTTTTTAATCCATAAACAATGCTTCTAAAATGTTAATGTTCAGCTCATAATGTAAATATAAAAAAACATACAGTCTTAATTTATTGATTTTAAAAACGCAAAGCAGAGGGAAAACCAGTTAGTAAATGTAAAATTGAAATCTGGGCTATAAAATTAGTTAAAACTCCTGCAACTATACCATTAATCCTATTAGCCTTGCAGTACTTTTGTTTTGTTGACCATAACCAATATCAGGTCTTATCAAAAGCAAAGTTGTTTTGGAATGTAGGTACAGCAGAAAATGGTGAATGTATTGCAAGAGTCAACAAATTGTCTGCAGCATATTTTGTGATTTTTCAGAAGAACAATGGAACTTTAAGTTATCCTGTAAGTTTGAAAGCTACTTTGTTGACAGAACTAGTTTTCTTTGGAAGAAATTGAATTAGACTGACCGTTTTATAGCATTTAGTTATGTGGTCAGATTGTCATATCATTGAGGAAACAATTTGAAGTATTTAGTACAAACGCAATTATTCTCTGTTAGTAAAGGGTAAAGTGGCATTAATTTTTTCTATGTTTCTGCCTTTATTAAGGGATGAAGCAATGGATAAAATATACACATTAGTAGATATATCCAGGTAGAGAGGAATGTTGCAGGAGGCTGTACTTTTACCTCTGAGACTGGCTTTACATTAGTATAATTTTGAATAGACGAACATCTGTCGACTGTAAAGGTCAGCATACATGAAGCAACAATCCAGTTTCCAATAACCTTACAGTTTGGCAACATTCAGCACTAAATTAACATTCTATCTCTTGCCGCCGTAAGTATGACTTCTGTGTAAAATGTCATTTGCATTGTCGAGTTGGTCTGAAATAAAAATTATTGCACTTTTTGCCAACATTAAGTTTACCTGACCTGAAACATGCTAAACAGCGTATGGGAAAATAATGCTACCCCTATCAGCATTTACCATTATGAGCCTACAAATTGACCTTAAAAATGTTGGAAAGCTAGTGGTGTTAATATACTTTTAGTAACTAAATGTGACAGGACTTTTTAATGATTATTATACATTTTTCTTTGGAGACAGAAACAGATTTTTCTGATAACTTCAAATCCTCTTGCAGATAGAAGATTTTAAATCTTTGGAGAAAATTTCAAGAAATGTGGAGTCTATTGTTATCATTGGTGGTGGATTCCTCGGTAGCGAATTGGCCTGTGCTTTGGGAAGACGTGGTATGTTTTTTTTTAGTGCATTGTGAAAGGTTGAATACAACTGACCTATTTTCTCTAGAGTTACGAAGAACGACAGGTGATCTCATTGAAATGTAAAACTTTTAAAAGACGTAATAAGCTAGACATTGAAAGAGCAAAAGCAAATATTACAAATGCTGGAAATTTGAAAGAAGAACAAATAATGCTGCAAAAACTCAGCAGGTCAGGCAGCAGCTGTGGAGAGAAACCGGGTTAGCTTTTCAGGTCAATGACCTTTCATCTGAACTGGTGGAATTCTGATGAAGGGTCGCTGACATAAAATGTTAACTTGTGTTTTTCTCCATAACTAGAACCAGAGGACACAATCTCAGACTAAAGGGACGATTCTTTAAACCAGAGATGAAGAGAAATTTCTTCAGCCAGAGGATGGTGAATCTGTGGAACTCTTTGCCACAGAAGGCTGGGGAGGCCAAATCACTGACTGTCTTTAAGACAGATATAGATAGGTTCTTGATTAATAAGGGGATAAGGCAGGAAATTGGGGATGAGAAAAATATCCGCCATGATTGAATGGCGAAGCAGATTCAATGGGCCTACTTCTGCTCCTATGTCTTATGGTCTTGTATACTGTATTCTGCTCAACTAGATGTTGAGACTTTTCCCTCTAGCTGGAGAATCTTTCCATCTGAAGGGCCCCTTTCATTTTTTTTCTCACTCCAGGGGCCACATTGGATAAATTTCAGATGGGTACGCTTTGGCACGTCATTTTTTAAAAAATTATATTGATTTATGAAAAAAATGAAACAACTGGTGAAAGGTGGCATGGTGGTGCAGTGGTTAGCACTGCTGCCTCACGGCGCTGAGGACTCGGGTTTGATCCCGGCCCCGGGTCATTGTCTGTGTGCAGTTTGCACATTCTCTGCGTGTCTGCGTGGGTCTCATCCCCACAACCCAAAATGATACCGGGGCAGCACGGTAGCATTGTGGATAGCACAATTGCTTCACAGCTCCAGGGTCCCAGGTTCGATTCCCGGCTTGGGTCACTGTCTGTGCGGAGTCTGCACATCCTCCCCGTGTGTGCGTGGGTTTCCTCCGGGTGCTCCGGTTTCCTCCCACAGTCCAAAGATGTGCGGGTTAGGTGGATTGGCCATGATAAATTGCCCTTAGTGTCCAAATTGCCCTTAGTGTTGGGTGGGGTTACTGAGTTATGGGGATAGGGTGGAGGTGTTGACCTTGGGTAGGGTGCTCTTTCCAAGGGCCGGTGTAGGCTCGATGGGCCGAATGGCCTCCTTCTGCACTGTAAATTCTATATCTATGTGCAGGGTAGGTGAATTGGCTGTGCTAAATTGCATCTTAATTGGAGAAAAAAATAATTGGATACTCTAAATTTATTTTTTAAAAAGCTTGTGGAGCAAAAATAAAGTCAAAGCAATAAATTGCTCATTTTTTAAAAAATTAGTAATTCATAAAGATGATCATTAGATCGAGAGTGTGTCGGTTCACTCATAGAATCATTGAATTTGCAGTGCAGAAAGAGGTCATTCGGCCATCAAGTCTACACCGGCCCTAGGAAAGAGCACCCTACTTAAGACCATGTTTCCGCCCTATACCCGTAACTCAGTAACCCCACCTAACCTTTTGGACACTTATGAGCAACTTAGCATGGCCAATCCACCTAACCTGCACATCTTTGGACTATGGGAGCACCCGGAGGAAAGTTCAAACTCCACACAGACAGTCCTCTGAGGCCAGAATTGAAGCCAGGTCCCTGGAGCTGTAGGGCAGTAGTGCTAACCACTGTCCTGCCCACGTAGCCTCAGGGTGCACAGCCCCACATAGTCTCAAGATGTTCAGCCCCACCCCAACTTCAGCAGGCAGTCCCTCTTACCTCCTGTCCTTAAAAGCCTCTCTTCCTCCTCAGCAAACATCACCACCACCTCTGATTGAAACCTCTCGCGTTTGCTCTTTGCTGCTTCTCCAATAACAAGACTGTTTCTCTCCCACGTTTGCTGCAAACAGACGCAATAGTGCTTGGAGGAGCAGTTTCTTGCAAATCTTCCTCTTCAGTTCTCTGAACTTTGAACGCTGGCTTCCGGACCAGATAGGGTGGGCCATATGCTGGACAAACTCTGGTCTAAAACTATTGGGCACGGTTTCAGAATAAAAAGTTGGCCATTTAGGATGTAGATGAGGATAAATTTCTCAGTTCAGAGGGTTATGAATCTTTGGAATTCGGTAACCAGATGACTGTCGATGCTGAGTTGATAAGTGTATTCATGGCTGTGTTTAGTCGTCTGTAGGTAATAGAGGAATCTGGGGATAGGGCACAAAAATGCATTTGATGAAGAAGGTAGTTGTCATGGGGGCATATTTCTTATGTTTTTAAGAAATAAATGCTTAGATTCTTTACTTAATTTGTAGTAAATGGTTGTGAAATGTAGCCTAGAATGTACTTCCAAGCATGTGTCTTTGAAAAGTGTAATATCAAACTGTGGTCCCTAATAGATGAGGTAGTTTTATTAAGTACTGATGGCACAGTGTGCTCAATCCTTTTGAAGTTACATTGTTTAAAATGAATGTAGTCTCATCTGAAAGCTATAATTATTCCAATTCAGAGATCAGCCCCCTTTGGATTAAAAACTAACATAATTGTCTAATTTAAATATGGATTTGATTTTCAGTATCTAGTAAGTGTAAAGATATAGTTTACACTTCTGGACTGAGAGGACCTCAGGTTACACAAATTAACAGATGATCATATAACTGCTGTTCTCGGGGGGGGGGGGGCCTTCTGCAATCTCTGCTGGAAAGATGTCTGTCCCGTTTACTGCCATGACCTCTTAATGAAAATGCTAGCTCTCCTGTTAGCATTCTGCCTTAAGGCGAACCGACTATCAGCCCCAGTGTGTGCTGAGCATCTGATCTCACCTGGGGACACAGCTGTTTGCTTTGATTTAAGCCCATACCGATGGAATAAGAAGTGGGAGGCAAATTGACCAGCTTTAGAGCAGTGCTGAATGATTGTCAATATTCACAGTCTGACCCACAAGTAAAGAATGGCCACATGAGAGGTATTGCAGAGCTCTCCCCAGAGCAGCACATGGCATAAGATCTTCAGGAAAGAAGCTTGAAACGCATAGGAATGATTACTCTGATGGGCAGCACGGTGGCACAGTGGTTAGCACTGGGACTGCGGCGGTGAGGACCCGGGTTCGAATATCGGCCCTGGGTCACTGTCCGTGTGGAGTTTGAACATTCTCCCCGTGTCTGCGTGGGTTTCACCCTCACAGCCCAAAAGATGTGCAGGTTAGGTGGATTGGCCATGCTAAATTGCCCCTTAATTGGGGAAAAAAATAATTGGATACTCATTATAAAAAAAGGAATGATTACTCTAGCCATATAATCAACAGCAATTAAAATCCTCCATGCAGTTGCTAATTTGGCTGGGATTTGCAGATAATTGATGCTTCGATGCCTCATAAGTGCAGATTTCTATGAACAGGGTTGCAAATAATTCTACAGCTTTAGAAAAGTTGTTCAGTGATAATCATCAACCATTTGATGGAATGAGAAAACTTTTCACCTTACCAGATAATATTTGATTAAGACATGGTGGAAGCTGCGGATACTGTAGTATTTATTCCATAGCATTACTGTCTCTCACATTAACGTGTACAATATTCTTTCCAATATATAAATCCACCATTCTAATCCATAAGCCACAGGTGGAAATGCTTTTGTGACTATTGGTCAGGAACAAGATCAGGGTCAACTATGAAGATCCTTAATTCAAACAGACAAGGAGACACAATTGGCGGTGATGGTGGGAAAGCAAATAGACTTTCAATGATTTTTTTTCTTCCACCAGATAATCTCTCTTGATTTGCTTTATATGAAATTAAGACTTGCTTTATTTGTCAAGCACTTCCACACCTATGTGTTCATATCACATTTAAATATAATTGCTGTACATCAAGAATTTGTATTGTATCTTGCAATTCCTCAGGAAAGTTTTCAAAAATCTATTAAGGACCTTATTTCAGAAAACCTTTGTCTATAAGCCAAATGTGTGGGGAAAATGGATTATTGCATGTCTTACACTGCTTCCCAGAGCATTTCTTTAACTCTGATATATTGAATCGCAGCACGGGATACAGATCTCGAGGTGATGCAGATATTTCCAGAGAAAGGAAATATGGGTAAGATTCTCCCAGAATACCTCAGTAACTGGACAACTGAGAAAGTAAGAAAAGGTAAATATTCGTATTTACTATTTTTGTTGAATCTGATCCTGCAATGTTCACAAGAGGGATTTATTTATTACTTCGATGTTAAATGGAACTTGCTTTTTCAATGCACAGAAAGTAAACTTTTGTAAGTGCTTGGAATATTTAGCTAATCTTAGACTTTTAAAAAATAAATCCCAAATTCGTACATTCAATTTTATTTTAAGTCTTAGAATGAAAGTTTAAGAATCAGTGTGACGAGAGGAAAATGCAATTGGCACAAAAGACGCTGTTTAAATCGATGCTTTGAATTGAGTTGCGTTTAATTTAGCACAGATTTATTGGGCTGAATTCTCCATTTTTGAGGCTAAGTGCAGTGGCAGGCGGCTCTGGTGGCGTCTTTTCTGCTGATCAGAATAGCGGGATCCTGCCTAGATTTTGCGCTTGGAACTTAATTAATTATGTACAAGCGAGTTCCCCTCTGAAACACCTAGCGGGCTGGCAGCTGCTTTGTCTTCCCATTGTCAGCTAGTTGGTTTGACGGTCCGGGTACCATATGTAAACACCAATCCAGCACATTCATCTTACTTTCTGCAACCCACCAGCCCTCACAATCCATCCAGAATGTCAGGAACCCAGAAGCAAAAGACTAGCTGTTCCTTGATTCAAACCCCCTCCCCGCCCATCACCAGCGAGGTGCCCATGCCTCACTTCCACCTTGACTAACTGCATCTGGCATCTACGTATATCCCTTCCAATAAACGATGAGGTACCTCTTTGATTCCCTTCTTTGTGAGCTTTTATGTGGCCCTGTTTTGTCCATCTTCCCTGCCTTTGCTTGTCATCCTCATCCACCTCTGTCTGCCTTCTTCCCCTTCACTCCCCGCCCTTGCACAGCCCTCCTTCCACATATCCCGCCCTGTTTTCATCACTCCACCTTACATGTCAGCCTTGGTCAAACTTTGGACCGTTGGAGTGGAGGACCCATGCGTCTCGTAGCACAGTGCTGTCCATAAGGGCCAGTACAGCATGGAGCTGCTGGGCGTGAACCAATCTGCCTCAGCAGAGTGGTGATCAGCGCGACAGGAGCAGCACAATGCTTTGTTAAAATTTATGAACATCACTCTTTTTCAAATGGGTTTAATGCCGATGTGATTTCCTGCTGGCGTGACACAGATTGGAAGGCCTGACCAGATTTTGGCACTCCACTTTTTTAATGAATGTTCATGATTTGCAAATTACCATCGTGCCATCAGGCAGCAGGAAAAACAACTCACCATTAAGAAAATTGCAAACTATTTGTACGCTCCAATTAGATTCTCCATTTCCACCCGCCACAGACAGAATGTGAGTGCTCTATCCATTTTGTTCTGTTGCACATCACACTACATAATAAAACATATTTGAACAAGATCTTTTGCAGTTATATCATTACGAGCCTTCTGGTAGGAATTTGACCAAAAATGAATTTTTTTAAATTAACATTAAATAATAGTGTAAGCAAATCGGATCATTCAGATTATGGGTTATTAAAAAATGATTTAATGACTTTCTAAACAGGAGCAGGGCTTGGGTCATTCCATTCCTCTAACCATTTTCACTATTCAACCAGATTGCCATGTAGTTGGTAGCGCTCTCATCTCTGAGTCAGAACGTTGTGGATTCAGGTCCAACTCTAGAGACTTGAACACTGGTTTAGGCTGATAATTGCAGTATAGTATTGAGTAAATGCTGCATGGTAAGAAGTGTTTTCTTTAAATTGAGACCCCCGGGGCAGCATAGTGAAGCAGGGGGTTAGCACTGCTTCCTCACTGCGCCGAGGACCTGTGTTCGATCCCGGCCCTGGGTCACTGTCTGTGTGGAGTTTGCATATTCTCCTCTTGTCTGCATGGGTCTCAATTCCACAACCCAAAGATGTTCAGAGTAGGTGGATTGGCCACGTTAAATTGCCCCTTAATTGGAAAAAAAAGAATTGGGCACTTAAAATTTTTTTTAAAACTTAAATTAAATTAAATTAAATTAAATTAAATTAAATTGAGGTCTCTGCTGTTCTGTCCAGTGAACATTTAAATTAAAAGCCCTACAATACTCTATCAAAAAAGAACTGGAGATGTCTTTAGTGTCCTGACCGATATTTAACCCTCAATTAAGTCCCCTAAAATAGATGATCTCATCCACATCACATTGTTTCAGTGTTGTTGGTGCTGGACTCATCCAGGGAGTTGGGAGAGTATTCCATCACATTCCTGATTTAGCGCCATGTAGATGGTGGACAGGCCTTGAGGAGTCAGGAAGTGAGTTATTTGTCACATATCTTCCAGCCTCTGACCTGCTTTTGTAATCACACTATTTTTATAATTAATCCAATTAGATTTCTGATCCACGGTAACCCCCCAGGATGTTACTGATAAGAGATTCAGTCATGGTAATACCAATGTTACACATTCTCCCCATGTCTGCGTGGGTCTCACCCCACAACCCAAAAGATGTGCAGGGTAGGTGGATTGGCCACACTAAATTGCCCTCAATTGGGGGGGGGGGGAAATAATTGGACACTCTAAATGTATTTTTAAAAATGGTAATACCAATGTATGTCAATGGCTGGCACTTGTGTGAATGTTATAATAATAATCTTTATTAGTGTCACAAGTAGGCTTACATTAACACTGCAATGATGTTAGTGTGAAAATCTGCATCAACGTGAACACGGGAACTTAGATTTGCCTCCCTGGCTCAATGAACCATCATGGGCAAAGCCTTTTGTTAAATACTTTGGTCAGAAAAACTAAAATTGTTTTTGTAACTTTTTCTTCTTTAGAGGGTGTTGATGTGAGGCCGAACACAGTTGTCAAATCGGCAAAGTATCAAGATAAGAAAGTTATTCTGAAACTTAAGGATGGGCAAACAGTGAGTATTCTGAACATAAATTTGTACGTCAGTGAATGAGCAATATTTAAACTAATATTTTAGTCTTGTTAAATAATTTTCCAGTTAAAACATCTTGAACTGTGGGTGGGGTGTAAATTTTGAAGGAAAATGTGAAAATGGAGAATAAAAACATTTTTTAAAAAAACATCTTGAACAATTATACTCTCCTGTTTGCAGATAAAGACTGATCATGTTGTTGCAGCAGTGGGTCTTGAGCCTAGTGTGGAATTAGCAAAGTCAGCAAGAATGGAGGTTGACTCAGACTTGGGTGGATTCAGAGTCAATGCAGAACTGCAAGCACGTTCAAATATTTGGGTGGTGAGTCACTGCCTGGAAATAGCTTTTTGGAAACTGATTTTAAAATATAAATTTTTTAAAATGTTATTAGTGGTGCACATATTGGACAGAATTCCCCCATCTGGGACTAAATCCAGGGTCAGGGGCAGGTATGTTCCACGCTGCAGAGAGCGATGGGAAACCACACCTTTTCTTCCGACGTAATTAATTATGCATCCGGGGGTTTCGCGCCATCTTCTGTGGTGGAGCGGGACATGTCCCGCCGTCATATCTGGGCTCCATATTTAAAAGGCACCCAACATCATTGACCCACCATTGAAGAAAGAGGATGGACCACCTGAAGAAACATGCATCTATAAACATGCTGAGGCTGGAAGATGGACCACCTTGATGACTCTGAAGCTAGGAGATCCACCTGATAGATTCTGCACCCACCCACTGTTGTGATGTTCGATCCTAAACTCTGAAGACAGCTTTTGGCCACTTTCAGTTAAATCATGATTTCTGCACGCTACGTTGTTTCAAACTGTGATCTGAACTGGTGTGTTTCCCACAGCGTCCTGGAGAAAGGGGCTTGGGGGAAGATTTTGGTCAGTCCTTCACCTGCGCCCCATTAAAGGGACACAATGCAAATTAGTTTGATACTGTCCGTCAGTGGGTTTCCTGATCCGCCATGACGGGCACAGCAGACGAATCCGGAGGAAATTCACGCCAGCGTAAAAGTGATTTTGGAGCCTTGCATCGAATTCTCCTCTCTCTCATTCCCCTCATCTCTGCCTACCATTGAACCCACCGGCTAGGCTATGGGAGAATTCCACCATTGTTTCAGACTGGAAGTCTTTGAATTCAAAAGGCATAATCTGCAGGAGTATAATTTATTATTGTCTGTATTTATATTATTTTTCTCAGGAAACATTTATCCTCGGTAAAATATAATATTTACTCTAGAGTTGTGAAACCGAACATGAATACCATAATTTTCTAGGTGTAAAATATGCCACAAATATAAGACAATAAGTAATAGGAACAAGAGTAGGCCGTTCAGCCCCTTGAGCCTGCTACAGCATTCAATAGGATCATGGTTATTCCAACATTCCTATTGTCAACTTTTCCGCCCTTTCCCTGTAACCCTCAATTCCTTCACTGATCAAGAATCTATCTTTCTCGGCCTTATCAAGCTAAAATGGCACATGGCCTCCCACTTCACAAAATATGGTAACGTTCACTTTGTGTTCCCTTTACACCCTCTAGGCTGGAGATGCTGCCTGTTTCTATGATCTTAAATTGGGCAGGAGGCGTGTGGAACACCATGATCACGCTGTTGTGAGTGGCAGATTGGCTGGTGAGAACATGACTGGAGCTGCAAAGCCTTATTGGCATCAGTCAATGTTTTGGTATGAGTTGGCTTGGTATCCTTTCAGTAGATAAATTTGTAAACATGTAGTGGCAAATGTAAATGTTTTGCCCCGATCAATTCATCACAATATGTGAAATGCTTTTCTAGTTTTAACTCCTTCTGTTGCAGGAGTGACTTGGGCCCAGATGTAGGATATGAAGCTATTGGTATTGTAGACAGCAGTTTACCTACTGTGGGAGTGTTTGCTGAAGCAACTGCAAAAGATACTCCCAGAGCTGTGACACAAGAGTCTGGTAAGTTACAGAATTACTACAAACAATGGATGGCACAATTGATATGTAGCATGTATCCATCTCCTGTGTTGTATTCGTACTTTTAGATCATGTGATACTTTTCCTCAGACAAGCTGATGCTGTATTAAAACAATGTTTAGAATTAGTAGTTAATTTCTATTTAACATCTAAAAAGGTCTACTGCATTACTTTTTGAATTAAATTGTACTTGAAATGATTGATCTAATTTTAATTCTAGGTGGTGGCAGGAAATGAGCATTAGTTGTTACATAACCTGCAGAATTGTCTTCATTAGAAAAGAAAGTCGGGCTGGGCATATTGCATTTCTCACTGACAAAAAACAAAATCATTACTCCTATTTCTTAAAAGTTATGTGCTCCAGCAAAAGCTCCATTGCAGAACTCAGCCTGAGGTCTCCATAGACGTATATGATGCTGAGACATAAACACTAGTACATTTTATCCTAAGTCCCTGGTGTTTGCTTTGCTAGCTGATCATTGGGTTACAGTACTCAGGGTAGAAAGCTTGCAAATCAACAGGGTACTTATTCGTAATAACTATCCAGTGATTGTTGCCATTCAGGGTTTGCATTTTTATATGGCATGTGAAGCTGTAGTATTGTCTTTTGATGAAAGATGATTGATGTGATGGGAATATTGTCTATTCATTTTGCAGTTTTTCCCTGTTTAGATGGTCCAAATGTGGTTAAGCATGATTAATGTATATTTTGTTCATGGATGTAGGTACAGGAATCAGATCGGAAAGTGAGACAGAAGAAGTAGCTACTTCTGTAAATGTAACCGCTGGTGCTGCCCCTTCAGCTCATCCACCTCACGATGGGGAGGACTATGGAAAGGGTGTCATCTTCTACTTGAGAGAGAAAGTGGTTGTGGGAATTCTGTTGTGGAATATTTTTAACAGGATGCCCATTGCCAGAAAGGTTAGTTGCAGTAAATTACATTGAATTTTCAGCATTGAAACAGACCATTCGGCCCAGCCAGTCTCTACTGGCGTTTTTGGTCCACATGATCCTCCTCCTTTACTTATTCTAACCCTATCAACATATCCTTCTGCTCCTTTCTCCATCATGGACTTGACCAGCTTCCCCTTAAATCCGTAATGCTATTTGTCTCACCTACTCTAGATGGTAGTAAGTTCCACATTCTATTTACACTTTGGGTAAGGAAGTTTCTCTTGATATCTCTGTTGGATTTATTAATAACTGTCTTATATTTATGGCCTCCAGCAATGGACTCACCACAAGTGGAAAAATCTTCTCTATCTCTTTCAAACCCCTTCATAATTTTTAAGACCTGTATTAGTTCAGCCTTCACCCTCTTCTCCCCTGGAAAAAAGAAACTTAGCCTATTTGGTTGTAATTCTATTGAAATACATTAATCAGCAGACTTGTGAAATACAGACTTCACAGCTGTTCTTTACTAAGAACTCTGTATTAGAAAAATTCCATATTCTAACCGCCCTCTGTGTAAAGATGGTGTTTCTAATATCCCATTTTTAGGCTTTAAATTTTTTTTCTGTCCTTTTGTTTTGCCTTGACGATCATAGCTATACCTTAATTCCAATGCAAAAAATCTTGCTTTCTCAAATCTAATAAATTTTGTGGAAGCATTTTCAATGCCACAAAGGCTCTCATTAAATGACTGGATTGTATCTTCGTCCCAATAATAGTGTATGTACCAAGTCATCCTGTGGTGTGTGGGACTGCTTATTGCAAATTTATTCTTCAGCTATTTAGGAATAAGCTTGTATCGGTGGCAAGGTGGCGCAGTGCTGCCTAAGGCGTTGAGGACCCGGATTCGATGCCTGCCCCGGGTCACTTTCTGTGGGGGGTTGGCACATTGTCCCCATGTCTGCGTGGGGTTCACCCCCACAACCCAGAGATGTGCAGGCTAGGTGGAGTGGCCATGCTAAATTGGAAAAAAGTAATTGGGTACTCCAAATTTTTTTTTAAAGGAATACGTTAGTAGAATCTAAATGATGGACCAAGTTGCAAGTATAAATGTGATTGGTATAATAGATTTGTTTTAAGATAGCAGAAAAATAACCTTGTTCTGTAATCAAGAACTTTGCACTACACAAAATAAATGCCAGGTGTAATGTAAAAAAATCAATAGTACAAAATGGATAAATTGCTCATTTAAAGGTCATTGGTTAACGCCAAGCGTTTTCAGTTGGAGGCATATTCCTTAAAACGTGGAATGCCAGAAATAAGATGTATACTTGAGGCATGATCGTGATGCCAGAATTATTGATGAGATAACTGCTCTGCACTTTAAAGGTAGTACTTAAAATCCACACTTGTAAGGCATGCTGAAATTTAATCTTTCAAGTCCAACCTTCAGAACCAATTAGATGGGTAAAATGCATCTTGAGTTATATCCAGCCATTCAAAGACCAATATTTAATAGTGTGGCTGCTATCTGTAAAATAGGGATCAGGGGGAAAAAAACATTTTCTCAGTGAGGAAGAGTCTTTTGAAGAATATAAAAATTTAATTGAAGTTTTGTGTATACACACCCGCATTTCCCTCCCCCACCCCCCACAACATGTTTCCCTTTACTTGTTTTGTTTTTATAAATTAAGTGTACCCAATTCATTACTTCCAATTAAGGGGCAATTTAGCATGGCCAATCCACCTAGCCTGCACATCTTTAGGGGCGAAACCCACGCAAACACGGGGAGAATGTGCAAATTCCGCACAGACAGTGGCCCAGAGCCCGAATCAAACCTGGGACCTCGGCGCCGTGAGGCTGCAGGGCTAACCCACTGTGCCACCGTGCTGCCCTTTTCCCTTTATTTGTTGAGCAAGGGATTTTGCTAACTATATAACGTTGTTTTTAATCTTGTGTAATATCTTCTCAGTTTATTATTATTTTTGTGTCCCTTTTCCTTTTTGTGTACACCTGTAAATATAATATGTTCGAAAACCCAGTTAAAAACATTTAAAATAAAATTTAATTCAAGTTTTACTGAGTTAATAAAACTACAGTAAACTTTGTGTTGTCCAGCACTCTACCAACCAGAATTCTCTATTAACTAGTATTTCCCCTGAATATGAATTGTCACTTTGCCAACCAGAAGCAATTACGAAGTTAACTGGAAGTTGTACATACCTGGATACTATATTTTCTTGTCCTTAATTTAAGTTTAATGCAAAGTGGAAGATTAGGAGTAAAGAGAATGCTGTTCTTTATTTCCTGAGCAGATGCATATTAATTTGTGTGACTAGTACTGTGCTGTACTCCATCAGTAAATTGAATTCTCCGTTAAGAGGCATTTTTGATTAACTGGCACCACACATTCCCCACCGATGCTGGATAATAAAGGATTTACTGTGTATTTCTGACCACTGTAACTTAATATTCTAATATGGTTTGCTCATGTTACGGTGCATGTGACAAAGCTTCTAATTGCTTATATCACAAGCACTGGACTGAAAAACTATATTGAAACATGGGGAAATTTATCTTTTAATTTAATTTTTTTAAATTTTTTATTTTTTTTACAAATTTAGAATACCCAATTATTTTTCCAATTAAGGGGCAATTTAGCATGGCCAATCCACCTAACCTGCACATCTTTGGATTGTGGGGGTGAAACCCACGCGAACACGGGGAGAATGTGCAAACTCCACATTGATAGTGACCCAGGGCCGGGATTCGAACCCAGGTCCTCAGCGCCGTAGGCAGCAATGCTAGCCACCGTGCTGCCATACTTTTAATTTTATTTAAATAGATTTTTTACATATAGATTTTATTTTCAGAAAATGTTTTTCCTCTACATAATGAAATTTCCCAGGTCATAGAATTAATTTATTGTGATACAACAGCAAGATGCTGCTTCATACTTTCAATTCTCTGACACTCACTATAGCATCTTCCAGTGGCCAGTTTAGATTTGTATTTGTAGAAACTTTTGGGAATGGTTCACCTTTCCAAGTGTTCAAATTTCACAGCCTATCCGACAGGGATCTAGATCCAGGTCTAGTAGGCAGAAGAACCTGAAATCACAATGTCTGGACCACCAGTTGGTTACCTGTACTATTGAGAGTTGGTACAGATGATCAAGATGTACTCTCTCGGTGAGGGAAGCACACAATGCAGAGGGAAAACCCTAAAGGGAGACACTATGTTGGTAATTTATAATGGATCCCTTTGGCTTGCTTTGTTTTAAAGTTTTTTAAAATTTAATTTTTCCATAGGTCATTAAGGATGGTGAAGAACACGATGATCTCAATGAAATTGCAAAGTTGTTCAACATTCATGAAGATTAGAATGCCCAAAGTTTAACTATGTATATAAGAGTCTAGATTTTTTAAAATTGTAAACATTCTTCTGTGCAGGAAATCAGGAGCTTGAATTTTCAGAGAATGGAAGTAAAATATTTTGTGAATTTTCCCATGATCTAAAATTAGCTCAGTAAAAATATTTGTATCATGTGCACACAATGATCACGATTTTCTGAACTAAATATTAAATGTAAAAATGGCATTTGAAAATGTATCTTTCATCTTTAATTTTATTTAAAAACACATGATTTGTTTATGGTCTGTTATGTTTATGGATCACATACTGATTATACTGGGAGGGTGTGACAAACCAGTTCAGATTTAAAAATTTAAGTTCAACACCAATTTCAGGTTGGTATGAGGGCAGCACGGTAGCATGGTGGTTAGCATACATGCTTCACAGCTCCAGGGTCCCAGGTTCGATTCCCGGCTGGGTCGCTGTCTGTGCGGAGTCTGCACGTCCTCCCCGTGTGTGCGTGGGTTTCCTCCGGGTGCTCCGGTTTCCTCCCACAGTCCAAAGATGTGCGGGTTAGGTGGATTGGCCATTCTAAATTGCCCGTAGTGTCCTAAAAAGTAAGGTTAAGGGTCGGGGGGGGGGGGGGGGTTGTTGGGTTACGGGTATAGGGTGGATACGTGGGTTTGAGTAGGGTGATCATTGCTTGGCACAACATCAAAGGCCGAAGGGCCTGTTCTGTGCTGTACTGTTCTATTCTATTTCGAGGTAGTTGCCGAATAAAGGCACAGGTATCCAATGGGAAGGGATAGTTGGGCGTGGAGTCCTCTTCTAGCTATTAATGCATCAAAATGTGTGTGACTTCATAGTATCAACAACCAACTTCTGGGAGCAGTTCATCTGCTTGTCCTCTGAAATATTTTAAGAGACCTAAAGGTAGGCAGTAAATAACCTGAAGAAATAGGCCATGGCTACCCTATGTCCTTCCTGTTAACATTACTCTTTTGACTACATGGAAAAGAAAATAATTTTAAAAAGAAAATATTTTCCTGCGCTGTATTTGTCACTTCAAGCCTTCTTACCCTTCAGAGTTGCATCATAGACTTAATAACATGGAGGAGCCATATTATCTCAAAGCAATTTGGTTCATATTGTTTTTTTGGGGGAAGATTTGTGCACACGTTTATTACGATATTTTAGTGAACATGAATATACATGTAACAATGTTATACTAACCAGTCGGACAGAATTATGTTTCATTATTACTGCCTCAATTTCGAGGACATCAACAGATATGGCTGACCCACAGGCCATCACAGTGATTCCGACATCACTTGTAATTCTACCAGATAACTCCGACATTGCAACCAGAAACAACAGTTCCAAAACAGCTTCTGAAATCCTACACTTTCAAACACATGGAAGTAACACGAACAGTCTCGATATTTTTGCAGTATAAGAGCATCATAACTTGGCAACTTGATACCTAATCGAGTGACGTTATCAGGAATGAAGCACAGAGTAAGAAATATTTAGGGGGTGGCACAGTGGTTAGCACTGCTGCCTCAGTGCCAGGGACCCGGGTTCAATACCGGCCTTGATTCACTATGTAGAATTTGCACTTTCTCCCAGTGTCTGTGGATTTCCTTCAGGTGCTCCGGTTTTCTCCCACATTCCAAAGATGATGGGCATATGGTGGGCATATGGGGATAGGGTGGGGGAGTGGGCCCAGGAAGTGTGCTCTTTCAGAGGATTGGTGCAGACATGATGGGCCGAAAGGCCTCCTTCTGAACTTGGTTCATATTGAAGGAGAGGGTGACAAGCATAGTCCAACTCTGAAGCTGATGGGGATCCATCTGATCCTACATGAGAGAACGTTTTGTAAAATATGCAACATACCCAAGCTTGGTACTTCCCGTCTCATTTCAAAATACATGGAAACTTCTGTGAGTGATAAATCACATACAATGATGGCACACTCGGGTTCAATTCAATTTTCTTTAGTTCCTGATAGTTCAAACCAATATTGAATGAATCAAAGGTTCGCTGCAGGTACAGCATGTTATCATTTATTGTGAGGGGAATTGAATGCAAAAGTAGGGAGGCTGTGCTTCAGTTGTGCGGGGTATTGGTGAAACCATATCTTGAGTATTGTGTACAGCTTCTTCTTTAAGGAAGGATGTAAATGTGTTGGAAGCAGTCCAGAGAAGGTTTACCAGACTAATACCTGGAATGGACGAGTTGTGTTGTGAAGAAAGGTCAAACAGACTAGACTTGGATCTGCTGAAGTTTCGGAAGAGTAAGAGGTGATTTGATTGAAACATTTAAGATCTTGAGGGGTCTTGACAGGGTGAATGTGGAAAAGATTTTCCTCCTTGTGGATGAATCTAGAACAACGGGTCACTATTTAAATAAGGGGATGCCCACTTATGACAAGATGAAAAAAAAATTTCTCTTGGGTGTGGTGAGTCTTTGGAATTCTTCCTCAAAAGGCATTGGAAGCAGTATCTTTGAATGTTTTTAAGTCATAGATAGATGGATTCTTGATAATCGGGATAAAAGACGGGGTAGGTGGGAATGTGGAGTTGAGGTTACAATCCGTTCAGCGATGATCTTATTGAATGGCGGAGCAGACTCGAGGGGCCGAGTAGCTTATTCTCGCCCTTAATTCGTATATGTATAATCTAAACCATAATCTTTTAACAGGGGCTGGTTTAACAGGGGCTGGGCTAAACAGCTGGCTTGTAAAGCAGAACAAGGCCAGCAGCGAGGGTTCAATTCCCGTACCGGCCTCCCTAAACAGGCGGCAGCATGGTGGTTAGCATAAATGCTTCACAGCTCCAGGGTCCCAGGTTCGATTCCCGGCTGGGTCACTGTCTGTGTGGAGTCTGCACGTCCTCCCCGTGTGTGCGTGGGTTTCCTCCGGGTGCTCCGGTTTCCTCCCACAGTCCAAAGATGTGCAGGTTAGGTGGATTCGCCATGCTAAATTGCCCATAGTGTCCTAAAAAATAAGGTTAATGGGGGGATTGTTGGGTTACGGGTATAGGGTGGATACGTGGGTTTGAGTAGGGTGATCATTGCTCGGCACAACATGGAGGGCCGAAGGACCTGTTCTGTGCTGTACTGTTCTATGTTCTAATGTGGCGACTCGGGGCTTTTCACAGTAACTTCATTGAAGCCTACTTGTGACAATAAGCGATTATTATTTTATTTATTGAAAGAATTCAGAACAGAAAAATTCCAAGTGTACATAGTCATTTTTCTTAGAACAATGTTAAATAATATTAAATAGACTGGATGCTCTTAGTCAACCCATACGTGCAATAGGTGTCACCCAAGTTACCATTCTAAAGTAATAGTTTACTCAGCTGGTGAGCTATGCAAGTACAGAGGATATTATAGCCAAGCCTAAGTTGAGCTTTGATGTGGAGATGCCGGCGTTGGACTGGGGTGAGCACAGTAAGAAGTCTTACAACACCAGGTTAAAGTCCAACAGGTTTGTTTCAAACACGAGCTTTCGGAGCACGGCTCCTTCTTCAGGTGAATGGAAAGGCTTGTTCCAGAAATGTTTATATAGACACAGTCAGAGATGCCCCGCAATGCGAGCACCTGCAGGCAATCAAATCATCAAAGATGCAGAGAGAGAGGTAACTCCAGGTTAAAGAGGTGTGAATTGTCCCAAGCCAGTTCAGTCGGTAGGCCTCTGCAAGTCCAGGCTTGTTGGTGGGGGCCGAATGTAATGCGACATGAATCCCAGATCCCGGTTGAGTCCGCATTCATGCGTGCGGAACTTAGCTATAAGTTTTTGCTCAGCAATTTTGCGTTGTCGCGTCTCCTGAAGGCCTCCTTGTAGAATGCTGACCCGGAGATCAGAGGCTGAATGTCCTTGACTGCTGAAGTGTTCCCCAACTGGAAGGGAACAGTCCTGCCTGTTGATAGTCGCACGATGCCCGTTTATTCGTTGTCGCAGTGTCTGCATGGTCTCGCCAATGTACCACGCTTCGGGACATCCTTTCCTGCAGCGTATGAGGTAGACTACATTGGTCGAGTCGCACGAGTATGCGCCGCGTACCTGGTGGGTGGTGTTTCCACGTGTAATGGTGGTGTCCATGTCGATGATCTGGCATGTCTTGCAGAGATTACCCTGGCAGGGTTTTGTGGTGTTGTGGTTGCTGTTCTGAAGGCTGGGTAATTTGCTGCAAACAATGGTTTGTTTGAGGTTGCGCGGTTGTTTGAAGGCCAGCAGTCAAGGACATTCAGCCTCTGATCTCCGGGTCAGCATTCTACAAGGAGGCCTTCAGGAGACGCGACAACGCAAAATTGCTGAGCAAAAACTTATAGCTAAGTTCCGCACGCATGAATGCGGACTCAACCGGGATCTGGGATTCATGTCGCATTACATTCGGCCCCCACCAACAAGCCTGGACTTGCAGAGGCCTACCGACTGAACTGGCTTGGGACAATTCACACCTCTTTAACCTGGAGTTACCTCTCTCTCTGCATCTTTGATGATTTGATTGCCTGCAGGTGCTCGCATTGCGGGGCATCTCTGACTGTGTCTATATAAACATTTCTGGAACAAGCCTTTCCATTCACCTGAAGAAGGAGCCGTGCTCCGAAAGCTCGTGTTTGAAACAAACCTGTTGGACTTTAACCTGGTGTTGTAAGACTTCTTACTAAGTTGAGCTTGCCTGTGATTGTACTTTCCGGTTGTGTATAGTAAACAAATGCAAGTTCCACTTCCCGTGTAAAACTTCATAATCAATGTGCTGAGACCGATTGTAGCTAGCAGAAATGTTGATTTTTACTCCCTTCAGCGCCTGGTCAATGAATATATAACAATTATCTGAATTTCCACTTTGTTTCAAACTCTTTCGATTCATGCTATTTCCATGGGTGATTTTGTAATCAAACATGAGCCATAATTTCCTTGGAGTGGCAGCCAGTATCAGATTGGCACACCATGCCCACTTAAACCCGCACCAGATTTTATCCATGCCGGTTTCAGGCCGGACAAGATTCAGGCAGCACAGGAGGTCCACCGGACACAGCGTCAGATAAGCACAGAGTGAAGGAGGACACGGCCACTTTTTTACAGCACCACCTGCGTCAAACAGATGTGTTTAAAGGTCCCATTAAAAATAACAGGCCAGACAGAAGGCAGTGACTAAGGTAAGGGGGTAGAATTTGGGGGTTGGGGTGTTGAACATCAGTTGGGGGGGTGTTGGACATTAGGGAGAGGTGAGGATATCTGATATCGGGGGTGGAGGTCTGCACGTGGAAAGGGTTGGACATGGGTGGATTGGCAGGTTGGGTTGGGGGGCTGGTGAGGGTCGGAGTGGGGAGTATACTGGGATTGGAAGTGTTTAGATGTGCTAGCGGGGAGCAGTCTCCTGTGGGTTGAAAATGGTGGGAGTCCGTTGTCAGCACCAGCCTAGGTATTTAAAGTAGTTCAACTAAATTGGATTGTTTATTATCGCATGTACTGAGGTACAGTGAATATTTATTGTCACATGTACCGATGTACAGTGAAAAGTATTTTTCTGCGTGCAGCTCGATGAGATCATTTAGTATATGAACGAAGAAACAGTTTAATAGAGCAACACAAGGTACACAGTGTAAATATATAGACTCAGACATTGGGTGAAGCATACAGGAATGTAATGAGACATGAATCCAAAGTCTTGGTTTGGTACAGCCTCAACCAGGACCTTGGATTCATGTCTCATTACATTCACCCCCCACCATCTGGCCTGGGCTTAGTTCGTCCGACCAACTATCCTGGCTTGAGACAATTCACACCTCTTTAACCTGTGATTATCCCTCTTTCCAGTCGCACTATCTGGACCTGTTAATTACCTGCAAAGACTCGCATTCAAAATATCATCTTGCATCATTGACTTTGTCTATATATGTGTTTGTGAAACCCACCTCCACTCACCTGATGTAGGAGCTCCGCTTCGAAAGCTAGTGATTCGAAACACACCTGTTGGACTTTAACCTGGTTTAATATCGAAGTGAGGGGGAAGATGGGACTTAAGTTTAATATCCAGAAGAAACTCAGAGCTCAGCAGGAGACTTTGGCCCATCATGTTCAAACCAGCCGAAAAGAAGCTGTCAAGCCTAATCTCACATTCCAGTCCCCCTTATCATTGCAGGTTTCAGCACTTAAACTACAAATTATTTTTAAATACAATCGGGGTTTGTGCTGTTTTCAAACTTTGGGTTGCAGATTGCTACTGCTGCCTCAGTGAAATAATTTTTCTCCAACTCCCGTCTAATCTGTCTGTCAATTACTTTAGATCTATGCCCCCTGGTTATTGGTCTCTGTGCTGAAGGAAGTAGGTCACAGTCATTTGTGGCACAGGAGCAGGCAATTTTGCCCATTCAGTTGATGGTGGCTTCCCTGGCCAGTCACAGAATTGTTACAGCACAGAAGTAGGCCATTCAGTCCATCGTGTCTGCACCAGCTCTCCAAATGAGTAATATGACTTTATGCCTACTTCCTGCCTTTCCCCCATACCCTTGCACATTGTTTCTATTCAAAGCCCTTGAATGCCTCCTTTTTTATAAATTTGGAATACCCAATTCACTTTTTCCGATTAAGGATGCAATTTAGCGTGGCCAATCCGCCTAGCCTGCACATCTTTGGGTTGTGGGGGCGAAACCCATGCAAACACGGGGAGAGCCGGGATCGAACCTGGGACCTCGGTACCGTGAGGCAGCAGTGCTATCCACTGCGCCACCGTGCTTGAATGCCTCAACTGAACCTGCCTCCAATACACTTCCAGGCAGTGCATTTCAGACCTGAACCACTCGCTGTATAAGAAAGATCTGTTTCTCACATCGCACTGGCTTCTTTTGCAAATCACTTTTAAATCTGTGTTCTTGATCCTTTTTAGAGCAGGAACAGTTTCTATCCACTCCGTCCAGATTCCTCATGATTTTGAACATCTCTATCAAATCTCCTCTTAACTACCTTCTCACCAAGGAGAACAGTCCCAAACTCTTCAATCTAATCCTCATAAATTAATTTCTCATCACTGGACCTACTCTTGTAAACCTCTTCTGCACTCTCTCCGATGCATTCACATCCTTCCTATAATCCAGTGTCCAGAATGGTATACAATATTCCAGCTGAGGTCTAGCTAGTACCCTGTAAGTTTAGCATAACCCCTTTGCTCTTGTACTCTGTCCTTATTAACAAAGCTCGTTGCTGTAACTGCTCTCACCACCTGTCCTGTCACTTCAATGATCTCTGCGTATACACAAACAGGTACCTCTGTTCCTGCACCCATTTTAGAATTTTACCACTTATTTTATATTGTCTCTATGTTCTTCCTACTAAAATGCATCACCTCACACTTCTCCACATTGAATGTCATCTGCCACCCTATCTGCCCACTTCACCAACTTGTCTATGTCCTTTTGAAGTTCTACACTGTCCACACAATTTACAATGCTTCCAAGTTTTGTATCATCTGTAAACTTTGAAATTGTCTTCTGCACACCAAGATCTAGACCACTTTATATAAATCAGGAAAAGCAAGAGTCCCATTACCAAACTCTGGCAAACTCCACTACAAATCTTCCTCCAGTCTGAAAATTTGCCATTGACCATTACTCTGTTTTCTATTACTCAGCCAATTTTGCATCCCCGTTGCTACTATCTCTTCTATTCCATGAGCGATAACTTCTCCTGTTGTGTGGCATTGCATTGAATGCTTCTGAAAGTCGATGTACACCATATGAACAGCATTACCCTCGTCGGCACTTTTTGTTACCTCTTCAAAAAACTTCAAGTTAGTTAAACATGATTTCCCCTTTAGAAATCCAGACTGACTCTTCCTAATCAACCCACATTTTTCAATGTGACTATTAATTCTATCCGAAATAATTGTTTCTAGAAACTTCACCGTCAAGGAAATTAAAGTGACTGGTCTGCAATTGCTGAGCTTATCCTTGCAACCTTTTTTGAACAAGAGTATAATGTCTGCAATTCTCCAGTCTTCTGGTCTAGGAAAGAGTGAAAGATTATGGCCAGCAATTTCCATTCTCGCTTTCTGAAATATTATTGGATGCATTGCATCTGGTACCGATGTCTTGCCAAATTTCAGTACCGACAATCTAGCCAACACTTCCTCCTTAAAATATTTTTTTTTTACAAGATTTTAATTATGTTTTTAGCGTTTTATACATAACAAAGAAAACGCACACCACCCCAAACAGAACTAGTACAAAATAAACACCCACAGAACCCCCAACCCCTAATATTCCCCACCTCCAGCAACTGACGATGACCAGCTTCTTGAAATACAGAATGAAGGTGCGCTATCTTTCATCAAACCCCTCGATCGCACCTCTCAAGGTGAACTTAACCTCTAGTTGCCTCACTCTAGAGCCTGATTGGGTACACTGAGGGAGAATTAAGTGTCCAAATTACCTAACAGCAAGTCTTGTGGGAGGAAACCGGAGCACCCGGAGGAAATTACAGAGACCAATAACCACGCGGACTCTGCACAGACTGACCCAAGCTGGGAATCGAACCCAGGACCCTGGCGCTAGAAAGCAACAGTGCTAACTACTGTGCTTCACACAACATCCTCTCCTCCAGTGCCATCTTCAACTCTTCCTCCCACTTAACCTCAACCCCCTCCAGCGGTACCATATCTTCCTTCAGAATCCTCCTGTAAATCCCCCCTCCTCCGTGCCCGCCACCAACAACACTCTCTCTAACAGCGGGGAGAAAGATCTTCCTCGCAAAATTCTGCACCTGCATATACCAGTAACTCATGGCCCTCCAAACTTGTGAACCACCCGTCCAGAAACAAATCCCTCATTCCTACCATCCCCTTGTCCTCCCTGTCCCAGAACCTCGCATCTGATTCAACCAGGCCAAGCAAGTGATTTGCACAGATCCATGCCATCCTCGACACAGCCCCTAACTTAAAATGCAGCCAGAATTGCTGCCAAATCTTCAAAGTCGCTACCACCACTGAATTGCCCGAGTATTTCCCTGGGGATAACGGGTGTGGCGCCATCACCAGTGCCACAACCTGACCCCTTACACGAACCCGCCTCCACCTTAACCCAAATTTCCTCTTTGTCGCCGTACCATGACACCACCTTCTCGACGTTTGCCGCCCAGTAGTAATAAATCAAATTCGGCAGAGCCAAGCCACCCGACTGCTGACCCTTCTGAAGCCCCCATTCAAGAATTCTGGCTAGCTTGCCTACCCAAATAAATGACGTGATCAACCACTCCACTCCCTGAGAAAACACCTTTGGCAAAAACTCTGGCAGGCATTGGAATAAAAATAGAAACAGTTGTGAAATATTCATCTTTATCGCTTGAACCTGACGGGCCAATGACAGAGGGAGTAAATTCACCTTAAATGAAATGAAACTGAAAATGGCTTATTGTCACAAGTAGGCTTCAATGAAGTTACTGTGAAAAGCCCCTAGTCGCCACATTCCGGCGCCTGTCCGGGGAGGCTGGTACGGGAATCGAACCGTGCTGCTGGCCTGCTTTAAAAGCCAGCGATTTAGCCGAGTGAGCTAAACCAGCCCCTAAAATCTACATCGAGCAATGTAATTGCACCCTTTTTCTTTCTTAGCTCTAGCCAAATTGATTCTGTACTTGAACCCTCTGGGACAGGGTTTCCCCACCTTTTCCAGCTGTGGAACCCTTTTGACCTCCCAAGAGGACTGACCGAACCCCTGAGAAACATTCTCACTATGTTGAAAATTTAAACCACAAGAAAATTGCTTTTTTTTTTGGCGAAATGCTTGCAAACAAATTTGTAAAAGTATTTTGTATTTCTTGTACGTTTGTATTTATGATAATTAAAAAGTTTTCTTCTTCATCAAAGTACTTGGGTCTTTTCTTTTTGTCATTATCAATTAGAGGAGCGATCTTGCTTCTTTTGCTCACATTCGTTTAATATTAGTAATGCCGCTGGAGAGCTGGATTCTCATATCAGACACGCACACACCCTCTCACAATCACATGCTTCCCTCTCTCTCTCACACACAAACACACACATTCCCACCTCTTATCTCACACAAATACAGGCGTACAAACATACTCCCACTTCTGTCTCACACACATTCTCACTCCCACCTCTGTCTCACACATGCTCACTCCAGCCTCTGTCTCACACACATTCTCTTTTTATTTAAAGTATTTTTTAATAAGGTGCTGTTTAGCACACTGGGCTAAATCGCTGGCTTTGAAAGCCGACCCAGGCAGGGCAGCAGCACAGTTCAATTCCTGTAACAGCCTCCCCGAACAGAATGTGGTGATGAGGGGCTTTTCACAGTAACTTCATTGAAGCCTACTCGTGACAATAAGCAATTTTCTTTTTTTTTCATTTAAGGTTTTGCAGAATTTTTCATAATAAAACAGTAGTAGCCATAATAACAAAACAAACGAGAGTGAACATTAACATAGTGCAAAAAGAGAATATACAATAACAATTGAATAGACATTACCCCAGTCTTCCCACACCATCCCAATGAAGCACTTGTCCCCCCCCCCCCCCCGACGGATTGCTGCTGCTGACATTTTAATTTTCCCCGAGAAAGTCGACGAACGGCTGCCACCTCCGAGAGAACCCCAGCGTAGACCCTCTTAAGGCAAACTTTATTTTCTCGAGGCTGAGAAACCCAGCCATGTCGGTAACCCAAGTCTTTACATTCGGGCTTCAAGTCCCTCCACATTAATAAAATCCGTCTCCGGGCGACTAGGGAGGCGAAGGCCAAGACGTCAGCTTCTTCCGCCCCCTGAACTCCCGGGTCTTCTGACACTCCAAAGATCACTATCTCTGGACTCGGCATCTCCCGTGTGTTAAGCACCTTGGACGTTGCCCTCGCGAGCCCTTGCCAGTACACTCTAAGTTCCGGGCATGCCCAAAACATGTGGACATGGTTTGCAGGGCTACCTTTGCACCTCAAAAAACTTGCTCATTCTCGCTGCCGTCAGGTGAGGACCACCTTAAATTGAATTAGACTGAGCCTGGCACATGATGAGGAAGAATTAACCCTGCCCAGGACCTCTGCCCACAGACCCGCTTCAAACTCCTCACCTAGCTCCTCCTCCCACTTGCCCTTGAGCTCCTCCACCGGGGTTTCCTCCGCCTCCTGTAGTTCCTGGTAGATATCTGACACCCTCCCCTCCCCCACCCAGGTGCCAGAGACCATCCTGTCCTGTATCCTCAGTGACAGCAGCGTCGGAAAGGCCACTACCTGTTTTTTCAGGAAGACTCGTACTTGCAGATATTTAAAGGCGTTTACTGGCGTCAGATTAAATTTGTCCTCTAGCCCCTTCAAACTCGGAAAGCTTCCGTCTATGAACAGATCTCCCATCCTTCTGATGCCTGCCCTCTGCCAGCTCTGGAACCCACCATCCATCCTACCCCCGGACTTGTGGAGTAACGGGTCAGCGGGAACGGCTAAGGAGCTGTGATCAAAGCTCCCAGACTAGTACCTTTACATGACGCCGCCTCCAGCTGCTCCCACGCCGCTCCCCACCCCCATCACCCACTCCCTAATCATAGCTATATTGGCCGCCCAGTAGTGGTTGTAAAGCCCCCCCCCCCCCCCCCCCCCCCGCCTCCGCCTCCCCTCCCTGACTGCGCTCCAATAGCAATCTCCTTACTCTCGGGGTCTTATTCGCCCGCACAAAGCCCATAATGATCCTACTCACCCGCTTAAAAAAGGCCTTAGGGATGAAGATGGGGAGGCACTGAAAGACAAACAAAAATCTGGGGAGGACAGTCATTTTCACGGTCTGCACCCTCCCTGCCAGTGACAGCGGGAGCATGTCCCACCTTTCAAAGTCCCCTTCCATTTGCTCCACCAACCGGGTCAGCTTGAGCCTGTGCAGGTCATCCCATTTCCTGGCCCGCCGGTTCCACCACCGCCCCTCCACCATATCCCGCCCAACCTACCAGGTAACAAAAACTTTTCTCTACCATCCTGAGCAACAGCTCTTTCAGTCTCTCCTCCTGCCCCTGGCCCTGGTTCACAAACAACTCTTTCCCATGTTCAGTTTGTACCCTGAAAAACTACCAAAATCCCTCAGGATCCGCAGAACCTCCCCCATCCCTTCCACAGGGTCTGAAATGTACAGGAGCAAATCATCCGCGTATAGCGAGACCCGATGTTCCACACCCTCCCCCCCCGAACTAGTCCCCGCCAGTTCCTTGAGGCTCTCAGCGCCATAGCTAGTGGTTCTATAGCTAGGGCAAATAGTAACGGGGAGAGGGGACAACCCTGCCTCGTTCCCCGCTGATGCTCGAAGTACCCCGGCCTCAGCCTGTTTGTAGTCTCACACACATTCTCACTCCAGCCTCTGTCTCACACACATTCTCACTCCCGCCTCTGTCTCACTGTGGTGAATGTATTATGCCAATAATCCACCATTGTGGATTGCAGACCACCTTTCCGTACTTGGACAACGTCACTATCTGCGGTCCCCAACTATGCGGACAAAGCCCGCCCACTAATCAAGGCCACCATCTTCCCACTGGCAACTGAGGCCCGCCAGGCCTTCGGCTGCATCAAGGCGGATATCGTCAAAGCTGCGATGCGCGCGATGGACGAGTCCGTCCTCTTCCAGGTGGAGAGCGAAGCATCAGAGGTCGCTCTCGCCGCTACCCTCAATCAAGCTGGCAGACCGGTAGCATTTTTTTCGCGCACCCTCACCACCTCCGAAATTCGGCACTCCTCAGTCGAGAAGGAGGCCCAAGCCATTGTGGAAGCTGTACGGCATTGGAGGCACTACCTCGCTGGTAGAAGGTTTACCCTCATCACCGACCAACGACCGGTGGCCTTCATGTTCGACAATACGCAGCGGGGCAAAATCAAGAACGATAGGATCTTGAGGTGGAGGATCGAACTTTCCACCTATAATTACGATATAGTATATTGTCCTGAGAAGCTCAACAAGTCCCCAGATGCCCTGTCCCACGGCACATGCGCCAGCGCGCAAGATGACCGACTACGTGCTATCCACGATGACCTCTGCCACTCGGGGGTCACCCGGCTTATCCACTATATCAAGGCCCGCAACCTGCCCTACTCCACCGAGGAGGTCAGAGCCATGATCAGGTCAGAGCCATGGCTCCTCCCCTTAAAGGGAGGTATAAAGAGCAGTCGACCTGTAGGCGGTTCTCAGTATTGGATCAGTTGCAGGCAGGCACTGTTCTAAGTTGATTAAAGCCACTGTTTACTTCTACTCTTGTCTCGAGTGAATTGATGGTTGCATCACTCACACACATTCTCACCCCCGCCTCTGTCTCGCACACATTCTCACCCCCGCCTGTCTCATACACATTCTCATTCCAACCTCTATCTCACACACATTCTTACCCCCCGCCTCTGTTTCACACACACACTCACTCCCACCTCTGTCTCACACACACTCACTCCCACCTCTGTCCCACACACATTCTCACTCCCACCTCTGTCTCACACATTCTCACTCCCACCTCTGTCTCACACATTCTCACTCCCACCTCTGTCTCACACACACTCACTCCCACCTCTGTCCCACACACATTCTCACTCCAGCCTCTGTCTCACACATTCTCACCCCCAGCCTCTGTTTCACACAGATTCTCACCCCCAGCCTCTGTTTCACACATATTCTCACTCCCACCCCTGTCTCACACATTCTCACTCCAGCCTCTGTCTCACACATTCTCACTCCAGCCTCTGTCTCTCACATTCTCACTCCAGCCTCTGTCTCACACACTCACTCCCACCTCTGTCTCACACACTCACTCCCACCTCTGTCTCACACACTCACTCCCACCTCTGTCTCACACACTCACTCCCACCTCTGTCTCACACACTCACTCCCGCCTCTGTCTCACACATTCTCACTCCAGCTTCTGTCCCACACACATTCTCACTCCAGCCTCTGTCTCACACACTCACTCCCGCCTCTGTCTCACACATTCTCACTCCCGCCTCTGTCTCACACATTCGCACTCCAACCTCTGTCTCACACATTCTCACTCCCACCTCTGTCTCACACACTCACTCCAGCCTCTGTCTCACACATTCTCACTCCAGCCTCTGTCTCACACACTCACTCCCACCTCTGTCTCACACACTCACTCCCACCTCTGTCTCACACACTCACTCCCACCTCTGTCTCACACACTCACTCCCGCCTCTGTCTCACACATTCTCACTCCAGCTTCTGTCCCACACACATTCTCACTCCAGCCTCTGTCTCACTCCAGCCTCTGTCTCACACACTCACTCCCGCCTCTGTCTCACACATTCTCACTCCAGCCTCTGTCTCACACTCACTCCCACCTCTGTCTCACACACTCACTCCCACCTCTGTCCCACACACATTCTCACTCCCACCTCTGTCTCACACATTCTCACTCCCACCTCTGTCTCACACATTCTCACTCCCACCTCTGTCTCACACACACTCACTCCCACCTCTGTCCCACACACATTCTCACCCCCAGCCTCTGTTTCACACACATTCTCACTCCCACCTCTGTCTCACATTCTCACTCCAGCCTCTGTCTCACACATTCTCACTCCAGCCTCTGTCTCACACAATCACTTCCACCTCTGTCTCACACACTCACTCCCACCTCTGTCTCACACACTCACTCCCACCTCTGTCTCACACACTCACTCCCGCCTCTGTCTCACACATTCTCACTCCAGCTTCTGTCCCACACACATTCTCACTCCAGCCTCTGTCTCACTCCAGCCTCTGTCTCACACACTCACTCCCACTTCTGTCTCACACACTCACTCCCACCTCTGTCTCACACACTCACTCCCACCTCTGTCTCACACATTCTCACTCCCACCTCTGTCTCACACACTCACTCCAGCCTCTGTCTCACACATTCTCACTCCCACCTCTGTCTCACACATTCTCACTCCAGCCTCTGCCTCACACACATTCTCACTCCATCCTCTGTCCCACACACTCACTCCCACCTCTGTCTCACACACTCACTCCAGCCTCTATCTCACACTCACTCCCACCTCTGTCTCACACACACACTCCAGCCTCTGTCTCACACACATTCTCACTCCATCCTCTGTCCCACACACTCACTCCCACCTCTGTCTCACACACTCACTCCCATCTGTCTCACACACTCACTCCCACCTCTGTCTCACACACACACATGCACAAACTCGCAACTCTCTGTCTCACGCACATACGCAAACGCTCCCACCTGTTTCTCTCAATCACATACACACTAACAATCTCACCTCACTCTCTCTACACCCTCATCTCTCCATTGCTCTGTGGCCAATTCCTCTTCATTGTTTCGTGGCCACCTTCCCTCCCTCCAAAGCTGCTTCCCCTCCCTCCCTAGCCACAACCCCTCCAACTAAAGCTGCTGCCCCTCCCGCCCTACGAGGCTGCTTCTCTCACCCCCCCCCCCACCCCTCCATGTCATAGCCGACATTGCTCTGCCACCTGCCCGATTGCCTTTGCTCTCTCCCGGACTTTGAATACTGACTCTGCCACTATTTCCAGTTCGTTCAATGAGCGGCCTGCTTCTCAATACATTGGCTGCTGATAGGCTGACTAGTGTACCTATCGGTAGCCAACACAGGATGAAAGTTGTCTCTGGTTGGACAAGCTGGAAGGGCAGCATTTTTTCAAATTGAGAGTGGTCGGATGGACAGCGGAACCCCTGGATGTCTCCTGAAGAATCCCTGGGTTCTGTGGAACACAGTTTTGGAATTGCAGCTCTGGGATATCCTCTTTCTCCAGCATTGCAATTATCTCCTTAATTAATACCATCATCCCTCCTCTTCTTCCTTTCCTATCTTTTCTGAACACCTTGCAGCCAGAAATGTTTAACACCCAGTCCTGTCTTTCCTTGAGCCAAGTCCCTGTTTTTGCCGCAACATAATTATTCCACAATGCAATCTGCACCTGTAACTCCCCAATCTTATTCACTATACTCTGTACATTCACATACATGCACAGTAACCCTGATTTAGACTTCCATGACTTTCTCCCTTGCTCCGACTCCACCTATTAATCTTATTATTATTCTTTATTCTAGTGCCACCTTGGTATTCTTCTCTTGGTTCCCACAGCCTTGCCAAGTTGAAAGCACATCCAACAGTACAGTTTTACATGATCTGAACCTGTCATAATCCTATACACCTCCATCAAATTACCCCACAATTACCTTTGCTTCAAGCACAACAACCACAGCTTTCCCAGTCTAATCTTGTATCTCAACACAACCCCCGTCTCTGGACCCATCCTGGTAAATCCCCTCCGCGTCTTCTCAAGATCCTTCATGCCTTTCCTAAAGTGTGATGAGAAGATCTGAATGCAATGCTCTAATTGGGGCTCAAACAGAACTTTTTACTGGTTCAGCATAATTTCCCTGCTTTTGTACTCAATGCCTCTCTTTATGAAGCCCAAGATCCTGTATGCTTTGCTAACCACTCTCTCAATGTGTCCTGCCACCTTCACAAATCAGTGTTCATGCACCCCTAAGTCCCTCTGTTTCTGTATTCATGCCACATGTTCATATACTATTTCTCTACTCATTCACACATAGCACTGGGCGTAATCTGGAAGATTGCTTCCTTTGGACTCCTGCTAATGAATTAATTTCCTAACGCCCTAAATTCTGCCTGAAGGATGTCATTTCTCATCTGCGTTTCTCATTGATATCAATATGGACCCTGGTCCCTGGCTGTTCACCCTCCTCCCTGCAGTCACTGAATGATATTCTTGACCATGGCACCAGGGAGGCAACATACCTTCCTGGAATTGTGTCTATGGCTGTAGAAAACCTGACTGTTGCCCTAACAATAGAATCTCCTATCACTGCTACTATCCCTTTCTTCTTCTTCCTGCCCCTCGTATAGATGAGTGGCTTTTCGTACTTTGGACTTGGCTCCAGCTCTCCTTCGCAGGGAACCATCCACCCACCAGTATTCAGAACTAAATACCTGTTAGACTGCAAGAAATATTCAAGGGAGTCCTGCACTATCTGCCTTGTTTTTCTTGACTGCTTACCAGCCACTCTTTCTCTCTCTCTGCCTGCACACCCTTAAGCTGTAGGGTGACCACTGCGGTACAAAGTGTTAACAAGTGGCATGTGCTAATGTTCGGCATAGATGGTGATGTACTACTGACACTAGTTAGTGATGTGTTAGATTCTCCCTCTCTCCCGCCGGAGAGGTTGAAATCCTGCCTAGGTGCTACGTGTTAACACTGCAACCTGTTTAGATGTTGTGCCAATAAACAAGTGTTCAGCAGATGCCAGAGTCTGTCCACAGTCTGTCTGAGAAACAAGTTCCACGCCTGGAGAACAAGACAGAAGGACCCAATCTCCGAACGACCACATCTATAAACGTGCTACCCACATAGCCCATAACCCTGTGGCTGCACCCATGCTCCAAACCCCAGAGCTCGAGTATCTCCAGCCCTTAAGACAGTTCCTGCACATGCGGTCGGCCAGAACACAGAAAGGCACCAAGATACCCTGACATGCCATTTGCACTGCTGTTTAAACATATCAGAGATAAATTTAAGACTTGTCCCTGATCCAGACAAAAAAGGACCCACCAGCTTGGGGCAACAGTAGCATAGTGGTTAGCACAGTTGTTTCACAGCGCCAGGGTCCCAGGTTCGATTCCTGGCTGGGTCACTGTCTGTGCGGAGTCTGCACGGTCTCCCTGTGTCTGCGTGCGTTTCCTCCGGGTGCTCCGGTTTCCTCCCACAGTCCAAAGACGTGCAGGTTAGGTGGATTGGCCATGATAAATTGCCCTTATTGTGCAAAAAATGTTAAGTGGGGGTTACTGGGTTATGGGGATAGGGTGGATACATGGGCTTCAGGGGGGTGCTCTTTGTCAGGGCGGTGCAGACTCGATAGGCCCAATGGCTTCCTTCTGCACTGTAAATTCAGTGAAAAATCAACCATGATTGAATGGTGGAGTGGACTCGATGGGCCGAATGGCCTTACTTCCGCTCCTATGTCTTATGGTCTTATGGTCTAAAAAGCTACTCACAAATGTGCTCCTTCCCTTGTGCTTCTACCACTTCATCTGTGTTTTTTAAAAATCTGCTCACCTTCCTTAACTGATCAAGGCCTACTCTCAGGGGCTTGTCACCTGAATCTCCTGTGGCTCTTCTACTGTCACCTTAGGATCTCACAGGTCCCCGGTCCCTCACTCCTGAGCTCTGGACTCACTCTCCCTCTCTCTTAACTGTCAAACACCGCTCTGCTTAGAGCTTCACCTTGGACAAGCCTGCATTGGTGCATATGGCCGCGCTCCATCAGTACTACGCTGGAACATCGGTCTGAATTATGTGCTTCTGTCTCTAGAGTGGAGTTTGAATTTCTAACCTTCTAGCTTGGGTGAAAGTCCGATAGCTGGCATCTTGGGAAAGATGAAGAAAGCTTGGGCACTCGTGTTTTGATAATAAGCCCACACTGATGATAAAAATCATACTGACCTTTTTTTTCAGTCTGAAGTTAAACTATAATTCGACATGACAGCATTTACTTCTGATGTTCCATTTATTATCCCTCTTTTTCCTCATGTTCCGTTCTCTTATTTTTATCCTCTTACTGTTATTACTCGGTCCATTCCTGTTCTGTGCCCTGCCATAAGCAACATTCAGTCACCAAAATGGTTGCTAAGATTCTTGTAGACAATAGACAGCTTCATCAGTCATTCTGAGAATTTCTTGGCCACTTGAAATCAGATGCAATAAATTCTATTCAAATGTGTTTATAATTTATATTTTAACTGGGTAGCCCTGCAGAGGAAGGTTGTTAGAAAATGCTTACAGAGTAGTCAGTCCCCTGTGACCAAATTCTATACAGCCGGCTACACTCCGATTTGGCCACCAGAGGGAGGCAATGCATCATGTAGGTGTGAACATAGCCTGGGCTCTGAATTCAGCTCTTATCTCCACAGACCCTGGGCTCACCAAGACTTTATGAAAAGCAGTTGACATTTAAACAGGAAATGGCTGTGCAGCATTGTACGGCAGTAATATTTTTTGTTAGATCTCAATTGTCTCAACTGTAAAGCCGATTAGAATAAAGTTGAATATGCTAGAAACATTCAGACCTAAATTGCCATTGACTGGCAGTGTTAACTCGGTTTCTCTCTCTACGGATGCTGCCAGACCTGCTGAGTGTTTCCAGCATTTTACATTATATTTTAGATTCCCAGACCTGGCTTCATGCATGTCAGAATCTCGTTACTGCCATTTCAAGGCAATCTCGGGCAAATTGGCCAAAAGCAGTGATTGTTTTTCCTTTTCTTCCTATTGCTGGTCACCCACAATGGCTGGTTAGCTGCCCTGGTCTTTGGGTGTTAGCTTCCTAAATTAACGCAGACGATACACAATTCTACCGTCGCTCTCTACTCCCTTCCCCATCTCTTATTCGTCTGACTGCTCGTCCGACCTCCAGTCCTGGCTCAGCAGACATTTTCTCCAACTCAATATAGCAAAGACCATTGGGCGGGATCTTCCAGTCTCGGTGAAGATCATTGGGCGGGATCTTCTGGTCCCAGTGAAGATTATTGGGTGGGATCCTCCAGTCCCGGTGAAGATCATTGGGCGGGATCTTCCCGTCTCGGTGAAGATCATTGGGCGGAATCTTCCGGTCTCGGTGAAGATCATTGGGCAGGATCCTCCGGTCTCGGTGAAGATCATTGGGCGGGATCTTCTGGTCCCAGTGAAGATCATTGGGCAGGATCCTCCGGTCCCGGTGAAGATCATTGGGTGAGATCTTCCTGTCTCGGTGAAGATCATTGGGCGGGATCTTCCGGTCTTGGTGAAGATTATTGGGAGGGATCTTCGGATTCGGTGAAGATCATTGGGCGGAATCCTCCGGCCCCGGTGAAGATCATTGGGCGGGATCTTCCGGTCTCGGTGCAGATCATTGGGCGGGATCTTCCGGTCTAGGTGCAGATCATTGGGCGGGATCTTCCGGTCCTAGTGAAGATCATTGGACGGAATCTTCCTGTCCCGGTGAAGGTGACCTCCCCCACCTACCCATGGCGGGTTCCCCAATTGGCAGGATGGGCATGCCAATCAAAATGCCCGTAGATATTGACGGGACCAGATAACCCCACCGGCACCCAATGGCGAGCAGCTTTAGCCTCACCCTTGGGGGCAGGGGGCCAGAAAACCCCCTGTTGTCCACCATAAATTCCGTTCCCCAGTTATAAATCCCATCCTCTATTTCATAGTGTGTTCGGGGTGGTGTTCTTTGCAAATTGTCTATTCTCCCAAACCAAGCTGCTCGAGACTATAGTTTGTTAGCTTGTTCCTCTTTATTCAGGATGTTTGGAATCCATATATCTGAGAGCCATATGCTTTTTAAAAACAATTGCAAGGACATTCAGTTATTTGGATGCTCTCATTGTAGCCAGTTGTAATAACAGCTACTATATACATTTTGGGGTCTCTGCACCAGGTTAGAATGACTGCTTCCTCCAGATCTTTGTTACTCAGTTGTGTGGTGTTACGCCATCATTATCAGATGCTTGTAATGTTACTCTACAGCTTTCCTCAAATCTTTATCCCAATTATACATCCTCCTGCATCTCTCCCCTCCCTCTAAATTCTCAGACATCACAGGGTTAGTCTCTGAGTTGCCTTGATCAATCTCTCTGATTGCGTTCTGATCTCTTTCTGAGGTTAAGGTTCCGCACCCTCCCCACTGTCCTTCTTCTGTGTGGCCGTGGACGCTTGTCTTGTTTCTTTTTCCTTTTCTCCATCAGGATCTGAATAGTAAGCCCAAGTTGGCTTTCTTTCCAAGGATATTAGGACATGACTGTTTCTCCCTGACCTTCAATCCTGCATTATCCGAGTTGTGAAGCTCTTTTGATTACCACACTGTATTCACCACACACACCTTGTTGGTCTTACACCCATTGTCTCTCCCCAGGCTTCAGCACTGATGAGTCTTGTGCTCTGCCTGAAGTTATAGTTCTGAGTCTGTTTGTTTCTCTGTTCTTCCTCACACTGTTCTCCCTCTCGTGGTTGTTCTGGGCAATATTCGGTTTTAGTTTCTGCTACGGTTGCATTCTCCATCTCCTTCCTGTTAACAACTTGGATGGTGAGAAACCATTTTGTAATGGTGTGATCCTGTAACTTCAAAGAGCTAAATTAAATCTTCATTCTTCCTTATCAAGTCTTAGCCGGTTCAAAAATGTGCAGGTTAGGTGGACTGGCCAAGCTAAATTGCCTCTTAGTGTCCAAAGATGTACAGGTTACATGAGGTACGGGAATGGGGCCAGGGTGGAGTGCCCTTTCAGAGGGTCGGTGCAAAACCGATGGGCCGAATGGCCTCCTTCTGTGCTGTTGGAATTCTACAGTTCTATTGTTCCTACACCTCGCTCAGCCTCTCCGTTTGCCTGCGTATAACAAGGTGAGCTGCTTTCGTGGATGAATCCACAATCCTTCAGAAAATTTTGGTTAAACTCATGTTTTGCATAATTACAGTAATTGAATGAGGGCTTCTGCCATAATGCTGTGAAACCCGTTTATTTCAATCCACCTTGAGTAGTAATCAATGACAATAAGGAATATCTTACCTTTAAAATCAAATAAATCCATTCCCAGACGCTCTCACAGCCTTGATGGGAAAGTAGATGGTGATAGACAGATAGAGAAATACAGCACAGAACAGGCCCTTCGGCCCACGATGTTGTGCCGAACTTTTGTCCTAGGTTAATCATAGAATTTTGGATACTAAGGGCAATTTATCATGGCCAATCCACCCACCCTGCACATCTTTGGACTGTGGGAGGAAACCGGAGTACCCGGAGGAAACCCACGCACACACGGGGAGGATGTGCAGACTCTACACAGATAGTGACCCAAGTCGAAATCAAACTTGGGACCCTGGAGCTGTGAAGCAGTTGTGCTATCCACAATGCTACCGTGCTGCCCTTAATCTACACTCCATTATTCTACCCTAATCCATGTACCTATCCAATAGCCGCTTGAAGGTCCCTAACGTTTCTGACTCAACTACTTCCACAGGTAGTGCATTTCATGCCCCCACTACTCTCTGGGTAAAGAACCTACCTCTGACATCCCCTCTATATCTTCCACCATTTACCTTAAATTTATGTCCCCTTGTAATGGTTTGTTCCACCCGGGGAAAAGGTCTCTGACTGTCTACTCTATCTATTCCCCTGATCATCTTATAAACCTCTATCAAGTCGCCCATCATCCTTCTCCGTTCTAATGACAAAAGGCCGAGCACCCTCAACCTTCCCTCGTATGACCTACTCTTCATTCCAGGCAACATACTGGTAAATCTCCTTTGTACCTTTTCCACAACCGTCCTAAAATGAGGCGACCAGAACTGCACACAGTACTCCAAATATGGCCTGACCAAGGTTTTGTACAGCTGCATCATCACCTCACAGCTCTTAAATTCAATCCCTCTACTAATGAACGCTAGCACACCATAGGCCTTTTTCACAGCTCTATCCACTTGAGTGGCAACTTTCAAAGATCTATGAACATAGACCCCAAGATCTCTCTGCTCCTCCACATTGCCAAGAACCCTACCGTTAGCCCTGTATTCCGCATTCATATTTGTCCTTCCAAAATGGACAACCTCACACTTGTCAGGGTTAAACTCCATCTGCCACTTCTCAGCCCAGCTCTGCATCCTATCTATGTCTCTTTGAAGCCGCCAACAGCCCTCCTCACTATCCACAACTCCACCAATGTTCGTATCATCTGCAAATTTACTGACCCACCCTTCAACTCCCTCATCCATGTCGTTAATGAAAATCACAAACAGCAGAGGACCCAGAACTGATCCCTGCGGTACGCCACTGATAACTGGGCTCCAGGCTGAATATTTGCCATCCACCACCACTCTCTGTCTTCTATCGGTTAGCCAGTTTGTTATCCAACTGGCCAAATTTCCCACTATCCCATGCCTCCTTACTTTCTGCCCTATTGTGTTGTCCTATTATGTATTCTCATGTATTTTCTTGAATTTTGTTTAATTCCCTTTTCTAATGATCTGTTGAGCTGCTTGCAGAAAAATACTTTTCACTGTACCTCGGTACACATGACAATAAACAAATCCAATCCAATCCAATCCACAAGCCTACAATGGGGAACCTTATCAAATGCCTTACTAAAATCCATGTACACTACATCCACTGCTTTACCTTCATCCACATGCTTGGTCACCTCCTCAAAGAAGTCAATAAGGCTTGTAAGGCAAGACCTACCCCTCACAAATCCGTGCTGACTATCCCTAATCATGCAGTGTCTTTCCAGATGCTCAGAAATCCTATCCCTCAGTACCCTTTCCATTACTTTGCCTACCACCGAAGTAAGACTAACTGGCCTGTAATTCCCAGGGTTATCCCTATTCCCTTTTTTGAACAGGGGCACGACATTCACCACTCTCCAATCCTCTGGTACCACCCCTGTTGACAGCAAGGATGAAAAGATCATTGCCAACGGCTCTGCAATTTCATTTCTTGCTTCCCATAGAACCCTTGGATATATCCCGTCAGGCCCAGGGGACTTGTCTATCCTCAAGTTTTTCAAAACGCCCAACACATCTTCCTTCCTAACAAGTATCTCCTCGAGCTTATCAGTCTGTTTCACACTGTCCTCTCCAACAATATGGCCCCTCTCGTTTGTAAATACTGAAGAAAAATACTTGTTCAAGACCTCTCCTATCTCTTCAGACTCAAAACACAATCTCCCGCTACTGTCCTTGATCGGACCTAACCTCGCTCTAGTCATTCTCATATTTCTCACATATGTGTAAAAGGCCTTGGGGTTTTCCTTGATCCTACCCGCCAAAGATTTTTTATGCCCTCTCTTAGCTCTCCTAATCCCTTTCTTCAGTTCCCTTCTGGCTATCTTGTATCCCTCCAGCGCCCTGTCTGAACCTTGTTTCTTCAGCCTTACATAAGTCTCCTTCTTCCTCTTAACAAGACATTCAACCTCTCTTGTCAACCATGGTTCCCTCACTCGACCATCTCTTCCCTGCCTGACAGGGACATACATATCAAAAACATGCAGTACCTGTTCCTTGAACAAGTTCCACATTTCACTTGTGTCCTTCCCTGACAGCGTATGTTCCCAACTTCTGCACTTCAATTCTTGTCTGACAGCATTGTATTTACCCTTCCCCCAATTGTAAACCTTGCCCTGTTGCACGTACCTATCCCTGATAGTGGTACTTTTCGCTCTTGGCTGTTCACTGCACATGTAAGACAGTTAGAAATAATTTCTTATGTGGAATTAGTAACGCCTGGCCTCCAGACTGATTGGTGGGCTCTCGTTCAGCATTTTGCTGTCTCTAAGCAACCTTGGTGAGGTTTTTGAAGAATATCAAGCTGACGTATGTTTGGAATGACAATTCTATCATTATAGACTAAGAGGTTATCAATGATTATGAGGTGCTTTCTCTTTTCAGAATAATGCTGTAGAAGTACTTTGTTAGCAGTATAGTCCAGTCATTCTTGCAGACAGTATTTTCTTATCTGGACACATTTGTCATCTTGTGTTGTGCTTTTTTTATCTCCTGCAACTTCTTTGCAATAGCTGTGAGGTGTTGAGCAGTGAGTGATGTTTACACTTCCAGCTCCTTGATGAAATTCAAATGTTCTCGATTGGTTCCCTCAACTGGTATTCTCAATAGTGTATCTGCTGTCGTCTGATACTTCCCTTGAACTCTGTTATTGTGACATATCTCATTAATCTTACTCTGAACCGTTGGATCCAAGGCAGCATCTTTGCAATCTCTTTCATATTCAGAAGATTAACTAATAGCTTATGGTTTGTTTGAATTTTGAACTGTAAGACGATAAAGATGGCCTGAGAATTTCTCGCATGCTCCTGTTGCCTGCAATGCTTCCTTCTCGATTGGAGCATATCTTTTCTCTCTGTCCATGAGTGAGCTTAAGGCGCAGCAGACTGGTCTAAGCTTTCTGTCGCTCTGTACTTGAAATAATACTCTACCCAACCCTGTAGATGATGCGTCTGCTGCTACTCTGGTTGGTAGCTCTGGGTCATAATGTGCCAAGATTTCAGAGGAAATGAAAAGATTTTGGATTTTCTCAAAAGCATTTTGCTGGTCCACAACCCAGCATTACTGTTGACCTTGCCTCAAAAGCTGTTTCAAAGACTCATCAACCTCTGCCAAATTTGGTAGCAGACTGCATTCTTGGTTTTTTAAAAAATGTTTTTTATTGGATTTTTGCACAGAGTATGTTTTGCCGTTATTTACACAGGATAAGATGGGCGCAATTCTCCGCACTCACGACGGTGCGGAGAATAGCGGGGGTCGTAAATTTTTACGGCCACGCTAGTCTGACGCCCTCCCGCTATTCAACCCCCCCCCCCCCACCCCACGCCCGACTCCCGACACAAATCGCTGCCGCCGTTTTTTTACGGCGAGCAGCGATTCTCAGCTGGCCGATGAGCCGAAGTCCAAGCCCTTTACGGCCGTTTTTACGAACGGCAAACACACCTGGTCTGGCCGTTCGTAAAAACGGCCGTAAAGTTCGGATCTTGGCAACCATGGCACCGATTGGCACGGCAGTACCACGGCCGGTGGGCACCGATCGCGGGCAGCGGGTCCGATTCCCGCGCACTCTTTGTCCTTCCGCCGCCCCACTGTATCCATTCGCGGGGCGGCTGAGGGGCATCCCGGCCCGCGCATGCGCGGGTTTCGCGCAAATGCGCGATGACGTCATCCGCGCATGCGCGGGTTGGAGTCTTCCAATCCGCACATGCGCGGCTGACGTCATGTGACGCGTCAGCCGTCTCAAACTCTGGCAAGCGGGCTTAACGAAATTCGTTAAGCCCGCGATGCCGGAGTTCACGGCCGCGGCATGCTAGCCCCGACCGGGGACCAGAATCGGTTCCCGGTCGAGGAGGGGGAGGCTGGCGTCAAACCCGCCCGTTTTTGATGCCAGCCTCATGATTTCTCCCTGTTTGGGAGAATCGCGCCCGATATATCTATACATATGTCAGTAGGCATCTGTTCGTGCCGGCGAGGCACTTCCGGAGGGCAATCCTCGAGTGGGTCGGGTGCCGGTGTTGCCCCTCGCTTCTCCCGGTCGGATTTCGCCGCTGTTGCCTTCTCGTGCGCGCTGCTGCTTCATCCGGCCCTCCCACCCTCCGCCTGTGTTCTCTTTCTCTGTTCCTGTGGATGTCAGGTTGGTTAACATTTCCCTGCCTCCCCCATCCCCCTTACCTCCCTGGCTCTCTTATATTGTTCCCTGTCTCTTCCCTCCTTCCCGCCCCCCATGGTTCGCCTTTCCTTCCCCTTAGAACGAGTTGTCCCCCCCCTCCCTCCCCCGTTCTATCTCTCCCTCTCATGGTTTGGCTGCTTTCCCCTGGTTCCTGGCTACCTGGCTATTCTTCTCCTTGTTTGTTGGCCACAAACAGGTCCCGGATCAATCGGGTGAATGGCTCCCATGTTCTGTGGAAGCCGTCGTCAGACCCTTGGATGGTGAATTTAATTTTCTCCATTTGGAGGGATTCCGAGAGGTCGGACAGCCAGTCTGCAGCCTTAGATGATGTTGCTGACCACCAGCTGAACAGGATTATACGTCGGGCGATCAGGGAGGCAAAGGCAAGGGCGGCTGCCCTCCTCCCCAGGAATAGATCTGGCTGGTCTGTGACCCCGAAGACCACCACTTTCGGGCATGGCTCCACCCTCACCCCCACCACTTTGGACATAGCCTCGAAGAAGGCAATCCAGTAATCCACAAGTCTGGGGCAGGACCAGAACATGTGGGCGTGGTTGACCGGGCCTCCTTGGCACCGTTCACATCTGTCCTCCACCTCCAGGAAGAACCTACTCATACGGGTTCTTGTTAAGTGGGCTCTATGTACCACTTTTAGTTGCGTCAGGCTGAGCCTTGCGCAGGTGGAGGTGGAGTTGACCCTATGTTAACTTCGCTCCAGAGTCCCCACCCTATCTCGATTCCCAGGTCCTCCTCTCATTTCCTTCTTGTTGCGTCCAGTACGGTGCAGTCCCTTCTACCAGTCGGTCGTACATGTCGCTACAGTTTCCTCTCTCTAACATGCTTGCGTCCAGTAACTTTTCCAGTAATGTCTGTCGTGGCAGTTGTGGATACGTCCTTGTCTCCTTTCGTAGGAAGTTTCTGAGGTGCAGTTACCTTACCTCGTTCCCCCTGGCCAGCTGGAATTTCTCCGTCAGTTCGTCCAGTGTCGCAACCCTGCCGTCCGTGTATAGGTCCCTGACTGTCAGTGTCCCCTCGTCCTGTCTCCACCTTTTGAAGGTGGCGTGGGTCAGTGCTGTTGTGAACCTATGGTTGTTACAGATGGGAGCTTTGTCTGACATTTTGGCCAGGCCAAATTGCAGCCGTAGCTGGTTCCAGGACTGGAGGGTGGCTATCACCACCAGGCTGATGGAGTGTTTTTTGGGTGGGTATGGGAGTGCCGCCATGGCGAGGGCCTGGAGGGAAGTCCCCTTGCAGGAGGTCTCCTCCACGCGCACCCACTCAAAAAGGCCTTGGGGATGTAGATCGGGATGGCTCTGAATAGGAAGAGGTACCTGGACAGCACGTTCATTTTGATCATCTGTACTGTCCCCGCAAGGAAGAGTGGGAGTGTGTTTCATCTTTGCAGGTCCTTTTTTACTTCCTCTGTCAGACTGTTGAGGTTCCATTTGTGGATCCCTTTCCAGTCGTGGGCTATTTGGATCCCCAGGTAGCGGAATTTGTGTCGGGCTTGTTTAAACAGCAGGCCCGTTCGTGCTGCCCCACCTACTTGTGGGTGTACCGGAAAGATTTCGCTTTTGCTAATGTTGAGTTTGTAGCCCGAGAAGGCGCCAAACTCTTTCAGGAGCGCAATGATTCCGTCCATGCTACTTAGTGGTCCGAGATGCAGAGGAGCAGGTCATCTGCATAGAGTGAGACTCTGTGCTCTCTGCCACCCCTTCGGATCCCCCTCCAGCTTTTTGCCGCTCTGAGCGCAATTGCTAGTGGCTCGATCGCTAGGGCGAACAGCAGCGGGGATAGTGGGCAGACTGCATTCTTGGTTGACCATCCCAAAGAACATCCGAAGCTCAATAATGCCTCTGGGTTGTGGAAGCTCTCTGATCGCCTTTGGTTTTTGTGGGTTACCCACTACTTTGCGATCACCAATCAATTCATCCCTCAATGTTCCGTAGGTGCAGTTTTACTGCCAGCCTGTATTGATTGTTGATGAACAAATCCATGCTCACACCTGGGTCGGGATTCTCCGACCCCCCGCCGGGTCGGAGAATCGCTGGGGCCCGGCGTCAATCCCGCCCCCGCCGTGTCCCGCATTCTCTGCCACCAGAGATTCGGCGGGAATCGCTCCACGCCAGTCGGCGGGCCCCACCCCACCGGCGATCCTCCAGCCCGCAATGGGCCAAAGTCCCGCCACTGTCAAGCCTCTCCCGCCGGCGTGGATCAAACCACCTATCTTACCGGCGGGAGAAGGCTGCGCGGGCGGGCTCCGGAGCCCTGGGGGTGGGGGGGGGGCGCGGGGCGATCTGGCCCCGGGGGGGGTGCCCCCACGGTGGCCTGGCCCGCAATCGGGGCCCACCGATCGGCGGGCGGGCCTGTGCCGTGGGGGCACTCTTTTCCTTCCGCCTTCACCATGGTCTTCACCATGGCGGAGGCGGAAGTGACCCCCTCCCCTGTGCAAGCGTGGGAATGACGTCAGCAGACGCTGACGCTCCGGCGCATGCGCGGACATACGCCGGCCGGCGAAGTCCCTTCGGCCCCAACTGGTGTGGCGCCAAAGGCAGTCCACGCCAGCCGGCGGAGCGCCAACCACTCAAGAGCAGGCCTAGCCCCTCAAGGTGACGGCCTGGCCCCTAAAGGTGCGGAGACTTCGGGTGGCCCGATGCCGGAATGGTTCACGCCACTCCATCACGCCGGGAGCCCCCGCCCCGCCGGGTAGGGGAGAATCCCGGCCCTGGTCTTTATCTTCTATCGTTACATTTTTGGAATGCTGAAATAAAAATCAAATGCCTGCAAGGCTTCTTCATAAGAGGTTGAAGTCTCAACGACTCCCTGCCTTGCTATTACGTCGGCAGCAAGAGCTCAAACAGCCGAGGGCTATGTACTGACCTGGTCATTTTGTTCTTCAGAAGCCAGTAGAAAATTAACCAATTTGTCCTGTGAGAGAAGTCGGAGAAGGGCGGGTGCCAGAGATGAAAATCGAGACACAGACCCGGAGTTTGGACACCCGTGTGCACAGGCCACAATTAACAAGCAACATCATTGAAGCAGCAACTATTCTGGTGCTTGGTGCCACACTACTATTCCCAGAACCATTGCTGGGAACTGAATACTCGCATCAGGCTCAGCACTTTGATAACTGGAGAAAGAGGGGTTTGTTCTGACAGTTCCTGTTCCTCTTCGCCACTCTGTCTCTGGCTTTGAGAGGTTTTGGGGGCATTGCTTCCACTTCTGTCTGTGAGGGCTGGGTGTGGTGCTGTTAGATGGTGGCCTTGGTGTTATGAACACTCAGATATGGAGGGTAGAGTTAGGAGAATCAGCAAACTCTTACAGCGCAGCTTAGTCTTAGTCTCCGGATCCAGACTAGAACAGGCAGCCATCTTTTACCTTCCAGACGGCAAAAAGACAAAAACAACGACAAAATGAGAGGACTGGGCACAATCAAACCTTCATACTCAACCTAGGATCTCCCATAGAAGAAATAGAAAGAGAGTAAGAACAAGAGCCAAGGGCAAGAATCCGAACTTCCATAATCCCATCTCCCAGCCCCAAATTAAGGGATAAAACAGATCACCAGATCACCAGCACCAATACCGCCCTTGAGAGGATCAGTTTTGCATGCTAATGTGTGTGTATTTTTATATATATCTGTCTGTAATGTTGCAGGATTCAAAATGTGTTTTTACCTTTGTAACACATAATATACTTTTACTTGTGTGAGATTTTAACAATAAAGCTAACTCCTTACTTAGAAACATAGAAAATTGGAGCAGGAGGAGGCCATTTGGCCCTTTGAGCCTGCTCTGCCTTTCATTATGATCGTGGCTGATCATCAAACTCAGTAACCTGTCCCCCCCCCCCGTCCCAATATCCTTTGATCCCTTTAGCCCCAAGAGCTATATCTAACTCCTTCTTGAAAACATACAATGTTTTGGCCTCAACTGCTTTCTGTGGTAGAGAATTCCACAGGCTCACCACTCTCTCTCTTATCTAAGTCCTAAATGGTTTACCTTGTATCCTTAGGCAGGGTGGCCCCTGGATCTGGACTCTCCCGCCATCGGGAACATCCTTCCTCCATCTACAATGTCTAGTCCTTTTTGAGTGTGACAGGTTTCTATGAGATCCCCCCTCATTCTTCTAAACTCCAGAGAATATAATCCTAACTGACTTAATTTCTCCTCATATGTCAGTCCTGCCATCCCAGGGAATCAATCTGGTAAATCTTCGCTGCACTCTCTCTATAGCAAGAACATCCTCACATCAGGGAGAGCAAAACTGCAGACAGCATTCCAGCGATCCGGCTGGCATTTTTCATTGGCTTTCCACTCGGTCAAGTACATTTTGAAAAATAGCACATTTTCTAAAATTTCAAACAGGAGTGGAAAAGAGAGGAATTTATTCACCCCCTCCAAAATTGGGCATTACACTGGGTAAAACCCCTCAAATTCTCTACCAGACATTATCGGGGAGTACCAACACCACATGGTTGCCATGGTGAGTGAGGAAGGCCTAGCACTGCACATAGAAAATAAATACAGCCTTGCCAGTGCCACCCACATCCTGCCAACAAATAAAAATCGCAGTGTTTTCATTGCCGGATAGGGCAGCACGGTGGCGCAGTGGGTTAGCCCTGCTGCCTCACGGCGCCGAGGTCCCAGGTTCGATCCCGGCTCTGGGTCACTGTCCGTGTGGAGTTTGCACACTCTCCCCCTGCTTGCGTGGGTTTCGCCCCCACAACTCAAAGATGTGCAGAGTAGGTGGATTGGCCACACTAAATTGCTCCTTAATTGGAAAAAATGAATTGGGTACTCAAAATTTATTTTTAAAAGACTTATTCCTTGCCGGATACAATCGCACTTGTGGCTTTAAGGCCCTCAATCTGAGAGTGGCATGTTTGGAATTAATCCCTTTCCCCTGCTTTCCGTGATTTTCTCGCCAACATGTGCCTATCCAGTCCTCTTCTAAATTTAATTATTTAATCTACTTCCACGATCCTTTTTTAGTGCACCCCAGATTATTAAAAAAATATTCGCGTCATCTCACTTCTGGCTTTTTTTTACCAATTACCTTGAACCTGTGTCCTCCGGTTTATTGAATTGGTTTGAATTAGATTGGTTTATTGTCACGCATACCGAGGTACAGTGAAAAGCATTTTTCTACGAGCAGCTTAACAGATCATTAAGTACATGAAAAGAAAATAAAATAAAAAGAAAATTCATAATAGGGCAACACAAAGTACACAATGTAACTACATAAGCACGGGCATTGGTTTAAGCATTCAGGGGTGTAGTGTTAATGAGGTCAGTCCATAAGAGGGTTGTTTAGGAGTCTGGTAACAACAGGGAAAAAGCTGATTTTGAGTCTGTCTGTGTGTTCTCAGACTTTTGTATCTCCTGCCCAATGGAAGAAGTTGGAAGAGTGAGTAAGCCGGGTGGGAGGTGTCTTTGATTATACTGGCCGCATTCCCCAAGCAGTAGGAGGTGTAGGTGGAGTCAATGGATGGGAGGCAGGTTCATGTGATGGACTGGGCTGCCTTTGCGACTCTGAAGTTTCTTGTGGTCTTGGGCCGAGCAGTTGCCATACCAGGCTGTGATGCAGCCAGATAGGATGCTTTCTATGGTGCATCTGTAAAAGTTGGTAAGAGTTAATATGGACATGCCGAATTTCTTTAGTTTCGTGAGGAAGTATAGGCGCTGTTGTGCTTTCTTGGTGGTAGATTCGACGTGGGTGGACCAGGACAGATTTTTGGTGATGTGTGCCCCTAGGAATTTGAAACTGCTAACCATCTTCACCTCGGTCCCGTTGATGCTGACAGGGGTGTGTACCGTACGTTGCTTCCTGAAGTCAGTGACCAGCTCTTTAGTTTTGCTGGCATTGAGGGAGAGATTGTTGTCGCTGCACCACTCCCCTAGGCTCTCAATCTCCCTTCTGTATTCTGACTTGTCATTCGAGGTCTGGCCCACTATGATCATACCATCAGCAAACATGTAGATGGAGTTAGAACTAAATTTTGCCACGCAGTCGTGTGTGTACAGGGAGTATAGTAGGAGGCTAAGTATGCAGCCTTGCTGGGCCCCGGTATTGAGGACTATTGTGGAGGAGGTGTCGTTGTTCATTCTTACTGATTGTCATCTGTGGGTCAGAAAGTCGAGGATCCAGTTACAGAGGGAGGAGTCAAGTCCTAGGTTTTGGAGCTTTGATATGAGCTTGGCTGGGATTATGATGTTGAAGGCGGAGCTGTAGGCAATAAATAGGAGTCTGATGTAGGAGTCCTTGTTTTCGAGATGCTCTAGGGATGAGTGTAGGGCCAGGGAAATGGCGTTTGATGTGGACCGGTCATGGCAGTATGCGAATTGCAGTGGATCAAGGTGTTCTGGGAGTATGGAGTTTATACGCTTCATGACCAACCTCTCGAAGCTCTTCATTAGGACTGCAGTCAGGGCCACGGGGTAGTTGAGGCAGGTTGCCTGATTCTTTTGGCACCGGCATGATTGTAGTCTTTTTGAAGCGGAGTAGGGACAGGTTAAAGATGTCCGTAAACACATCTGCCAGCTGGTCCGCGCAGGCTCTGAGTGCATGACCAGGGATCCTGTCCAGACCGGTCGCCTTCTGAGGGTTAATTTTCAGGAAGACCAATCTGACTTTGGAACTTGTGATGGTGGATATGTGTGTGTTATGGGGCACTCAACAAAAGATCGTTGGTTTCCTGCTTGAACCGAGCATAGAATTCATTAAGTTCATCGGGGAGGGGTGCGCTGCTGCTGGAGATACTGCTCAGCTTCGCTTTGTAGCCATTATGTTGTTTAGGCCTTGCCACAACCGCCGAGAGTCTGTAACACTAGTCTGTTGATCTAGCTTGGTCTGATATTCTGTCTTGGTATCCCGGGTGGCTTTGCGGAGGTCAGCAGAAACCGTTTCGCCTTATTTACTCCGCCTTTTGGGTATTTGAACATCAAAGACTATCAAATTTTACCTCAACTTTCTCTGCCGCAAAGCGAACAGCAATGATCCCTCTAAACCTAGAAATTGCAGAGCAAAGGTCAGCCACGTTAAGTTATCATGTGCGTGTACCTGTGCAAGAATTTAACGCGGCTGCACACAAGGGGGAAAAAAATTAACGGGAGAACAGGCTCAACTTCTCCGATATCTCCACAAAGTCCTCCATTCCTGGCAGCGTTCTGGTTAATCTTCTGTGCACCCTCTCCAAGGCCCTGAAATCCTTCCTAATGTGTGGTGACCAGAATCAAGCACAATATGCCAGCTGGGACATAACCAGTGTTTTTTAATGTGTTAACTTTATTTCCTATCTTTTTGTACTCTGATCTGCTTTGTATAAAGCCGAGGGAAGCTTATACGCTTTTTAACAGCTGGATTTACTTATTATTTAAACTCCCGCCTATATTACCTCTGTGTCTCTCTCTGTTCCCCTATGCCTTTTAAAAATTCTATTGTCTCTGATCATTCTTCCTTCCGAATTGTATCTTGTCTATATCCTCCCAAAGTCCGTTCATATCTTCCTCACTGTTTCCCAAGTATTGTGTAATCTGCAAGGCTTAAAATGCTGCCCTGTATGCAACCCCCATGATGAGAAAGCTAATCACCAAATCCTCAAGCCTAACCACAAGACAGTTTCCACTGAAGTGACGAGTATTGAAGTGGCGCATGTCAAGTAGACAGCTCAAGAATAATTCTTGCAGAGGCTTAAGCACCTTGCCAGTTGGGACCTTATCCTATCTGCAAATTAATATTCTCCACCCTCGAGTGTTGGGGTGAAAAACCTGAAGGGAGGCAGTATTTGTTTGGTGTACTGCTAATCTCAACGCCGTGTTAATCCAGGAATCTAATTTACAGGGCCTAGTGTGCAGCACTTCTAGGTGTTGTCACCTGGCTGGCTTTTAAGGAAACCCAACCGAGATGTTGAATTTCCAACCTGTTGAAGCTGGTAATTTGCAAACGCAGGACATATATTTCACAGTGCGCATAGTACCCTTGAATGAATTTATAGAAAAATAATTCTTGGTGCATTATCATCTTTAAAATGCTGATTTGATGTCAGTGGCCAAGTAAAACTGTAGTCTAGACTGAAGGGCAAACTACGGCTGTTATTTAAACCCAGTGACTCTCCAGGGGAAAGTAATCTCTCAGATCACTGCTTGCCATCGCTCACTCTGGTGGACTCCTTTATCTCAAGGAGAACTAGGCAGGCAAACTACAAAAATGCTCTCCCTGTCAAGAATAGAGAACACCTTGGAGAAAGCAGCAGGACACTGATGGAAGCAGAGAAATAAACAGGGGTAAAAGATACAAGGTCAAACATTTTGCAGGATCAAGTGGCAGAAAGAGAGAATGCTGTGAGCATTGTTACAGATTGTCTCCATGCAGATAAATATAGCCACTCACGGGCGTCACTGGCGCAGTGGTTAGCACTGCTGCCTACGGCGCTGAGGATCAGGGTTCGATGCCGACCCCGGGTCACTGTCTGTGAGGAGTTTGCACATTCTCCCCCAGTCTGCGTGGGTTTCACCCTCACAACCCAAAAAGATGTGCAGTTTGGAGTGAATAATTTATTGATGATTATGTATGGGGTATATAATTTATTGGTGATTATGTATGGGGTGATGGTGGATTCCTGATTCTTTTTCTTTGCTGTTTGTATTTAAAATGTTGGAGGCTGTTTGGGGGTGGGTAGGATGAATAGATTGTTCGCCAGAGGATTGCCATTGTATTTGTTACGGTTGATTATTTGTTGGGTGTAGATTTGATGTAAATATGAAAAAGGACGAGAATAAAAATGTTTTTTTTCAAAAGCTGGAGCAGATTCAGAACTCTTAGGTCTGTATCCTAATTTTCACCAAATCCCATCCACCCATCACCACCCTGTGCTTGTTGACCTACATTCACCCATCACCACCTTGTGCTTGTTGACCTACATTCACCCATCACCACCCTGTGCTTGTTGACCTACATTTTGACCTACATGCACCCATCACCACCCCGTGTTTGTTGATTTACATTCACCCATCACCACCCTGTGCTTGTTGACCTACATTCACTCATCACCACCCTGTGCTTGTTGACCTACATTTTGGCCTACATGCACCCATCACCACCCCTGTGCTTGTTGATTTACATTCACCCATCACCACCCCTGTGTTTGTTGATTTACATTCACACATCACCACCCCTGTGCTTATTGGCCTACATTCACCCATCACCACCCTGTGCTTGTTGACCTACATTCACCCATCACCACCCTGTGCTTGTTGACCTACATTCACCCATCACCACCCTGTGCTTGTTGACCTACATTCACCCATCACCACCCCTGTGCTTGTTGACCTACATTCACCCATCACCACCCTGTGCTTGTTGACCTACATTCACCCATCACCACCCTGTGCTTGTTGACCTACATTTTGGCCTACATGCACCCATCACCACCCCTGTGCTTATTGACCTACATTCACCCATCACCACCCTGTGCTTGTTGACCTACATTTTGGCCTACATACACCCATCACCACCCCTGTGCTTATTGACCTACATTCACCCATCACCACCCTGTGCTTGTTGACCTACATTTTGGCCTACATGCACCCATCACCACCCCTGTGTTTGTTGACCTACATTCACCCATCACCACCCCTGTGCTTGTTGACCTACATTCACCCATCACCACCCTGTGCTTGTTGACCTACATTCACCCATCACCACCCTGTGCTGGTTGACCTACATTCACCCATCACCACCCCTGTGCTTATTGACCTACATTCACCCATCACCACCCCTGTGCTTATTGACCTACATTCACCCATCACCACCCTGTGCTTGTTGATCTACATTCACCCATCACCACCCCTGTGCTTATTGACCTACATTCACCCATCACCACCCCTGTGCTTATTGGCCTACATGCACCCATCACCACCCTGTGCTTGTTGATCTACATTCACCCATCACCACCCCTGTGCTTATTGGCCTACATTCACCCATCACCACCCTGTGCTTGTTGATCTACATTCACCCATCACCACCCTGTGCTTGTTGACCTATATTCACCCATCACCACCCTGTGCTTATTGGCCTACATTCACCCATCACCACCCTGTGCTTATTGGCCTACATTCACCCATCACCACCCTGTGCTTGTTGACCTACATTTGCCCATCACCACCCTGTGCTTGTTGACCTACATTCACCCATCACCACCCTGTGCTTGTTGACCTACATTCACCCATCACCACCCTGTGCTTGTTGACCTACATTCACCCATCACCACCCTGTGCTTGTTGACCTACATTCACCCATCACCACCCTGTGCTTGTTGACCTACATTCACCCATCACCACCCTGTGCTTGTTGACCTACATTCACCCATCACCACCCTGTGCTTATTGACCTACATTGGCTCCCGGTCAATATTGATTTTAATATTCTCATTCTTGTTTCAAATCCCCTCCATGGTCTCACGCTTTCCTTTCCATGAATTCTCCTCCAACAACACAACCCTCCAACCTATCTGTGCTCCTCTAACTCTCGCCCGTTGAGCATTCCCAATTTGCATTGCTCCACCATCGTTGGCCATGCCGTGGGTTGCTTAGGCACTAAGCTCTGTCAAATTTATTTTGTGAGACTCTGGTGAAGCACCTTTTGATTCTTGGCTGGGGAAGCAGTTACAGTTCAATAATGAGGTCCGCAATCCATTCAATGGCTTCAGCTCACACGGTGTGATTAGTTGTGGTGCCAGCAGGAGTGTATCTCTCGGGAGGGGGGGGGGGGGGGGGGGGGGGGGGGGGGGGTGAAGTTCAGTTCATGGTGATGGTCTGACCTGGATGGCCACAGTCACAATTTGAGCTCTTTCTCATGTTTCCACTTGTGGAGCAAACGGCCAAATCTTTCCCCGTCCCATCCTCAGTTGCTCGAGGGGGGGTGTCCAGGTTTTCTGAGGGAGGCTGAAACTTGCAACGTTGCCCCTCGGGTCAGTTGCCAGGTTAGTAGTTGGTGCTGTTTGCAAGAGGTGCTCAATTGAGAGATGGGACTGTCATCAGTTTGTCGGGTGAGGAGTGTATTCCAGTCAGGACGACAGGATTTCAGATGACGGCGTGGGGGGTTTTTTTGAAGTCAAAGGGAGTGCGTTGTTAGCTGTCAGCAGATTGTATTCTTTGAAGAGGATGTTCCCCTGTGGTAATCAGGAAATTCTATGTGTAGCACAGGAAGCCACTCGAGCTGTGTCAACATTTCAGAATTCATTCTCATGACTCCCCGAAGGTGGATATCTACCATGTTTACATGGTGGCTCCTGAGCCAGATTGAGCAAGATAGCGGGAACCACGTCCCGGGCAACTATTGAGAAGTTACGTTAATCGTTTTTCACGCATGGCCTCCCTGAAGTACTTGCCACTGATAACGGCACTCCTTTCACAAGTGAGTTGAGGCAAAGGAAGTGTGACATATTCGCACTGCCCCATACCACCTGGCTTCCAATGGTTTAGCGGAGCAAGCAGTGCAAACATTTAAATGGGGGCCTGAAGAAACTATCTTTAGGATCGATGGACACTAGGCTGGCTCGTTTCTTGTTTTGTTACAGGATCACTCCGCACGCAGTGACTGGGGTTGCCCCCGCGGAACTGCTGCTGTGCTGAAGACGTCATTCCCGCCTTAGCATGAATTTTCCAGACATGGGTGCAAAGGTGCGCCACAAGGAGGAGCAGCATGGGCATTGCCCTGCTTGACGTCAACCTGCCAGGTGACACGTGTTTGTTCAAAACTTAGCTGATGGCACCCAGTGCATCTCCGCCGTTATCCTTCACCAGACAAGGCCGGTTTCTCACCAGGTGCAAGCCCATTATCGTACTATGCAAAAGCACCTTGACCATATTCAGTCCAGGCACCCGCTTCTTTAGAAAATTCTTTATCCTGGGTTAGCACTGTTGCCTTAATGCACTGAGGTCCCGGGTTCAATCCTGGCCCCGGGTCACTGCCCCTGTGGAGTTTGCACATTCTCCCTGAATTTGCGTGGGTCTCACTCCCACAGTTCAAAAATGTGCAGGGTAGGTGGATTGGCCACTCTAAATTGTCCCTCAATTGGAAAAAAAAGAAAGCTCCTTGTCCTCGGAAACCTCTTCTACAACTGCATCAGCTGCCTGATTGGGCCACAGTGGAATGCCAAGTGGGTCAAGATGCTGAGATGACTGAGGTTTGTTGCCAATTCGCTCCGGATACACCAATAATGTTGCTCTTTTTAACTGGATACTGATCGTTATTTATGATGATATTGCTTTTCAGAGTCGCCAGGCATCAAATGATACCACCAAAAGGTTTTACTGGACATCGATCAAAGGCCAAACAACCAGTTAGTTAGTTCAAGTTCAATGATAATTTATTTACACACAAGAATTACTTCGACATGCAACATAAAACACTACAAGTTAAATTACACCTAACACTACAACAACCTGTACTTAACTTCAGGCACCCGGCTTCATGCAGAGGAACAAAGCTTTTGTTTGGATCTTGCGTGGCTGGGCCTGGAGAAGTGACTTTGTTTCTGCTGGGCTCATCCGTCTGATAGCGATTGTTGGTCTTTCTGGACGTGGTGCTGCAATTGGTATCAGGCGTAGGCCGGGCCAAGAGAGTGCCGGTGAGCCGGGGGCCAAAAGAGACTGAACACATGGCAGCGTCTCTTTTTATCCTTCGGGGGTTTTGCGCTCTTTTGGGCGATCCTTAGCTTTGGACCCAATAATTCGGCAGGCTTCGATTACTGCCTTCGATTTTAGCCAAGAAAGGTGCGGGTGCCTTGATGGCTGGGTGTCCTGAGAGGTCATTGACCTTGGCTGTTTGGGCTTCCTGGGTGAAGGGAGTAGCGCCGATGAGTCTGTATCTATATCTGATACCTGAGTACAAGTCTTTTGTTCTGGAGAAATGGGCCATTAGAATGCAAATTGGCTGGGAGTTTCGATAATGTCTGGTTATCTAGTGGCAAATATACACTTAAGCTCTGAGTTCATCTGGATCCTGCATTGGCCATATTTCCCATGATTCTTTGCAAGTGGCCATATTTTCCTTGTAAGTGGCCATGTTTCCCTTTGTAAGTGGCCATCCTAGATGGCTACATCCTGTCCTTTTGATCCCAAACGCGAAGTGTGGTGGATCACACTATTGGTCCTTCATCCGTCTTTGGTGTGCCGGTTACCCTTGGTCAAGGACAGGTTCTACACTACTCTATCCTATGTTTTTGGAGCATTTACCTAAGTTTTTAATACATCATACATTCATAAATTCTAAGGTGCCACTATAAACATTTAATCATACATTTAACTTATTTACACAAGGGAACCTCTAACTGTCATTACCAAAGCGATTCTTGTGCTGCTGGAAAATATCAAACGGAACGTATAATACAGTACAAAAATTTTAAACAACAGCAGCATCACATTTTTACTTAAGTCATTACACTCATAGAAAAATACAACCTTTATTTCATCCTGTTTGTGGGGTTTGGTGGATTCCAAGGAAAGGGGCTGGAGTGTAAAAATCGGGGAGCGGAAGGCTCTTCTTCGCCATTTGTGGAGTCTAAGTGTCTGAATGACACTGCAGAGTATTGCTCTTACAAAAGGGCTTCTACTGTATAGGGAAGGGAATACCATTTTACAATGTTTTCGCACCATGTGGGGCTATCAGTGTGTATCTCTATGTGTGGTGTGGTCCGGGCTAGGGGCATCATGTTGTGTGGTCATGTTCGGGGCTGGTGTGATGTAGGGTATAAAAGCTTGTAACGTGCGGGGTTGTAGGGATCCAACGATGATCATAATGGAGGTCATCAGTTCTGTCTTCATCTTCTTGTCTTTTTGTTCTTCGTTCTTCATATATTCCTGGGGGTGCAAGCGTAATATCTGTTATTATCCTTGGTTAATATCTCATTTTGTTTGTCTTTCTCTTTTGAACTTCAATTACCCATTAGAATCATCACCATGTGTGACTCCCTCATTTTTTTTTAATTAACCATTTTGGAGATAAGACATCCGGAAAAAAAAATTCTGTTAAAGTGCAAAGAATCTCGTGGCTCGTGGTCGATGCATATAGCAGCACATTTTGTTGCAACCAAGTGTGTTGAACATGTAAATAGCAGTTGGGGTAGCGACCAAAGAGTCGCTGAAAGTAAAGAGTTGAGTGCAGAGACTGTGACAAAAAGCATGCTTTAAACCGCACGCAAATGATCTCATAGTTAGGGATCCTCTCGGAAGGAGCGATCACAATATGGTGGAATTTAAAATACAGATGGCGGGTGAGAAGGTCAAATCAAACACCCGTGTTTTGTGCTTAAACAAATGAGATTACAATGGGATGAGAGAAGAGCTAGCTAAGGTAGACTGGGAGCAAAGAGTGCTAAAAGAGATGGCTAGGGAAATTGCAAATGCACTAGTGATAATTTACCAAAATTCACTAGACTCTGGGGTAATCCGGCGGATTGGAAATTAGCAAACGTGACACCACTGTTTAAAAAAGGCAGGCAGAAAGCGGGTAATGAAATGAAAATCGCTTATTGTCACGAGTAGGCTTCAAATGAAGTTACTGTGAAAAGCCCCTAGTCGCCACATTCCGGCGCCTGTTCGGGGATTCGGGGATAATTATAGGCCAGTGAGCTTAACTTCGGTAGTAGGGAAGATGCTGGAATCTATCATCAAAGACGAAATAGTGAGGCATCTGGATGGAAATTGTCCCATTGGGCAGACGCAGCATGGGTTCATAAAGGGCAGGTTGTGCCTAACTAATTTCGTGGATTTTTTTGAGGACATTACCAGAGCGGTAGATAATGGGGAGCCAATGGATGTGGTATATCTTGATTTCCAGAAAGCCTTTGACAAGTGCCACACAAAAGGTTGCTGTATAAGATAAAGATGCATGGCATTAAGGGTAAAGTAGTAGCATGGATAGAGGATTGGTTAATTAATAGAAAGCAAAGAGTGGGGATTAATGGATGTTCCTCTGGTTGGCAATCAGTAGTTAGTGGTGTCCCTCAGGGATCAGTGTTGGGCCCACAATTGTTCACAATTTACATAGATGATTTGGAGTTGGGGACCAAGTGAAATGTGTCCAAGTTTGCAGACAACACTAAGATGAGTGGTAAAGCGAAAAGTGCAGAGAATACCGGAAGTCTGCAGAAGGATTTGGATAGGTTAAGTGAATGGGCTAGGGTCTGGCAGATGGAATACAATGTTGACAAATGTGAGGTTATCCATTTTGGTAGGAATAACAGCAAAAGGGATTATTATTTAAATGATAAAATATTAAAACATGCTGCTGTGCAGAGAGATCTGGGTGTGCTCGTGCATGAGCCGCAAACATTTTGTTTACAGGTACAACAGGTGATTAAGAAAGCGAATGGAATTTTGTCCTTCATTGCTAGAGGGATGGAGTTTAAGACTAGGGAGGTTATGCTGCAATTGTATAAGGTGTTAGTGAGGCCACACCTGGAGTATTGTGTTCAGTTTTGGTCTCCTTACCTGAGAAAGGACGTACTGGCGCTGGAGGGTGTACAGAGGAGATTCACTAGGTTAATCCCAGAGCTGAAGGGGTTGGATTACGAGGAGAGGTTGAGTAGACTGGGATTGAACTCGTTGGAATTTAGAAGGATGAGGGGGGATCTTATAGAAACATATAAAATTATGAAGGGAATAGATAGGATAGATGCAGGCAGGTTGTTTCCACTGGCGGGTGAAAGCAGAACTAGGGGGCATAGCCTCAAAATAAGGGGAAGTAGATTCAGGACTGAGTTTAGGAGGAACTTCTTCACCCAAAGGGTGGTGAATCTATAGAATTCCTTGCCCAGTGAAGCAGTTGGGGCTCCTTCATTAAATGTTTTAAAGATAAGGATAGATCGTTTTTTGAATAAAGGGATTAAGGGTTATGGGGCGCGATTCTCCCAAAGGGAGATTGAGTGCCGACGCCGGAGTAAAACCCGGAGTGTTTCATTCCGGCGTCGGAGGCCGCTCCTCGCCCCCTAGGAGCGGTGTTGCGAGAAACTCAGCCGCCGGGCCTTGACGCTTGCATCAAAGCGGCGCGCCGATAATGACGGGGCCGGCGGCACCTAAGTGACATCAGCCGCGCATGCGCAGGTTGGCCTGCTCCAACCCGCGCATGCGTGGTTTCCGTCTTCCCCTCCGCTGCCCTGCAAGACGTGGCGGCATGATCTTGCGGAGTGGCAGAGGGGAAAGAGTGCGTCTCTTAGAGACGCCGGCCTGACGTTCGGTGGGCACCGATCGCGTGCCAACCACCTCACGAGCACTCCCGTGGTGCTCGATCCTCTCTCTGTCCCACACAGGCCCCACACTTACCTGTCGCGCGATGTTCACACCGGCAGCGACCCGTCGGGGTCGTCAGGCCGCTCGGCCCATCCGGGCCGGAGAATCGGTGGTAAAAACGGCGAGCGGCGATTCTCCGAGCGGCGTGTCGCAAAACGCGACATGCCATTTTTGGGGCGGTGGGAGAATCGTGGGGGGTGCCAGGGCGGCGTGGCGTGATTCGCCCGGCCCTCCCACGATTCTCCCACCCGGCATGGGGAGCGGAGAATCGCGCCCACGGTGTTCGGGCCGGAAAGTGGAGTTGAGTCCACAAAAGATCAGCCATGATGTCATTGAATAGCGGAGCAGGCTCGAGGAGCCATATGGCCTACTCCTGCTCCTAGTTCTTATGTTCTTAAAAGAGCAGATAAAGGGAAACAAAAACCTGCCAAGGACAGTAAGGAGTGTTAAGAACTTTTCCAAATTACTCGCAATGATGGGAATATGGGATGCGTGTGAGCCGTGGCAGGGCAAGAATGGGTGGGATTCTCCGGGTAGGGCGGTGATCAGTGCCGTTGCTCCACGACCCGAGCTTGGCTGACCGAATACATAGGGGATCCTCAAGCAGGGCGGGGATTAGTGCCATTACTCCACTGCGTGGGTGACCTTACACAAGCGGAAAGAATTTGTAACATATGGACCCCGACAATGTGCAGAAGAGTAATCATGACTGCATTAAGAAATTTAATAAATGGGCGACATTAATTAAAACATGTGAGACCAGAAGATTAAACTGTATCAAGAAATTCCATGCCAAAGTGACATTAACTAAAACCATGTAAGATCAGAAAGAAAGAACAAAAGAAAGCGGGCAGGCTCCATCAGAAAATAGGACATTGTAAATCTCAGTCGATTCCTTTTCCTCATCATCTGGACACCTCAGGGTTCAGTATTAAAAGCGTCGCCAAAGGGTTACCGTAATTGGAGTCAGACTCTGAGTCATCACCATTTCCTGGTTGCCAAACTCGTGTCTGGCGTTTTCGTGCCGTGGCCGCATGGGCTGTTGTGGGATCCGAATCATTGTTCCGTATTAATCGGCAAGCGTTATCGCGGTGCCAATGGGGAATTCTTTGGTCATGAGGGGCGGTAGCTACAAAAGGCAAATTTCTCTCGTCGGGCAGTGGCTGTGGCAATGAAAGGGGGTTTAGGGGCCAAACATGTCTTGGTCGTGGTTCGAGGGGCTGGAGCGACTGGACCCTGGGCGGTTGTGCCATTGGTCGTTGATTTCAAATAAATCTGGAGTGCTGTCGCTAGCCTCTGAATCAAGTTCAAGGTAGAAAGTCGTTCCCGTGGGCAGAGACACGGTCGGGTCTGTGGATGTGCTGTCCTGGCTGGGGGAGGGTCAGTCTAGGTTGTCAGTTGCCAGTGGGACATGGTGTGAGTGCCTGCATTGGGTTCCATAAACTTTAAGCTGGTTGATATGGAACCAACCTGATTTTCCATTAGGGTACGTTATTTTGTATATAGAGGGGCTCACTATCCTAAATGGAATAGGGTCCTGCATATTTAGGGGAGAGGAACGAACTTGGGTTGTATAGGGAAACCATCACTTGTTGACCGACTGTATACTCTACTGGGTGGGCTGTTTTATCAAAGCAGGCCTTACTCTGCTTTCTTCTAGCGCCTAGTCAGACAGCTGCAGCGAGCTGGGCTGCTTTAATATTCTCCGTGACCTGTTGGACTGCTTTTATGTGGGTGAGGGCGGTGACTGTGGGGCTGGTCAAATCAAGTCCTAATACATATTCAGTTCCTTTGATGGGTCGTCCGGTCATAAGGGTGTGGGGGGTGAATCCTGTGGAACTTGATACTGTGTTCCTAATAAACATGAGGGCGAATGGGAGAACCGTGTCCCATGTGGTGTCGTGCTGTTGCACCATTTTCCTAATAGTAGCTTTCAGGGTCCGATTCATTCGTTCCACAATACCGCTGGATTGTGGGTGATAAGCAATATTGAACTTCTGTTTTGTGCCGAAAATTGTTAGGACATTCTGCATAACTCTGCCTGTAAAATGAGAACCTTGGTCCGAGTCCCCAGCATGTAAATATCTGCTGCGTTAAAATCTTGGCTGTTGCCATAGCCGTGCTTGTCCTGGAGGGAAATGCTTCCACCCATTTTGTGAAGGTATCGATCACTATCAACACATATTTAAAACCATTTCTGCAGGGGGGAGGAGACCAATGTAATCAAGCTGTAAATTCATCCATGGGCCATTAACGGGTCGGGTGTGCCTTAACTGACCTTTCCTGGAGTATCGTTCTGGATTATTTTGTGCGCAAATTAAACAATTTTCGATGTAATGCATGACGTCTGCTTTTAAATTGGGCCACCTGCACAAAGATCTTAAGTGGGCAATGGTGGTTTCTATCCCCTGATGTCCGTGTCCATCATGAAACTGGCAAATTATCTCGTTCCTGTCCTGGGTGGGGAACCACATAAATTCCATTCTTCAAAATTATTCCGTCCTGTACCGTCAGTGTGTCCTTGAATTTGTTGTAGGAGGCTGGGAAGGCACCATCTAAAATTTGTCTAAGAGTGTAGTCTGCCTTTTGGGCCTGGACTAAATCTTCGATATTGGTCTGTGAAACCTGGGCTGCTTGTATCCGTTCACTCTCGCGGGGTTGCCAAAAGTGACCATGTCGTGATCCTGCCTTTGCTGGGGCATCTGCCTTTACGTTACTGGGTGGGGACGAACGATGATGGCTTCTGATTTTTATTATGCTGTATGTGCGGCCTTTAGCTGTTTCAAGAATGTGCTTCCATAATGGGGCTGAGGGTAGGGGTTTACCCTCAGTGGATATTAATCCTCTAGATTCCCACAGGGGCAGGAATTCCGTCAAACTATTACAGACATATAAACTGTCCGAATATATATCTGCGGGTGTCGGGAAGGAATCTGGGTGCTGCACTGCATATGCTATTGCTGCCAATTCGGCTGCCTGCGATCCTAAGTGACCTGCCAATTTTAGCGATATCTCCTCTAATGCGCATCCCTGCACGTCTTCCACATAAATACCGTGTCCTACTTCTATGGCGTATGGAGAGTGTAGGTGTGGTACCTGCAAGGCAGGGGCTGTACCCAGGGCATGTTTTAATGCATCTATGGCATCCGTGTGCTGTGGAAGCCATTCCCATGGGCCATTCTATATGGTTCCTACAATACCCAACTATTCCTAAAAATGACCGGAGTGTAATGACATTGTGGGGCAAGGGCAATTTAACTATCGATTCAAAACATTTCTGTTCTATCTCTCTTTTTCCGTGTGTGATAATGGTGCCTAAGTAAAGGACCTTTTCTTTTAGGATCTGGGCTTTTTTCAGGTTAACTTTACATCCAATTGAGTGTAGGAGACCTAGTAATTCGGAAAGAAACTCAACATGCTCTTCCCTTGTGTCAGTTTGCAGGAGCAAGTCGTCCACATACTGAATGAGGCATTCAGGTCGGGAAAATTTGGACAGTCCGTTTGCCAATTGTTGGTGAAAAATGGAGGGGGAGTTGTGGAAACCTTGCGGAAGGCATGTCCATGTATATTGCTGTCCTTGGAACGTGAAGGCGAATTTGTATTGGCAATGCTTATCTAAAGGAATGGACCAAAAGCCATTGCTAATGTCCAGTACCATAAAATACTTAGCATGTACTCCCTGCTTTAGCATTGTTTCAGGACTCGTGGCAATGGTGGGGGCTGCTAATGGAGTTACTTTATTGAGTTCTCTGTAATCTATGGTTAGTCCCCATGGACCGTCTGGTTTTCTTACAGGCCAAATTGGGGCATTGATTGTTGAGCCTACGGGCCAAATTATGCCTTGATCTGGCAAGCTTTATATTACTTTTGCAATCTCGCCCTCGGCTTGCTGTGGGAACCCGTATTGCTTCTGGGGCTTGGGATCGGGACCTGCACTGGTGACTGTTCCTGGAATTTTTCCGCAATCATGCTTGCGCTGGGCAAGGAGTGTTTTATGACTTCTTAGGACCTCTCTAATCATCTTATCTGTGGTAATTGCTTGTGGGTCAAACCAATAATCTCCCACTGAGCATATTCTGTGTTTGTAGTCTCCTACTGTGAGTGTGGCTGTTCTGGCCATTTTACAAACACATTTATTCACGGGGTCAAAGGAAAGGTTGTGTGAGCTCATGAAATTGATTCCTAAAATGTGCTCTGCTGTTAGGGGCAAGTCGACTAAAACAACGGGGTGCTTGGTATTCATGTTTCCAGTTTGAATATCTACGGGGGCCGTAATGTATCCCTGCTGTCCATGTCCTGTAAATCCACTAAGAGTGATGGTGTCTGTGGTGGGCCATTTGTTGCGCTGAAACATTGTGGAGGAGTTTAAACTTGTGCGGGACCCTCCTGTGTCCCAAAGGAACTTTACTGGATGTCCCCGGACTGTGCCTGTCAGTACTGGTCTGCCTGATTTGTCCCAGAGTGTGTCGCAGACCCAAGTTGTGGAGTCCGAACACCGTCAATCTGTGCTATTGGTCGCTGCATTATCTGATCGGGCACTAATGCTATGTATGGGCCTGACATTGTTCCAAGGTGGGGCGTTCGATTGCTGGTTCCGTTGCTGGTTCGAGGGGGGGCATTGCATTCATGGGAGTTATGTCCTTGCTGTCCACAATTATAGCATCCTCGTGGTGCCTCTGATCTGGGATGCTGTCCTTCATTTCTACCCTCATTTACTGATGTGTCCTTACTGGGTTCATATTGGCTTCTGCCTTCTCCTGATCTGCCTTTCTATGCGGGGATTGGTCCCAAGAACTGGAGAGCCTCTTTAAAACCAAAACTTCATTATGTGTGGCGTCTGTGGGGTCGTAATTTACACAGGCTTTTTGATCTGCTTCTGTGGCGTGGGAGACTAAATGCCGGCCCATTTGGTTGCGTTGTCGTTATCTAAGTGTGCGTGGACTAAATCCCCAAAGACCGCTTTAAAGTGTATCCAAAGGCATCCTGCGTATGCAGTCGGATGCCCTCCCTTCTTTTGTCTACAACGGTTTAGACCTTCTACGGGGTCTCCTCTGTTATAACCAATTGCATCTAAAATAGCTGTCTTCATGTCCTGGAGGCTTCCTCCTCCTACATTCTGTGGGTCTGGTAATGCTGAGCTAACGCGGGCAGCATGGTGGTGCAGTGGGTTAGCCCTGTTGCCTCACGGCGCCGAGGTCCCAGGTTCGATCCCGGCTCTGGGTCACTGTCCGTGTGGAGTTTGCACATTCTCCCCGTGTTTGCGTGGGTTTCACCCCCACAACCCAAAAGAGGTGCAGGGTAGGTGAATTGGCCACACTAAATTGCCCCTTAATTGGAAAACATTAATTGGGTACTCTAAATTTATATTTAAAACAAAAAAATGCTGAGCTAACGGATGGGTCAAGGCTCATTACTATAAGCTTCACTTCCTCCAGTTCGTCCAGACCATACATAACTGTTTGTTATCTTACTCGCTCGAAGAAATGATGCGGGTCTGCTGTGGGTTGGAATGGTTCTATGTCGCAGGCATCTCTCAATTGTGTGATGGTTAGTGGGGTGGTGTACACAAAATTGGGCTCATCGTCAATCGGTGACTTGCGCTGCATGGTGACTGGATTCATGGGGTTGTGTGCTGCCTATGCAGTCGGTGGTGCGGGTGCTTTCCTTTTCAGGGCCTGGGGGGCTCTATTCTGATTCTCAGTGTCTTCTACATATTTATGGGCAGTTTCATTGAGTTCCTGCCAATCGGGCCATTTTCCTGGTCTAAATTCGGTCCAAAGGTGTCTCTGAATCCGTTGTGCACTGAGAGCAGTGACTGTACATAGAACATAGAACATAGAACAGTACAGCACAGAACAGGCCCTTCGGCCCTCAATGTTGTGCCGAGCCATGATCACCCTACTCAAACCCACGTATCCACCCTATACCCGTAACCCAACAACCCCCCCCTTAACTTTACTTTTATTAGCACACTACGGGCAATTTAGCATGGCCAATCCACCTAACCCGCACATCTTTGGACTGTGGGAGGAAACCGGAGCACCCGGAGGAAACCCACGCACACAGGGGGAGGACGTGCAGACTCCACACAGACAGTGACCCAGCCGGGAATCGAACCTGGGACCCTGGAGCTGTGAAGCATTTATGCTAACCACCATGCTACCCTGCTGCCCGTAAATCTGTAATCTACCTGGACCTGACTCTTCATTTGAACAAAACTCGGACCAGAGGGGCCATCCTTTCCCCTTCAAATACTTCCGTAATTTCTCTTCCCATATGGGGCACTGCTCTGCTCTACTGGTCGCTGCCTGTAATCTGGCTATTTGTTGCCTACATTTGGTGTGATCTACTGAACTCTGCCTTTGTTCCATTGTGGAACTATGGAGTGCTCGGAAAGCTGTTTAACTGCTCTACCTGCTGTTCCATCTTTTCTCTTACCAAAACTGCGGGTTTTGTATCTTGGTAGGCCTTATCGTATAGTGTCTGAAATCTGCTAAGGTGAACTAAACAAGATTGGTGTGCCCGTTTGATATCAGCCATCTCCTTGTCTTTAGCTGCTAGCTGCTCTCGGAGTTGCTCATTAACTTTCTTACATTCACTAAAATTTCCCTCACTCTGCTCCTCTTTCTCTACAAGCTGTCTGCAGAGCGTCCTCACAACCCCCTCTGTGCCTCGCAATTGTGCCAGGTAGGACATGATTACCATTGGCGTACGAACTTTTCCTACATTCTTTTTATGTATCTCGGTTAGGTTATCCCACCAGGTTTGTCCTATACTACCTGGACCTGACTCTTCATTTGAACAAAACTCGGACCAGAGGGGCCATCCTTTCCCCTTCAAATACTTCCGTAATTTCTCTTCCCATATGGGGCACTGCTCTGCTCTACTGGTCGCTGCGACCTCGGGTTCCTGCGGGTTCATTAGGCATTGCATTGCTTTTACTGCCATTGCTACTAGTATCTCTTTTCCTTTTCCGTAAATTTGGGACAGGGATGAATAGGACGGCGATTCAAACAGCGAGTATGGCCTAAGCTGTTTTCCGGTTCACAATACTTCCGATAATTTTACGCAACAAAATCGAACAAGTTTACCTTATATCCCTGTTAGTACGCATGCAAGTTAATACGCACCTCCGAATCTTGGTGATTTGATCGATATGGGCCTTACTCTTGTGGTTTCTTTCACTTTTCCCAATTGGATTTCTATTTCAATGTTTTGTGGGTTCTCTTGGAGTGACAAAATCACTTCTAGATCAAATCCCGTCAGAGTCGCCAATAATGTTGCCAATTCGCACCGGAGACACCAATAATGTTGCTCTTTTTAACTGGATACTGATAGTTATTAATGATGATATTGCTTTTCAGAGTTGCCAGGTATCAAATGATACCACCACAAGGTTTTACCAGATATTGATCAAAGACCAAACAACCAGTTAGTTAGCATTTCCATAGCATTGGCCATATTTCCCGTGGTTCTTTGCAAGTGGCCATACTTCCTTTGTAATTGGCCATGTTTCCCTTTGATGTGGCCATCCCAGATGACTACAGGTTGTCGACTCGTACTGGGAGATGGAGACGCAGGAAGTCTCCGATGGGGAAATCCTCGGATTCACAAACGCGGGACTTGCAGCCGCCATGTCGTTCATGTCAGAAGCGACATTCATCTTGGACATATACACCACTCGATCTAGCACCTCTGGTGCACGGGCTCAGCCAGACGCCAAAAGGCTCTGGCGCCCTCCTTCGTCACAGTCTTGAGAGGATTCTTCGGGCTTTAAGGGGAGGGATGTTGTAACCCACACGGGTCTTATGGGGTAGGGATGATTAACTATCCCGTGACCTTGCAAATTACGAATTCCCCCAGTAAGGGGACTGGGGACCCTTAACAAAACTTGGCTTTGTATAAATAGAGTCGGCCAGTAGGGCAACGACTAGTGATGACCTAGTAGCGTAGTGTAGGGGGTGTATGTATTTCTTTCAACCTAGGTGGTGCCCTTACAAAACTCATCTAAATGCTTCTTAAATGTTGTGAGTTCCCTTCCTTTCAGGCACTGAGTTTCGGATTCCCACCACCTTCTGGTGAAAAGGGTTTTCCTCAAATCCCCTTTAAGTCTCCTGCTTTTTACCTTAAATCTATGCCCAGTAGTTATTGACCCCTCTACTGAGGGGAAATGTTTTTCCTATCTACCCTATCTATGTCCCTCCTAATTTCTTACATCTCAATGAAGTTCCCTCGTCAGCCTCCTCTGCTCCAGCCTAACTAGTCTCTTTTCATAGCTGACAGGCTCGAGCCGAGGCAAAATCTGGGGAATCTCCACTTTTTCCTTTCGAGAGCAATCACATCCTTTCTATTGTGTGGAGACCAGAACTGCACACAGTACTCCAACTGTGGCCTAGTGAACATTTTATACAGCTCTGTCATAACCTCCCTGCTCTTATATTCTATGCCTCGGCTAAGAGAGACAAGTACCCCATAAGACAAGTACCCCATGTAAGACCATAAGATATAGGAGCAAAATTAGGCCATTCGGTTAACATCTGCTCTGCCATTCAATCATGGCTGATATGTTTCTCATCCCCATTCTCCTGCCTTCTCCCCATAACCCATGACCCGATATTAATCAAGAACCTATCGACCTGTGCCTTAAAGACACTCAGCGACTTGGCCTCAACAGCCTTTGTGGCAATTAGTTCCACAAATTCATCACCCTCTGGCGGAATAAATTCCTCCTCTTCTCTGTTTTAAAGGATTATCCCTTCAGTCTGAGTCTGTGGCCTTGGCTTCCAGTTTCTCCAACTCGTCTAAACATCCCCTCCACGTCCATTCTATGTACAACTCTCGGTATTCTGTAAGTTTCAATAAGATTCCCCCCCCTCATCCTTCTAAACTCCATCAAGTGCACACCCAGGATCCTGAACCGCTCCTCATATGACAAGTCCTTAATTCCAGGTTTCATTTTTGTGAACCTCCTCTGGACCCTCTCTAAGGTCAGCACATCCCTTCCTTAGATACGGGGCCCAAAACTGCTCACAATACTCCAAATGGGGTCTGACCAGAGCCTTATACAGCCTCATCCTGTTCTTGTATTCCAGCCCTCTCAACATGAATGCCAACATTGCATTTGCCTTCCTAACTGCCAACTGAACCCTCATACTGGGAGATGGAGATGCAGGAAATCTCCGATGGGGAACCCTTGAATCCTGAACTAAGACTCCAATGCCATTTGTTCTTCTGATTTCCAAAGCCTTTTCCCCATTTAGAAAATAGTGTACACCTCTATTCTTCCTACCAAAGTGTATAACCTCACACTTTTCCACAGTGTATTCCATCTGCCACTTCTTTGTCCATTCTCCTACTCTGTCCAAGTCCTTCTGTCGCCTCCCTGTTTCCTCAACACTACTTGTCCCTTTACATATCTTTGTATCATCTGCAAACTTAGCAACAATGCCATCAGTTCATTCTTCCAGATCATTAACATATATTGAGATTAGTTTTGGTCTCAACACTGACCCCTGAGACACACCACCAATCATTGGCTGCCATCCTGAAAAGGGCACCTTTATCCTCACTGTCGGTCAGTCAGCCAATCCTCATTCCATGCCAGTGTCTTGTCCCTAACACCATGGGCTCTTATCTTATTTAGCAGCCTCCTGTATGGCACATTGCCAAAGGCCTTCTGGAAATCCAGATAGATCAAGTCCACCAGTTCTCCTTTGTTGAACTTCCTCATTACCTCCTCAAAGAATTCCAACAGATTTATCAGGCATCACCACCTCTTACCCTCCTGATCTACCTGTCCTGCTGCCTTCAGGGATCTTTGGACATGAACCCTTAGGTCCCTCTGGCCATCTGATCCTCACGTCCTACCGCTCATTGTATATTCCCTTGCTTTGTTAGACCTCCCAAATCTCACACTTTTCAGGGTTAAATTCAATTTGCCACTGTTCAGCCCATCTGACCAGCCTGTCTACATCATCCTGCAATCTAAGGCTTTCCTCCTCACCATTTACCACACCACCATTTTGTGTGCCAGCTGTAAACTTACTGATCATAAGCTGCACATTCACGTCTAGATTACTTTTTCTTAAAAATAATTTTTATTGAGATTTTTACAAAATATAAACATCTCAACTCTATTAACAAAACAACCGCGGTAACACCCCAAGAACAATACCAACCCAACTTCAAAAGCAACTACAAACAAAAGAAAAAAAACAAAAGAACACCCAAACAACAAAAGGGAAAGAGATAACACCCGCCACATCCCACAAACCCATGTACACAGTTCTCCCTCCCACCGATCCAAACCCCCCCTCCCCCTCCCTCCCACCCCCCCCCCCCTCCCCCCCACCCCCGGGTTGCTGCTGCCGCCGGCCTATTTCCCTACCTTTCCGCCAGGAAGTCCAGGAAAGGCTGCCACCGCCTAAAGAACCCTTGTACTGATCCCCTCAGGGCAAATTTCACCTTCTCCAATTTAATGAACCCCGCCATATCATTGATCCAGGCCTCCACGCTTGGGGGCCTCGCATCCTTCCATTGGGGCAAGATCCTCCGCCGGGCTACTAGGGACGCAAAGGCCAGAACACCGGCCTCTATCGCCTCCTGCACTCCCGGCTCCACTGCAACCCCAAAAATTGCGAGTCCCCGGCCTGGCTTGACCCTGGATCCCACCACCCTCGACACCGTCCTTGCTACCACCTTCCAAATCTCCCCCAGCGCTGGGCATGCCCAAACCATATGGGCGTGGTTCGCTGGGCTCCCCGAGCACCTAGCACACCTGGCCTCGCCCCCGAAAAACCTACTCATCCTCGTCCCAGTCATGTGGGCCCTATGCAGCACCTTGAACTGTATGAGGCTAAGCCTCGCACAGGAAGAGGAGGAATTCACTCTCTCCAGGGCATCCGCCCACGTCCCCTCCTCAATCTCCTCACCCAGCTCCTCTTCCCCTCTAACTCCCCCAAGCTCGCGAACCTCCCCTCCACAAACAGGTCCCTCAACCTCCTAACCCCTGCCCTGTGCCAGCCCAGAAATCCACCATCAATGCTCCCTGGGACAAACCGATGGTTCCCCCATATCGGGGCCTCCATTGAGCCCCCCACTTCTCCCCTATGTCGTCTCCATTGCCCCCAAATTTTGAGGGTAGCCGCCACCTCCGGGCTCGTGGTATACCTCGTTGGAGGGAGCGGCAGCGGCGTCGTTACCAGCGCCTCCAGGCTCGTGCCCACACAGGACGCCACCTCCATCCTCTTCCATGCTGCCCCTTCCCCTTCCATTACCCACTTACGCACCATCGCTGCATTGGCAGCCCAATAGTACCTACAGAGGTTGGGCAATGCCAGCCCCCCCCTATCCCTGCCCTGTTCCAAGAACACCCTTCTCACCCTCGGAGTCCCATGCGCCCACACAAATCCCGTAATACTCCTGTTGACCCTCCTAAAAAAGGCCTTCGGGATAAGGATGGGGAGGCACTGGAACAGGAACAAAAACCTCGGGAGCACCATCATCTTAACGGACTGCACCCTCCCCGCCAGTGACAGCGGTAACATATCCCACCTCGTAAACTCCTCCTCCATCTGCTCCACCAACCTTGTGAGGTTGAGCTTGTGCAGGGCCCCCAACTCCCAGCCACCTGGACCCCTAGGTACCTGAAGCTCTTCCCTGCCTGCTTCAGTGGGAGCCTACCAATCCCCTCCTCTTGATCCTTCACATCAGCAACTACATTTGAGGTAATTCATCAGATCTATGTTTTACCAATGGAAGTGCCCAGGTTCAACTTATACCCAGAGAAACCCCCGAATTCACTAAGAATCCTCGTCACCTCCGGCAATCCCCCCACCGGGTCCGCCACATACAGCAACAGGTTGTCCGCATACAGCGATACTCGATGCTCCTCCCCACCCCGCACCAGGCCCCTGCTGTTCCCTGACTCCCTCAATGCCATGGCCAGGGGCTCAATCGCCAACTCGAAGAGCAAGGGGGACAGGGGGCACCCCGTCTCGTCCCCCGGTACAGCCGAAAGTACTCCGACCTCCTCCTATTTGTGGCTACACTCGCCATCGGGGCCTCGTAGAGCAGCCTCACCCACCGGATAAACCCCTCCCCAAACCCAAACCTCTCCAGCACCTCCCACAAATACTCCCACTCAACCCTATCAAAGGCCTTCTTCGCATCCAATGCCACCACTATCTCCGCCTCCCCTTCCATGGCCGGCATCATAATGACATTAAGGAGCCTTCGCACGTTCGCATTCAACTGCCTTCCCTTCACAAGCCCCGTCTGGTCCTCATGAATGACCTCGGGCACGCAATCCTCTATTCTAGTGGCCAGGATCGTTGCCAGCAGCTTAGCGTCGGCGTTTAGCAGTAAAATCGGCCTATATGACCCGCACTGCAGAGGGTCCTTGTCCCGCTTCAGGATCAAGGAAATCAGTGCCCGTGGCATAGTTGGGGGCAAAGCCCCCCCCTCCCTTGCCTTGTTAAAGGTCCGGACCAACATGGGGCCCAACAGGTCCAAATGCCTTTTATAAAATTCCGCCGGAAACCCGTCCGGCCCCGGCTCCTTCCCCGACTGCATGCTCCCTATCCCTTTAACCACCTCCTCCAGCTCGATCGGCGCCCCCAGTCCCTCCACCTGCTCCTCCTCCACCCACGGGAATCGCAGCTTGTCCAAGAAGCGCCCCATTCCACCCCCCTCCACCGGTGGTTCCGACCGGTACAGTTCCCCATAGAAGCCCCTGAAGACCCCATTAACATCTCCTCCCCTCCGCACCACCTTCCCAGCCTTATCCGTCACTCCCCCAATCTCCCTGGCCGCGTCCCGCTTTCGGAGCTGGTGTGCCAGCATCCTGCTTGCCTTCTCCCCATACTCACACACCGCCCCCTGTGCTTTCCTCCGCTGAGCTTCCGCCTTTCTGGTAGTCAATAGGTCGAATCTGGCCTGAAGGCTACGCCTCTCCCCCAGCAATCCCTCCTCTGGAGCCTCCGCATATCTCCTATCCACCCGCACCATCTCCACTATCAGTCTCTCCCTCTCCCTCTGCTCCCCCCTCTCCCTATGGGTTCGGATGGAGATCAATTCCCCCCTCATCACCGCCTTCAATGCCTCCCAGACCATCCCCACTCGGACCTCCCCGTTGTCATTGGCCTCAAGGTACCTCTCGATACACCCCCGAACCCTCTCGGCCACCTCCTCATCTGCCAGCAGCCCCACCTCCAAGCGCCAGAGCAGACGTTGGTCCCTCTCTTCCCCCAGCCGAGGTCCACCCAGTGCGGGGCATGATCTGAAATGGCAATGGCGGAGTATTCCACATCCTCCACCCTCGAAACCAACCCCCTGCTCAGGACAAAAAAAATCAATCCTCGAGTAGGCCTTATGTCCGTGGGAGAAAAACGAGTACTCCCTGGCCCTTGGCCTCGCAAACCTCCAGGGATCCACCCCCCCCATCTGGTCCATAAATCCCCTCAACACCTTAGCCGCCGCCAGCCTCCTACCCATCCGGGACTTGGATCGATCCAATGGGGGATCCAGTACCGTGTTGAAGAATCCCCCCCATGATCAGGCCCCCCCACCTCCAGGTCCGGAATGCGGCCCAACATACGCCGCATAAACCCCGCATCGTCCCAATTTGGGGCATAAACATTCACCAACACCACCCGCTCCCCCTGCAGCTTGCCACTCACCATCACGTACCTCCCGCCACTGTCAGCCACCACATTTAACGCCTCAAACGACACCTTCTTCCCCACCAGGATCGCCAACCCCCTACTCTTCTCATCCAGCCCTGAGTGAAATACTTGGCCCACCCATCCCTTCCTCAGCCGAACCTGGTCCACCACTCTCAGGTGTGTCTTCTGGAGCATGGCCACATCCGCCTTCAGCCCCTTCAGGTGCGCAAATACCCGGGCCTGTTTGACTGGCCCATTCAGCCCCCTCACATTCCAGGTTATCAGCCGGATCAGAGGGCTCCCTGCCCCCCTCCCCTGCCGATTAGCCATACCCCATCCCTTGCCCACCACCGGCCAGCGTCCCCCACTCTGTCGGTTTCCCACGGCGGTAACTCTCCCCCTCCAGCACCCCCTGCATCCTCCAGCTCCTTCCTGACCATTTCAGCAGCAACCCGGTACCCCCCCCCCCCCCCCCCCCCCAAGGCTAGGATCCCTCCTAGCCGCGCCCCTCCCTCCATAGCACTCCCGTGAGCCAGCTAACTTCTGCTGACCCCGGCGACTCCCGCCCTACCTCCGACTCCTCCCCACATGGGACTGCCCCTCCTCCATTGTGCCCGTCAATGGGTCCTCCTCCCCCCTCCCCAGCTCTTGCGCTGGAAAAGAAAACAGCCAGCAACGACCCGTGCTTCTCAGCCCCGATCCCGCCCCCACCATCTCCCAGTGCGGGAAACCCGCAGAAAGCCCGCGCTTTCGCCCTGCCGGGCCCCGCCTCCTCCAGGGCCACTCCCATTGTCAGTCCCCCCCACCAGCTCCCGAAACTCCCCGTTTACCCCCCTGCCCGAACCCGTCCACCAGACCCCTACAGAAAAACCCATATAGAAAAGATAAATCGACATCACCCCACCCACCCTAAGGCCAACACACATCTTATATTAAACCAAGCAAATACAAATACAGTAATATACAGCATCCCCCAACTTAGACCCTCAGTTTGAGTCCAATTTCTCGGCCTGCACAAAGGCCCACGCCTCCTCCGGGGACTCAAAATAATGGTGCCGATCCTTATAGGTGACCCACAGACGCGCCGGCTGCAACATGCCGAACTTCACACTCCGTCTATGGAGTACCGCCTTCGTCCGGTTAAACCCGGCCCTCCGCCTCGCCACCTCCGCACTCCAGTCCTGGAAGATCCGCACCTCTGTGTTCTCCCACTTGCTGCTCCGCTCCTTCTTGGCCCACCGGAGCACCCACTCACAATCCACGAACCGATGAAACCGCACCAACACCGCCCCGCGGCCGCTCGTTCGGCTTGGGCCTCCTAGCCAGAATTCTGTGGGCCCGCTCTAACTCCAGGGGCCCCTGGAAGGACCCAGCCCCCATCAGCGAGTTTAACATGACCGCCACATAGGCCGCCAGGTCCGACCCCTCTAGCCCCTCCGTGAGGCCCAGGATCCGCAAATTCTTCCTCCTCGACCGGTTGTCCAGCTCCTCGAACTGCTCCTGCCAACATTTATGGAGCGCCTCGTGCATCTCCACCTTCCCCGCCACAGCCACGGCCTCATCCTCCCTTTCGGAGGCCTGCTGCTGCAGCTCCCGGATCGCAGCCCCCTGGGCTGTCTGGGTCTCCATCAGCTCCCTGTTGGTTACCTTCAGCGACTCCAGCAGCTCCAACTTCAGCTCCTGGAAGCAGCGCAGCAGAGTCGCCTGCTGCTCCTGAGCCCACTGCCTCAGCTCCTCAAGGCCTCCGCCGGCCGCCATTTTGTCTTCCTTCCCCCGCTTTTTCAGGGGTGCTTTCTCCGTTTCTCTCCTTACCCCACTCCTGGTCCGGACCATCGGACCGTAGGGATCGACTCCTGTCCTCTTCCCACATCGGGATTTGCCGACACAGCTCTGTTGGGGGCCCTGAAATGAGCCCCAAAGTCCGTTTTCAGCGGGAGCTGCCGAATGTGCGGCTTAGCTCCGCATTGCTGCCACCGGAAGTGACGTCTAGATTACTGATGTACACTCCAAACAGCAAGAGGCCTGGCACCGGTCATGGGTGAGTGGTTGGCCATAGAACTAGACATGAACTTTGAATTGTTCAGGTGTAAGACTGAAATGGCAGTTTCAACAGTGTTGTCGAAGTCTGCATTTTCTGAGGTAGGCGTCCAGAGAACATAGACATTCAGTGAGTGTTTCCCCAACCCCGCGCCGTTCTTCAGCTTGGCAAGCCAAGGCCAGATTATTGGCATTGGTAAAGAGCTGCGACTTTGTGGGAGGGTGGTTGCTGGCATAAAGGGAAGGGGACAACAACCTTCACCTGCCCCACATGCTAACGTATGTTTACAACCTGAAAACTTGCAAACTAATGACGTCAGGAGGTGACCAAAGCTCAGCCACCAGGTTCCTGGCCCAAACAGTGAAAACCCACTTTACGATGTTAAAGGTGATACATAAATTATTGTTGTGACTGTAATGTAATGGCTGCTACTGGCACGTAAACATAGGGAAAATGCAGGGAGAAGAAATGCTTGAGTACAGAGCTGTCATCTCTTAGAGCAGGCTGCCTGTTGGAAACTTAAATTGGCTATTGCTCCCCACCTCACATCAGCTAGTTTCAGTTCTTGCTTGCAGAACATTCTTGGCTGGACCTTGCTTAGTGGCCCCAAAGAAAGAATGAGCAAAGATTCCAAGGAATATGATGTGATTATAATACTATTAGCTGTGTGCTCATTGCAAGGTTGACGTGCAATACCAGAGTTTGGAAACAGGCCAGGGAATCCTCTAACTTGCTGGGGAACGGGGAGAGGGGAGTTTTTTGTTTCCTTCTCTTCTGCCATTTAATTTCCCCGAGCAAGGCGGTCACCGAGGGCCAGTCTTCCATTCCTGCTGCTTTTAATCATCCCCTGGGTAGCAGGAAGTAGCATGACTGACAATGTTCTTGTCAGATGGCCTAATTTATATTACAAGAACGCTTGTAGCTGAAGCTATTTGATTTATTAACATTAACTGTGGGTAAACCATATACGGAACAACAGATGAATAACAGTATTGACATGCACAAGCAACCACTCACTTCCAGCTCTCCATTCAGTCTGAGGTCACCTGACTTTAACATTCACTTATCTACTAATGAGACTCCTAGTGGTCAGTCGGTGAATTACAACACAACCATGACATCACTACAACTGACTGGGCACATTTTGTGTGGAGAAGCAGAGGGCAAAACTATGTTTGAGCACTGTTGATCATACACTTTGATAAGATAACGTGCTGCACCCCGTCACAGCTACCACAACTGAGGTTTCTGTGTGGTGAAGGCCGCGCCCAGAGTTCGGGAGTGACGGGGTTAGTTCCATGCAGGAAAATTATAACATTACTCAACTGTGAGTAGCCTTTGTGATTGTGCAAATGCAAGCAGAATCGGTCGATAAAAAAGCTGTACTGAGAATCTTAAATTCAAAAGTTAGGCAATTAATGAAGTGTCACTTTTGCTGCATGTCTGAAGACACCATACTAAATTTAATTGCTCTCGGTTTACCACAAGCTCATGCAAAGTTATTTTCCCTTCAAAGAATCTCATCACACTGTTATCCAGGGATTGCTGCCAGAATGTTCAATGGTGTTCGCTCCGAAGGTGAAGACAAGATCAAGCTTGTTCCTCCCACAGCCAAATCACCTATCCACACTCCAGCTGGGTTTACTGATATACCAGAGAGAGGTTAGGGGGTGCCATGGTGGCACAGTGGTTTACACTGCTGCCTCACAGCGCCAGGGACCCGGGTTCAATTCCTGCCTTGCATAACTGACTGTGAGGAGTTTGCACATTCTCCCCATGTCTGCGTGGGTTTCCTTCAGGTTGTCTGGTAGCCCCCGTCCCCGTTCCTCACACACACTGCATTTAGATTTTTAAAATAAATTTAGAGTACCAGATTCTTTTTTTTCAATTAAGGGGCAATTTAGTATGGCTAATCCACTTACCTTGCACATTTCTGGTTTCGTGGGGGTGAGTCCCACGCAGGCACCTGGAGAATGTGCAAACTCCACACGGACAGTGATTGGGGGCCATGATCAAACCCAGGTCCTTGGCAGCGTGAGGCAGCAGTGCTAACCACTGTGATGCCAAGCTGCCCCTACCCCACCGTCCAAAGATGTGCAGGTTAGATGGATTGACCATGATAAAAATTGCCCCTTAATGTCCAGGGATGTGCAGGTTAAGTGGGGTTACTGAGCAGGGTAATGGGTGGGATGCTCCTTCAAAGGGTCAGTGCAGACTCGATGGGCCAAATGGCCAACTTTAGCACTGTAGAGATTCTGTGATAAGTTGGTTCATGGATCAGCACCTTCAGAATTGCAGGGGAGAAGATTGAGAATGAGCTTTGAGTCTCCTTCTGAAACCAAAGGGCCTAAATGCCTCTGGGTTAGGCTCGTGGTTGCCATACTGGGATACGACAAGTTTCTTTATGGGGCTACATTTCTCTTAATTATGTTATGGCAGATTTTGAGTGTCTCTGCTCTTCAGGGTCACGTGCCGTGATTCACCTTCCCGCTGCTCACCGTTCGTCCAATCACACATTGTTTTCTCTGCCATCCTTGATGCTATTTTTAAAAATATAAATTTAGAGTGCCCAATTCATTTTTTCCAATTAAGGGCCAATTTAGCGTGGCCAATCCACCTAGCCTGCACATCTTTGAGTTGTGGGCGTGGAACCCATGCAAACATGGGGAGATTGCACAAACTCCACACGGACAGTGACCCAGAGCCAGGATCGAACCTGGGACCTCGGCACCGTGAGGCAGCAATGCTCACCACTGCGAGGCCTTGCTGCCCTATTCTTGCTGCTATTGGGCAAACTGGTGAGATACAGTTGTGCCTATTAGCAGCAAACATAGAGAGAACAACCGATGATTCGACAAACAATATCGATGCTCTTTCTACCCCCAGAGTCAACCCAGTGTCAACTTCTAACCACATGAATGAATCTAATGCAACCTCAGGACAGTCAGAGCAGAATCAGTTTATCTTAAGTCCTCCCATATGGTCTGGAGGTCAGAAACAATCTGTGATTGGAGGAGTAATGAGAATGAAGAAAGAGCCTTAGCACTGGTGCAGTGATAGTGCAAGGAGTGAGAGGGGGTAGAGTATTTGTGAAGCGGGGTTGTTGAGTAAGTTAGTGGGGGCGGGCTGAAAAGGGGCTTCTGTGAGATGGTGGGGCAGGGAGGGGAGTTGGGAATGAGGGGCTGCTAAGTTAGTTAGGAGGGGCGGAGGGAAGAGCTGGGAAGAGGGGCTTCTGAGTAAGTTAGCAGGGCATGGAGGGGAGTTGGGAATAAGGGCCTGCGGAGTGAATTAGTGGCGAAATGAGGGGAGTTGGAATGAGGGGCTGCTGAGTGAGTTAATGGGGCAGTGAGGGGAGTTGGGAATGAGGGGCTGCTGAGTGTTAGTAGGGCATTGAGGGAAGTTGGGAATGAGGGGCTGCTGAGGGAGTTAATGGGGCAGTGAGGGGAGTTGGGAATAAGGGGCTGCTGAGGGAGTTAATGGGGCAGTGAGGGGAGTTGGGAATGAGGGGCTGCTGAGTGAGTTAGTAGGGCAATGAGGGGAGTTGGGAATGAGGGGCTGCTGAGGGAGTTAGTAGGGCATTGAGGGGAGTTGGGATTGAGGGGCTGCTGAGGGAGTTAATGGGGCGATGAGGGGAGTTGGGATTGAGGGGCTGCTGAGTGAGTTAGTAGGGCGGTGAGGGGAGTTGGGATTGAGGGGCTGCTGAGTGAATTAATGGGGCATTGAGGGGAGTTGGGAATGAGGGGCTGCTGAGTGAGTTAATGGGGCATTGAGGGGAGTTGGGGTTGAGGGTCTGCTGAGTGAGTTAGTAGGGCATTGAGGGGAGTTGGGAATGAGGGGCTGCTGAGTGAGTTAATGGGGCATTGAGGGGAGTTGGGAATGAGGGGCTGCTGAGTGAGTTAATAGGGCATTGAGGGGAGTTGGAATGAGGGGCTGCTGAGTGAGTTAGTAGGGCGGTGAGGGGAGTTGGGAATGAGGGGCTGCTGAGTGAGTTAGTAGGGCATTGAGGGGAGTTGGAATGAGGGGCTGCTGAGTGAGTTAATGGGGCATTGAGGGGAGTTGGGAATGAGGGGCTGCTGAGTGAGTTAATAGGGCATTGAGGGGAGTTGGAATGAGGGGCTGCTGAGTGAGTTAGTAGGGCGGTGAGGGGAGTTGGGAATGAGGGGCTGCTGAGTGAGTTAGTAGGGCATTGAGGGGAGTTGGAATGAGGGGCTGCTGAGTGAGTTAATGGGGCATTGAGGGGAGTTGGGATAGAGGGGCTGCTGAGTGAGTTAGTAGGGCAGTGAGGGGAGTTGGGATTGAGGGGGTGCTGAGTGAGTTAATGGGGCAGTGAGGGGAGTTGGGGTTGAGGGGCTGCTGAGTGAGTTAGTAGGGCAGTGAGGGGAGTTGGGGTTGAGGGGCTGCTGAGGGAGTTAATGGGGCATTGTGGGGAGTTGGGAATGAGGGGCTGCTGAGTGAGTTAATGGGGCATTGAGGGGAGTTGGGAATGAGGGTCTGCTGAGTGAGTTAATGGGGCATTGAGGGGAGTTGGGGTTGAGGGTCTGCTGAGTGAGTTAGTGGGGCAGTGAGGGGAGTTGGGAATGAGGGTCTGCTGAGTGAGTTAGTGGGGCAGTGAGGGGAAGGGGATTGAAGGGCTGCCAAGTGGGTTAGTGGGGCGGGGAGGGTAGTTGGAAATGATGGGCTGCTGAGTGAGTTAGTTGGACATTGAGGGGAGTTGGGATTGAGGGGCTGCTGAGTGAGTTAGTTGGGAGGGGAGTTGGGATTGAGGGCCCGCTGAGTGAGTTAGTTGGGAGGGGAGTTGGGATTGAGGGGCCGCTGAGTGAGTTCGTGGGCCAGGGCTCCCCTTACTTCATCTGTTCATGCAGACAAATAAGGTCATCCATCACATGAATGGGAAGTTTAAAAAAAACTATTACTATAGTCATGCTTTCCTGTAATATTTAATTATGATGATTTACAAAATGTGTGGTCATTAGATAGGTTTTGAAAAAGGAGACTGCCTGTAGGGGTACACGAAAAGATGGTAAATCTGAATAAGAATGATATCAGTAATACAACAGCTTGTGTTACTACAGTGGAGCACCAAACTCTCAGCCAAAAAATTGAACAGAGGGAAAAATAGAGAAAATATCTTCGGTTTTCATGCTCCCTCACCAGTACAGATACAGCCATTGGATATGAATATGTCTATGTTCCACACTTTTAATAGCTGCTCGTTGTGTTTTTATGGATGTCAAGTCAAATCATTGCAGGCTCAGCTCAGTGATACCCTCTAGAGTGGAATTGTCTTCCAGAAGTCAACGGAATAAATTATTCTGTCTAGGTTTGCACATGGAGAACGGGTGCTTGTGCAATTAATAACTGGATGACAACAGTTCCCTGGGCCATTACTGTAGCTCCACATTTCAGAGCAGACTGCTGAGGAAGTGGACTCCCTGTAAAGATTTCATAAAATTTACAGTGCAGAAGGAGGCCACTCAGTCCATCGAGTCTACACGACCTTGTTAAGGCCACGCATCCACCCTATCCTCATAACCCCCCACCTATCCTTTTGGAAACTAAGGGACAATTTATCATGGTCAATCCACCTAACCTGCACATCTTTTGACTGTGGGAGAAAACCCATGCAGACACTGGGAGAACGTGCAGACTCCACACAGTCACCCGAAGCCAGAATTGAACCCGGGTCCCTGGAGCTATGAGGCATTAGTGCTAACCATTATGCCACTCAAAAGATGAAGGGTTTATTTTCTGTTTCAAAGTTTTATTTGTCCATCTTTGCACTGCATTCTTACAGGAGGACAGGAAGAGATTGTTTGGGCTGCCCTGCCATTTCTGTTTGCAATGGTGGGTGTCCCAAATTTCTTTTAAAATACCAATTGCCTGCCTTTTTTCCATGTGCCTTAATATCTTTACTTCCCAAGTAAGGATAAAGTTACCATTGTCCCAGGTGATCATGGGCTGCTTTCCCCTTGAGTGCTTTATCCAACGATCACCAGACGTGAAGCAAGGTTGAGAAGGCAAGGCCTTCATGAATAACCTCAGCTGGTACAGGAATTGGATTGGATTGGATTGGATTTGTTTATTGTCACGTGTACAGAGGTCCAGTGAAAAGTATTTTTCTGAGAGCAGCTCAACAGATCATTAAGTACATGGGAAGAAAAGGGAAGAAAAGAAAATACATAATAGGGCAACACAAGATATACAACGTGACTACATAAGCACTGGCATTGGATGAAGCATACAGGGTGTAGTGTTAATGAGGTCAGTCCATTCTTTGTTTATTGCCTGCCCCACCATAATGTTACAATTTGGCGGCCTATAGACTACTCCTATCAGTGACTTTTTCACCTTACTATTCCTGATTTCCACCCAAATGGATTCAACCTTATCCTCCATAGCACCGATGTCATCCTTTACTATTGCCCGGATGTCATCCTTAAATAACAGAGCTACACCACCTCCCTTACCATCCACTGTCCTTCCGAATAATTTGATACCCTCGGAGGATGAGAAGGGAGTTTTAACAATGGGAGATGAGGCAATGGCTGAGGAACTGAACAGTTTTTTGGGTCGGTCTTCACAGTGGAAGACACAAATAACATGCCAGTGACTGATAGAAATGAGGCTATGGCAGGTGAGAACCTTGAGAGGATTGTTAACACTAAGGAGGTAGTGATGGGCAAGCTAATGGGGCTAAAGGTAGACAAGTCTCCTGGCCCTGATGGAATGCATCCCTGAGTGCTAAAAGAGATGGCTAGGGAAATTGCAAATGCACTAATGATAATTTACCAAAATTCACTAGACTCTGGGGTGATCCCGGCGGATTGGAAATTAGCAAACGTGGCACCACTGTTTAAAAAAGGAGGTAGTCAGAAAGCGGGTAATTATAGGCCAGTGAGCTTAACTTCGGTAGTAGGGAAGATGCTGGAATCTATCATCAAAGAAGAAATAGCGAGGCATCTGGATGGAAATTGTCCCATTGGGCAGACGCAGCATGGGTTCATAAAGGGCAGGTCGCGCCTAACTAATTTAGTGGAATTTTTTTGAGGACATTACCAGTGCAGTAGATAACAGTGAGCCAATGGATGTGGTATATCTGGATTTCCAGAAAGCCTTTGACAAGGTACCACACAAAAGGTTGCTGCATAAGATAAAGATGCATGGCATTAAGGTTAAAATAGTAGCATGGATAGAGGATTGGTTAACTAATAGAAAGCAAAGAGTGGGGATTAATGGGTGTTTCTCTGGTTGGCAATCAGTAGCTAGTGGTGTCCCTCAGGGATCAGTGTTGGGCCCACAATTGTTCACAATTTACATAGATGATTTGGAGTTGGGGACCAAGGGCAATGTGTCTAAGTTTGCAGACGACACTATGCAGATGAGTGGGAAAGCAAAAAGTGCAGAGAATAGTTTTGGTCTCCTTACTTGAGAAAGGACGCACTGGCACTGGAGGGTGTACAGAGGAGATTCACTAGGTTAATCCCAGAGCTGAAGGGGTTGGATTACGAGGAGAGGTTGAGTAGACTGGGACCGTACTTATTGGAATTTAGAAGGATGAGGGGGGATCTTATAGAAACATATAAAATTATGAAGGGAATAGATAGGATAGATGCGGGCAGGTTGTTTCCACTGGTTTAGGACTGAGTTTAGGAGGAACTTCTTCACCCAAAGGGTTGTGAATCTATGGAATTCCTTGCCCAGTGAAGCAGTAGAGGCTCCTTCATTAAATGTTTTTAAGATAAACATAGATAGTTTTTTTAAAGAATAAAGGGATTAAGGGTTATGGTGTTCAGGCCGGAAAGTGGAGCTGAGTCCACAAAAGATCAGCCATGATCTCACTGAATGGCTGAGCAGGCTTGAGGGGCCAGATGGCCTACTCCTGCTCCTAGTTCTTATGTTCTTATAAGAGGGTCATTTAGGAGTCTGGTGACAGTGGGGAAGAAGCTGTTTTTGAGTCTATTCGTGCGTGTTCGCAGACTTCTGTATCTCCTGCCCGATGGAAGAATTGGAAGAGTGAGTAAGCCGGGTGGGAGGAATCTTTGATTATGCTGTCCGCTTTCCCCAGGCAGGGGGAGGTGGAGATGGAGTCAATGGATGGGAGGCAGGTTCGTGTGATGGACTGGGCGGTATTCACGACTCTCTGAAGTTTCTTGCGGTCTTGCACCAAGCAGTTGCCATACTAGGCTGTGATGCAGCCTGATAGAATGCTTTCTATAGTGCACCTGTAACAGTTGGTAAGGGTTAATGTGGACATGCCAAATTTCCTTATTTTCGTGAGGAAGTATAGGCGCTGTTGTGCTTTCTTGATGGTAGCGCTGAGGTGGGTGGACCAGGACAGATTTTTGGAGATGTGCACCCCTAGGAATTTGAAACTGCTAACCATCTCCACCGTGGCCCCGTTGATGCTGACAGGGATGTGCTCAGTACTTTGCTTCCTGAAGTCAATGACCAGCTCTTTAGTTTTGCAGATATTGAGGGAGAGATTGTTGTCGCTACACCACTAGGTTCTCTATCTCCCTCCTGTATTCTGACTCGTCATTATTCGAGATCCGGCCCACTATGGTCGTATCGTCAGCAAACTTGTAGATGGAGTTGGAACCAAGTTTTGCCACACAGTCGTGTGTGTACAGGGAGTAGAGTAGGGGGCTAAGTACGCAGCCTTGCGGGGCCCTGGTATTGAGGACTATTGTGGAGGAGGTATTGTTGTTCATTCTTACTGATTGTGGTCTGTTCGTCAGAAAATCGAGGATCCAGTTGCAGAGTGGTGAGTCAAGTCCTAGGTTTTGGAGCTTTGATATGAGCTTGGCTGGGATTATGGTGTTGAAGGCGGAGCTGTAGTCAATAAATAGAAGTCTGATGTAGGAGTTCTTGTTTTCGAGATGCTCTAGGGATGAGTGTAGGGCCAGGGAAATGGCGTCTGATGTGGACTGGTTGCAACGGTATGTGAATTGCAGTGGATCAAGGCGTTCTGTGAGTATGGAATACGCTTCATGATCAACCTCTCGAAGCACTTCATTACGACTGGTCAGGGCCACCGGGCGGTAGTCATTCAGGCACGTTGCCTGGTTCACTCGACAACGGATTGTTGGTTACCTGCTTGAACCGAGCATGGAATGCATTGAGTTCATCGGGGACGGGTGCGCTGCTGCCAGAGATACTGCTCGGCTTCGCTTTGTAGCCCGTTATGTTGTTTAGTACTTGCCACAACCGCCAAGAGTCTGTCTGTGACTCTAGCTTGGTTTAATATTCTCTCTTGGCATCTCGGATGGCTTTGCGGAGGTCGTACCTGGTTTTCTTGTATAGGTCAGGGTTGTCTGCCTTGAACGCCTCAGATCTGTCCTTCAGTAGGGAGTCAATCTCGCGATTGAGCCATGGTTTCCAGTTGGGAGAACGTACGTACTGCTTTCTTTGGCACGCAGCCGTCCACACATTTGCTGATGAAGTCTGTGACAGTGGTGGCATACTCATTTAAGTTGGTCGCTGAGTTCTTAAATATGGACCAGTCCACTGTCTCTAAGCAGTCATGTAAGAGCTCTTCTGTCTCCTCAGACCAGTACTGCACAACTTTCTTAGCTGGATTCTCTCGCTTGAGTTTCTGCTTGTATTGAACCCATGCTGTCTAGCCAAGTGAACTAAACCAGCCTCTATTGGAGATAGTCTTGTTAGTTATCTGTTGAAGTTAGCTCAGTAACAACCTTCTATTGGAGTTAGCCCAGTACCAATTCTCTACTGGAGTTTGTCCAGCACCAACTCTCTATTGGTGTTAGCCCAGTACCAATTCTCTACTGGAGTTTGTCCAGCACCAACTCTCTATTGGAGTTAGCCCTGTACCAACTCTCTATTGGAGTTAGTCCAGTACCAACTCTCTATTGGAGTTAGTGCAGTACCAACTCTCTATTGGGGTTAGCCCTGTACCAACTCTCTACTGGAGTTTGTCCAGCACCAACTCTCTATTGGAGTTAGCCCAGTACCAACTCTCTATTGGAGTTAGCCCAGTACCAACTCTCTATTGGAGTTAGCCCAGTACCAACTCTCTATTGGAGTTAGCCCAGTACCAACTCTCTATTGGAGTTAGCCCAGTACCAACTCTCTATTGGAGTTAGCCCAGTACCAACTCTCTATTGGAGTTAGTGCAGTACCAACTCTCTACTGGAGTTAGTGCAGTACCAACTCTCTATTGTTGTTAGCCCAGTACCAACTCTCTATTGGAGTTAGTGCAGTACCAACTCTCTACTGGAGTTAGTGCAGTACCAACTCTCTATTGTTGTTAGCCCAGTACCAACTCTCTATTGGAGTTAGTGCAGTACCAACTCTCTACTGGAGTTAGTGCAGTACCAACTCTCTATTGTTGTTAGCCCAGTACCAACTCTCTACTGGAGTTAGTGCAGTACCAACTCTCTATTGTTGTTAGCCCAGTACCAACTCTCTACTGGAGTTAGTGCAGTACCAACTCTCTACTGGAGTTAGTGCAGTACCAACTCTCTACTGGAGTTAGTCCAGTACCAACTCTCTATTGTTGTTAGCCCAGTACCAACTCTCTACTGGAGTTAGTGCAGTACCAACTCTCTATTGTTGTTAGCCCAGTACCAACTCTCTACTGGAGTTAGTGCAGTACCAACTCTCTATTGGTGTTAGCCCAGTACCAACTCTCTATTGGAGTTAGCCCAGTACCAACTCTCTATTGGAGTTAGTCCAGTACCAACTCTCTATTGGTGTTAGCCCAGTACCAACTCTCTATTGGAGTTAGCCCTGTACCAACTCTCTACTGGAGTTAGTGCAGTACCAACTCTCTATTGTTGTTAGCCCAGTACCAACTCTCTACTGGAGTTAGTGCAGTACCAACTCTCTATTGGTGTTAGCCCAGTACCAACTCTCTATTGGAGTTAGCCCAGTACCAACTCTCTATTGGAGTTAGTCCAGTACCAACTCTCTATTGGTGTTAGCCCAGTACCAACTCTCTATTGGAGTTAGCCCTGTACCAATTCTCTACTGGAGTTAGTGCAGTACCAACTCTCTATTGGAGTTAGCCCTGTACCAACTCTCTACTGGAGTTAGTGCAGTACCAACTCTCTACTGGAGTTAGTCCAGTACCAACTCTCTATTGGGGTTAGCCCAGTACCAACTCTCTATTGGTGTTAGCCCAGTACCAACTCTCTAATGGAGTTAGCTCAGGAACAAATCTTTAATTGCAGTGAACAGAGTATCAATTATCTCCAGGAGTTAGAACAGTATCTGTCTGCAGAGTGCAACTCTGTGTCAATTTCCGTATGAATGTAATGTGACCTCATCACTGTCTTTACAAGCAGCTCAGAAACAGCTTATCATAACTCCTCCCATATGGTCTAGCGGTTAGGATTCCTGGTTTTCACCCAGGCGGCCCGGGTTCGACTCCCGGTATGGGAACGAGAATTTTTCTTTTGTATTTTCAATTCAGTTTGTTTTTGTTGAGAAAATTGCTGAAAGCATTTCCCAAGACGATCCCTGTCGTTGCCAAGAAGCCGCTGGGTCGACAGCTGAGAGCGGCCTCCAGCCGGGGAGTTGACTCCCTGCTGGGAGACTCGGGGACTGAACTGGGCTGTGCTGAGCTGGATTTGTCCTAGGCTGAGCTGTGATAAACTGGGATAGGGGGTGGATTTTGGGCCATCTCTCTCTAACATATGTTCCCAACTTTTCTTCTTGTATGTAGCATCTACCAGAAACGCGGACACTGAGCCAGATCTCTGTATAATCTTGTGATTTCTATATCATACTTCATGTTGACAATTCCGGGACGTTTTTTGAGATCACTTCTGGGAATGAAGGAGCAGTTCCGTAAACCAAGGGAGCGTCTCCAAATGTACTTATAACTCACCACCCACCCCGGCTCCAATGTCAAGAGGAAGAAGCTTTCTTTCTGTGTTCCTTTCGCGGGAAAGTTTGATACACTTCCAGTTGAAGCAATCGGATCAACATTAGTGAATAAAATAGATTTGGGAAACTAAGTGTAAGACTATTGAAGTGTTCCTGACGCCGATGTTCCTCTAATTCTGGGACATTTCCCAGTTATGCCCCTCACTGAATCCAATACTACCCTTCCAACCCTCTTGCACCCTCTTTCACTCCAGCCCTTTCCTGAATGAAGTCCTGTACACTGACCCCGGGAATGCTTTCCCACAGTGAAGTGGGTTTCCTCCATCCTATCCGAGCTACAAACTTCAGGCAGAAGTATATTTTGCATTTCTCCGCCACACCACACCCTGTGTGCCGCTGATTACCTCTCATTCTCTGCAATAACTCCTCCAAATGTTATCAAGCTATGTACCCCTCTCCACTTCTTCACTCCCACCGTTTCCTTTTACGGAAGTATCCACCGCTTCTAAAGAGACATCATACATATATAAATATACATTTGATCTCAGGAGGATTTGTCACTGTTGATGCTTTTTCAATTGCTTTACTTAGAAAAACAGTTTAATTTTTCTGCTAGAAAAGCATTTTATATAAAACCCTGTTGGAATTGATTGCAATGTCATGTAAACTGATTTGTGTATGTGTGCCTTGGAGATAATAAACACATCTGGAGCCAGGAAAATGCTCTTTCATTTCCATCCCATGTGAAGCTTGGAGATCATCCCTTGTTGCAGCAATTGGCCAGTGTTATGGAAAAAATGTGATTCGCCCTGAGCCAATGGCAAGGGCGAAAATCGAAGTTAGGAAATCCCCAAACATTCAGGAGTTTTGGTGGAGAATGCGATCGGGTGAGGAGGAGACGATAGGCGAATGGTGAAGGGGGGTACTGGCTTCATTCATCAACACTGACCCGTCCAGAGAGGCAACGTGGATGAAACCCTCTCACTCAGTGACTAGGGGGAAGCAGCTGTGAGTGACTTTCCTAACTTGTTCTTTAGAGAGCAACGTTTGCTCCAGGAGTGGGACTCCAGGTTAGCGCAGAATCATAAGATTAATGCGTGCGGTTGCTGACATCATTCATTTTGCTCACTGTATTTTCTATTGGGGTGTCTGTGACCCACTTTACACTGTTTCACGTTCTTTTTTTTATAGGATAAGTTCGTTCACCCCTGCAAACACATGCAGTAAGTTGTTTCGAAGTTGACCGAATTAAGCCATTCAGTATGGTATCCTTAGACTTTCCGAGGGCCGGTGCAGACTCGATGGGCTGAATGGCCTCCTTCTGCACTGTAAAGGCTCCTTCGCCCCTAAACTTTACTGTAGAGGGAGGTTGCATGCCACCCGTCATTGTCAAAGCATATGACCTGGTGTAATGAGATCACTAGAGGGGGCAGTAATCATCCTGTTTGCCTCGTGTGCTCCCCTTGTAATATTTCTGCGGGATATCAAAAAGTCATTGTTGGTGGCAGCCCTCCAAGTTGTTCAAGGCAACAGGAAACCGAATGCTCTGACTCAATGAGCTAATATCGAGAGCTCTTTAAAAACGTATTGAATCCCACGTTTATTTAGGGAATTTTCATGCGTGCCCATGTCGGAGGAATGTGGTGGAGCTGGGCCTTCTCCCGGGATCTCTGTTACTTCTGGGGGAAAATACATTGTGCAGCTTAAAGTGGGAAATTCTGATGTGGGAAGCAACTAATGGCAATCTGCTTATCCTGCTTTCCTGTTCGGAATCTTCTTTTTTTCAAAAAGCAGGATCTGCTTTTTTTCACATTATAACTTCACCCCTGTAAAATATTTGCAGGAAGTTGCTTCAAAGTTAAGCAGACAAATCATTCACCATGGGGTGTGCGAGTAGCTTCAATGCAGCATGCAAATAGTTAATAACTCAATTCATAAACCACACCCTCTTTCCCCGACTTTACTGTGGTTGCATGTCGCCCAATCATTAGTAAGATATGTTAGTAAAATATGAGTTTGGAAATACTTTATGTAATGGCATCATGAGAAAGCAATAATCACCATGGTGTTGTCACCCCATTTGGATTATTTGAACTGCCTGATAGCAGGGACATGGGAAATCTTAGATTCAAGAGTCTACATGTAATGGATCCAAAAAAACTCCCAATTAGCGTGTGGGAGTATGGGGTGGGCTTAAAGGGGGCAATGTGAGTGACCTTTAGACATTGGTCGTTAGCCAGAGAAAATGAAATCAACTTGCATTTATTTGCTGCCTTTCACAATCTCAGGTTATGCCAGAGCATTTCATTACTATTGAAGTGGAGTCACTGGTGTAACAGAGGCAACGTGAGCAGCTAATTTGTGCACAGCAAGCTTCCACAATCAGCAATGTAATAATGTACAGTTAATGTATTGTTTGAGACTTGTTGAGGAATAAATTTTGACCAGGACTCTGGGAAAAACTCTCATACTCTTCTTCAGAATAGTTTCATGGGATCTTTTACACACAATTGGGTGGGATGGCAGACAGAACCTGTTTAACATCTCGCCTGATAAACGTCTATACCAGCAGTGCAGCACTCCCTCAGTGCTGCTTGTTTTCAGCCTCGACTTTGTGCTCAAGTCTCTGGAGTGGGAACTGAATCCATTTTTTTGTAACTCACGAAGTGAGAATTCTCCCAACTGAGCCATGGCTGAAAGAGCTTGCATTTGTATGGTGCTCGGCATGATGTTAATGCACCCCAAAGTGCTTTTCACCCAATTAGATACTTTGAATTGTGAGTAACATCTGATGTGATGTACTGAAACCCTGGGAGTAGGGCTTGAACCTTTGACCTTCTCTCTAAAATGAGAATGTTGTCAACAAAATGCAATTTTCCCATAATGTCACTGTTTGCAAATACTTGCCCATACCTTTTGGATGAACGGGTTAAGCAAAGCATTGTCTAGTTTTTGGATAGTACTAGCTTGGAAATAGCACGAGAATATTCAGACACTCTAAATTAATTAGAGCAGCAATTGGATGTCACACTGATTTTGGCCTGATAGTTCTGTGTTTGTTTCATTCTATGCTGCAGGTAGTTTGTGTTATGCAGAAATTATCCACCAGCTCTGTACAGTCAGCTTGTCATGCTGGCTGATTTCCATTTGTATCGATGCAAGGAATTGACTTAACCAATGGGGAGCTGTTGGAAGTTCTGAAAGAGCTGTAATTCCCTTGTAACAGCTTAAGACTTAATTTTATGTATCAAATTGGTGGATTAGTAGGCGGTTGAAATTAAAAGGGCCTTGAGCAGTGGTAGTTAGTCAGAAAAAAAACAGACCAATTCTGATATGTCTATTGTCTAACATCACTAACTCTGTGAAAAGGTAGTCATATTTGGGAGATGTGCGTGGAAAGTTTTTTATACAGAGGGTAGTGGGTGCCTGGAATGCTTTGCCAGTGGAGGTGGTAGAGGCGGGTACGATAGCATCATTTAAAATGCATTTGGACAGATATATGAACGGATGGGGAACAGAGAGAAGTAGACCTTGGAAAATAGGCAACAGGTTTAGATAAAGGATCTGGATTGGTGCAGGCTGGGAGGGCCGAAGGGCCTGTTCCTGTGCTGTAATTTTCTTTGTTCTTTGTTAACAATTTTGAAAAGGTAGAATTCAAGCAAAAAGACAACAGGTTTTCTTGAAAATATGTTGTTATTGTGAGTGTCAAGCTTGTACAAAAATCTGAGGCAGTAGTTTGGAAAAAGATCTACCTCCCAATATAGTTGTTTCATCATAGATCATAATAGAGAACGCATTTGCTACTTAATTTTACAGTTACTGGCAGTCGGGAAGCATTTGGTTAAGAGAGAAGTCGGCGCTCATATTGCAGGAATACAACCATGCTATAACTGCAGCACAGTGCCCGGTGCAACAACCGTTGTCGTGTGAGGTTCCGCACTTTGGTAGGAAGAATGGAGGCATAGTCTATTTCCTAAATGGGAAAAGGCTTAGGAAATAAGAAGCACAAAGGGACTTAGGAGTCCTAGTTCAAGATTCTCTTAAGGTTAACGTGCAGATTAGGAAGGCAAATGCAATGTTAATATTCATGTCCAGAGGGCTAGAATACAAGAGCAGGGATGAACATCAGAGGCTGTTTTGGGCTCTGAACAAGCCCCATATGGAGCATTGTGAGCAGTTTGGGCCCCGCATCTAGGGAAGGCTGTGTTGTTGGCCTTGGAGAGGATTCAGAGGAGGTTCCAGATCCCTGGAATGAAGAGCTTGCGATTATGAGGAGCGGTTGAGGACTCTGGGTCTGTACTCATTGGAGCTTAGAAGGATGAGGGGGGATCTTTTGAAATTTACAGAATACGGAGAGGGCTAGATAGTGGATGGGGAGAGAATGTTTCCACTAGTAGGAAAAACTAGAACCAGAGGGCACAGCCTCTGGTTAAAGGGAAGATCCTTTAAAACTGAGATGAGGAGGAACTTCTTCAGCCAGAGGGTGGTGAACCTGTGGAACTCTTTGCCTCAGAAGGCTGTGGAGGCCAAATCATAGAGTATCTTTAGGAGAGAGATAGATAGATTCTTGATTAATAGGGGATTGGGGGTTATGGGAGAAGGCAGAAGAATGGGGATGAGAAACAGATCAGCCATGATTGAATGGCAGAGCAGACTCGATGGCCCGAATGGCCTAATTCTGCTCCTTTGTCTGATGGTCTTTTTTTTAGCACCGAGCACCGATTTTTAACATTAATCCAGAGTCATGGTCCCATCTAACCCAGAGCAAAATGAAGTGACATTCCCCAGGGAGTCTTACTCCACTTTGCTTTGGAGTCATTTCAGGCCTTGACACCCTTGATTTGCATTCCACCAGTATAGCAGTGGTATGAAGCTGAAACAACATATTTCCAGACTCCACTTTTACAATGCCCTCCTTTATCCAACCTCCCATCTTTCACCCTCCAAACCTGAGCTCATCCAAAACTCTCCTTGTTCACCCATCTGGTTTGGGCTTGTTGACCTATATTGGCTCCTGGCTCCCAAATGCCTTGACTTTAAAATTCTTCCCCACTGCAACCACATCCAGCCCCAAAGCCTTTCCAGATCTCTGCATTCCTCCACCCATGACCCTTGTGCATTCCCAAATCCCTCTGCCATGCCATTGCTGCTTGTGCTTTCAGCTGCCTTGTTCTTAAACTCGGAAATTCCCTCACACCTTTTCTCTCCACATGTCTCTTTTCTCTATTTAAGAAGCCCCTGAAAGCTTGCCCTTTGACCATGCTTTCGCTAACCTGACAAAATGTCTCCTTCTTTGGCCGTGTCAATTTTCCCTCTCTGATTATAGTGCTTTGGGATATTTTGCCATATATTCCATATGAATGTAAGTTGATGGTATTGGTTAAATAGGTCAAGTACCATAAGTTTCTCAGTTTGTTTTCTGACAAAACAAATTTTTGAATAGTGCATTGCTAACTGACTGTAAATTTCAGGAGTCACTGATTGACATTGAGACTCAGCACTGTCTTATTCCATCCAGAGTAAAAATGGAGCACTTGCAAGCAGCGACAATGAAAGTGATCTAGTAATTTCTAAAGGAGGCAAATCTGCTGCATACATTTTAGAACCTAATTGGCACTGTGGTTAACATGACAAATGGTAAAGTTTTCATTGTTGCAACTGGTGATTATGCGAGAGGTCAGTTTAAGACTCATTGCTGGAATACTGTGGAAGGAGGATTATCTTTCATATATCTCACCCCGAGCAACCGGACCCCTGTTTCATGTGAGGGCAAGATTAACCAACTCTTAATTCTGCCCTTGATATGGGAACCACACCAATGGGATGACATGTGGGAACCTCGAGCTGTTGTTTTCTCATTTGCCATCACTCAAGAAATTGAGGTGAATTGTAGCGCCCCCATTAATGCATTGGATGAGATCAGCTAACTTAATGCGGAACTTTTTTTTTGTGAGGGGCTGGAAAAGCATGATGGGCGGGTTGGTGGAGAGAGCGTGACAGAGAGGGAGAATCATTTAACCAAATGAACAAATTTTTGTTTGTGTACAGAATATTTGCAAGATGCTTATCTGGGGACTGTATCACCCGTGATCTTTGAAGTTTGGCCTGCTCATTGTTGCACGGGATGGGAATGAGACCGATTTTGAGTTAAAGGTGGGAAGTTAAATTTGCCGTGTTCTTTTGCTACTGTTATATAAAAGCGCTTTAGAATTCAATTGTGCAATTCAGTAACTGACAAGAAAATGTATTACAAATGAAATTTACTGAGGTAGCTGCGGTGATGGCGGATGCAGTGGCTCGAACTTTCCAAGTTTTTATCCAATATAATTTTCCAAAATCTACATTCTAGATGGCCCTAGTGGGCCATACCCCTATTCAAGAAAGGAGGGGGGGGGGGGGGGAGGAGGAGGGAGGAGAGGAAGAGAGAGGGGAAAAAAAGAGGACATCGCAGGCCTATTAAGCCTGACATCAGTTGTCCGGAAGATAAAAATACACTTAGGAAATCATGGTATGCTCAGACAAAGTCATCATGGTAGTCCAAAAGAGAAACTGTGCATCACAAATATATTAAAGTTATTTTGAGGATGTAACTAATTGAGCAGAGAAAGGGGAGCTGGTAGAAAGAAGATCAGAGGGACTTGGGTGGTCTCGTACAAGTAACACAAAAGGTACCCTCTAAGTCTAGCAAGCAAATGGCACGTTGCCCTTTCATTGCAAAGGGGATTTGAGGAAAGGAATAAATAAGTCTTGCTATAGTTATGCAGGGTTTTGGTGAGACCACATTTGGATATTGTGTGCAGTTGCAGTCTTTATATTTAAGGAAGGATACACTTGCATTGGCTGCAATACAGTGAAGCTTCACTAAATTCGTCCCTGGAATGAGAGGGTTGTCCTGAAGGTAGTCCTATGTTGAGAAGCTGAGTAAATTCATAGAGTCATAGAATTTACAGTGCAGAAGGAGGCCATTCGGTCCATTGAGTCTGCACTGTGACGGTGAATGGGATTTAATATTTAGGATACAGGCAGCATGAGGACCTAGGAAATAGGAGCTAAATTGGGGTGATATTCCCTGGATTTTAGAAGGGCGAGAGCTGATCTCATTGAAACGGACAAAATTCTGTATGATTTGTAGCGTCGTGAGAGATTGCTCTACTGGCTGGACGATCTAAATATGGCGTCACAATCTCAGGATGAGGAGTGATCACTGAGGAACCGAGATGAGGAGAAATTTTTTCACTCAAAGGGTTGTGAATGTTTGGAATTGTCTTCCTCCTGAAGGTTGTTGAAGCTTCATCATTGAGTATATTTTAGGGGCAGCACGGTAGCACAAGTGGATAGCACTGTGGCTTCACAGCGCCAGGGTCCTAGGTTCGATTTCCCACTGGGTCACTGTCTGTGCCTGCACGGGTAGTCTGCAGGTTCTCCCCGTGTTGGCGTGGGTTTCCTCCGAGTGCTCCGGTTTCCTCCCACAGTCCAAAGAAATGCAGGTTAGATGGATTGGCCATGCTAAATTGTCTTTAGTGTTCAAAAAGGTTAGGAGGTTAGGAGGGCACAGGCTGGAGAGGAAGGTTTTGAGGCAGAAGATCAGGTATTTTTGCATTGACTGGTTTGAGTGAATGTATGGTCCACTCTAGCTCCTATTTCCTAGGTCCTCATACTGCTTGTCTCCTAATGTGTATTAAATCCCATTCACCGTCACCCTTATACTTGCTGACCTATATTACCTCGCAGTCCAATTCTTACTCTCTTTCACATTCATCCTTGGCCCTGCTCTTCTATTTCTGTAAATTCCTCCAGTCCTACAATCCTCCAAGAGTGTTGTGTTGCTCCAACTCTAGTCTCTTGTGCATCTCCAACTTCCTTGGCCTCATTTTTGATGCTGTGCCTTCAGCCCTCTCAGCTACCGCCCCCCCCCCCCCCCCCCCCATGTGTTACTACACTGAAAATGCAAAATTAATTCAAGTTGTTGTTGTAGTTCTGTACTGTTACCTTGTGCTGTTTGTTTTAATGAATTAGATTGCTTGATACTCAGGCAGTGCAATCTGCACTGTTTATATCGGTTGGTGGATAGCCACAGACTGCACACTAACCTTTAGCATACCGATATGGAATAGTATGCACTAATACCATTGATGGCTTGCTTGGACCTTACATTTTGCCCCACTCCGCAATGTCAGATTGACCAAAGCATGAATGTGAGTGACTTCTGGGCATAGGGTCATTGAGGCCTACAGCGCAGAAAAGGCCCTTCGGCCCAACAGGTAAAAAAAACAACCACCTAACAATTCTAATCCCACATTCCAGCACTTAGCCCATAACCTTGTACGCTCTGGCATCAAAATACTTACTAAATGTTGTAAGGGTCTGTGTCTCCACCATCCTCCTCAGGCAGTGAGTTCCAGACTTCCACCACCCTCTGGATGAAAATGTTTTCTCTCGCATCCTCTCGGAACCTCTTGCCTCCTGGTCATTGATCCCTCAACCAAGGGAAAAGAGTTTCTTTCCGTCTTTCTATGCCCCTCACAATTTTATACATCTCAATCATGCCCCTCTCAGTCTCCTCTGCTCCAAGGAAAACAACCCCTGTCTAACTAATTTCTCTTTATCGGTAAAACTCCAGCCCATTCAACATCCTGGTAAATCTCCTCTGCACCCTTACTAGTGCTATCTCATCCCTCCTATAATGTGGATTCCAGAACACAAACAAAACTCTAGCTGTGGCCCAATCAATGTTTTATATAATTCCAGCATAAATCACCCTGCTCTTAACTCTCTTGCCTCAGCTAATAAAGGCAAGTATACATATGCCTTTTTAACCACTTTAAACACCTGCCCGGCCACCTTAAGGGACTGGTGTACATACACATCAAGGTTCCTCTAATCCTTGGTGCTTCCCAGGGTCCTGCCGTTCATAATGTATTCCCTTGCCTTGTTTGTCATGCCTAAGTGCATCACCTTACACTTATCCGGATGGAATTCCATTTGTCACTGATCAGCTCATCTATAGCCTTCTGTAATCTAAGGCTATCCTCCTCACTATTTATCACCCCACCAATTTTCGTATCATCCGCGAATGTACTGATCAACACTCCTACATTCAAGTCTAAATCATTTATATAAACCACAAATGGCAAGGGCCCCAACACTGATTCCTGTGGGACCCCACTGGACATAAGTTAAAAAAAAACACCACTTGACCATCGCCCTCTGTTTCCTGCCAGTCAGCCAATTCTGGATCCGATTTGCCAAATTCCCTTGGACCCCACGGGCTTTGCTATCAGTCTCCCATGTGTGATGATCAACAGTTTGCTCTTGTTGTTGAATCCTCTGAGAAGTATAACGGAACATAGTTGACATCAAATAAATCTGTTTATGTGACAGATTATAAATGCCATCAATAGGATGCAGTTGACTGATCCTTGGATTAAGAAAGTTGTGGGATGGACAACATGGTGGTGCAGTGGGTTAGCACTGCTGCCTCACTGCACCGAGGTCCCAGGTTCGATCCTGGCTCTGGGTCACTGTCCATGTAGAGTTTGCACATTCTCCCCGTGTGTATCTGGGTTTCGCCCGCACAACCCAAAGATGTGCAGGGTAGCTGGATTGGCCTCGCTAAATTGCCCCTTAATTGGAAAAAAATGAATTGGGTACTCTTTAAATTTATAAATAAGTAAAAATCCTTTTTAAAAAAAAAAAAAAGTAGTGTGATGAAGTACAGTTGCACTGAACAGCAGAGCTTGAATTTACAGGATTATTGACAAGTGTTCAAAGGCCCACTGATGCAAAGACAGAAAGAGGGAGTTCCGTTGTGCATGCCTCCTTGTGAACCGAACCTCTGAGACTGACTGTCTCCTCAACCAAAGCTGCTTTCATGTTGAGTTTACTGCCATGTTAATGTCGGCAACTTGCAGCAAGCAGGTCTCGTGGAACTGTCGCTAACTCTGAAACTGCCGAACCAAGGCCAGCAGCCGTGATAAACTATGTTTTTAAGCCACCCTGACTGACTGCCAGCCTTAGTAAGATAAGGGAGTTTACTTTGAGAAGTTGCCACTTGTGATTATTGTTGAGAGCTGGAGCCTCAGTGCATATCTCACATGGTATATAATCAGCTAGAGAGGGTTGCAGCCATTGAGAGTCCCCCACTGTCAATCAGTTAATAAATGTTAGGCACTTGCAGACTGGTAGATATCAGCCCTGGTTGAATGGTGCTCCTGTTGCCTGTCAGAAATTTGTGGATTCAAATCCCACTCTAGAGACTTACCATAGAAACCCTACAGTACAGAAGGAGAGCATTCAGCCCATCGAGTCAGCACCAACCCTCCCAAAGAGTACGCTACGTAGGCCCACTTCCCCGTAACCCCACTTAACCTGCACATCATTGGACACTTAAGGGGCAATTTTATCATGGCCAATTCACTTAACCTGCACATCTTTGGTCTGAGCACAAAGGCTTAGGCTGGCACTCCAGTGCAGTGCTGAGGGAGGGCTGAACTGCTGGCACTCCAGTGCAATGCTGAGGGAGGGCTGTACTGTTGAAGGTGCCATCTTTCAAAGCTTAAACAATCCTGACACACAGAGCACACACGCTCTCTGATGCCTTGGCTAACATTTACCCCTCAGTAAAACAGATGATTTCAGTATTGTTTATCAGATCTTGCTGTGCACAAATTGACTGCCTCTTTTCCTACATTGCAACAGTGACTACTCTTCAAATTATACCATTGCCTGTAAAGCACATTGGGAGATTGTGAGGGGTTGTATAGATACAAGTCTTTCTTTCTAAGTTCCAGCCATCAATACAAAGTGTTCTATAAAGGGCAGCCAGGATTGCATTAATGGCATTATTTCCAAGTCATCGGTCAAGTGAAAGGAGTATTAGATTTGAATGCACTGTAGATCTAAACTTCCAGATGTGACACTGCTTAATTGCGCAACATAGATCCAGTAGAGTTACTACTGCTGTGCTGGGTCGGAAAGGCAGTGTTGTAGAAAATTTTCTTTGGTGTTCGCAAGATTCTTTATCTTGCATGTAGTGACATTGCAGGTACTTTAAAGATAGGAATAGGAATAAACTATTGAGCCTGTTCCCATTCAGCTCTAAATGGCTGATATGTGACCTGAAACCACAAACCTACCTTTTCCCCATTTTCCTTCATACCTTGGCTTAACAAACGCCCTTCAATCACAGATTTGAAATTAACACACGATCTAGCATCAATTGCCATTTGTGGAAGTAAATATTTTTGTGCAAAAGAGGTGTTTCCTCATTTTTGTCCTGAAAGATCTGGTTCTAAATTTCCGATGGTATCATGAAAATGAAAAATGAAAATCACTTATTGTCACGAATGGGCTTCAATGAAGTTACTGTGAAAAGCCCCTAGTCGGCACATTCCGGCGGCGCCTGTCCGGGGAGGCTGGTACAGGAATCGAACCGTGCTGTTGGCCTGCTTGGTCTGCTTTAAAAGCCAGCAATTTAGCTCAGTGAGCTAAACCAGCCCCTACCATTATCAGTTCTCCGTAATATCTTGAATACTGAAGATTGAATCATGCCTTCTAAATTACGGGGAATATATCCCTCGTTTGTGAAATCTCTCGTAATTTAACTTTGGAATCCAGCTATCATTCGATACATTTAGACTGCACCCCCTCCTCGGACAAGATAACTTTCATAAAGTATGGTGCCCAGAACTATTGCCCAGGTGTTGTCGACCCAGAACTTTGTATAACTGAAGCATGACTTCTACCCTTTGCTTTCTAGTCGTATACAAAGACTAGAAATCCATTAGCCTTTTAATTATTTCCTGTACCAGTTTGAATCTTAACAATCCATTTACATGGACTCCCAAGACTTTGGACCTCTGGACTTTCTGGCTTTTCATCATTCATTTACGCTAATATTATGTTTTAAGTCCAAAGGGGATGTTCTCATATTTGTCTTAATTGAAGTCCATTTGCCACAGTTTTGCCTATTCAATTAATCTTTCAATATCTTTGTAAATCCATGCACACTGCTTAGAATGCCACATACCTTTGCGAATCTGTAAAGCTGGATATGTGGCTTTCTATTCTGTCACTTGTCATGAATAAATGTGACGAGCAGTTGAGGTCTTAACGCAAATCCCTAGTCGCACCCTACTAATTAGAGATACAGCCCATTGTCCCTCCTCTCTGTCTCCTCCCAAGCCAATTACCAACCAATAGCCTGATGTCAGACTGTGTCTTGTTGGAATGATCCATCATTTCAGTTTTAGAATTAATTTGGATGCAGGAGACCCAAATATAACTCTCAGCGAATGGGAATGAGTCCAGATTGCTGATGTTGGCCCCACTGAAACCAATAAATAGAATTTGCAGTATTTTTAAATGCCTTTTTGGAAAATCAAAAACAAATGTTGATACCTAAATAAGAAGCAGGTGGCAGCTTTGTTCAGTCACATGGTACACATTTGATGCCAGGGGCTTAATTAAGATGAGGACAGTGGGGTGGGATTGGTTTATGATGAAAGTACCAAAATCATCACAGCGATGACGAACAGGAACTTGTGGGAGGAAGGTGAAATCTGAACACTGTAGTGACACTGCAAGGGCATTTCTATATTCACCTAGAAACAGAAAAACACTTATTTTTTTAAAAAGCAGATGAAGGTCATTTCTTTCACACTCAACTAGCACTTCCCTTTTGAATACAATGAGAGATTGCAGCAATTGAAAAATACAGTTTGCCGAGGGATCATTATCACACATACCTTCTTGAAATACAAACTAAAATAAATTACTTTTTTGTTTGAAAAATATTTTATTGAGGCATTTGTATATTTGCACATCAAACACAACCACAAAACAAGCCAACAGGGCTGCAAATAATCAAATTGACTAAATAACTAACATTCCCGTTGCTCCACGCCCCAGCTCCCCTACCTCTCCAGGAGCTATATGAAGGAGGATCTTGTTAGCATGGAGATCAACCTCTCCACCCTGTGCCCTGGCGTGGCAGGGGGACTTGCTGGAATTCTTGATGCTTGAAAAGGTCAAATTTGAACTGACGGGAAGGATGGACGGGTTCTACAATTCATGGGCGTTATTCATTATGCACTTTCGAGAATTGGATCACATCGAACATTAGTGGGGTGCTGGGAGGGTTGGGGGCAGAGGGACTGTATGTGTTAATGGTGACTATGGATGATTCCTGATTCCTTTTTGACATTTGTTGATGTTAACTTGCAGGCTAATGTCGAAGGTTTGGTGGGAGGATGGGATTGTTGTTATTGATATGGGGATTGACATTACATTCATTACTGATTATTGTTGGCTGTAAATTTGGGAGAAAATGTAAAAAAGGAGAATAACAAATATTTTTTTAAAAAATAGGATCTATGCATATTTGAAGTGAATGGTCTTATTAGCGACAGACAGCATGGTTTTGTATGAGGGAGGTCATGTCTCACTAATTTAATTGAATATTTTGAAGAGATGACAAAAATGATTGACGAGGGAAGGGCTGTGGATGTTGTCTACATGGACTTTAGTGAAGCATTTAACAAGGTTCCTCATGGCAGGCTGGTGCAAAAGATTAAATCACATGGGGTCAGGGGTGAACTAGCTGCATTGATCCAGAACTGGCTTGGCCATAGAAGACAGAGGGTACCAGTGGAAGGATGTTTTTCCGAATGGAGGTCTGTAACTAGTGGTGTTCCTCAGGGATCGGTACTGGGACCTCTGCTGTTTGTAATATATATAAATGACTTGGAAGAAAATGAAGCTGGTCTGATTAGCAAGTTTCTGGATGATACTAAGATTGCAGGAGTTGCCGATAGTGATAAAGATTGTCAGAGAATACAGCAGGATATAGATGAGCTGCAAAATTGGGCAGAGAAATGGCAGATGGAATTTAAACCGGACAAATGCGAGGAGATGCATTTTGGTAGCTCAAATTCAGGTGGAAGCTATAAAATAAATGGCAGAACCATCAGGAGCATAGAGACACAGGTCCACAGTTCCTTAAAAGTGGCAGCACAAGTGGAAATAGTGGCAAAGAAAGCATATGGCATGCTTCATCGGACAGGGTATTGAGTATAAAAGCTTGAAAATTATGTTACAGTTATATAGAACGTTGGTTAGGCCACATTTAGAATACTGTGTCCAATTCTGGTCACCGTACTATCATAAGGACGTGGAGACCTTGGTGAGAGTATAGAAAAGGTTTACCAGGATGTTGCCTGGTATGGAGGGTATTAGCTATGAGGAGAGATTGAATGAACTCGTATTGTTCTCCCTAGAGAGACGGAGGCTGAGGGGCGACCTGATAGAAGTTTATAAAATTATTAGGGGTATAGATAGGCAGAACAATTGGAAGCTTTTACCCAGGCCGGAAATGACAATTACAAGAGGGCACGTTCAAGGTGAGGGGGGATAGGTTCAGTGGAGATGTGTGGGGGAAGTTTTTTCACACAGAGGGTGGAATGCACTGCCGTGAGGTTGTTGAGGTAGATCGGTTAGCGATCTTTAAGACTTATCTGGATGGACACATGAACAGACGGGATATAGGCGGTTGGTCTAGATAGGACACGTGATTGGTGCAGGCTTGGAGGGCCAAAGGTCCAGTTCCTGTGCTGCATTGTTCTTTGTTTTTTGAATACTTTACTTCATAGGAACATTGGCCCAGAGAGGTTCAGCTAAACTGATAACAAGATCTTAGGATTAATAACTTTATTTTTTCTGTTTGCCGCCTGTTTAGCTAAACTCATTCTTCCCGGTCACTTTCCTCTTCCCCAAGGTGCTATTTTCCACATGGTTTTCCACAAAGTGCCAGTTGCTTTGCTCAATTATCATCATCTTAGAATTTAGCGTAGCAATTGGATACAACCGATTGAAGATGGTTAAGAGACGCACATATTGCTGTGGGTCTGGACTAACATCCAGGTAAGGACACTAAATTTCCTTCCATCAGGCAGCATGGTGGCGCAGTGGTTAGCTTTGCAGTCTCACGGTGCCAAGGTCCTAGGTTCGATCCTGTGTTTGTGTGGGTTTCACCCCCGCAACCCAAAGATATGTGCGGGGTACGTGGATTGGCCATGCTAAAATTGCCCCTTAATTGGAAAAAATGAATTAGATACTCTAAATTAAAAAAAAAAAAATTCCTTCCATGAAGGACATTAATGAGCCAGATGGGCTATTATATGAATCCAGAATGTTTCATGGTCACCATTACCGAAGCTTAATTTTTCTTCCAGCTTTACCTAATTAACAGAGTTTAAATTTCTCCGCGACCTTGGAAGGATTTGAATTCTGCTCTCTGGATTATTAGCCCCTAATCCAGTAACAGAATTTCAATGATCCTCGCCTGTTTTTGAACTGTGCTGTAGGATCTTTAATGTCCACCTGAGAGGGTAGGTGACGCCTTGGTTTCATGTCTTATTCAAAGGGGTGCATCTTAGACAATGCGGCATTCCCTGTCAACCTAGTGAGGACTGGCTGGTAATAAAACTACCTACAGGGAGTTGCCAGCTGCAGGAATGGTTGCATTGTTGTCATGTCAGAGCTTGAATTAATTCCCTTGTGTTTCTCTCTCAATCTGGGGAAAGCAGCCTGATTTCACGGATCCAGAACGGCTGCTGTGTTTTGCACACAACTTTTGTGTAGGGGGTTGCAGAGTGGCAGCAGTGATAAGTAGTTGGCCAGCAGGCAGCCTTGTGGACTTCACTTTTGTGGGTCTGCAGTGCCAACTGGTCCCTCTAATTTTGGCTAGTTAATAGCCATCCACTGAAAAAGCACCATTCAGGCAAAAACAAATTAGGAAGCCACGAGAGCTCCCATTGAGACCTTCTGGATTTGACTGGAAGTGAGTTTAAAATGAGAACTCTTGTGAAATGGACATAAAATATCTTTTATGTGGAGAACCCTCCCTGTAGAGCTGCAAAAATGTATTTTGACTGATCCCCCCCCCCCCCCCCCCCCTCTCCCCTCAATCCATTTCCAATACATCACCCTGAAAACCGACTATTCCTGGTTGGATTTCAAATTCTCATCTTTGGGATGGAGCCAAGACTGAAATTTGCTCCCTCCAACTTTCTACCTCTGTCTCTCTTTCCTCCTTTAACACACTCCTTGAAACCTACCTCGTTCTTCCTCTTCCCTAATATCTCCTCATGGGGCTTGGGGCCATGTTTTATTTGATGCTCCTGTGAAGTGCCTTGGATGTCCTACTGAGCTAAAGGTGTTATGTAAGTGCAAGATGTTGTTGAGCCAATTAATTTTAAAAACATCATCTCATGATATCAATGCTCGCCATTGACCAGAAACTGAATGGGACCAGCCATATAAATATCGCAGTTACAAGGGTAGGACAAGAGGCTGGGAACTCTGTGGTGAGTAAATTCACTTTATGACTCCCCAAAGCCCATCCCATCATCCACGAGGCACAAGTCAATAATGTGATGGACCGTTTTCCCCTTGAGTGCAGCTCCAATAACATTCAAGAACCTCAACAGCACCCAGGACAACACAGCCTGCTTGTTGGCACCCCATCCACCACCTTCAACATCCACTCCCTCCGCCACCAATGCGCAGTGGCAGCAGTGTGTACCATCTACAAGATGGCCTCACGGTAGCATGGTGGTTAGCATCAATGCTTCACAGCTCCAGGGTCCCAGGTTCGATTCCCGGCTGGGTCACTGTCTGTGTGGAGTCTGCACGTCCTCCCCGTGTGTGCGTGGGTTTCCTCCGGGTGCTCCGGTTTCCTCCCACAGTCCAAAGATGTGCGGGTTAGGTGGATTGGCCATGCTAAATTGCCCGTAGTATAAGGTTAATGGGGGGATTGTTGGGTTACGGGTATACGGGTTACGTGGGTTTAAGTAGGGTGATCATTGCTCGGCACAACATTGAGGGCCGAAGGGCCTGTTCTGTGCTGTACTGTTCTATGTTCTATGTTCTATGCATTGCAGCAACTTACCGAAGCTCACTCAACATCAGCTTCCAAACCCACAACTTCTACTACCTAGAAGGACAGAGGCAGAAGGTGCATGGGAACACCATCACCTGCAAGGTCCCTTCCAAGCTACACACCATCCTGACTTGGAACAGTTGCTCAGTCAAAATCCTGATAAGCCATCTCTAATAGCATCACAGCGGTTCAAGAAGGCGGCTCACTTTTTCAAGAGCAGTTAAGAATGGGCAATAAAGATGCTGACCTAACCAGCAATGCCCCTATCCTGTGAAAGAATTTAAAATGGGTTGATGTCACTGTCAAAGCTGGGGTTTAATGTCTATCCCTTGTTGCCCTTGAGAAGAGGGTGATAGGTAACTGCAGCCACTATGGTGAAGGTACACTCTCAGTGTCAATGAAGAAAGGGTGATATATGTTCAAGGATGGATGGTGTAAAACAGGAAGGTGCTCCCTTACATGTGTGCTCTTGTTCTTTGTAATGGTTATGGTTTGGGGAGCTGCTGCTGGCAAATTGTGACTAGTGCAGCGTATCAATCAAACATCCAATCTGCTTAAAATCTCTTAAAAACATTTGCTTTGAACTAGCTAGTCTGAATGTGATCAGGAGGCTGTCTGTTTCTCCCCAGATGCTCCTTGCTGCCTGACCAATGAATTTCTGTCCCTCTATTTTCCCTTTTGGAATACAGATGTTCACCTTGTGCTTAGACTCTCTTTTTTATTTTGGAAAGAGAATGGATTAACCTAGTTGTGTACTGCAGAAACATCAAAACTTTACCACAATTGGGAGGAAAAGGCATTATGTGGCCATGCACTAAACACATGGAGCTCCTACATAAAGGCAAATGACTGCAGATGCTGGAATCTGAAACAAAAACAGAAAATACTGGACAATCTCAGCAGGTCTGACAGCATCTGTGGAGAGAGAACGGAGCTAATGTTTCGAGTCTGGATGTCTCTTTGTCAAAGCTGGAGAGAGATGGAAATAGGGTCAGGTTTGTGGGGGGGGGGGGGGGGGGGGGGGGGGGAGGGGGGGTGGCATGGAGCGGTGGGGCTGGATAGGGGGCCAGTGATCAGTGGAGATTGACAAAGATGTTGAGGACAGAAAGACAAAGGGAATGTAAATGCAAGTGATAGTGACACAAAAATAGATTTAGAATGTGTGAATGGCAGAACGAAGTTGAGCCGCATGTTCAAGGATAACTAGGAACAGTTGGCCCAAGTGGAGTGGGGGACGGGGGGTGGGGGGACAATGGTGAGGGAAAAACAGATCAATGGAAGAAAGGAAAATAAATTGAATGAAATGAACTCCGTGTTAAGTCCAGAAGGTTGTTACGATACTGTGCACAAAAGCTAAATCTTCTCGCTAATGCTTTATTCCGCCTGCATGGGTTTCGCCACCACAATTCAAAGATGTGCAGGGTAGGTGGATTGGCCACGCTAAATTGCTCCTTAACTGGAAAAAAATGAATGCTTTATTCCCAGAAATAAAACACTGCTCGGAAAATCCAGTCTGCCATGTCCTCTTCCCTCTCGAGGGATATTTGAAATCCAGCGTGGATACGAAAGACGATCATGAGGTCAAGATGAGCACTGACCAGAAAAAACAAGTAAATAAATGCCATATAATTTCACCTCCATTCTTTTATGTTTATTTTGTTACATTAAAGCTTTGCAACTACAGTCATTGGGGGCTGGGAATGGATAGCTCCTCACAAATGTATTTAATATTTGGAAGTATGTTTCAAAACCTTGCCAATACTCCAGCTAGAAGCTGCTCAGATTCTGTTGAAGGGTGTTGGCTACGGTTTGGTGTGTATGAAGAAGTCTTTTGTTGTGATATGTAGGTCAATTGTAAGTCTTTATTGACCCTTAGAACTATTTACAGATATGCAATGAAGGGCACAAGCTAGGTGCTGTCTCCATGCTTGCTGGTACACACTGCTATGTCCAACACTGCTACATCACTGAGTGGGAGGTACTCTACTCAGGCCCACTTTAACCCTCTGTGTGCAGACCCTTGTACTGCAGATACTACTTAGATCAACCTTGGGGTCTTAATAGCAGTGAGCTGAGGCTTTGGAAATTTAATTATTGAATTGCCCAGTACAAGAGAAGGCCAGTCAGCCACTGGGCCTCTGCCAGCTCTTGGAAAGAGCAATATCCTCCAGTCCGGATATCTCTTCATGGAATGTAACCTGCACATCATTTTAACATTTTAAAATCTGCCATTTCATAACTCAAACTGAAGGAACCATAACTAAAAGCAAAGTATCAAATGAAGAGATTAAAGATTTTTAAAATGTGAACAATTCAGGTTGTGGGAGCACTTAGTATGAGAGTTGTTTTAAAAACAGTCACTCTTGCATCAAGTTTTTTTTTGTTGAAGATAAAAGAAAGATTGAATTGTCCTGCCTAACATTCATCCTTCAACCAATGCGACCGAAACACATTATCCGGACATTTATCTCGTTTGTTGAGTGTCAATCGGCTGCTGTGTTTGCTTACAACTGTGACTACAGTTCAAAATATAATGGATTGGCTGCAAAACATTTTGTGACATTCTGGCGATATAAAAAGTGCTCCGTAAATGGGAGCTCTTTCTGTAAAATGAAGATGCTATACAGCTGGGTAGGCATGAAGGAACCTAACCCACTGCGTTGGGAATGACATCAGACAATTGTCCTTGAGCTATTCCACATGGTAGGATTGAGTCAAACCTACTCTGCTCCATTGGAATGTTAAGTGATTGGAGTGAATGACACAGCATTGGATAGGAACTTCAGTGTGATGATTTCTTATAAGGTGACATTATACGCTGAAATAACACAGCGTTCCCTCAGGATCCGCACATGCCTGTGTTCTGATCTTCGTCCTGAACGAACAGTCGATAACCAAACTGACAAGAGGAACACGCAACAGAAACAAAATCTTACTCTTTGTTGTCACTCCCTGTCGAGGGCTCTGTCTAATGATGCTTTTGGCACTTGAAGGCAATCCTACTAAGCAAATTGGGTTTCAATTGCAGCAAAAGCTTGCTTCACAATCCAACACAGCCAAACCTTTTATGCGCTGAGCCTAGATTTGAATGATCTGTTACTGCTGTGAATTTATTAACCTGTGAGCACTCAGTCAATCCTTTAATCCCTTGCAATGTTTCTACAACCGCTGTTTTTGTCACTTCATTACTCTGCTTGCTTTCATCATAACTGCTTTGACACGTGTGTTTTGTTCCAGGTTTCTAGTGCTTATTTTCAGCAATCCTGGATGATCTGATAGGTCTGGCTGATAGATTGATTGTGGCAGTAATAAAAAGGGCTGCACTGTGCTTGGCTGCAGAGCTCATTCCTCTTACTGTGTGAGCACATTGAAGCCTTGGAAAACTGGCCTTCTCCACCTCCTTTTCCCACTAGCTGAGTCTTACAATTTTACAGCACAGAAAGAGGCCCTTTGGCCCATCGTATCTGTGTTGGCTCAGTCCCACCTATTACCTTGTCCTTGTTAACCTCTGCTTGATCCCGGTCTTCCAAATATCACATTCAAATTCCTTGTCCTCGTTTTATATTCCTTGCACACAACTGTCTCCCCCTCTTCAACCTTGTATAACATCTTCCAATTGTACATGTCCACGTTGACGTCTGTTCGGCTGACTCTTTGCCATAGGCTCAGAGAATCTTGTAGCACAGAAGCAGCTACTTGGCCCATCATGACAGTACTGGTCCTTTAAAAGAGCTTTCCAATTAGAATCACTTCCCCTTTCCCATTGCTCTGCATTCTTTTCCTCTTCAGGTACGTTACAATTTGCAGGTCACTACTGACACGGCTTTCACCATGCTGTTAGGAACTGCATTGGCGATCATAAATCAAGTCTGCCGTAAACTATGCCTCATCACCATGCTAGGTGTCCTCACTTTGGCTCCACAGAGCGGAGGTGGAGGAAATCTGCTTCCACTGGAATTTTATCCCGAACATCCGAACATCTCCTGGCTGCCTTCTAGAACTTTCGCTAAATATATCTCTTTCATCATGCTTTCAGCCATTCTGCTCACGCACACCCCCATCATTGCCAAGTGATTGTCTTCATTGTTGTTCCGATGCCCTCTGAAGGGGCCATTCACACATGGTGCAGGTGCTCTGTTAGTATATTTTCTCTTTGCTTCCGAATATGTGAGCTGTAGTGGCTGGAGGAGGGGAGGCAAAATGGAGGAAACAAGGGCATGGTTGTGTGCTACATCTGAACATGTTCAGTGGCAATAGATTGGTTGTCAATGGCCGAGTTACACAAAGCAGTGGGAGAGATCAAGATGTCTTGGTGAGAGTGCAGAGGAGGTTTACTGGAATGGTACCAGTGATGAGGGATTTGATGGAGAAACTGGAGAAGCTGGGATTGTTCTCCATAAAACGGCAAAAGTCAAGGGGTGATGGAATAGAGCTGCTTGCAATCCTGAGGGAATTTGATAGAGGAAATAAAAATAAACTATTCTCATTAGTCCATACCAAGTTTCCCTCTAAGCTGCACTGGTGTGTGACCAGAATGCAGGCCAGAACTTGCTGTGCAGGGTACAAACAGGCCACACACAAGATGTAGTCACTCAGAATTCCCATATGTGCAGCAATTCTAAAGGGACGGTTATGTTCGGTGGTTGATGTTTAGCAAGGAATCCACAGAACTGCTTGTGACTCGTCCAAACCAGGATATTTATTAATACACATGTGAGAAGATAACGATCTGATATGTACAGCACAGTACAGGCCCTTCAGCCCACGATGTGCCGACCATTTATCCTAATCTAGGATTAACCTAACCTACACGCCTTCAAATTACTGCTGTCCATGTGCCTATCTAAGAGTCGCTTAAATGTCCCTAATGACTCTGACTCCACCACCGATGCTGGCAGTGCATTCCACACACCCACCACTCTGTGTAAAGAACCTACCTCTGACATCTCCACTTTCCCTTCCTCCAATCACCTTCCCCTCGTGACAGCCATTTCCACCCTGGGGAAAAGTCTCTGGCTATCCACTCTACCCATGCCTCTTATCTTGTACACCTCTATTAAGTCACCTCTCTTCCTTCTTCGCTCCAGTGAGAAAAGCCCTAGCTCCCTCAACATTTCTTCATAAGACATGCCCTCTGTCCAGGCAGCATCCTGGTAAATCTCCTCTGTACCCTCTCCAAAGGATCCACATCCTTCCTATAATGAGGCGACCAGAACTGGACATAATATTCCAAGTGTGGTCTAACTAGGGTTTTATAAAGCTGCAGCAAAACCTCACCGCTCTTAAACTCAATCCCCTGTTAATGAAAGCCAACATACCATATGCCTTCTTAACAACCATACCAACCTGAATGGCAACTTTGAGGGATCTATGTACATGGACCCCAAGATCCATCTGTTCCCCCACACTTCCAAGAATCCTTCCTTTTAACCCTGTATTCAGCATTCAAATTCGATCTTCCAAAATGAATCACTTCACATCTATCAAGGTTGAACTCCATCTGCCACTTCTCAGCCCAGCTCTGCATCCTGTCAATGTCCTGTTGTAACCTGCAACAACCCTCAACACGATCTACAACTCCCTCAACCTTTGTGTCATCAGAAAACTTACTAACCCACCCTTCCACTTCCTCATCCAAGTCATTTATAAAAACCACAAACAGCAGAGGACCCAGAACAGATCCTTGCGGGACGCCACTGGTCACCGAACTCCAGGCGGAATACTTTCCATCCACTACCACTCACTGTCTTCTTTCGGCCAGCCAATTCTATATCTAGACAGCCAAATCTCCCTGTATCCCATGCCACCTAACTTTCTGAATGAGCCTACCATGGGGAACCATATCAAATGCCTTACTGAAATCTATATACACCACATACACTGCCAGACCTTCATCAATGTGTCTCGTAGGGCAGCACGGTGGCACAGTGGCTTAGCCCTGATGCCTCATTGCGCCGAGGTCCCCGGTTCGATCCCGGCGCTGGGTCACTGTCCGTGTGGAGTTTGCACGTTCTCCCCGTGTTTGCACGTGTTCTCCCCCCCCCCCCCCCCCCCCACAACAACCCAAAGATGAGCCGGCTAGGTTGATTGGCCACTCTAAATTGCCCCTTAATTGGAAAAAATTAATTGGCTACTCTAAATTTAAAAAATCAATGTGGCTCATCACATCCTTAAAGAATTCAATGAGGCTTGTGAGGCATGACCTCGCCCTCACAAAGCCATGCTGACTATCTTTAATCAAACTATGTTTTTCTAAATAATCATAAATCATATCTCTCAGAATTCTTTCCACTATTTTGCTCACCACAAACCTAAGACTGATGGGTCTGTAATTCCCAGGGATTTCCCTATTCCCTCCTTGAACAGGGGAACAACATGTGTCTCCCTCCAATCATTTGGTACTACTCCAGTGGAGAGGGAGGACGCAAAGATGGCCAACGGCGCAGCAATCTCCTCCCTCGCTTCCCGTAGTAACCTTGGGTACATCCCGTTAGGCCCAGGGGACTTGTCTATCCTGATGCTTTTCAAAATTTCCAAAACATCCTCCTTCTTAATATCAACCTGTTTGAGTCTATTAATCTGGTTCACACTGTTCTCATGAGCAACAAGGTCCCTATCTCTTGAATACTGAAGAAAAATCTTCGTTTAGAGCCTCCCCCATCTTCTCAGACTCTAGGCACAAGTTCCGTCCACTATCCCTGATCGGCCCTACTCTCACTCTGATCATCCTCTGCTTATTTCTCACATAAGTGTAGAACGCCTTGGGGTTTTCCCTAATCCTTCATGCCAGGCTTTTTTCATGCCCTCTTCTAGCTATCCTCAGTCCATTTTTGAGTTCCTTCCTAGCTACCTTGTAACCCTCTAGAGCCGAGTCAGATCCTTGCTTCCTCAACCTTACGTAAACTTCCATCTTCCTGTTGACTAGAAGCTCCACTTCTCTTGTCATCCAGGGCTCGTCTCAGTGGGACAAAACTATCCAGCACTCGCAGCAAGTGCTCCTTAAACAACCCCCACATTACTGTCGTGCATTTCCCCAAGAACAATTGTTCCCACTTTATGCTCCTCAGCATCTGTCTAATGGCAGTATAATTTCCCCTCCCCCAATTAAATATCTTCCCATACTGTCTGTTCCTATCCCTCTCCATGACTATGGTAAAAGTCAAGGCGTTGTGGTCACTGTCACCGAAATGCTCTCCCACAGAGACATCTGACACCTGGTCTGGTTCGTTGCCGAGCACCAAGTCCAATATGGCCTCCCTCCTAGTCGGCCTATCTACATATTGAGTCAGGAATCGTTCCTGTACACACCTGACAAAATCTGCTCCATCCGAACCATTTGCACAAAGGAGGTTCTAGTCAATACCGTGGGCCTCACGGTAGCATGGTGGTTAGCATCAATGCTTCACAGCTCCAGGGTCCCAGGTTCGATTCCCGGCTGGGTCACTGTCTGTGTGGAGTCTGCACGTCCTCCCCGTGTGTGCGTGGGTTTCCTCCGGGTGCTCCGGTTTCCTCCCACAGTCCAAAGATGTGCGGGTTAGGTGGATTGGCCATGCTAAATTGCCCGTAGTGTAAGGTTAATGGGGGGATTGTTGAGTTACGGGTATACGGGTTACGTGGGTTTAAGTAGGGTGATCATTGCTCGGCACAACATCGAGGGCTGAAGGGCCTGTTCTGTGCTGTACTGTTCTATTCTAATATTAGGGAAGTTGAAGTCACCCATGACAACAACTCTGTTACTTCTGCACTTTTCCAAGATCTGCCGCCCAATCTGTTCCTCTTATCTGCTGCTATTGGGGGTCGATAGAAAACTCCCAATAAAGTGACTGCTCCTTTCTTGTTTCTGGCTTCCACCCATACAGACTCAGTTTACAAACCCTCCTCAATGAAATGAATTGGATACTAAATTTATTTTTTTTAAAACCCCTTTTCTTGGAAAATATCAAGGCTGTAGTGACTGAAGGGTTTTGGCAGTGCAGTGGTTGCATTACTGCACCAGTAATTAAAAGCCTAAAATAGCTCTGGAAATAAGAGTTCAAATCTCACAATAGTTTTGGAATTCAGAGGGCAGCACGGTGGCACAGTGGTTGTCACTGCTGCCTCATGGCGCCGAGGACCCAGGTTTGACCCCGGCCCCGGGTCACTGTCCATGTGGAGTCTGCACATTTCCCCCGTGTCTGCGTGGGTTTCGCCCCCACAGCCCAAAGATGTTGGGGTAAGTGAATTGGCCGCGCTAAACTGCCCCTTAATTGGAAAAAAAGAATTGGGTACTCTAAATTTATTTTTAAAACAGTATTGGAATTCAATTAGTTTTCAGGTTAAGTATAAGGAAATAAAAAGCTGGTGTCAGTAAATGTGACCATGAAACTGTTGGATTGTCATTAAAAACCGCAACAGGTTTACTGATGTCCCTTTTCTTTTAAACAGGGATGGAACTCTGCCATCCTTATCCGATTTGCCCTGTAGGTGACTTCAATGCAACCTCACCTTGGTTAACTTTGCCACCTGGTTGGATTGCTGGGATGGGTGATATATGTTTACTTTGCCAGTGGTGCCACACCCTGTTTTTTTTATTAAACTGAAGACCAGTTAAGACCCACTCATTGCAGAGGTGCGCAATGAATTTTAACAGGTACTATTTGGGGGGGCCTCCATGACGGTTAAATCCACAAGAAGGAAACAAAATAGGGTTTGACGTCTTTGTTTGCTTAAGTAGATTAATTTGAGCATTTTTCTTAAAGAAATAAATTCTTCTATTCCTCTATACTCTGTGCCTCATTCCAGATAGCTGTATAATTTACAAATATTTGTTCTTGGGATGTGAGCGTCGCTGGCTGGATCAACATTTTCTTTTTCTTATTTATTTAGAGTACATTGTTTCCAATTAAGGGGCACTTTAGCATGGCCAATCCACCTAACCTGCACATCTTTGTGTTGTGGGGGCGAAACTCACGCAAACACTGGGAGAATGTGCAATCTCCACACGAACAGTGACCCAGAGCCGGGATCGAAGCTGGGTCCTCAGCGCTGTGAGACAGCAGTGCTAACCACTGCACCACCGTGCCCCCCCCCCCCCCCCCCCCCCCGGCTGGACCAACATTTGTTGCCCATCTCTATATGCCCTTGAACTGAATGGTTTGTTGGTCCATTCCAGCGATGGGTGGGATGGAGAGGCAGTATGATGGCCAGATAGAGTTTTTCCACGTTGTAAGTGATGACATTTCAAATTGAAGAATTGATTCTGAAGCTTGAAAGCTCTGCTGTCACGAAGGATGTTATATGTAAATGTAACTTCTTCAATTTGTTCTTCCGCTCTTTTGCTTGCGTGCACAGATTCGTAGTCATGGCCACAATTACGCTGTAGTCCCCTGATATGCTGTGAAAACAAACGAGAAAAGACCAATCCAATGTATTCTATGACAACAGGTGAAGTGTGTATAGCTGTATAGCATCTTGGTTTCAATGCTCCATGTAACCTTCAAATCTCTTTTAGCTGTGGAATGGAATTGGAGAAGATTGATGCAGGCTTCATTCCCATTAGGATTGGAGTGTGTGGGAGTACATTTGAAACCACATCTGTGAGGAAAATCAAGGGCCCTTCACACCGATCGGCGAGCCCCCTGCGGCGATTCTCCGGCCCGTGATGGGCCAAAGTCCCGCCGCCGTGGTTTCAACCACCTCTGGTGGCAGTGGGATTGGTGGCGCGAGCGAGCCCCCGGGGTCCTGGGGGGGGGGGGGGGGGGGCGATCGGGGCCCACCGATCGACGGGCGGGCCAGTGCCGTGGGGGCACTCTTTTTCTGCCGCCGCCGCCACGGCCTCCACCATGGCGGAGGCGGAAGAGAACCCCCCTACCGTGCATGCGCCGGTGGTGATGTCAGCGGCAGCTGACACACTGGTGCATGCACGAACAGGCGAAGGCTTTTTGGCCAGCCCCGACACCGGCCGGCGGGCGTCAAAGGCCGTTGGTGCCAGTCGGCGTGGTGCCAACCACTTTGGCGCGGGCCTAGCCCCCAAAGGTGCAACGGCGGGCACCCCGCCCCGCCGGATAGGGGAGAATCCCGGCCCAGGAGTTGGTAATTTACCCTTGTAACTCAGCTGAGATCGTTGGTCTTCCTACACTGTATGGTGGTCTTCCTTGTCATGGTGCCTGTATTGAGAGCCCCTGCCACTGCGGTAGTCCTTCTGCTGGCCCTCTGGCCTCCTCGGAGAAATTGGATACCCTGTCTTTCATCAACAACGTCCAGAAGCCTGACCAATTCAGCATCTCCTAGCCATGCTTGTGTGTTGTCTGGGAGTGAGAGGTGAGGGAGCGTTTAAAAGCAGCTCCCCCTTTGTTAGCGGTGAGCTGCTGAGACACGAGTCTGGCAAATCAGATGGCGAGACAGCCAGTAATGGCGATATGCTCGTGGGGGCTCATTTCCAGCACTAAGTGCCCTTTAACATTAAACCCCGCCAATCGCGCCCAAAATGACACACATTTTTTCCATTAAATCGCACCCATTTACTTCAAATCCCAATCGCTTCCGTAAAAACACGAGGTACAATCTTCTTCTGCAGTCAGCTGTCAAACATTGCTCAGCGACCAAGCTGCCTGCTCCAGTCCAGATCTTTTGTTTAGTCCATGCTCACGGCAGTGACACAACTGTGGAATAACCCGGCCGGCAGTTAGGTACACTGATTCAACATTATTCCAGACACCAGAAACTTAGTGCCGCAGACGAGGGACAATTCTGAGTCCTGTCACCTCCATGTCACTGTTCCATGAACCAAAATCATTCAACCCTTTTGGAATGTTACTTGATCCATGTTACTTGAACAATAGAGAATGTGGAGGAAAATACTATGACAGATTCTTTAATGTGTTGCCTTTCAATTCAGTTGGAAAAATAGCAGACAGCATTCAATCTCTCTCCCTCACCTTCACTCCACCCCAACCTTTGTTTATGTTACAAATAGCTTACTCCGAGGCGGATTTATAGTTTGTGGGGACCCACCCAACCTCCCACCCCATCTCTCAAACCCTCCCTTCCCGGAGGCCCCAAATCCCAGCACAAACACCCCCTCGCTCCAAAATGCAAGTCTGCAACCCCCCCTCCCCCCATTGGCCAATCCACCTATCCTGCATATCTTTGGGTTGTGGGGGTGAAACCCACAGAGACATGGGCAGAATGTTCAAACTCCACACGCACAGTGACCCGGGGCCAGGATTTGAACCTGGGTCCTCAGTGTCGCAGTCCCAGTGCTAACCACTGCGTCCCGTAAATCCGTCTCTGATGGTACTGCATTTATGCTCCCCCCACCGACAGGTTTGAAGGTGGGGGGGAGGCACTAAAACTTAGTGGGTGGCCTTCACGCTGACGACTTGCCCACCCTGGCCTATCTGAAGTCTTTTGGGGGCAGAGAATGTGTGGGAGACACTGGGCCTCAACTATGGCTACTTGGGGAGTGTGTGGATATGAGGGTGAGTGCTACAGGGTTATTTTTTTTAAAAATTATGACAACTGGGATGAAGTCTCAAACCACCTAGACGTACCCTTTTTAAACAGCTTGCCTCAACATCTGTCTTCGGCTCTGTGACTGCTTTCACCTTGTTTCCAGGGATGGCGGACTCAACTTAGATCATAGACCATAGAATCTGCAATGCAGAAGGAGGCAACTTGGCCCATCGAGCCTGCACTGGCCTTTGGAAAGAGCACCGTACGCCTCCACCCTACCCCGTAACCCAGTTTTTTGGACACTTAAGGGCAATTTATCATGGCCAATCCACCTAACCTGCATATTTTTGGATTTTGGGAGGAAACCAGAGGACCCGGAGGAAACCCACGCAGACACGGGGAGAACGTGCAGACTCCGTACAGACAGTGATCCAAGGCGGGTATCGAAACTGGGACTTTGGAGCTGTGAAGCAACTGTGCTAACGAGTGTGCTACCATGCTGCCCCTTCTGTTAACACTCTTCTCTCCCCCACCCCCCCCCCCACCCCCCCCCCCCCCCCAATAATTGGGGCACTTCTCCAGGTTTGCTGAGTGGGAAACTTCCCGTGTCTGAGAGCGATACTCTGGCCCCGTGTATCTGGAAAGGGGTTCATCACTTTGGGGCTGAGATGAACAAAAAGTTCTTAACTCTGAGAATCTTTGGATTTGTCTCCCCTGGGGCTCCATCATTGACTCAATTCAATGCTGGGAGAGTTTTTTGATCTCTTGGTGGAATTGAGAGATATAAGGAATGAGTCATCATCATACTTGAATGGTGGACAGACTCGAACGGCTTTACACTCTCCTCTTGCTTGTATTTCTTGCAATACAATCAGCAATCAGCATCCAAAATGATGCTAAGAACATTCCCAGCTTTGGGTAGGCCCAAAACATGTGTACGTGGTTCGCAGAGCCCCTCCCACACTGCTCCCATACATCTTCATCTCCTCGAACAGCCGGCTCATCCTGCACTACCTTCAGCTGTATCAGTCCCAGCCTCTCACACAAAGTCAAGGCATTTACCCTCCACAGCACCTTGCCCTTCCTTCCACTGCCTTAACCCCCTCCAGGGAGGGGAGGAGGGAGTGGTGTGGCACAGTGGTTAGCACTGCTGCCTCACAGCGCCGAGGTCCCAGGTTTGATCCCGGCTTTGGTATCCGTGTGGAGTTTGCACATTCTCCCCGTTTGTGTGGGTTTCACCCCCACAACCCAGAGATGTGCAGGCTAGGTGGATTGGCCACTCTTGAGGTCCACCAACAAAACAGAAGAAAGGAAACAAACTGAGGGGCAAAGCAAAAAAGGACTGCTCATTTTTGGGGAAAAGCCTGAACACAACAAAGATCAACGGAAACTTAAAGGGGTCAATAAAGCACCTTGCCCCTTAAGTGGAAAAAATTCATTGGGCGCTCTAAACTTTTTAAAAACCCTCCATGGCCACCCATCCTCCTTCGGAATCCTCCTGTAAATCGTTGAGATGACCCCTCTCTCCAGCCCCCCACTGACAGCACCGCCTCCAACAGCGAGGAGGGAGTCGCTATCGGGAAGGTTGGGAAGACCTTCCTCGCAAAGTCCGGCACCTACATATACCTGAAACCTTTGACCCGCACCAACCCAAACTTCTCGCTCAGTTCCTCCAAGCTCGCAAACTGCCCTCCCAGAAACAGAACCTTCGTCTCCTGAATCCCCTTCTCTTCCCATCCCTGGAACCTTGTATCCATCCCAACCAGCTCAAACCCATGAATCCCCCTAATCGGTATCACAACCTAAAATACTGCTGAAACTGCCTCCAGACCTTCAGCATGGCCACCACCACTGAACTCACCGACTACTTTCCTGGGGCCATCGGGAGCAGTGCCGTTGCCAGCGCCCACAACTCCCCCCTCCCCCCAACGCCCCAGCCAACCTCACCCTGCCCCCTCGCCACTCCCCTAGCAGTAGAGTCACTAGCTCCCCACAATGTAGTATAAACAAAGCCCTCATTCACCCCTCTTGAAGCGAATTTTACCTTTTCTCGGTTGAAGAACTCCATAGGATCCCCCAGCCACACTGAGGCACCGGGTGGAGAAGCTCGCCTCCACTCCATCAGAACCCGCCTGCCAACGACCATGAGGCAAAGGTTGAAACATCTGCCCCCACTCCCGTCTGCAACTCCGGCAAGTCTGACACCCCGAATATGGCCCCTAGGGGACTGGGCTCTAAATCCACATGCAAGATTACTGAAAAGCGACATCTAAAATCTGTCCAACTTCGGGCAGGACATGTGTACATGATTGGTTGGCTGGGCCCCTCCCACACCGCTCACAAACATCCTCCACCTCCTCAAACAGCTGGCTCATCCTCGACTTTGAGGACTTTGGAGAGGAAAAGGAGTTGACGATGGGGTGGTAATTTGCAAGGATGCTTGTTTTATTCTATTCAGGCAATGAATCGGGCGAGTAAATGTTTAAAGGAAACATTATAATAAATAATATTTTATTAAAGATTTCATATTTGACGAACACAATCTGAACCACAAGACAAATGGTCCAATTGTCGTGTTAACACATGAAATCAGAGATATAGAAAAACACATAACAAAGGCAACAACCAAAACAAGCCCCCCCGCCCGACAACAGCTGATGGTAATTAACTCTAATAAGTGGAAGATAAATGGCTGCCACCTCCAGTACAATCCTTCTACTGATCCCCTGACCTTTTACAGGTATAAGAAGTCCATAAGGTCACCCAACAGACCAAGGCACTAGGTGAGCGATCAGTGGGGCAAAGGCGTGCGCATCCACCTTCATCCCTGTCCACAGCCCCGGCGAGTCGGACACCCTGGAAATGACCACTAATGAACAAGGTTCCAGATCAATGTTAAGAACCGCTGACATGGTGTTAAAGAAGGAGACCCAAAAGCTCGCTGAGTAAATGGTTTTAATCCAGTGCCTGGAGCTCCAGATGCCACACTTGTGCCTCATTTAAGTGTCTATTGCAAAATGAGCATTTGCTGCTCCCTGCTGAACTTCCTCCTGTTGGTGAACCAGTTTTTTTTGTTGCGCTGCGATTTGCTGAATGTTTGGGTGTGACCTTGCATATGACGCACTTCTCAAAACTTGGTGGCACTGCAAATGACTTGTTTGTTTAGCTGCAGTTATTTTGCATGGGTCGGTTTCGATCCTGCTTCCCCCACCCCCGGTTCTTTTGAAAAGATGTTTAATGTGTAGGTGAACATCAATATGAGTGCTAAAATTAACAGAGAGGTGGGACAGGACTGCAAATATTAAGTGTCTGAAACCAAAACTAAAAACACACAGCAGGCCAATCATCACGGGTAAAGAGGAAAGAAAAGTGAGTGCTGTAGTGGAAGGGTTTACACTGAAAATATTTGATCTGCCTGAGCCTGCTGGTGCATTTCTAGTACTTCTCTTTCACAATTTCAAACAGCAAATTTCTCAGCTTGTTTGTGTGTTTTACTTGTTGCTACTTGTTTCTTGCTCTGACTGTGCTCCTGTTTTTCTTCTCCAAGCCCCTCGAGCTTGGTAGAACCCACGGTTGAGAAGAAGATGAGACTCGGAGTGAGCTGTTGCCAGAGCTGCTTCTGAATTGACCACTAGGAGGTGTGTGCGAACAATCTGGTGCCCACCGTCTCTAGGTGTGTTGTACTGTATCTTTCTTCTTGCCACATTCCTTTTAGCATGAGCCCAGCCCACTGCTTGAGGCAATTTAACATTGTTTGCCTCTCTCTCCAGTCACTACAGTGCCATGGGTTGACGTCCAATTTCATCTGACTCTCACATGGGCATTCTGACATTAGTGTGCTACCAACTGAGCTGAGGTTTTATTCCAGCTTTCCGAAGGATGTGCTTTTTATTTTATCTGCAATCGAAATGCAAAAACTACATTTAAAATTGCCTTACAGAAATGGCCATTACCAGTGGCAGAGACTGAGAGGCTGATGGTGAGGCGGTGACATTTGAGCTGGTGTTTGGAGCAGGCTGCCCACAAACCTTCAAAAATGCCAATTGACCCAGGGAGTGGTGTACCCTGCAGCAAAATTCTTTGTTGTTTTTTTTTGGCTGAAGCAAATGTGCCATTAACATCAGTGACATATCGGGAAACTCATGTTTCAGGAAGCATAAATGAAATTTGTCATTTCCTGTGTCATTGTCGCTGAGGCCTGATGTATATTTTTCCTCCGCAGGGGTGGGGCAATCTCTGGGGGGGGGGGGGAGGGGCCAATATGCAAACAAAAGACTCTACAAAAAGTCAACTCTGTTGAATATGTGCCTTGGTTCGTGATATTGTTTTGCTGTGTGCTAGAAAAAACCCAAACTATTTGCCTAATTGGTTTGGAGAGATTGTGTGATTAATCCTGCAATATTTGACTGATGGATATGCCCATTTGAAGGCGAGAAGGCACACTGATACTAAGGTTCTTAATTGAAAATCCTCTTTCTGAGCAGTTCCCTGCTGGTTCAATAGGCCTATTAATGGCGAATAATATGGGACCGGAGGATTCCCATTTAATCAATGGTGCTGGGTTTGTGACAGGATTCATCTTCTCCTTTGCACTAACACTTGTAACTTTAATGCAATAGAAATGTTCACTGAAATTTAAATAAAAATAAATCACGCGGTGATATTTGGCCAGGTGACCAAGAATCTTGGTCAAAGTGATGAGATGTCAGGCTGGTCTTAACGGAATGGAACTGCAGGAAGTCTGGGGCCTAGTCAAGTAAAGGTACGGTCACCAGTGGTGGGGGCTGCGGGCAGACGGGGGTGGGGTGGTGGGGCTGGAGAATGTGCAAGGGGCCAGAACTGGAGGAGTGCAAAGTTCACAGAGAAATGTGGTGCTGGAAGAGATTGCAGAGAACCAGGCAGACTTCTCATAGTGACATGGAATATTTGTGTGCAAATACGAAATGAAAACGGTACCAGTTTGTCTGTGAAGCCTCTTTTGTTCCCTTCAAGAATGAATAACTTGTCTCGGCAGCACGGTGACATAATGGTTAACATTGCTGCCTCACAGCGCTGAGGTCCCAGGTTCGATCTGGCTCTGGGTCACTGTCCCTACGGAATTTGCATATTCTCCCTGTGTATGCGTGGGTTTCGCTCCCACAACCCAAAGATGTGCATGGTAGGTGGATTGGCCACGCTAAATTGCCCCTTAATTGGGAAAAATGAATTAGGTGCACTAAGTTTATAATATATGAAAAAAAGAATGAATAGCTTGTCGACGGTAATTGCCTCATTTCCCGTGTAAGAATGGTCAGATGGCCATTCGTTCACGGTATTGAAGGCTGACGCTACCCGAGGGCCTGTCCCCGAGTGTGAGCCACTGCTTAAGAAGAGCGAAGAAAGGGGGAGGGTATATGCTATTTTTAACTGCATTGATCAAAATACCTCACTTTAGACCCATGTAAATTGCTCGACACTTTGGAAAGGCATAAGCCTTTAGATAACATTCTGTGAGCAATGTTCAGTTGTGCTCCATTGTTTGCAGTGAACATTTTTTTTTGTCGACTCGCTGTGGGTCTTTCCATCGTTGATACAGTGCTGGAACAGAGAACATTATCCACCGCTTTGGAAGGAGGGAAATATTTAAACAATGCGGCAATTTGCTTGTGTTTGGTTTTTCAGAGCCAGGAATGTGAATGTTTTACTAGGAGAACAGTCAACCCTGTTCAAAGGGTCCAAATAATGTAAAGGAATGCCACTCGTGAATTGAACATGCGTGTGCTGACATGAATCATGTAGCCGGAGAACATTGCAAGGGTCCAGGCTGCTCCCAGTCACCCTTTGTCACTGCTGCTAACTGGTCACTACCACAGTCTTGACCACCATTTTGGGGGGACATAAGGGGCTATGTGCCTTGGCCCAATGTGGCTGTGCCGTACTCTGGCATAGGTCCAATTGGAACTGGAGGAAGCCATGCTATCATGATCGGCCTTCACTGACGAGCAGCCAACGAAAACAAAAACAACTACTCCTTTTTTTCACCCATGTCTCATCAAGGAAAAAGCTTTACTTCTAAAGGGGACATAGGAGTCAATGAAGAACTATCAAGATGGGCTTGAACAACAATACTTCCCCCACAACCCAAAGATGTGCAGGGTGTTGTGTTGGGTATACTGGTCTAACACTGGCTGCAACTGGATGCAGCTTAGATCAGAAAGATACTCCAGACCTTGAAGTTAGTTCAATCAGGTTTGTTGAACTAATAGCCCAGTTCTCTGTGGTAAGTGTGGTTACTCTGTCTGACTGAACCAGACGAGCTCTTAGCCACGTGGTGGAGGTGTGAGATTGTAACAAGACCCTTGACTGACTCTCGAGATGTTCATCAGTGGAAAGAGGCAGAGTGTGAGTGCCTCGTGTCTTTTATAGTCAGATCCCACCCCTGAGTGTCCTGCCTGCTTATTGGTCATGTCCTGTTCTCTGTGTCCATTAGCTACTTGTCTGTATAACATTGTGTGTTTGTGTATGCCTGCATATCTTGACACAGGGTAGGCGGATTGGCCATGCCAAAATTGCCCCTTAACTGGAATAAAAAGAATTGGGCACTCTAAATTTATTTTATTTTTAAAAAATGTATTTTATTACAAACATGTATCAAAACAGGTTACAGCAAATAAACACCCTGGGAACATACAATCAACTCTAATTTAAAAAAAAAAAAGAACAACAATAGTTAGTCATACAGCACAGAAAGAGGCCCTTCGACCCATCGTATCTATGCTGCCCATCAAGCACTAAGAGTCATGGAGGGCTACAGCACAGAAAAGGCCCTTTAGACCATCGCTTCTGCGCCAGTCAAAAACAACCACCTAAGTGGGCAGCACGGTGGCGCAGTGGTTAGCATTGCTACCCCACAGTGCCAAGGTGGCAGGTTTGATCCCGGTCACTGTCCGTGTGGAGTTTCACATTCTCCCCGTGTTTCATAGAATCATAGAATTTACAGTGCAGAAGGAGGCCATTTGGCCCATCGAGTCTGCACCGGCTCTTGGAAAGAGCACCCTACCCAAGGTCAACACCTCCCCCTATCCCAATAACCCAGTAACCCCACCCAACACTAAGGGCAATTTTGGACACTAAGGGCAATTTATCATGGCCAATCCACCTAGCCTGCATATCTTTGGACTGTGGGAGGAAACCGGAGCACCCGGAGGAAACCCACGCACACTCGGGGAGGATGTGCAGACTCCGCACAGACAGTGACCCAAGCCGGAATCGAACCTGGGACCATGGAGCTGTGAAGCCATTGTGCTATCCACAATGCTACCGTGCTGCCCTTGCATGGGCTTCACTCCCACAATCCAAAAGATGTGCTGTGTAGGTAAATTGGATATGCTAAATTCCCCCTTAATTAGAAAAAAAATGAATTGGGTACTCTAAATGGATTTTTTTTTTAAAACAACCACCTAAGTATTCTAATCCCATTTTTGAGCACTTGGCCCAAGATTTGGAGACGCTGACCTAGGGAGGCTGTTGGAAGCCAGGAGGGATGTCCTGCTTCCCCAAGAGTCCTCGAAGGTAAGCCATAGGGCAGTTGTGGGCTCGACAAATGTGCCCAGGAAGACTGACCTCCAGCACAAAAAATAGTAAATGACCTACACCGGGCAGCACGAGTGAGTAGACCCCAACTCCCCATGTGACCCCAACCCTCCCTCCACGTCTCTCCCCCTTCCTACCACTGTGGACCATGTTTGTGGTTAACAATGCCCCCTCTTTGTCTCCTCAGGGAAAGTGCGCTCATAATTGTCGGGAGAGGACCCAGGGGAGTGGGGGGGGGGGGGGGGTGGTACCATCGGGAGAGTGGGCACTTGTATTACACATTAAACATCTTTGTGCACAACCAGTAAGATTCCTCTGTCACTTTCTTCCGCAATGCGGGCCAACCTCTGAATCCTTGGTTCATCTCTCCAGATATCGCCCCCTCCCTGTGGCACCCACCCACCCTCTGACCATGGACATGTCCTGGAGCTGTGTCCCATCCCCTGGGTGTTCGGATGTTGGCTGCTGGTCGGATGTGGTGTTGCCTCGCACAGTGTTTAAGCATCAAGGTGTGAGTTGGGATGCTAAGCAATGACTCCCACGTGCTACATGGCTCGCCCACACATGGGAATCCCTGGGATGTGTGAAGTGCTCACTTAACCACGATTGCCAATTTCTGAATTAGCAAAAGCCTTCAGCTGCATGACCAGAGGTCTCGACAGTCTGTGGGGATTATGGGTGGTCGGTGGGGCAGACGGGCAAGGACAAGGGTTGCCCCCGGATTGGGTAAACACGATCCAGGGTTGGCATGATGGTGCCACGAGCGGTTGCCTCTTCTCCCCCCCCCCCCCCCCCCCCCCCCCCAACCCTCCTATGGCGGCCCACTCCTGCGGAAGGTCCTCTTGGCAAGCACAGGTGTGGCAATCCTAGTGCCTCTGGGCTCTTTGCCTGTGAGCAAAGATGGCTCCTCACCTCCTTGCCTCACAGAGGCCTTTCCGCCAGATTCACGTTTTTCAAAAGGAGTACTAATCGGCGCCAGGGTGACCACTTCTGGGGAGGCCGCTGAATGACAGAAGGCCGTTGGATATAGGGGGCTCTCATTAATTGCATGGAAATTGGGCTTAAGTGGTGGTGATTTGGGTTTTTTTGCCACGCTGCGGCAAGATCCCAATTCCGCCTAGAGGAGCGGGCCGGAGAATTGTGGCCCCAGACTCCCCCCCCCCCCCACCCTCTGGGTTTAAAAAAAAAAATAAAAATTTTTTCCCTCATATCCACTCTAAACCGCCTGCCCTTATCTTAAATCTATGCCACCTGGTTGTTGATCCCTCTACCAAGGGGAAAAGTTTCTTCCTGTCTACTCTTATCAATGCCCCTCATAATTTTATACATCTCAATCATGTCTCCCCTCAGTCTCCTTTGCTCCAAGGAAAACAACCCCAGTCTATTCTATTTCTCCTCATGGCTAAAATTCTCCAACATCCTGATTAACCCGCTCTGTACCCTTTCTAGTGCTATCGCATCCTTCCTATAACGCAGATTCCAGAACTGCACACAATATTCTAGCTACTTTTTCATACAATTCCAACATAACCTCCTTGTTCTTTAACTCTGCCTCGGCTAATAAAGGCAAGTATACCACATGCCCCTTTTAAAAAAAATTCTAGAGTACCCAGTTATTTTTTTTCCCCCAATTAAGGGACACTTTAGCGTGGCCAATCCACCTAACCTGCACATCTTTGGGTTGTGGGAGTGAAAGCCATGCAGACGTGGGAAGCAAGTGCAAACTCGAGAGTGACCCGGGGTTGGGATCGAACCCGGCTCCTCAGCGCCATAGGCTGCAGAGCTAACCACTGCGCCACGTGCTGCCCTTACTACGTGCCTTCTTAACCACTGCATCTACCTTGAAGTTGGAAGCCAGCCATGATCAATCATATTGAAGGTAGTGTAGGCTCGACAGGCTGTATGGTCTACCTCTCCTATTTCGTGTTCCTCCAAACCCTCCAATTATATAATTAATTACTCCGATCTTCGGTGCTTCCCAGGGTCTTGCCATTTATCATGTATTCCCTTACCTAGGGTGGCATGTGGAGCAGTGGATAGCACTGGGACTGTGGCGCTGAGGACCCGGGATCAAATCCTGGCCATGGGTCACTGTCTGTATGGAGTTTGCACGTTCTCTGCGCGGGTTTCACCCCCACAATCTAAAGGTGTGCAGGTTTGGTGGATTGGCCACGCTAAATTGCCACTTAATTGGGAAAAAAAAATAATTGGGTACTCTAAATTTATTTTTAAAAATGTATTCCCTTGCCTTGTTTGTCCTGCTGAAGTACATCACTTCACACTTAACCGGATTGAATTTTAATTGCCATTGATCAGCCCATCTATATCCTTTTGTAATCTAAGGAATCCTCCTCACTAGTTACCACACCACCAATTTTTGTATCATCCATCAAATTATTGATCAACCCTCCTACATTGAAGTCTCGTTCATTTTATATAAACCTCAAACTGCATGGGCCCCAACTCTGATCCCTGTGGGACCCCATTGGATACAGGCTTCCAGCCCGAAAACCTCCCCTTGCCCCTCCCCCTCTGCTCCACAGTGAATCCACCATTGGGTCCAGTGGTTAGCCAGTAGCTTCAGTTGGACACACTTCCTGCACACGTGGTCACCAGAGACAACTGAAGCTTCTGTGCGTTGCCACGTAGCACAGGAGCATATCACAGGTGAGAGCTCTACCATGACGACCCTTGAGCCCCTTATTTACTCCCCTTTTTTAACAAAAAATTATGCTTGTATAAGAGTGCTATCAATTTACCTCCCTTATGCTAACCAATTCCCTTCCCTACTTTGCTTAATAATAATCTTTAATGCCACAAATAAGCTTACATTAACACGACAATTAAGTTACTCTGAAAAGCCCCTAGTCGCTACATTCCAGCACCTGTTCGGGAACACAGGGAGAATTCAGAATGTCCAAATTATCTAACAGCACGTCTTTTCGGGACATTTGGGAGGAAACCGGAGCACCCGTAGGAAATCCCCACAAACACGGGGAGAATGTGCAGATTCCGCATAGACAGTGACTGTGCAGATTCCGCATAGACAGTGACCCAAGCCGGGAATCAAACCTGGGACCCTGGCGCTGTGAAGCAACAGTGCTAACCACTGTGCTACCTTACTACTTATGTATATTACTTTTATGATAATGACTCTGACTTTCACTGAGAAACAACACAAATAAGTCAATCCCTTCTTTCAAAAATAAACTTTTTAAAATCACGACTGCTTCACCGAGACACTGACTGTGAGGACACTGTTCCCAGACGACTTCACTGTAACGCCGAATGCAAGGATACCTTTCCCAGGTTGGTATCTATTCTGATCACATTTTCCAGCACTTGGTCCGTGATCTTATATGCTTTGGTATTTCGAGTGCTCCTCTAACTGCTTCTTAAATCTTGTGAAGGTTACCATCTTTCCCACCCTTTCAGGCAGTGAGTTCCAGATTCTCACCACTTCTGGGTAAAGGCGTATTTCCTCAAATCATTTACAAAGGTGCCCCTTACCGTAAACCTATGCCCCTGGTTATTGACCCCTCTACAAAGGGGAAAAGTTTCTTCCTATCAACCCTATTTAAGTCCCTCATAATTCCGTACACCTCAATCAGATTCCCCCTCAGCCTTCTCTGCTCTAAGGGAATCGATGCCACCCCAATAGGAAAATTACAAACCTGGCATGGTTAGTTTTTTCATGCTTAACTTTTTCTGGTAACCTGGTAAAAGCTTAAGAAGTATGTGATGATGTTTGAGTGTGCCTATAGTTACTTTTCTTGCATCCACACTTTGTGTTGGGGTATGGTCATCCTGGTTCTTCTAAGGTACCTCAGCTAAATCACCATTGATTCACAAGCCTCAACAGTAAGTGTATGCAGACAATTTAACGTAGGAAACGCCACAGCCGAGTCTGATTCTCATCCTCATTCAACATTAATGTACATGTCCATCCAGCATGGATTGCAGGAATGTGATTGGAACAGGTCGGCCATGCCAGTGTCTCACCCATTGTTGCAAAAATATACTTTATTCGTAAAATATCTGAAAGAATATTACAAACATTTCAAAGTGGTTATCACACACTGCAGTAATATTCAGGTTTTTGACATACATCATGTTGCACTCCGAGGTGCTTCAGTACAATCAAAAGAAACATTTCCAACATTTCAACGTGGTCATTACAAATAGTGCAATGGTAATTAAATTGTCTACATAGATCAAGTGGCACTCTTGAGGTGCTTCAACATAATTGTGATACATGTGATAATAACTGTATTCATTCAATGTGAATCATATGGCTCAATGCTTCTCCCGTCAGTTTACTGTGGCTGAAAGATCGTAGACAACCACTTTCCCCATTGTGCCTCTGTGGCGGCTGCCCCAAGCTTCTGTGCATCCCTCAGCACATTGTCCTGGGCTTTGGAATGTGCCAGTGTGCAACATTTGGTTGGGCACCCAGAATGAAGAGGTTTTCAACCCATTGTAGTACATCAATCACTGCCTTGTCTTCAGTCAGCTAACTTAGCGCAGACCAGTGATGAAACACCATCCTGTCTTGGTCTGTATATCTTCACGAGTTGGTCTATCAGCACAGCTAGACACAAGTGTTTCAGGAGAAGCCCGACCGACTTGTAATTTCTGGTGTGGTACAAAGAGCTGAATCTGGACTGATTCCACAAACGTGCTCAATTTAAATATTGCTCAACTGACAGGCATTCCGGCAGCTTGAGTTTTCTGAGCTGGTTATTCTGGGTTTGCCCTGAAGTCTCTTCCCCCTCATCCCCACCCACCTAATTTCACAATAATCTTGACTGCTGCTCTATAACCCTGACTAATATAGTAGCCTTGGAATAATTTGGCATTGCATACCATTGTTTGTGTACAAGACACTTTTCCAGGACTATGATTATTTTGTGGTTTATTATAATCCATGGTATTCTCAGTTCCTGGGAAGTGAAGATACTTTGAGTGTCTTTAAAAAAATTTTTTGGAAGGTATTAAGATATTTGCGTATGTCTTCAAATTGACAAAATATCTTGCATTTATGTAGCACCAAAATGATCATGGGATGCTTTACAGTCAATGAAATACCATTTGAAGTGTAGTCACTGTTGCAATGTAGGGGAACAGCAGCCAATGTATGCTCAGTAAGCTTTCACTGGCAGCAAAGTGTTAAATGATCAGGTAATCTGGGCTGCATTTTTGCTTCCCAGTTGGGCACGCTCTCAACTCTGCAAACCCTTCCAGGGAGAAAGTGTCCCAAATGTTTGGCTTTTCGTTCTGGAGGGGCGTGAGTGCTAACTGCAGTCGGACCCACTGCCCCCCAGAAAGTGTTCAGAAGCAGCCACAGAGCCTGACCTGTGCAGCGGTGGGCTGTTTAAAAGGTTGCCTTATTCCTCTGGGACTTGGTCTCAGTTACAATAAAAACAATTTTGAAAAACAGACATCGAGGACTCATTTTCCCCCCCCCCCCCCCCCCCCGTCCCTACACATGCCAACTCATGCTCCCCACTCATCCCGCATGGTGCCTTATATCCTCCATGCTAATCTATGCCCCTCTACCACTCCCATTGGCTCTTCATCATTGCTGTTGCAGCTTAGTACGAACTCGTGCCAATACAAGCCCCACACCCTTTTCCCATATATCCTCCATGCTAACTGACCAGGATCCACCAGGGGCAGGCCTCCGGATGAGATGCAATCAAAATAAAGTTCTAAGTATCAATTACAAAATTCACTATATTTAAAACAAAACTCTCATTGATGAAAGCCTATTGGATGCATTTAAATTCCTTCATCTACTTTAATCCCTTATTTCAAAATCATTTGTATTATATCCCCTCATCAAAGATAGCTAATCTCTTTGTAATCTCTTGGAGCTGTCAATCAAATGATAGATTTCCAGTCCTCCTTCCTGTGATAATGATAGATTATGGGAACAGCCATGCAGAAAATAATATAATGATAGCAATGGAACTAACAAATATAGTGAAATTGCAAGTACTGATTTTTTTTTCCCCAGTGCAGGCTGAAAGTTTTTTTTTAAATTAAAAAGGCAAGAGATTTAAATGACAGCTTGCCTTTTTAAAAAAAAAATATTTTTTGGAGTACCCAATTTTATTTTTGCAATTAAGAGGCAATTTAGCATGGCCAGTCCAACTAACCTACACACCTTTGAGTTGTGGGGGTGAAACCCATGCGGAAGGGAGAATGCGCAAACTGACATCGAACCCAGGTCCTCAGCACCGTAGGCAGCAGTGCTAACAACTGCGTCAATGTGTCGCCTGACAGCTTGCACTTTTGAATGTGCTGTTGCCTTCATGAGCTGTGCGGATGAGTGAAATACATCCCTCTTCTGTTTCCATTCCCTGGCAAACATGATGGGTGCTGTGTTCGATGGCAGGACATCCAGGTTCCAGGCTCAGGCACCCTATCAGCGTATCTAAATTTTACTCTTGGTGGGAAGGAGGGGAGGGGTGGGGAACTCTACCTTTGATGGTAAGTCCGACTCCATCCATTGTAGCACGTACTCATGGCTATTCCATTTGAATAGCGCCCTCTCGCCTGTTCTGACCTAGTAGTCCAATAGGTTTATTTGGAGTCACTAGGTTTTGGAGCGCAGCTCCTTCATCAGCTGAGTCACCTGATGAAGGAGCTGCGCTCCAAAAAAGCTAGTGACTCCAAACAATCCTGCTGGACTTTACCTGGTGTTGTAAGACTTCTTATGCCCACCCCAGTCCAACACCGGCATCTCCACATGTTTTGACCAAGGGTGAATAACATTATTTTCCCCTCAGCCCACTTGAGTGTTTGCAGTTTTTGTTCTAGTTTTTGTTCCCATTTGGCTTTTCATGGCGCTGCACAAGTTCAAAGGAACAGAATTCCCCTTTCACATGTGTGCGTGGCATTATTATCCCCCTATCCTACTATACCTTTCCCATTTGGGTCAAGCAGTTGAAGCCACCATAAGGATAGGCAATTTTACATCGTTCCTCTGTTTTAGTGATGTCACTTCTGGGCTAAATACTGGATAACAATAGGGCGACCTCTATTGCTGTCCTTCAAAATGGTGCCATGGGATTGGGGGGCAGATGGGGCCTCGTTTGCACATTTCATCCAAAAGGTGGCATCATCACTCCCTCAGTCCTGGTGCTGGAGTGTCCGCTTCAGTTAGGCCCTCGGGTGAAACTTGACCCCACGGCCTTCAGATCTGAGGCAAGAGAGTGCTACTGCTGAGCCATGATTGCCAATGATTTAAATCACATAATGTGCATCCTTGTCTTGCTTAAACCATCGTCTCGCTTGTGAGCGACAGCATTGTGATGGAAATTCTGGTTTCAACTACTCCCAGACATGAAGACAGTGCTAGTTTAAATGAACAATCTGTTGTGTAACTGAAATTAATTTGTTCTCACTGTTCGTCTGACAGCTGAGTGTTGCTGTTGGAAGTTGTAGGCAGCAAGCATGCTTAATATGTTGGACAGCAGGGGGAAAGCAATCACTAAACCTTTGTACATCTGAACTGTGACAAGAAAGCGTTGTATTATTGTAATAACATCATTTCCTGCAGAGGAGTGATAATCTCATTCTATTTTCATTGCACATTACATTAAATCTACATCACAGCCAAGGGATTTAGACCCAATCACTCTCCTCTCTCACCCTACCTCCTCTCACCTTACCTCATCTCACCCTATCAACATATCTAAATTTTAGTCTTAGTGGGGGTGAGAACTCAACCTTTAACCTCAAGACCAGTACCATCAAGTGTAGCGCGCTGTCATAGCTATTACATTTGTTGTGCGCACTCCTTGCCTGCTCTGACCAAGGGTGAATAACCACGATTTTCTCCTCCGCATACTTGAGTGTTTAAAACTTGAGTATTGTTCTGGTTTTGTTCCCATTTAGCTTTTCATGGCGCTGAACAAGTGCAGAGGAACAGAATTCCTCTTGCATATGTCTGTGCACTATTATATCTCCCTATCCTGTGCAAGCAGTCCAAGCCACCGTAAGGAAAAGTAGGTAATCATCTTGAAGCTAAAGGTGACTGCCCACGGACATTGTGGAAAACTTTCAATTTCCTCAGGGATGAACTAAGGTAAAAGAGGATTTAACTGATGGGAATAATTGGCCTAATTCCAGGGATGAGAGGTTATCCTATCAAGTGATACTAAATAGGCTTAGTCTCTTTTCCTTGAAATTTAGAATCGTGAGGGTGACCTTATTCAAACATATAAGATCCTGAGGAGGACTCGACAGTGTAGATGGTGAGATGTCTTCGCTGGTGGGAGAGTCTCGATCAAGGGGACAAAGCTACAAGATAAAGGGCCAGTCATTTAAAATTGAGGTGCGTAGAAATTTCTGAGCGTGGTATATCTCTGGAATTCTCGTGGGGTAGCACGGCAGCGTAGTGGCTAGCACTGTGGCTTCACAGCGCCAGGGTCCCAAGTTCGAATTCCTGCTGGGTGACTATCTGTGCGGAGTCTGCACGTTCTCCCCGTGTCTGCATGGGTTTCCCCCATAGGCTTCGGTTTCCTCCCACAGTCCAAAGACGTGCAAGTTAGGTGGATTGGCCATGCTAAATTGCTCTTAGTGTCCAAAAAGGTTAGGAGGGGTTATTGGGTTACGGGGATAGGGTGGAAGTGAGGGTTTAAGTGGGTCGGTGCAGACTTGATGGGCCAAATGGCCTCCTTCTGCACTGTATGCTCTATGTTCTGCCGTGGATGGTGGTGGAAGCTGGATCATTAGAAGTATTTCAAGTGTGGTGGATAAATATTTAATAGATCGAGGAATAGAGGGTAATGGGGAAATAGCATGGAAAAGGAGTTGAGGTCGGCATGATCGTATTGACGGGCCTGGTGGCAACTCCTGCTTCTATTTCTTGTGTGCTGTGTTCTTGTGTACAACTGCTTGTCTAAATTTCCCAATTAATTTAATGGACAGAGTGGGTGTGTTGCCTTTCATAGGACAATGTGCCTATACAATTACGACAACACCCGTGAAGATAGGCAACATCACCCTAACTCAATAACACAAAGAACATCTTCAACCTAAAGGTTTCAGGTTCAATACTTTGGTCCTGTGCTAAGCTTTTTTTTTAAGATGGCGAGGCAACAAATAGAATGTGTTTTTAAATGTTTCCAATCAAGGGGCAGTATAGCGTGGCCAATCCACCTGTCCAGCATATCTTTTGGGTTGTGGAGTGAGATCCACGCAGATACTGGGAGAATGTGCAAACTTTACACAGACAGTGACCCGGGGTCAGGATCGAACCCAGTTCCTCAACGCCATGAGGCAGCAGCGATAACCACTGCGTCTCCGTGCCACTTGATCCATTTTAAACTTTTTTAAAAATGTTTTTATTCTCCATTTTCACATTTTCCTTCAAAATTTACACTCCACCCACAGACAGAAAATGGTGACAAATACAAAATCAATCCCCTTAACAATAACAACGATCCCATCCTCCCACTACCCCAAACAACGGGCCACCTGTCAATGCATCCAATAAAACAAACCCTCCCACGGTGGAAACAAAAAAAAAAGGAGAAAAAGAAAAAGGAGTCCGGGACTGCCCATGGTCACCATTAACCTAAAGAGTCCACACCCCCCCCCCCCCCCCCCCCCGTGCCACACTCAATGCCATCCAACCTCTGAAAGAGTACCGTACATGATGCACAAGAGTTGTAAACACCCTCCCCTCCAACTCCTCCCCTCCACTGCCTTTGTTAAACTCCTCCCCCCAACCTCAGTTCCTTCCCCCCAACTTTCCACCCTGGCCCGACCCCTCGGACCCTGTTCTGCCAGGCTCCGATGGCCGCAGCCCCTCCCCCCACCTCACTCCCGTTCACTGGCTGGCTTAAACCGGCCAGCGTGGAGGCCCCTGCTCGCGTCCCTTTCCCCCTTGCACGGCCCTAGGAAAACCCAGAAATCCCCTTTTAGCACACAATCCCTGCATATCCACCTACACCCCAAGGAGCCCTCATTTTGAGTGAAAGTCCCATCACTTCCCTTGTCCAAATATATACATCCTAGGCTCCTTTAGCCCATACATCTGCTCACAGTGAAACAAAAAAGAAGAAAATATAGTCATGAGGTTACATCGGCACAAGGCCATTTTTCAATTTCTCAGTTCTGCCACAGTTCTTCTGCCTTCGCAAACTCTTCCGCTGTTCCAAAATAAAAGTCCTTGAGCTTGTAGGTCACCCTATGCTTCGCTGGATATACAATGCCGCACTGCACCTTGTTAATGTACAGTGTCCACTTCACCCGGTTGAAGGCAGCCCGCCTCCTCACCAGCTCCACCGTAAAGTCCTGGTATACACGTATATCATCTCCAGCCCACTGCACCACCCGCTTCTGCTTGGCCCAGCACAGGACCTTGTCCTTCACACTGTACCTACGGAAGCACAGAGTCACTACCCTTGGCGGCTCAACTCGCCTTTGGTACATGCCTCCACGACCGATGAGCCCGATCCAGTTCATATCGGGAGTGATCCTCCCCCTCCCCCAATAGTTTCGCCAGCATCGCGGCAAAATACTCTGTCGGCCTCGGTCCTTCCACTCCTTCGGGCAGCCCCACAATCCTCAAATTCTGTCGCCTGGATCTGTTTTCCAGATCTTCCATTTTTCTTTGCAGATCCTTCTTAATCTCCATTACCTTCCGCATCTCCTTCCCCCTCGTGGTAAGCTGATCACCGTGCTGCAATAATGTCTCCTCCACTTCCTTCAGCACCTCCCCTTGCTCCCGCACCTCCGCCACTGCGCTCGCCACCGCCGTCGTCACCGGGGAAATCGCCTCCTCCACCAGCAGACTCAAAACCTCCTTCATCTCCTTCCTCATTGTCTCCATGTATTTTGTAAACTGCCTTTCAAATTCTGCAGCCGTTGCCGTAGTCATTTCTTCAGCCGTGAGCAATGCGGCCTCCCCTGGTGCTCCAGCCTCCATTTTCCTTGGTGACCCCGCGGTGACCTTTCAACTCCCTGACGGACCTTCAGCTGTTATTTTTACGGCCGTTTTTTTGCTCGCCCTCGACATTTTCCTTTACTGTGCCTTCACTGTGCCTTCTCTCTGCTTTTGCCGCCTCCGTGGACCCTGAGACCGGGCTTAAAGCCTCGAAAATGCCGTTCCCGAGCGGGAGCCCTCCATTGTGCGGCTGCCTCCCGCCTGCCGTCACCGGAAGTCCTCGATGCATTTTAAACTTGCTGCAATAGCAGTTCCAGCTGATCTAGGTGCTTGAGAGGACTTGGGCGCTGTAATATCTTGGAGCAATCTGACCGATGCCAGTTTTAAAACAGAAAACGCTGGAAAAACTCCGATCTGCCAGCACCCGTGGAGAGAAACAGAGGGCATGATTTAACGGAAGCATTACTTTTTTTTAAATTTTGGAGTACCCAATTCATTTTTTCGAACGAAGGGGCAATTTAGTGTGGCCAATCCACCTCGCCTGCACATCTTCGGGTTGTGGGGGTGAAACCCACGTAAACACGGGGAGAATGTGCAAACTCCACACGGACAGTGACCCAGAGCCGGGATCAAACCTGAGACCTCGGCGCTGTGAGGAAGCAGTGCTAACCACTGCGCTACCGTGCTGCCCTTAACGGAAGCATTTCTGAATGTCATTTTGGGTGTGATTTGGCAGGGTGTTTTTGGTGCCTGTAGTGCTGAGAATGACACCGCAGTGCTGTTTTTGTTTTTGGGGGGCCGCCTCACTTATATCATTTCTTACACTGACAATCTCAGGTCTCCACTGCAGAAAGAGTATTAACTCTTTTGACCCCCCCCCCAACATCCCTTTGTGACCTTGGGACCCCACCTTCCCACTACAGCCAACTTGCTTATTTGGGTCCTCAAGCCTCCCCTTACCCCACCTCTTAAGGCATGGCACCTGGGTACCCGGCAGTGTCACTTCGACACCCTGACTGCTTGAGTGGCACTGCCAAGATGCCAGGCTGGCAGTGTCAAAGTGCCCGGGTGTCAGCGAGTGTGCAAGGGTACCAGGGGTCTCAATAGCCTGGGAGACCCCGGCCCTTCCTTCCAGGTGCCGTTATGCCTGGTCCATGTTTGTGTGGCCCAGTACTGAATAGCGCCATGACGAGGCCTTCCAGGTAAGGCCATTAGTTCCCGGGCCCTGGGAGAACTCGTGTAGGCATATTTAAATGAGCCTAATAGCTCACTTTAAGTATGTTAATCTGGATCTTACCAGATGTTTCAAGTTTCACAAATCTTGGAAGATTCAACGGCCTTGTCACGTCACCAATTCGGGTGTGTCGAGGCCATTAAATAACAAGCAGAATTACCGTTTTGGGTCTGCACGACTTCAGCAGTTTGATATTGCTGATTGAATTGTTTTATATTGTTGGCTCGAACCAAGACTGGTTCTAAGATTCTGACACTGGGTGTAGGGAACTGAACTTTCATTATTGGGTCTTTGCAAGAAACCAGTTCGTAAACCTTGGACCCCCAGAATCCAACTAGAACTGCTTTTCTATTGGCATGTTTACACATTTGGTCCCTGATCTTGCATCCAGTGGCAACCCAAATGTAAATTTCCATCTAATCTAGAGGATCCAAGTTCAAATCCCACTGTAGCTGTTTTAAGAATTTGCATAGAATAATAGAAAAAAAAATGGTGCTAGTAAAAGTGAAAATGAAATTGTAAGAAGATCTCAACAGATTCCTTGCGTCCTGTAGGGAAAGAAACGTATCGCCCTTACCTAGTCAGGCCTTTTGATAAACAAACAAATAATCTTTATTGTCACAAGTTGGCTTACATTAACAATGCAATGAAGTTACTGTGAAAAGCCCCTAGTCGCCACACTCCAGTGCCTGTTCGGGTACTCCAAGGGAGAATTCAGAATTCTCAGCTGGTACGGGAATGGAACCCAGGCTGCTGGCTTTGTTCTGCATCACAAAGCTGCCCAGCCCTCAATGGCGTTATGAAGTGATCTGCCAAGCCAGTTTTGCAAGGGATGGGTAGTAAACATCCTGAAAATTAATGATTTAAAAAGCTGTTCATAAATGATTCTGTGTCAGTCACCACACTCTGTTTCATTGAGAGCGAGAGCTACTACAATCCCCAGTGCCTGTAGGTAAAATAACTTGATTCAACCAGGTGGATTGCTTTTCCAGTGGACCGTACTGGAAGTGCACAAACATAGAGTTTGAGTGGGATGACAATGGGGTGAGCTGTGATACCATACAGCCAATAGTTTTCCCATTTGCCCAATCTGGACTCTCCATTGGCAGCGAGATGGCCACATGGTGCGCTGCTGAGGAACCTTCGCAGCCTCTTGACATTTCAGAGAAGGCTGGGACACTCTCTTGCTAGGAGGCAGGCAATGTGAAATCCGTCTAACCACTGGAAATGGGAGCATTTGAAATTAAGTAAATATTTTCGGTTGGGAATTCCTCTGTCAGTTGGACAGCAAGACGGAAGCCATTCCATCCTCTTAACTTGACGTGGACTCTTGAATATCAATTCATTTCATCATCTCTCCCATTCTTTCTCTAATCCCTGCAACTATTTGTCCTTTAAATATTTATCCAATTCCTTTTGAAGGCTCTTAATGAATCTGTATTGGCCACTGTCAGGCAGTGCATTCCAAATTCTACCCACTTGCAAAGAAAATTCCTCTTGGCTCTTCTGGGTTTTCTGCCAATCATCTTAAACCTCTACCCAGAATCTCTTGACCTTTCAATTTATTTTTATTTACTCTGGATAAACCTTTCATGATTTTAAACATTTCTATAAAATCGCTTCTGAGCCTTAAATAAAAGTTCAAGTCATATTTTGACTCAACATTAATTCTGTTTCTTTCTCCACAGATGCTGACAGTTCTGCTGAGTATTTCCAGCATTTTCTGTTTTGATTTCTCTTCTTGGCTTTCCCTGCCCCAAGGAGATAGTTGCAACTTCTCCAGTCTAATCGCATGACTGTAATCCGCTATTCTCACGACTATCCAGTGAACGTCTTCTGTACCCACTTCAAAGGCTTTGCATCCTTCCTGAAGTGTGGCGCACAGAACTGAACACATTACTCCAGCTGGGCATGAATTATAGGTTTATATAGGCTTGGCACAACTTTTTGACTTTTGGCATCTGTGGACTGAATTTCAACATGCAAGGTGTGGGGGGCAATGGTGGTGGGGGAGGTGGGGGGGAGTGTCAATCCTTGTGAGGGATTAAATTCTGGAAAATACTGGTGCGTCGGAAACCCGGGATTGGCCCATTCACTCCTGCCTTTAACCATTCCATGTTTGGAAGTGTGAGGGAGAGTCTGAGGTTTAAATATATAAAAGAAAAAATGTCTGAGGATTTAACGCAGCATTCTGGCTTTAACAGCAAAGAGCACGGTTTTCCCAAGCAGTGTGGAACTTGGGGTGAACAAGGCGAGAGCACAGTGGAAATTCATGGCTCTGTGAAAGTGACAGGCTGGGAAGCCTTTAAGTATTGAAACAGGACAGCTGCTTCCTTGCTGAAGTGCAAGTCTTTTACTCACAGGATTAGTTCTGCATGTCGGTTTTCACAGCTTCATAGCTGATTTCTAGCATTTTGGAAGCTATTTTGCCATCTTGGGCTTCACTGATTTAGATCTGCATCTTCCTGTTTCACTACCTTCACTGCAGCATGGGAGCAATTTATACAAAATGTGACAGGAGAATGGTCGCCCTTAACAGCACACTCTCTTGTTGGTTATGCAAGGTCATTCATAAAGAGCAAGAAAGCCAATCATTGCCATAAAGCTATATGTATACAGGATTTTTTTTTAATCCACTCTGACTATAGAAGTTTATAAATGGCTCCAATTTACTTTTGACAGCAGTGACCTGAAAGTGACAGGCCATGTTTTTTTAATTTAGAGTACCCAATTCATTTTTTCCAATTAAGGTGCAATTTAGTGTGGCCAATCCACCTACCCTGCACATCTTTGGGTTTGGGGGGAGATGGGGGGGGGGGGGGGGGGTTGGCGGAACCCACAACACGGGAGAATGTGCAAACTCCACATGGACAGTGACAGAGGGCCGGGTTCGAATGCCATTAGGCAGCAGTGCTAACCACAGCTCCACCATACTGCCCGTGACAGGCCAAGTTAGCACCCAACATCACTAGACCTTGAACCAGGCAATGGCGTGCATGCACGTGTGTGAGTGTTAGGACCGCGATCAATGAACCTTGATGTCCGATGTCCAACAGATGTTACGGTGCATACCGAAGGTCAACAAACTAATGTTTGCTTATGCTTATGATGTGAGATCATGCTTCACACCAATGATCTCAAAACAATATTTGACACCTGAGACACATCGCAACCGAAAGCTTGACTGAAGTAGTAGGGAATTCATAGACATGCAGCCCATCATGTCTGTGCCGTCCATCAAGCACCTATCTATTAAAAACCCATTTTCCAGCACTTGCCCATAGTCTTGTATGCTATGGTGTTAGTGGTCATCTCAATGCTTTTTAATTGATGAGGGTTTCCGCCTCAACCCACCCTTTCAGGCAGTGAGTTCCAGATTCCCACCACCATCTGGGTGAAGACGTTTTCCCTCAAGTCCCCTCCAAATCTCCTGCTCCTTTCCTGAAATCTGTGTTCCCTGGTTATTGACCCTTCTTCTAAGGGGAAATATTTCTTCGTTTCTACCCTATTTATGTCCCTCATAATTTTCTTCACATCAATTGGATCACCCCTCAACCTTCACTGCTCCAAAACAACCCCAGCCTAGCCAGCCTCTCTTCATAGCTGAAAATCTCCAACCCAGGCAACATCTTGGCGAATCTCCTCTGCACACTTTCTAGTGCAATTGCGTCCTTCCTATCGTGTGGCAACCACAACTGCGCACAGTACTCCAGCTGTGGCCTAATGCATATTTTCTACTGCTCCATCATAACCTCCCTGCTCTTATATTCTATGCCTCAGCTAATAAAGACATGGATGCCATATGCCTTTAAACTTTATTTTAATCCCATCCTTAAAGTTACAAAGCCAATGTGCAGAGTGGGCAGGGAAATCATGCCTTACTCCAAAAACCAATTCAAATTTAAACTGAACCCAATCGTGATCTCTACAAGAGAAACATACAAGATAAGGCACTGCTCCTCATCTTAAGCTAAATCTTAGCTAAAAGGTCGAAGGTCGAGAAGTAATCCCATATGCCTTCTTAACCACAACCACGTTATCTACCTGTACTGCTGCCTTCAGGAAGCTTTGGTCATGAACCCCTAGGTCCCTCTGGCCCTCTGTACTTCCTAGCGTCATACCATTTGTTGTATACCCCCTTGCCTTGTTAGTCCTCCCAAATGCATCACCTCATACTTTTCGGGGTTAAATTCCATCTGCCACTGTTCTGCCCATCTGACCGACCTGTCTATATCATCCTGCAATCTAGGGCTTCTCAACCTCGCTACTTACCATACCACCATTTTTCATGTCAACTGCGACCCTACTGGTCACACCTCCTAAAGAAGAGAGAGTAGGGGAGGGAGACAATTTCAGAGGTGAGGCCATAGACAGCCAAAGAAAGGTATTACCACTAATGGGGTATACACTGGGGATGCATAAAACCTCAGAATTAGAGAGGTGGAGATCTCAAAAGGTTGTAGGGCTGGAGAAGTTAACAGAGATAGAGAAAGGCAAGGCCATGTTGAAGATTTGAAAGCCAATATGGGAGCAATAAAATCAAGGTATAATTTTAAAAGGGGTGCAAGAAGAGAGAGACCTGTGGTTGTAAAGTGCATAACTCATTTGAAGATGGAAGGACAGGTTAGCAAAGCAATTAATATAAAGCATGTATACCATCCTGAGCAATGAGAGGCATGCAGAACAAAAGCAAGGCGTTGTGCTAAATCTCTATGATTTTTTATTTATTTATTTAAAAAAAAATTTGTACCCAATTATTTTTTTCCAATTAAGGGGCAATTTAGCATGGCCAATCCACCTAGGCTGAACATCTTTTGGGTTGTGGGGGACGAAACCCACGCAAACGGGGGAAGAATGTGCAAACTCCACACAGACAGTGACTCAGAGCCAGGATCGAACCTGGGACCTCGGCGACATGAGGCTGCAGGGCTAACCCAATTTCTACATGATTTTGACCCTAGTTGGAGTGTGCACCATTCTGGGCAGCACACGTCAGGAAAGATATGGAGGCTTTGTAGAGGATTTACTGGAATGGTCTCTGAGATGAGAGATTACAGTTCAGTGGATACGCTAGAAAAGTTGCCATTGTTCCGTTTTAGAACAAAGGAAGTTAAGAGGAGACTTGATAGAGGTGTTTAACGTAATGAGGTTAGGTACAGCAATTAAATAATCTGTTTCTTGTATATAAATGATCGATAACCAAAGGGCAAAGATCTAAGTTTTTTTTAAAATTTAGAGTGCCCAATTCATTTTTTCCAATTAAGGGGCAATTTAGTGTGGCCAACCCACCTACCCTGCACATCTTTTGGGTTGTGGGGGCGTTTCGCAGACACAGATACTGGGAGAATGTGCAAAAACCACACAGACAGTGACCCAGATCCAGGGTCGAACCTGGGACCTTGGTGCCGTGAGGCTGTAGTGCTGACTACTGCGCCACCGTGCTGCCCTCGGCAAAGGTGGTTGGCACTAAAATGGAGGTGATATGAGGTAAAAAGTTGCGAGTGGTCAAAATTTGGAAAGTACTGCCTAATAGGGTGATGGATGTAGATAAAAAGTAATTGTATGAATACTTGAAGGAGAAACAATTGCAGGAACATGTAGAAAGTTAATGGGGGGGGGGGGGGGGGAGATTTAAGAGTACCCAATTAGGTTTTTCCAATTAAGGGGCAATTTAGTGTGGCCAATCCACCTATCCTGCACATCTTTGGGTCGTGGGGGCGAAACCCACGCAAACACAGGGAGAATGTGCAAACTCCACACGGACAGTGACCCAGAGCCAGGATTGAACCTGGGACCTTGGTGCCATGAGGCAGCTGTGCTAACCACTGTGCCACCATGCTGCCCCTAGAGGGGGAAGATTAACTGAATTGCTGTTCAATCAAGCCAGCATAGTCATAATGGGTCGAATAGCTTCCTTTTATGCTGCACCATGATTCAATGTCATTGCTGGACTGGGAGTCAATGTAGGTCAATAAGGGTAGCGCAGTGGGTTAGCACTGTTGCCTCACGGGCGCCAAGGTCTCGGGTTCGATCCTGGCTCTGGGTCACTGTCCATGTAGAGTTTACACGTTCTCCCCGTGTTTGTGTGGGTTTTGCCCCCACAAGCCAAAGATATGCAGGATAAGTGGATTGGCCACGCTAAATTGCCTCTTAATTGGAAAAAATGAATTGAAATGAAAATGGCTTATCGTCACAAGTAGGCTTCAAATGAAGTTACTGTGAAAAGCGCCTAGTCGCCACATTCCGGTGCCTGTTCGGGGAGGCTGGTATGGGAATTGAACCTTGCTGCTGGCCTGCCTTGGTCTGCTTTAAAAGCCAGCTCTTTAGCCCTGTGCTAAATCAGCCCCTGGTACTCTACATTTTTTTAAATGTAGGTCATAAACATTGGAGTAATGGGTCAATGCGTCTAGGTTCTGTTCACCCATGACTGTAAAGAGTACTATAGTGACCACAGCAGCCTCTTCATTGACCTTCTCATCTATACTGCCTCAGGATTTTATTTCATAACTCAAAATAATTATTGTTTTTTTTTGTTACTGTTCAAATGCCAGCTCCACAGCTCCTTTTTTGGTTGAGGTGGGCTGTCCTGCAAGAACATGTTACGTTTTGACACGTCTGCAAATGCCGAGGCAATGGGAAATTCATAACTGCGAGTTGGTTAAGGATCAGTGGATGATTCTTGCTGGCCTCTCCTTAAGTGATGGAGAATTCGCCTCACAATTGGCTAGAGTTAGTTTGATTTGCGCTCAGCCATCAAGGTGGCTGACCTATCTAAACAGAGTTAAAGATCTAATGGTTGAGTTTTTTAAGAATGTGCAGACATGTTGAGGTACTTTTTTTTTTCAAACCGATTGATCAATCTGCATGTCACTCAATAGGCGCCTAGTGTAGCCCATGCGCTATTCTTCTCCCACTGCTGTTAGGAAACAAGACATGTATATATCTGTGCCTGTGAGTGAGTGACTGTGCGGGTGTGTCTGTGAATGAGAAAGGGTTGAAAACTGTTTGCGAGTGCTGTCGGTGTTCGGTATGTCTATAAGAGTGTGGGTGTGTGTGAGCGAGCGTGTGCCCAAGTTTGGGCCTGTGCAAATGTGCAGGCAGACTGATGAGCATTCAAGTGAGGTCTACAGTGTCAGTTGTAAACCAACAAAAACTGGTTTACTTTTTTATATAGCTGATACTTGAATAGACAGAGGGAGGCTCAGGGGCTTTCCAACTGGCTGATGAAACACTGCGAAACAAAATCTAACTAAGAACTCCACAATATTTCTGGTGGCCTATAAATTCACTTTACTCACTAATGAAGCTCTGAAACTAGTGGGCATTAAGTTTCAGAAGCGGGTTCTCTTCTCCTCTACCTGGCTTCCATTCTGGACTTCCCTTGCCTGATAGGGGTCATTTTAACGTTTGTGAATCGGCTGCCCATTTTTCATTCTCCCCAGGTTTTCATTCCAGACATCAAGTACAAAATGGTTATAGTTCAGGTTAATCAGGAGAGAAGGGCCAGAGAACTTGCCTTTTAAATTTGATCTTGTCAATTTGAAAGGACAGTCGGATGAATTTCTGTATAGATAATAAATGTCTCATATGTTCTAGGATATTTATTGGAGGGTAGAAAACATTGGAGCCATTTGCAAGTACAGCTGAAGGATTTAAGAGATCTCGGTGAAAGCGTCAGTCAGCATCTCGCGAGTTTATACATTGACCTGTCCATCATGTATTGAGCTTGTCGCCCTATGCTGAGCTTCCCATGCTTGAGGCAACCCTGGCTGATCGGGAAAAGACACAATCTTGCTTTAATAATTTTGTAAGATCATAAAAGGCAGCACCGTAGCACAGTGGTTAGCACTGTTGCTTCACAGTGCCAGGGACCCAGGTTCGATTCCTGGCTTGGGTCACTGTCTATGCGGACACGCGTTCTCCCCTTGTCTGCATGGGTTTCCTCCGGGTGCTCCGGTTTCCTCCCACAAGTCCCGAAAGACGTGCTTGTTTGGCGAATTGGACATTTTGAATTCTCCCTCAGTGTACCCGAATAGTGTGGCGACTTGGGGATTTTCACAGTAACTTCATTACAGTGTTAGTGTAAGCCTACTTGTGACACCAATAAAGATTAAGATTATTAAAAGTGTATAATCTTCAAAGAAACTTCGTTTATTTACAATGACTATTATGCACATCACACGGAAGATCCCAAATCAGTCTGCCTTGCCGGTGCCTAACTGGCTGGCTTTATATGTCATAGGTCCCCCACCCCTTAATGGGGGAGGTCTTATTCTGCAAGGTTCATGGGGAAGCTAATTGTTCCCACCCCGTAAGATACTTGTGGGTCATAACAAATTAGGTGTTCCTTGCACTATAAGAAAGAGCTGGACACGGAGTGTTAAAATAAGACATTTTGAGAGAAGAAACTGAAAGTGTGACCAAAATAAAATGTTTTAGGAAGACTTTGAAATCAGCGATGGAGAACTGACAGCAAAGTGGCTTTGGACAAGAATGAACTCTTCTCCACTATGTTGCTGGAATGGGGGAAAGCAGAAGTGTGTGTGCATCGGCAACACTGCCAAAAGACGCTTGGTGTGTTCTTTCTCCGGCCATGTCAAAAAAAAATTAGTGAAATCCATTTGCACAGCTCTCCTGTGTGAGATCCACAACATTGAATAGAAAGTGGACAAGTTCAGTTCACACACTACTTGCAGTTTGCTTGGCCGTGGATGTGTGGTTTTTTTTAAGTCGCACCATTCACAATAAATCTTATGACCTTAAAAGGCAATGCATGTTTGAAAATTCTTCCCGTCCTCCCACATAGGATGATGTCAGTGGAGACTTGGAGTGAGCTTCCCACATGAGAACTGGAATTTGCTGTGTGTTTTGGAGTCTGGCGTTTGTGTGACTCAGCAGGGAATGGAATAATTATCTCGGACTGAAGTCACCCTCGCTCACAAGCTGTGGAAGGGAAAACTGCTGCAGAGGGCTGAGGGGTGCAGTTAGAAGGAGGAAGGATTTGAGAAATTCAGGCAGTTGACCTGGAACTCAAATTATCTACATCCCTTGTACAAACATCAGGGGCGGAATTTTATATTCCTCACTGGTGGGTTTGCAAGGCCATTAAAATTCCACGGATGGCCTTCTTACTGGCTTCCTGCCTGTCCCGATCATCACAATTTTATAGTTGATGGGCGAGGTCTCATTCAGCCTGCCCACCCCTGCCCCAATTCAGGCCCATGAGTGGCCAATTAACGACCACTTCCTGCCCAGTCTCCCTTTTTCAGGCTGGCAGAAGGAGTTCAGGTGCCATCTTAAAAATACTGGCCTGTAATTCGAGGTCAGAAAGCTGACTGATCTTCTCCTCCTGGTCACTCACAAATGTTGTTTTAGTTGTGACATTATCATAAATATGAGAACTGCAAGGATTAATGAAATGTCTAGATCAGCCACTGGAGGGATCTAGAATTACAAGTATATAAGACATTAATGCTAAGCCTTGGGGGGTGCGGAGGGTGGGGTGGGTGGGGGGGGGGGGGGGGAAGAGAGAGAAGTGAAGGAGATAGCCAGAGTACAGACTGAAGGAAAGATAGTGTGAGTGAGAGCAGATCATAGTTTATAATGGTGTAGAGACTAGTGTAGATTATACGTTAACTATCAACTGTTCATTATCAACTGTGTATGGAGTAAATGTCAAATCCAAATTAATGGTGTTAATAAATTTTTAGCTTTGTTTCTAAAGCTATTTTGTGGTCTTTGAACACTATGCCAATTTAGCAACACAAAGAACACTACATTAGTTGAACACTACATTAGTTGTATGTTTTTTTTTAAGACCTGATGTAGCCAGGGAGACCTTGATTCAAAAATAATGCCTTTTAGTTGGAGTGACTTGAAAATGGTGAAATACAATTTTTTTTTTAGTGCAGGTTTCATTGTCTTACACAATAAAATTAGAAAGTGGTGAAAGGCACTTGATGCTCATGCTGATTACTCCATCAGGATGTAGCAACTGCAGTGAGCTCCTGCTTTTGCAATATGCTGTTCAGAATACAGGCACTTATTTTGGGTGCACTGAACCAAATTTTCTTTTTTATAACTGGCTCCTGTACCTTTTTGAAGTAAATAATTCCTGACATCCCCACCCCTCTCTCTCTGTACTCCCCAAAATCCAGTCTGCTCAAATTTATTATTTAATAAATTTGTTACTAAACTGTTCTCTGGCAAGAAGTTAACTGCTTCAACAAGCCCAGAAACATCAGTTTATAACTTTTTTTTAATTGGAAGGGGTAAAACTGGCTATCTAGTCACTCGTGCTGTTCCACAAATTGATACCACATGTCCTGCTGTACAGTGATTCCACTTTTGAAAGTATCTCATTGGCAAGAGAGCATATTGGGACATCATGAGATCATGACGGCCCCTATGTCCTCTAATTAAAATTAATGGAAAATATGGACAAGGGTAATGTCGTAGATGCCATCTGCTTCAGTTTTCAAAAGGCTTTTGAGGTACTACACAATAAGCTCCTGACAAAAGGTTGGGGCACATGGAACCAGAAGACAAATAGTTGAATGAATAGGTTTAACAAAGAGTTGGGATAACAGGTGGTTATTCACATCGGAGAACAGCTGACAGTGGTGTTTCCCGAGGATATGGCTGGTTGAGTTTAGAAACTGAACTCAACCAGCCATATAAAAGGGTGGCACGGTGATGCAGTGGTTAGCACTGCTGCCTCATGGCGGCGAGGACCCGGGTTCGATCCAGGCTCTGGGTCACTGTCCATGTTGAGTTTTCACATTCACCCCCACAACCCAAAATTGTGAAGGTGGGTGGATTGACCACACTAAAAATTGCCTCTTAATTGGAAAAAAAAATTAAACCATTTTTAACCAGCCATTTAAATAATGTGGCTACAAGAGCAGCTGAGAGGCTTGAAATTCTGTGGAGTGTAACCCACCTCCTGACTCCCCAAAGCCCATCCATCATCTACAGGGCACAAGTCAGGAGTGTTTTGTAATGCTCTGTACTTGCCTGGATGATTGCAGCTCCAACAATGGTCAAGGCCATCCATTACACAACAATCTGCTTGATTGGCCCCCAATCTACTACCTTCATACCATTTGCTCCCTCTGAGTCTGATGCACAGTGGCAGCAGTGTGTACAATATACAAGATGCACTGCAGCAACTCACCAAGGCCCCTTCGACAGCGCCTTCCAAACACATGACGTCTACCAACGAGAAGGGCAACGGCAGCAGATACCTATATTGGCGGGCTATTAGCAGATGCCGTAAGGTGGGTCTTTGTCTGCCCTGTTCACTGAGTGTGATATCAGAGAACCCAAAGAGGGGTGGGGAAATGAAAATTTGTGATGTGCAAATGAACAATTTGTGAATAAGCACGTGTAATTAGTGAATTTACACTTCCAGCATAAAAATAACCCAAGGGAATTGTTGTGCGGGAAAGATTAAATTGTAAATGTAGGTTCAAAATTTAGTAAATTAACAGCAAGTAAGGAAGTCAAGAGTACCTTTTCATCCAGTAACATAATAGTCCAATCGAATAAGTTAGCAGAGGAACTTATAGTGAGAGGCAATTGGCTGCTTTCTAGAGGGAGATAAGGAAAGAAGAGAATATTGACCAGATGCAGGCAGGTGGAGTTGTGGTATATTAAAGTGATGATGGTTTTGTTCGGTTTGATAGCCCCCTTTCCTATTAATAAAATTGTGGTGGGACTGAGCAGCCACTCCTAATAGAAAGAAACCGGTTATAACCTTAAATAGGCAAGTCAGCGGTGTGATGATAAGATCACAAGCGTTCGATAGACTGGTTCAGTACTGGGGGAGGGATGCCAGAAGACTATCAAAGCAGGTTCCTGTTGTGACGAAATGTGAGTGTACACCTGGTGACACGCACTGTAGTATTTGAGTAAGTTTCATATTCTTATCTGCTTTTATGCGGTTGCTGCCTCCGACCCACTCCTCCCACCTCAGCAGACCAATTTAATTGGTTGGCATTGTCACACTATAGGATGCAAGCTGTTTTAATGGGTGGAGGTAGCAGTAAATGATTATCAATTTGTTAATCAAGTGCTTTGGTTTAGCCCTTTCCTAACTTGTTCTAAGAGGCAGCACTGTATTTTACTTGGATGGCTGACGCTGCCATTGCAGTTAATGGCTATTTGTATTCGGCATTGAATGTAATTGGCCAGAAAGCCAGCAACTTGCAAAAGCCTCGCACGATCTGATGATCTTGTGGATACAGTAGGATATCCTAATCGGCCTTCGAGATTTGGGGGGATAAAATGTGACCATGTTTGGTCAATGTGGCGTGTTGGAGGTGAATGGAATATGGCACACCGGAATATCACTCAATCTCTTAGAATCATAGAATTTACAGTGCAGAAGGAGGCCATTCGGCCCATCGAGTCTGCACCGGCCCTTAGAAAGAGCATCCCATTTAAGCCCACCTCCACCCTATCCCCTTAACCCAGTAAGTCCATCCAACCTTACTTGAACAGCAAGGGCAATTTAGCATGGCCAATCCACCTAACCCGCACATCTTTGGACTGTGGGAGGAAACCGGAGCACCCAGAGGAAACCCACGCAGACACAGGGGGAAAAAGTGAAGACTCCGCACAGACAATGACCCAATGTGGGAATCAAACCTGGAACCCTGGAGCTGTGAAGCTACAGAGCTAACCACTGTGCTGCTGTGCCACCCGCCTTAAATTTCATTAAGAAATTTAGATAATAGGTCTGGATCCATTTGTGCTGGACACCAAAAGCACTGGAAAAAGTAGGAAAGAGAGTGTGGTACATCAAACAGTAGCTAGTTGGTGCTGCACTTAAGTTTTAAAAGAACTTTTGGAGATGTAGCAAGATTGGAAGGTGTGCTGAATTTGAAAGACCAAGTTGAAGCAGATGATGCAATGAGTTTTTGATTTCAACACAATTTCTGTAAAAATATAATGTTGGGTTACCACATTCAGCTGCTGAACTGTGAAAATTATTCATTAGTACAATTACATATTTTAGTCTGTCTGAGCTCAAACAGTGTCTGGGAATTAATATAACATTATAGTGAAGTTAATGGTGGTAGGAGCAATTTGAGATGTCGAATTATGAGTGTACACATATGAAAGGCTTCAGGGCAGCGTTTTTTTTCTCCTGGTATATAATGGTGCTAAATGGTAAATACAACCTGCTGACAACACTGTAATGGGAGTCAACTCGTCCATTGGTAATCTCCATGGGAACATGGCCAGAAGCCAATGCAAACTTTTGCTGCTCTCTAGTTGTGTTTGCGAGCTGGTGCTGAAGTCCTGTCGAGTGCAATTTATGGTTTAAAAAGAACATTTTTCCTGAAAATATGTCATTCACCATAATCTATCCACTCCCATTTAACCTCTTTTATTTTCCTGCCCATGTCTTTTTTAAAAAAAAGTTATTTTTCTGCTTTGAAGATTTCTTCCTCAGCCTACTGTGCAGTTTAACTGTCTAGACCCTATGAGTCTTCCTCTCTTCTCCCTTTCAGATGCTACCCAAATTCTACCTCCCTTGATCAGTCCTGATATTTCAACGTTTTAACTCCGCGCCAATTGTTACCGCTCCTTTGAAGTGCCGTGGGATGTTTTGCCATGTTAAAGGTGCTATATAAATGTATGTTGTTGGGTGCTGCCAAACACTTCTTTCTCAGATCACGGAAAACCATGAGACTGACCTCGATTGACTTTGTGTCTGATTAGGTGGCCTATCTTATGAATCTATGACCGTCTCATTCGTACAGTCAGTACTTTACCCCCTTCTCTTAGTGAGATTACCTGTCCGCCCTTCCCTGGAATAGACAAGGTGCACATAGTGTGAAGGTGATAGAAGCCAACCAGTTGATGAAGCATGCAAGTAACCTAGACCCACCATGTGGAGTGCGGACTGACCTTAATTTCTTTCCACTTGTTCAAAAGCCCCTGGGGTAAGAGTCAGCTGCAGCAAACATACAGAGTTGGTGCACTGACTAACTCGATCGGAAATGTTTTCTAAGAAAAATAAAAGAAGTTATGAAGCAATATTCTTCTGCCAAATGTCAGTAACAATCTGAAAGTTGGGTATATCCAATTCCTCTTTGGTTTGAAAAATAATTCTATGTTTGTTTACAACATGGGCTTCATTGCATTACCGTAGTACTTTGTTTCCCCAATGCTGCATTTGCTTGGTTACTGAATCACAGAACCCTTGTATCTAGCCCCCCTCCCCTCCTAGTCTCCCGTAGTTGAGCAACTATTCCATCAATATTGAAAACCAGGTGGAGGTGTTATGCAGATGCTAAAAATCTGAAATAAAAACAGAAAATTGCAGGGAACATTCTGGACTGGTAGTGTATGTGGAGAGAGGAACAGGATTAATGTTTTGAGTCCAATATGACTTTTCTTTGCAACTGGAGGGAGGTAAAGGGATGGACCTTATGCTGTTGGAAAAAGTGGGGAGGAGCAGGCGGAGCAAAATAGAAGGCCTGGGATAGATTGGCAGGCAGGAGAGCAAATCTCAGGAGGCAATCCCAAGTGGCACGGTGGCACAGTGGTTTGATTCCCGGCTTGGTCACTGTCTGTACAGAATTGAACGTTCTTAATTCTCCCTCAGTGTGCCCAAACAGGCGCCTGAGTGTGGCGATTAGGGTTTTTTTTCACAGTAACTTCATTGCAGTGTCTTTTTTTCTATAAATTTAGAATACCCAATTCATTTTTTCCAATTAAGGAGCAATTTAGCGTGGCCAATCCACCTACCCTGCACATCTTCGGGTTGTGGGGGCGAAACCCACGCAGACACGGGGAGAATGTGCAAACTCCACACGGACAGTGACCCAGAGCCGGGACCGAACCTGGGACCTCGGTGCCATGAGGCAGCAGTGCTAACCACTGTGCCGCCCTTTCATTGCAGTGTTAATGTACGTCTACTTGTGACAATAATAAAGATTATTATAAATGGAAAGCAATGATAGTGAAGATGATGAAAGGGACAAACTGAAATCCTGTTGAAGACAAGAGCAAAACGTTGAGGTAGGCATTCCTAGAAGAAAAGTGTCAGTGAATTGAGGAGGTGGGGTGCAGTGATATTGTTGTTTGACTCGTAAATCAGAGACCCACGGTATTGCTCTGGGAACCCGGGTTCAATTGATGATGATGATGATGAGGCTGAGCAGCGACAGAGAAGAAAAGGAAGCAAATCCTGCACTCTGGATATCGCTACCTCATGGGATATTCCACCCAAAGATCTGTCAGAGGGAATTGGACCGTTCAGTCACATGAAGACCCATGGGAGAAACCTGTGACCATGAATAGATCTCATCCTCAAGTCAAACATATGGACATAAGAATTAAGAGTAAGACCCTTGAGCCTTCTCCCGCATTCAATATGCTCCTGGCTGATCTGACTGTATCTTCAACCCCTCATTCCTGCCCACCCCGATAACCTTCACCCCTTGATAAACAAGAATCTATCTCACGCTGCCTTAAAATATTTAAAGATTCTGCTTCCACTGCCTTTTGAGGAGGAGACAAACGACTTTCGAGAGAAAACATTTCTCCTCATCTCTGTCTTAAACGGGCGGTGACCCCTAGTTCTAGATTCTCCAACAGGATGAAACATCCTCTCCGCATCCATCCTGTCAATACCCCATAGCATCTTAAGAGATTTCTGTCATGTTGCTTCTTAGGCTTCTAAACTCTGGTGGATACTGACCTGATCTTTTACCTCAGAGTCAACCCACCCATTCCTGGGATTAGTCTAGTCAACTTTCTCTGAACTGCATTTACATCTTTCCTTTAAATAAGGAGAACAATGCTGTGCACAATACTCCAGATCTCACCAATGTCCTTTACAGCGGAAACATAACCTACCTACTTTTGTGATCAGTTCCACTCGCAATAAATGATGACGTTCTATTAGATTTCCTAATTGCTGTACCTGTGTAGTAACCTTTTGTGATTCATGCTCCAGGTCATCCAGATCCCTCTGCACCTTGGAGCTCTGCAATCTCTTAATATTTAGATAATATTCTCCCCTTTTATTCTTCCCACCAAACTGGACAATTTCACATTTTCCCACATTCTATTGTATTGTCCACTCTCTTAACATACCTATAATCCCTTTGTAGCCTCCTTACGTCATCTTCACAATTTACCTTCCGACCTTTCTTTGTGTCAACAGCAAATTTAGCAGCCGTAGCTTCAGTCCCTTCATCCCAGTCATTTATATAAATTGTAAAAATTAAGGGACAACCAACAAGTAATGACTAGATGTGGGGCTGGGGAACCTGTCTAAGATGGAACCAGCTGTTCCATTCTTGGCCAGTTGTCAGGATTCACACACTATTAGTGGAAACATTCTGTCCATCCTTCCCTAGCTTATATCAGCTGTGTCCTTGTCCCCTTTCCTGGGCCGTGTCCCAAGACTGAGGACCCTGTGAAATTGGAATTTAAAAAATGAAGGGGAGTGTTCTTGCTCGTTGGTGCTGTTTGATTCACCTTTGTGTGATTTCATTCTTAATTTGATTGCCAATAAGTGCTGCAGAGTTTGACAGACTTGTTCCAAAAGGGTACAGGATCTGTGATAAGGTTGGAACTGAAAGGGGTGTAGAAGAGAGTGAACTGGAATAAGTCTTCCAATTTTGACCTTGTAAGTCACTGGGAATGTAAAAATACTTTTGAGAAAGTGTTGGGGTATCGGTGGTCAATAGATTTCTCATTGGCTAATATATCTCCAGGCAACAAGTAACTAGGTAAAGCTCTTATTTTTGAATTTCTGGTTTGAAGGGAGACATTTCCACAGGCAGAAGAATTGCTGGGCGAAGCCTTGCTGGTAGTATTCAAAGTCGAATATTTGGAGTGAGATAGTATATCTTGGTGTATATGAGGAGACGGTGGTGTAATGGTACTGCTGCTGGACTAGTAATCCAGAAACCTAGAATCATGCTCTGGGGACCTAGGTTCAAATCCCACCACGATGGGATGCAGTTAGCGAAATGTGAATTCAATAAAAATCTGGAATTAAATGTCTAAATATGACCACGAAATAATTGTCAAATGGTTCACTAATGTCCTTTAGGGAAGCAAATCTTTTGTCCTTACCTGGTCTGGCCTACTTGTGACTCCAGATGCACAGCAATGTGGTTGATGCTTAAATGCCCTTGGGGATGGGCAATAAATCGATGCCCACATCCCATGAACGAATTTTGTTGCAGCTACAGAAACTAGTTTTCCTAGTGGAATATGGAAATCAGACTTGAATGATAGCAATTTGAATACTTACTTGTCTGTAGAGTTAGATCCATCATGTTTCCCTTTTTATTTATGATTAAATATTTGTTCATGAGATGTGAGCGTTAATGCTAAGCCATCATTTGTTGCCCTTATTGCCCTCGAGAAGGTGGTGATGAGTCACCTTCTTGAACCTCTGCAGTCCATGTGATCTAGGTACAACCAGAGTCCTGTTGGGGGGGGGGAGTTCTGGAGTTTTGACCCAGTGACAGTGAAGGGATGGCAATAGAATTAAGAATGTGTAGCCTGGAGGGGAGCCTCCAGGTATGGTATTCTCTGTGCATCTGCTGCCCTTGTCCTTCCAGATGGTCGAAGTCAAAAGGTTTAGGAGGTGCTGGCACAGGAACTTCGGTGAGTTGTTACATTGCATCCTGTCTGCCAATGCTGGAGGGATGCCATTTCAGAAGGCTACATTGTCTGGGATGGTGCCAAGCTTCTTTGAGTGTTGTCGAAGCTGCAGTCATCCAGTGAAGTGGAGAGTATTCAAAGACACTCGTACCTTGTACGTGTGAGTGAGTTACTTCCCTCAGAACTCCCAGTTGTTGACCTGTTCTTGCAGCCTCAGTATCTATATAAGTTCAGTTCTGGTTCTGCTCATTGGCAAGTCCCAGTTTTTTCTTTTCAGCCCCAGGATGCTAATTGTGGAAGAAATTGAGGATGGCAATGCCAATAAGCATCAAGTGGAGGTGGTTAGATTCTCTCTTGGGAAGTTCGGTCTAAGTTTCTATGTACATTTAGAAATCCCAGAAAGAAGCAAGACAATGAAGGTAAGTTTTTTTTTAATAAACATTTTATTGAGGTATTTTTTTGGCAGCAGCAATATAAACAATGTACATAAAAATATTGACATAGAGCAAATACCGCCTCCCTCTCCTGCAGGTCCCACCATTACTTAACCCCCTAATCTACGCTAACCTCCCCTCCCCCTTTCTGCTGATAATTAATTCCTTGCGAAGAAGTTGATGAATGGTTGCCACCTCTGGGCAAATCCCAACAATGACCCTCTCATGGCAAACTTAATTTTCTACAGGCAGGGAAAGCTAGCCATGCCCAATAGCCAGGCCTCCGACTTCGAGGGCTTCGAGTCCCTCCATGCTAGTGATATGCGCCCCCAGGCTACCAGGGAAGCAAAGGCCAGAACATCTTCCTCTTTCTCCTCCTGGATTCCCGGATCCTGCGACGCCCTGAATATAGCCACCTCTGGATTCAATGCCACTCTTGTATTTATACCTTGGAAATGACGTCGGCAAACCCCTGCCAAAATCCCCTCAGCTTTGGACATGCCCAGAACATGTGGACATGGTTCGCTGGCCCTACCACACATTTTGCACACCTGTCCACCACCCCAAAGAATCTGCTCATCCGGGCCACCGTCATGTGAGCTTGGTGCACGACCTTGAATTGAATCAGGCTGAGCCTGGCACATGTTGCGGTCGTGTTGACTCTACTCAACGCGTCCGCCCAGAGGCCCCCCTCTATCACACCCCCCAGCTCCTCCTCCCACTTTCGCTTCAGCTCCTCGGTCTGCGTCTCCTCCGATCCCATAAGCTCCGTACATATGTCCGAAACGCTCCCCTCTCCTATCCGTCCTCTAGAAGCCACCCTATCCTGAATCCCCCTTAGCGGCAGGAGGGGAAGGTTGGTACCTGCCTACGCAGAAAGTCCCGCACCTGCGGATATCGAAATTCGTGCCCCCCCCCGCCAATGCAAACTTCTCCTCCAGCGCACTCAGCCTCGGGAAGCTCCCCTCTATAAACAAGACCCCATCCTCGCAATCCCCACTCTCCGCCAAATTCAGAAAGCCCCGTCCATCCTCACTGGGGCAAACTGGTGATTATTGCCGATTGGGGGCCAGACCATTGCTCCCACATGTCTCCTCCACTGCCCCCAGACTCTCGGGGCTGTCACCATCACTGGACTGGTGGAGTACCGTGCCGGCAGGAACTGCAGAGATGCAGTTACCAACGCCCCCAGACTGGTGCCCTTGCAAGAAGCCACCTCCTTACACACCCCTCCCCCACCAGCCACTTCCTAACCATGGCTATATTTGCCACCCAGTAATAATTGCTAAAATTCGCCAGCCCACCCTCCCCCCGACTCTGCTCGAGCATTACCCTCCTCAATCTCGGGGATTTGCCCCCCCTCCCCCCCCCCCCCCCACACACACACACACAGTCCGCAATAACTGTAACTTTATTGGCCCGCTTACAAAAGGACCTCGGGCTGAAGATGGGGAGACATTTGAAAACGAATAGGAATCTCGGGAGGACCGTCATCTTCACCGTTTGAACTCTGTCCGCCAGAGACAACAGGAGCGCGTCCTATCTCCGGAAATCCTCCTTCGTCTGATCCACCAACCGGGCAAAGTTCAATTTATGTAGCCAGTCCCAAACCCTCGCCACTTGGATACCGAGGTACCTGAAACTGTCTGCTACCGCTCTAAACGACCGTTCCCCCAGTCACCGTTCCTGACCCCTCACCTGGACCACAAACATCTTGCTCTTCCCCATATTAAGCTTATTACCGGAAAACCGGCCGAATTCCCATAAAATTCCCATAATTTCTTCCATCCCCTCCATCGGATCTGAAACATACAAAAGCAGATTGTCGGCATACAGCGAGACTCTGTGCTCCACCCCAACAGGACTAGCCCCTTCCAACGCCTCGAGGCCCTCAGAGCAATTGCCAGCGGCTCTATAGCCAGCACAAACAGCAGTGGGGAGAGGGGGCATCCCTGTCTCGTCCCCAGTTGCAGTCTAAAATATCCGAAGTCGTCCTGTTCTTCCGTACACTTGCCATAGGAGTCTGGTACAGCAACCTGATCCAGTCAATAAAGCCCCTCCCAATGAAGGTAAGTATTTATTTGGCTTTGGGGAGGGATAAGCTGGAAACTGAACAATATGATTTTTTATACAAGTACATTTGGAAGATGAATGTGATTTCTGAATGCTGCCATGTTTAAGGAGAGTCTAGCAAAGACTGAGATTCCAGAGAGAAATTAAATTACTGTTTTTCAAATCTGCTGTCTTTGTGCCCTCAGCAAAAAGCACAACCCTTGACCCTCTGTCCTTGCAAACTACTTATGGTATCTCCACCCTCCCATTCCTTTTCAAATGCCTTGACCATAAGATGTAGGAGCAGAAGTAGGCCATTAAATCCATTGAGTCTGCTCAGTCATTCAATGAGATCATGATGATTCTCTGGCCTCCCTACAGTGCGCTGTTCACTGGCGTTGGGATCTTCTGGTCCCTCTGCTGCGGACTTGCCATTGACTGCACCCCACACCACCTGGAAACCCATGGCGGGGATGTGCCATTTTGAGGAACCGGAAGATCTCACCGGTAAACAGTCAATACTGACCCTAGACTGCTCTGATATGATGATGTTCAACTCTCTTTCCCACCTTAGCCCCATAGCAGAGCGCTGTAGAGGATGACACATTATGCTCAATGCTGAGATAAACAGATTTTTAATCCGTATGGAAATCAAGGGTTATGTGGATAAGGTGAGAAAGTGGAGTTGAGAATTATCGCATCAGATCATCCATGATGTAATTGAATGGCAGAGCAGATTCAATGGGCTGAGTGGCCTACTTCTGCACCTATGTCTTGTGGCCTCATGGTACTCTAACCCTTTATTTTCTTGCTGTTTAAAAATCTGTCTATCTCAAACTTTTAAAAAATAAATTCAGAGTACCCAATTCATTTTTTTTCAATTAAGGGGCAATATAGTGTAGCCAATCCACCTAACCTGCGCAGCTTTTGGGTTGTGGTGGCGAAACTCACGCAAACACGGGGAGCATGTGCAAATTCCACACGGACAATGACCCAGAGCCAGAATCGAACCTGGAACCTCAGTGCTGTGAGACAGCAGTGCTAACCACTGCGCTGCCCTTGTCTATCTCAAACTTGAACATACTTAAACGTCCCAGTGTCTACAGCCCTCTGCGGTAAACAACTCCACAGATTCACTTGAGCATGCTCTCATCTCCCCAACCCATTCCGTTACTCCCTGAAGTCCCTGTCCAAGCCTTCATTTTTAAATTTTCACCCTTGTTTTCAGATTCCTCCATGGCCTTGTCCTCCTCTATCTCCACAGCCTCACAATCCTCCTCGGAACCTGCGCTCCTGAAATCTGACGACTTGTGCATCTCAATTGCTCTGCTATTGGTGGCTGTGCCATTAGCAGTGAGGACCATTAGCTCTGGAATTACCTCCCTAAACCCCTCTATGCCAATCTTTTCTCCTCTTTGATATTCCTTTAAATGCAACCCTTTGACTAAGCATTTGGTTATCTGCCCTGATATCTCATTACGAGGTTTCGTGTCAAATTATGTTTGGCAATATTCCAATGCAGAATCTTGGGGTGTTTCATTACAATAAGGGTGCTATGTAAATACGGTTTGTTATTCTGTTGTCTACCAAGATGTTACGGTTACTAAGAACCTGCTTGTTCAAAAAGATTACCCCTGCATCGAAGCAGTGATTGCTACCATCTAGTTTTCCTGATTTGCTGATATATAATTTGGAGGTGATTTGAGCTTTACAAGCAGCTACTTGCACTTTCTCGCCAGGAACGATCTTTTCAATAGTTTGGCATGAACAGTTCGAGGAACAGGAGACCCCCTTCAACCATTCCTCTCAGCCATATCTTTGAAAATCACCAGGTGTACCGCAGTATCCCTGTTTTTCTGAATCTTTCACTTTTCTCAGTTCTGCAGCTAATCTGGAATATATCAAGCTTGGAATGTCGGGAGTGTTACTCCTTGCTCTGTTCCTAGAGCTCTCCTGTGGTTGGATATGACATAATTTACAGCGTTACAAATATGTTGATGAATTGTCATGACAATTCAGAAATTCAAATGGCGACTTTTGTATACCTAAAGAGATGAAGAATGTATTTCAGTAACTCCACTATATTTTGGAATGGATGTGAAGAGCGCAGTAGAATATATAGAGCCATCATCTCAGTCGGTACTAAAGAGGTGTGAACAATATTTGAAGTAGAGCAGAATGTATTATATCAGTATCGTGGCCAGCATTCCTCAGTCAATCCATACCAACGCGAACAGGTAAACTGGTGCAATTTAAACTGCCTCAATGCTCCTGACTCCTCCCCCACTGCCCCTTCCTGAACAAGGCTGGCTTTCTTCATGTTCCATCTCACTCATTGACTATGTTAGTATTGTTCATATAAGAAAATCTTTTTATTGGCATTTTCAAAATTATACACATTGCTGTTCTTTTTCAATTACTGTACAATACTGAAAGGCTTGTCCTTTTATTCCCTTACATTTTTCGATGTACAGTCTTGTCGCCATCCGACTCGCCATATAGTCCTCTTCTCCTCCCCCCCCCCCCTCTCCAGCCTGCCTCTCCCTGCTGCCACTCCTCCTTATGCCCTCCCTGGTCGGTGTGGGGGGGGCAGGCAGGCAGGCAGAGAGAGAGAGAGAGAGAGAGAGAGTGTTCCCTCCATTTCTCCTTCCTCTCCCCCTTTTTAAAATCCGTGCCCCTCCTGTGGAGGCGGGGGTTGTGTGTGTTTCCCCCCCAACGTTGCTTCTTTTGTGCCTCTCCAACCCTTCCTCCTCGCCCACCCCTGTCCGGGGTTGTGCATTCCTGCGGTTCCTCCTTGACTTTCTTTCTTTTTCCTCTTTTTTTTTTTACTTTCAAGTTTTTTTTTTTATCTGCTCATTGCTGCTGGCCCCGAACAGGTTTTGAAACAGGCCGACAAATTGCCCCCATGCAGTTAGGAAGCCTTTCTCTGACCCTCAGATGGCGTATTTGTTCTTCTCCAGGTGGAGAAATTCCGAAAGATCGGCAAGCCAGTCTGCAGCTGTGGGTGGTGCTGCTGATCGCCAGCCGAGCAGGATTCTCCGGCGTGCGAGTAGGGAAGCGAAAGCTAGGGCGTCGGCCCTCTTTCCCCATGTGCAGCTCTGGCTGCTCCGATACCCTGAAGATTGCCACGTTTGGGCACGGCTTTACTCTCTCTCTCACCCCCACAACCTTGGACATTGCCTCGAAGAAGGTTGTCCCGAACCCAACAAGCTTGGGCAAGTCCAGAACATGTGGGTTTGGTTGGACGGGCCCCTCTGGCACCGTTCACATTTGACCTCCACCTCTGGGAAGAACCTGTTCATTCGGGTTCTGGTCAGGTGCGCTCTGTGCACCAATATGAGCTGCATTAGGCTTAGCCTTGTGCAGGAGGAGGTGGAGTTGGCCTTGCTCAGATCTTTGCTCCAGAGTCCCCAGCTCACGTCTGTCCCCAATTCAGCTTCCCATATCCATTTGGTCTCGTCCAGTAGTGTTCGAGCTCTGTCCAGTAGCTGTCCGTACATTTTCCCACCGAGTTCCCCTTCCTAACTGTCCATGTTCATCAGGTCCTGTAATAGTGTGGTCTCCGGAGCCCAGGGGTATTCTGCTGTCTCTTTGTGGAGGAAGTGTTTTATCTGTAGGTGCCTCATTTCCTGTCCTGTCGACAGTTCCCATTCCTCCGTCAAGTTTGTTTAGCGTCGCTAGTCTGTTTCCTATGTAGAGGTCCCGAACTGCCAACTTACCCCCGTCCTGTCTCCATTTCTTAAAGGTGGTGTCTAGCATGGCTGGAGCGAATCTGTGGTTACTGCAGATGGGAGCCATGGGGAATATCTTGGTCAACCCGAAGTGCTGTCTTAGTTGGACCCAAGTTTTCAGTCTAGCCGCTACCACTGGCCTAGATATATATTTTGTCGCCGGGGATGGAAGTGCTACTGTAGCTAGGGCCCGGAAGCCTTGCAGGAGGCCTCCTCCATCCGCACCCACTCTGAATTGGGTTCGTGCCAAAAGACGTGCTTGTTAGGTGAATAGGGCATTCTGAATTCTCCCTCGGTGTACTTGAACTGGTGCCGTAGTGTGATGACTATGGGATTTTCACAGTAATGTCATTGTAGTGTTTATTTAAGCCAACTTATGACACTAATAAAGATTATTATTATTATTTAACACTATCCTAGGCCAAGTGCAATCAGCTGTGAAGACCCCAAACTCTGGAATTCCCTCCCTAAACCCCTCTGCCTCTACGCCTCTCTTTCCTAGTGGGCAGCAGGGTAGCATGGTGGTTAGCATAAATGCTTCACAGCTCCAGGGTCCCATGTTCGATTCCCGGCTGGGTCACTGTCTGTGTGGAGTCTGCACGTCCTCCCCCTGTGTGCGTGGGTTTCCTCCGGGTGCTCCGGTTTCCTCCCACAGTCCAAAGATGTGCGGGTTAGGTGGATTGGCCATGCTAAATTGCCCGTAGTGTCCTAATAAAAAAAGTAAGGTTAAGGGGGGGGGGGTTGTTGGGTTACGGGTATAGGGTGGATACGTGGGTTTGAGTAGGGTGATCATGGCTCGGCACAACATTGAGGGCCGAAGGGCCTGTTCTGTGCTGTACTGTTCTATGTTCTATGTTCTATGTTCCTCCTCTTCAATGCTCCTTTAAATGCAACTCTTTGACTAAGCATTTGATTATCTGCTCTAATAGGTCTTTACGAGCCTCTTTACAGTGGGCAGCATGGTAGTACAGTGGTTAGCACTATTGCTTCACAGCTCCAAGGTGCCAGGTTCGATTCCCGCTTGGGTGACTGTCTGAGTGATGTCTGCACGTTCTCCCTGTGTCTGCATGAATTTCCTCTGGGTGCTCCGGTTTCCTCCCACAAGTCCCGGAAGGTGTGTTGTTAGGTGATTTGGACATTCTGAATTCTCGCTCTGTGTACCCTAACAGGCGGCGCAGTGTGGTGACTCAGGGCTTTTCACAGTAACTTCATTGCAGTGTTAATGTAAGCCGACTTGTGACACTAATAAAACTATTATTATTAGCCTCAGGGTGGCATGTGGTTGGCACTGGGACTACGGCGCTGAGGACCCGGGTTTGAATCCCGGCCCTGGGTCACTGTCCGTGTGGAGTTTACACATTCTCCCCATGTTTGCGTGGGTTTCACCCCACAACCCAAAAATGTGCAGGTAGGTAGATTGGCCTTGCTAAATTGCCCCTTCATTGGGGAAAAAAAAATAATTTTGTACTTTAAATTTATAAAAGAAAATAATAATTATTAGCCTCCGTGTTCACTTTAATCTTTTATAAATTGAAACTCGTCCTCACTTTCCGTTCCTTCATGGCCTTGCTTACCTTTCAGTTTCTTTTCCAACCTTGGCTGCCTGGGTGTGCCTTTAATCTCTCTGACACCAGCTATTTCTCATCATCAGCCTGACCATTTTTGTGGCTGGCATTTGGCCATCGCTCCCCTTTCCCTGGAAACCTCTTGCATAGATTCCCTGCCTTTCTACCTCCCTCCCTGCTTTCAGAAAGCCCCTCAAACCCCAGCTCGTTGACCGTTCGCCCTTTACCCGGCATAATCATCATTGGATTTTCCAGTTTTTCTCCAACCCGTTGTCCTCCGTTTTTCCTCCTTTGTGTGCAGCACTCCTGCGCATGAAAAACGTTACTGTGTTGCAATCTGCTGTTTTCACTTTGGTACAGTTCGTGGGATCTTGCTCTGCTCAAAAAAAAAAAGAAACACTTGAGTCAGTTGAGACAAGTGACTAAGGTGCTACAGATGACGGCTGCAGTCATCCAAACTTTTGACATATCTTTGCTCATATGATACTGTACCTCTTTTTGATATTCTATACCCATTCTGACCTCAAATGAGGAATTTGTAAATCATGAGAATTTCATGGGGGGAGGGACAGCAAACACCTGCTATAAACTATATTGCTTACTGAGCAAATGTTCTTTTCTCCTGTGGCTGCTGTAGTTGTTTCCAGTAGTTATGCTGAAGCATCTGGTGGTTTATGATGTGTCCTTGTGCCATTGGTAGGGTGTTTCTGCGGGTGATTGAGTTGATCTGTTTTTACTTCAGAAATGATTTGATCAGCTACCATGTGAGTGTGATACTGCTAGATGTGGTGAGCAGATCTGAGAGACATGTAGCCTTGTTTAAAGGCCACCAACCTCCTGTGAGTTTAAACCCTGGATGTGTTGGTCTCTGTACAGTGAGCAGAGGGGGTGAGGTAAAATAGCAGTGTTTAAATAACACGTCAACATTCTACCGACCTATTGCTTCACTTTAAATATAAGGCACACGTCATATGGGACCATCATATTGGGTACAAGAGTACAAAATTAAATTAAATATAAAGGTCCGATGAACCTCAGTGCAACTCAGTGAGATGTATGTGAAGGGAGGGGATATCTTGACAATTTGTTTTTAAGATCTCAAACTGAGCAAGGAAGTTTGGCAGAGGAAACGTCTGAGATGTGTTTGAATTGCTCTTGGCCATATTAGCTCAGTGATGTTGCATGTTATTAAAAAGTGCCAAAGTCCAAATAAGATATAATTAGCAGCTGAATACAAAATGATATGACCATTTTTTAAAAAAACCATCTGGTCCATCACACTTGCTACCAGACCCATCTCTGAAGTGTGATAATGCTAAAGAGATGGAAGAATGCTTAAACCAAATTCTAACAATCACATTGTATTCACATAGAATCATAGAATTTATAGTGCAGAAGGAGGCCATTCGGCCCATCGGGTCTGCACCAGCCCTTACAAAGAGCACCCTACTATTCCAGTATTTTGTGGCAAAACTTAATTTGCATTAAATGATTCCTTAGTCTGTTTTGTGACTTTTCAACAGCTCATTTTCATTACGGATAGGTGACACGTACGTATATTGCAGCCTCTGTGTCAGAATCTGTGGTGTGTTGAACATTGCAGTCATTGTTGAATATTCCCACTTCTGATGGAGGGTACGCCATTGGTGAAGCAGCTGAATGAACTCTTGCAGTGGCATCCCGGGACTGAGATGATTGACCTCTGTTAAGAAGGGGTAAAATTAAGATTAAGAATAAAAGAAACAATGCAAAATAGAGAATTGATTTGAGGCAGATGTCTGAAGCAACGTTGAGATGCAAATTCGCCTCTCAGTGGAAAACAAGTATTTTACATCTGTGACGAGAGAAAACAACGGGGCCACAGAGGTGGTAACTTCAAAGTGGAGCAAAGGAACTTGACATGTACCTGCCAAAAGCCAACTCCACAGGGTGAATAACATCAAAGGGAAATAAATATAGGGCATGATTCAATGGAAATGAAACAGTCCCATGTCAGGCACGTTTAGCCAGGTATTTCCTGGCGCCGCCAGAACCGAGAACAACCCCGCCATCGAACGGGACTTGACTTCTTTTCCGGGCCTTGGCGAGGAACGCCTGGCCGGTGCGGATCTGGGCATGCCGGTTAAATAGCAGGAAAGGCCCGCCCCAGGTGGCGAGTTCCCGATCACGTCGAGCATATTATTGACCCCATCAATTTCCATCGCATTAGTGAGATGGAAGTTGAATGTAACGGTCTCCCGGGAATTACCTGACTCCCCAGCGAAAATCATGCGGGCGTCGTTTAGTACTCCTCCTTAAAAACGTCAAGCTGGTGAAATGGCTTCTGAGAAGTAAGGAGGTGAGTAGCCATTTCCATTTTTCAGTATGCAACTCTGGGCACTGGAGGTGGGGGGAGGGGGGGGAAAGAGAAGAAGGGGGGGAAGAAGAAGAGGAGGAGGAGGGATACCCATAACAGGGGCAACTACAGTTGATGCCCATCTGTCCTATTAAACATTTCCAGGACAGAGCCCTGTTCTTGGTTGTGTGCTGAAAATCACTTTAGCTCCCTTTGACTGTGAGCCATCTCTAGCTTCACAGCTGAAGGCTATTGCTGATAAGGAATTGGCCTTTTTTAGTTGTGAGTAAGCTGCAGGTTATGTTTGCTGCTTGCTCCTGCTGGTTGCTGCAAAAGCCTGGAGGCTGCTGTTGCTGTTTCCTTCCTTTTCTGTAGCTGGAAAGAAGGACAATTTTTTCGAAGATACCTGGATCCTGGAACACCGTACTCAGCGGCACGTATGAGCCCTTGAAGCAAAAAACGGTGCGGGACCTGGTGCGTGTAATTCTACCACATGGACTACCTGATGATGCCATTGAAGAAATGCTTTTGCAGATTGCTGGTGTGGTGAGTGCTGCATGTCACTGCGGGTTAAACACTCTTGGAAGCCAAGGATGTTCAACTGCAGCCTGAGCTACAGTGGAATATGTGGATGCCAGGATTTGGTTCTGGTGAGATTGGGCCATGTGGGAGGGTCTGCACAGCTGCGGCTCCTGGAAGGAGAATGGCACTGATATGTGGAACAAGTGACACATTGATGGACAGATCATTTCTACAAAGTTGTGGACATGATAACACATTCTCTGGCTTACCCTCCATTTCTATTGAGGAACCTGCGAGGGATGATACCGTGTGTTTGGGTTTCTTTGTGGAAATTGGCTAATATAGTTTTGTATTGGTACCAATATGGAACGGTGACGTTTCCGTGTTGTTTAATGGTTAGCATATGTGGGGTGTTACGTAGATTTTCAAATCTTTGCTACTGTTGACCGTTTAATAAACAAAATATTATCAACTAGTTTCTCATTGGTACACGTGGCAGATCTCAGATGATGATTATTTCATAGCATTTCAATCAAACTTTGAAGTCTGAACAGTTTGCCAGAAAGCCAGCAGCCAACAATCAAACACTCAAGACTGTGGATTCAGTACTGCAGATATCCTCGTGACCAAAGAGTGTGTGTGTGGTCAGGATAGAGCACCTGGGCATGGTCTCTCTAATGTTCCTGGCAGGGGACTAGGGGCTCCGACTGTGGCCAGGGGTGAGTGTGCAGTGCGAGGTTTTCCAACACAACTGGCTCGGTGGATGGGAGAAGGTGGGAACTTTCAACAGGACCGTAAGGGTTGAGGTGGCTAGGGCGATTTGAAGGTCCAGGGGTGGAAGCCCTAACCGATTGTCGGTCTCTCTCCTCCATCATTTTTGTTTTACAAATTTAGAGTATCCAATATTTTTTTCCAATTCAGGGGCAATTTAGCATGGCCCATCCACCTACCCTGTGCATCTTTTGGGTTGTGGGAGTGAGACCACGCAGACACTTGAAGAATGTGCAAACTCCACCTGGACAGTAACCCAGGGGGAATCAAACCTGGGACCTTGGCGCCGTGAGGCAGTAGTGTTAACCACCATGCCGCCCAACCTCCATAATATTGTTTATTAATAGCTCACACAATGACAGGACAGTTCTTCACTGTGTTGTACACCATTCCTCACATTAAATCAGAAAAGGCACATACACCACAACGAACCACTCTTCCAAGTTACCCCTCTGGGTTTTGGGATACCCTCGCAGTTAACATCAGCGTGGTTCTGAACAACTCTGACAACCATGATAATCTTCCTTTGTGGTAGGTTTGACACCAACCAGTGGAGAGTTTTCTGCCTATTCAGTTTTGCTGTAGCTCGTAGATGCCACGACTGGATCAAATGCTACCTTGATGTCAAGAACAGTCACTTCCCCCCCCCTTGTTGCTTGAGTTCAACTCTTTTGTATAATATATTTGGGTTGCTGTAAAGTTTGCATCTATTAGTCACAGCAGGGTTAGTATGAAGAGTCTGTCTGAGTTCAGTTCAGTTTGCTGTGAAAAGTGAATTACAGTTTTATGGTCCTGTTGAAAAGTTGACCATTGCAGAGTTGGTTGATTAGAAAGAAAATTCCAGTTTGCTCGTTTGGTGTCCTGTGACTTGGTTTGGGTTTTTAAGGCCTTGCTGAAATCTAGATGACTAAAAGTATCTTTTTTTTCTTTAAAATTTTTTTTAGAGTATCCAATTCATTTTTTCCAATTAATGGGCAATTTAGCATGGCCAATCCACCTACCCTGCACATCTTTGGGTTGTGGGGGGCGAAACCCACGCAAACACTGGGCGAATGTGCAAACTCCACACGGACAGTGACCCAGAGCCAGGATCGAACCTGGGACCTCAGCGCCGTGAGACAGCAGGGCCAACCCACTGTGCCACCATGCTGCCCTGACTATAGGTATATTTGGTTCATGGAGCAGTCAGGTGCATCGGCTCTGAGCAGTTATTGGTCTCGACCCTTGTACCTCTGTGAGAATAGCTGTTGCCCACCCCTCCATGCTATCCATTGCTGCTCTGCAGAATTTGATTTGGTCAGATGTTACAAATGGAATGTTGCATTGTATTTCTGGTCAACATCTCCAACCACGTGAGATAAAGTAAAAGGACAGCCAAAATATTGGAGATTAACAGGAAAAGTTGGAGCCACTGGGAAAAGGAATCGGGAGTATTGAAGAGGAAAATCCTCGTGCAAGGGAGAGAGATTCTGATGGCAAAGCACAAGTGAGGGATTATGGAAACAATAATGTAGCAAGGAATATTGTGTTTAAAATGTATTTTGTGGGAGGAGGGGAAGGGCCTTTAAAAACTGGACCAACAAAGATAATTTGGTAAATTGAGCTTGTTCCACTTTTGTTCTTGTTGTTGGCCCGAAATTTTCACTTTTCTTTCACATTTTCCACTCCATTTTGTGTGACTACCTTCCTTTTACCTACTTTCTTTTTTTTTGGTGGCCAGTTTAGCTCACTTGGCTAGACAGCTGGTTTATGATGCAGAGCAAGACCAGCAGTGTGGGTTCAATTCCCGTACTGGCTGAGTTTATTCACGAAGGCTCCATCTTTTCAACCTTGCCCCGAGCCCTCCCCTCCTCACCAATGTTTAATGTGCTGACTCTCAGGTTAAATCACCACCAGTCAGCTCTCCCCCTCAAAGAAAGTAGCCTATGATCATCTGGGACTATGGCAACTTTACTTATCACTCTCTCTCTCGCTATTTTGCCTCCCACTTTTCTCCACTTTTTTGCTCTTTGCTGCCTGCTTTGTTGCCCGTTTTTGTATTTTTCTTTCCCCCCTGCCCATCCTTACTTTTCCATTTAGCGTTTTATTTTCTCAGCAACACTTTTCTGCTTCCCTGTACCTCCGGTATTTATGATGCCAAAGCAGTGAGATGCTGCCAATAGGAAAAATGGTGCTGCTGAACCAGCTGAACATTGGTGAGGAGCGGAGGGTGGGGGTGACAGGGAATGGAGGGGAGGAGCAGAGAGCAGGGGTGATAGGGGAATGGAAAGAGGAACAGAAGGTGAGAGTGAGAGTGATGGGGAGCGGAGGACAGGAGTGATGGGGAACAGAGGGAGGGAGCACAGGACGGGATGAAGGGGAGGGAAGGGAAGGAGTGGAGAAAGGGATTTACAGGGAATGGAGGGAAGAAGCAGAGGGCAGGAGTGGCAGGAAATGGAGGGAAGGAGTGGAGAGCAGGAATGATGGGGAATGGAGGGAAGGAGGGCAGGAAATGAAGGGAAGGAACGGAGAGCAGGAGTGACGGGGAAACGGAGGGAAGGAATGGAGGGTGGGAGTGGCGGAGGGCATGGAATAATGTTGATGCCACAATGTATTTGTCACAAACCTTCTGAAGTGTTGTGGAAAACCCTGATATGGTCCTTTGAACTTCTTGATCACTTCCCCTCTTTTACTTCCCCCTCCCCCATGCTGTTAATTGTTCTAACGTGTGGGAAGTCTTCTCTTAGCTCTCCTGGGACAGACCCGCATCTCACCAGGGAAATTCACCTCACAGTTTTGTGTGGGGAATGCACCTGTCACTTGTAGCATTAAGATCAGTAGGCCAGTTGGACTGCTGGAGTTTAATTTTTTTTCCAAAACCCGTGAGATTGAATTACCCTCAGCTATAGAGTGCCCTGTGAGATGAAGCCAGACGATCCCCCAGAAAGGCTGTGCCCTGGGTTGTTGTTTTGTGCCTGTGCAATGGGATCTTCCAGAGGGACGAGTGTTTGCAGATCTGACTGTGTTGTAGAATGTTTGTTTGGAATTTAGAGGGTGGATTCAGGAAAAAAATGCAAAGTTGGCAGCATGCCCCACCTGGGGAGAGGAGATGTTTTTTTGTATTCTGATGTTGCACGTCACCAAGCATGCGAGCATGTGCACACCTGAATGTGTAGATGTTGTGATGCATGTACTGAACGGGGAATGTTATGCTGTCACTATCACTGGGTGGTAGCAGCTCAATGAAAGCAGAGAGGAGGTTCTCTACCTGCTTCAAAGACTTCTTTCCTCGCCTCGCAATTAGAATTTGAACCTAGGTGTCTGTGAATGTAACTCGGTGCAGAGTCCTGTGAAAGGTCTGGGCTGTTCTTGATACTTTGTTCCCATTTTGTTTAATTGTTTGTACTGCAGCTCCTATTACCCATTGCGTTCTGTGGGTGTCGCTCTTCAATGCCTAGACATCATGCTGGTAGCAGCAATCCTGAAGATGTCTTTTCCCGCATCTCTGAGCCTTGAGGTCTTGGGTATGTTTGTTTTGGGACTGCTGTTGGCTCGGAGAGACCTGGTCGCGGGGGAATGAAGGGAAGGAGCAGAGGGTCGGAGAGGTAGGCCAATGGAAGGAAGAAGTGGTCGGCGGGATTGATGGGGGGGATGAGCGGTGGAGGGAAGGCACAGAGGGTGGGAATGGAGGGAAGGAGTGGATGGGCATTACAATTTAAGAGGGGTGAGCAGTATGGTGGTGCAACGGTTAGCACTGCTACTTCACAGCACTGAGGACCCTGGTTCGATCCTGGCCACAGGTAAGTGTCGGTATGGAGTCTGTACATTCTCTCAGTTTTTGCGTGGGTCCCTCCCCCCACAACTCAGAGATGTGCAGGGTAGGTGAATTGGCCACACTAAATTGCCTCTTAATTGGAAAAAAAGAGAATTGGGTACTTTAAATTTATATGTTTAAAACATTTAAGAGGGCGGCATGATGGTGCAGTGGTTAGCACTGCTGCCTCATGGCACCGAAGACCTGGGTTCAATCCCGGCCCGGTTCACTGTCCGTGTATAGCTTGCACATTCTTCCCGTGTTTGTGTGGGTCTCACCCCCACAACCCAAAGATGTGCAGGGTAAGTGGATTGGCCGCACTAAATTGCCCCTTAATTGGAAAAATAAATAATTTACAAGCTCGCCAAGGCCCAAGCTCAGGAAAGGTTTTCCAAAACAAATTTTGATAGAAGGATAAATTCTGACTCAGTCACTGTTTTGCTTTCCACGTCCAAGATACCAGTTCGACCCCAACCCAAATTGAGTCTGATTTCTCTGCTAGTTGTGCAGATCTTACATGAGATGAGATTGGAGGTGATGTGACCAGTAATTCAGCACAATGTCATTGTCATTCAGAGGATGTCAAATGTGGAATTTCGAAGCATTTTGCACTGCTATCATGCAAGGTGGGAGGGAGGGCACTCTGGACATATGTTTTTGATGCAAAAAAAAAGTGAGAATGTTTTTCTATATTTACCCACACTCCCCCTGGCCCCATATGCTACTTACATTAAGAAAGAAAAGATGGGTAGTGCAATAATTCTAGGAGGGGCAAACTAAATGACAAAGCAGGCTTATTCTCCAACACAAAGCCGCAGCCGTGCGTGCAAAACATAGGTCCCAACCCGGGACTATCTGGAACTACCTGTCTGGGTCTGGGGGTCGATTTTTAAGGCCCTACTGGTGAACCCCTACTGGGCGTGCTTCTGCCCGCTCAACACAGGAACTCTGATCAATCTGTGAGGGTTATAAGCCGGTAAGGTGCCCAATTGTATTGCAATGGCATCCCTCACACATTATGGTTAATTCAGCATAAGAATTGGTCCAGGTGGTGCACAGCTCACTTCAAATGGATTTAATAGGTCCATCAAAATGAGTGGAGCTGGGCAGCACGGTGGCCTAGTGGTTAGCACAGCTGCCTCACGGCGCTGAGGTCCCAGGTTCGATCCCGGCACTGGGTCACTGTCCGTGTGGAGTTTGCACATTCTCCCTGTGTTTGTGTGGGTTTCACCCCCACAACCCAAAAATGTGCAGGATAGGTAGATTGGCCACGCTAAATTGCCCCTTAATTGGAAAAAATAATTGGGTAATCTAAATTTATAAAAAAAAATGAGTGGAGCTGACAGTTGAACAGATTCAAGATGGCAGCCTAGTGTTCAAGGATGAGGCCAAAGGACTTGAATGGCTTTCCTTAACAAGGGTAAACCTTGTCTGGACATGACCAGTATCCTTGCAGTTTCTCAGAATCGGCGTGAAAATTGGATTTATTAGTCACGTGAGACTATAGAAGATGGCTGAGATGATCGGAAAAACTCGGTTGGTTGGATTTTGGTGATTTTATGATCTGCGGGCTCTGTTGAAGCAGTACTTTGAGGTCAGCAACAGTGATCTATACTTCATTGTAATTCGGCAATATAATTTAAGATGCGATGTTAATGGCGTTGCTGAATGCAAAGCTTATTGTTCCTCGTCTCCAGTGTTTACAATCATGCGTGTGGGCACGTTGACCACAGCAATAATTCAGACTATTAGAAATATTATTTATGAACATGCTTGCTTTCTCACTTCTGTGCTTCTGTCTTTTTGCCTTATCTGTGACTAGCAGGCTGCAGTCTTCCGCCTCACACCCTAGCAAAGGCCCACTTAAGAATGCAATGCACATCCTGTGGTAGGAAAAGCAGTCTGCGTCATGACTGGGTTGCAATTTTCGGAGGAAACCCCTAACCATAGTTCTCCATTGTAGCTGAGAGAAGCCAAATTTTTCAACTGGCTCCTTTCTGCAGCTCAGGCAGACTCTTTTTAATAGTACAAAAATGAACTGCGGTCCAGACTAGATTGAGTGTTTGGATGCTGTCACCACTTCTAAAGACCTTGAAAATAAGTTAAAGAGCAATGTCTTTATCCTTCAACCAACGTTTGTTTTTTAAAAAATACTGTTTTATCTGGTGATCATCTTATTGCTGTTTTGGGATCTTGCTGTTCTCAAATTGACTGTTGCATTTCTGACTGTACAGCAAATGACTATGCCTCCAATGCATCTAATTGGCTCTCGATGCTTTGGGAAGTCCTGGGGTAGAGGAAGGTGCCGTATAAATGTATGTAATTCTTTCAAAATATTGCAGAGGCGCATTAAACAAATTGAGATCTGACGTTTTATTCCATATCCTTTTTCTTTGTCATTCTAACTGTAATGTCTGCTCTCCTGAAACAAACCTAATTGCTGGAGCGGGGTTTGAACAGTGCCAAATTCGCACTTTGGCACCCTGTCCAAGTTAGACCTGTGTGAATGTTGGCACATCTCCTTGCCAGCTGAGGATCAGAGAGCTGGGGCTGTGCCAGAGGACTGGGAGCAATAGGCAGGATGTGTAAGGCTGTGAGCAACAGGTTATGGCTCGGGGGTCATTTCTGTTGTTAGTTTTGAATAGTAAGGATGACTCCATCTTAAAGATGATTGCTGTTAGCTGTGCGCCTGGCTTGTCTGTATCAAGCTGCTTCGGCAAAGTTAGTCTTTTCTTAAAAAAAAAAATGGAGCTTACATTATTAAGATTAAAGTGGAACTGCTGCCATGTGGCTGAATTATCTGGTTATCGGGTGTGATCACTCACGTGGAGAAACTCCCCAACTACCAGTGTTAATTGACTCATGATGGCTCACCTGCCTGAGTCCAAAGGCTGGATGTTCAAATCCTACTTCAGGTTTTTCTCTTAGTCAGTGTTGGCATGTAGGGGACACGGCAGCCAATCTCTGCTCCGCACAATCCTGCAAACAACAAATGAGGGCATGAACCGACCAGTTTTAGTGTTTTTGGTAAAGTGGATTTTTTTTTACTTCCACCTGAAACAAAGTTGGTTTAATATCTCATCTGAAATACAGAACCTCTGACCGTGCAGCACTTTCCTCAGTACGGCACTGGAATGTCATCCCAGATTATTGGCTCAATTTTCTGGAGCACAACTTGAAACCCAGAAGCTCCAGACGCGGGTCGCCGGTTGACATTGTTGGGAAGCTGAGAAGCACTTTGTCTCATAACACTTGGATCCACAGGCAGCTTCTGCCAATATGATGCTGCCTGTTAGGGCAAAGAAGGATCTGCACTATCTGTATTTTGTCACGCCTCCAGTATGGTTGCCTCTTTTGTTGAAGGTGCTGCCTCTGTAAAGAAGTGTCTGATTGTACAGAGGCTGACTGCTCTTGAATACTTACCCAAGTGGCTATTTTGCTTGTGAGAACTTCGATCATATGAGAAGCTAATTTGACAGCAGAGGTGATCAACACTGTTTTTATTTATTTAGTGTACCCAATTCATTTTTTTCATTTAAGGGGCACTTTAGCGTGGCCAATCCACCTACCCTGCGCATCTTTGGGTTGTGGGGGCAAAACCCATGTAAACACAGGGGAGAATGTGCAAATTCCACACGGACAGCGACCCAGAGCCAGGATCGAACCTGGGACCTCGGTGCCGTGGGGCAGCAGTGCTAACCACTGCGCCACCGTGCTGCCTTATCAACCCTGTTTTTGCTGCATCACCCAACGTTGCAGCAGGATCCGTTGTGGAGCATTTGGGATTCAACTCCCTGAATCCAGATATGCCATAGTGCGGACCAGCACACTTGCTGCTATCCTGAAGAGGACCAAGTGACTTCACAATGGTCAGGATCAAATGTGGGACTTTGCTGGTCCTTGTGATTCAGTTTCATGATCAGCAGTTCATCGTCATCAACTGAGCTATTGGGGAAAGCTGTGATTTAAAAGCAACCATGATGATTTTTTAAAAAACCTGTCACATGCAACTGTGAACGCAGTGCCTTTCTGTTTATTTTGGTAAGCACGATGTTGCCAAGGGTAGCTTTATGGTGAGACGACAACCCCCACCCCCCAAATCAAGCTGATCGCTGATCACACATTCCGGTCACTCTGATTGCTTAACTGGCCATTGCATTTCCAACCCTTTCCCTATGTCACCGCAACTCTCAAGTCACTGTTCATTTGGGAAGATGGATGATGATGTTATGGTCTCTTGAACGATTTCCGAATCTCTCTTTCAGCAGCAACAGCTTTTGATAGCAGAAGGAAAGCCAGCTTTGCCATCTGGCTTCTTCAAGGAATCCCATTAATGGCCTGTTTAAGGCTTCTTGTTGACAGATGGCCACATCGGGATAAGAAATGTACAAGTTAACTATTGTCAAGTTGAACACCATGTTGCCTTTTAAGGACCGAGGGCTTGGATTGAGTGCGGATTTATTATATATTTTTTGAGAGTTTGGCCAGGTAATTATACCTCTTATGTAGTTTGGGTAGAGCTGCGGTACCTCAGCTTGAAGTAAACCTCTCGAATGTGTGATTTCCGAATCCGTCTGTCTGCTGGCGTAAAAGAAGGTATTGCCTTTGTCTAGTCTCTCTGCAATGTTAAAACATGTCACATGACAAACTATTTGAAATGCAACATCTCTTGGTCTTCAGGCAAATATGACTGTCATCTCGCATATCAAGATTCCACACATTACCGAAAGGTGATAGTTTGTTGATGATGGTTGAGAAAAGCCACTATCCAGATAATAATCTTTTCTCATATGGTTCGCAGGATCACTGCGTTTGTTGTTTCCCTGAAGAATTACGGCTTCAATGGCATCTCGCTTGCCTCTCCTCTTCCCCCAACTCCCTATTAAATATTGCCACATGCTGTGCTCCATAAGGTGCGAAAATGGATTTGCTTTGTTGCTGCTATACACTTTTTTTTAAACTCCAAAGGTATAAAAGTATGACTGTTACAAGAAGGTGTCTGTTCATAATGAATCACCGTTGCTTGAAAGACCGCCCTCGGTTAGCTATTCTTAAATTGATATTTCATTCATTGGTGAAATGCAGTGTTACCGTTGTTCTTGTGAAAGGGGCACAGCTTGACATTTGGTATTTTATTTTAAGAACACTTCTCAAAATGAGTTCCTGATTTGTTGTACGGTTCTGCAAAATGGCCCAATTATCTGTTTGAGCCACACATGTCAAGGAATTGCAGCTTCAATCCTGGGTCCCTGCAAAATTGGCTTTGCAGTAATTGGGGTTGTGTGAAGACCTGTTACAATTGCCCTTGGGTTCTCCCAAGGTGGGTGGAGTTGGACAACTGTTTCCACAATCCAGAAATCCCAGTTCATGAACAGTGGGTTTAGCTGTGAGGCCCCCAAATCTCCGATGACCCACACTCTCAGTTGAAGCCTATAACAAAGTACCAAAGTGTGGCTAGGATATGCAGAATGGCTGCTACTAAGGAGGGGCACAAGAGGAGCATGAGGAGGGAATGAATAAGTACCTGAAGTTGTATGAAGATGTGATGACCTTTGTTGTACTCTCCTCATTCCCCTCCTGCCGTGCTACCTCCATTACTTGGTTCCTTTGTTTCTCCAACTTTTTGTCTCCAACTTTTATAAATCTTCTCAAACCCAACTTTTTGACCAGGTTGATGGTCACCTCTTGGAACTCTTGTATTGTTACCTGGTGCCTGCTCTATTCTTCCTATTTGTTTCTGTTTCTCCGACTAGGTATTTTGTCTCGGGATGTTTACGATGTAGAGGGCACTCTATCAATGCAAGTTGTTGATTATTATCCTGCAATGGCTATGAGCCCTGACAATCCACAATGGTATGAAGACTTTTTCTCCAAATCTTACTGCGCCTCAATCCAAGCTGTTCCTGTACAGCTACAATGCTGGAATCTAACCCGCAATGTGGATAATTGCCCAGGTATGTCCTGTACACAAAGCGGGACAAATCCATTCCAGCCAATAACCGCCCCATAATTCTACTCCCAACCATCAGCAAAGTAATGGAAGGGACCATCGTTCGTGTTATCAAGCAGCACTTACTCTGAAACCACCTCGCTGATGGTCGATTTGGGTTCTGCCAGGCTTGGGCTCCCAAGTGGTAAATGATATTCGTGCCACACAAGTGGCAGACAGTGCCCACCTCTAACAAGAGATAATTTAACTATTGCCTCTTGTCATTCAGTGGGATTGCCATCTCTGAAATCCACACTATCGACATCCTGGTGGTTACCATTGACCAGAATCTGAACTGGAGCAGACATAAAAATGTTATGGTTGCAAGAACGGGTCAGAAGCGAGGAATCCTGTGGCGAGTAACTCACCTCCAACTCCTCCAAGCCTGTCCACCATCTACAAGGCACAAGTCAAGGATGTTATGGAATACTCTCCACTTGCCTGAATGAATGCAGCTCCAACAACACTCAGGAAGCTGGACATCATCCAGTACAAATCAGCCGCTTGATTGGTACCTCATTCACCACTTCCAACACCCATTCCCTTCACTACCAATATTGCGGCAGCAGTGTGTATTGCAGCATCCCCCTGAGGTTATGGGGATAAGGCAGAAAAGTGGAATTGAAGATTATCATATGTCTGTCACAATCTCCTTGAATGGAGGAGCAGACTCGATGCGCCAAATAGCCTACTTTTGTCCTATGTCTAATGGTGTTAATATTCCTCGACAGCACCTTCCAAACTCTCAATCTCTACCATATTAAAGGACAAGGGTAGCAGATGCATGGGAACTCCACTGCCTGCATTTCCCCTCCAAGCCATCCTGACTTGGAAATCTATCACCGTTCCGTCACTGTTGCTGGGTCAAAATGCTGGAACTCCCTCCCTAATAGCACCATGGAAGTACTGCAGCAGTTCAAGAAGCCAGTTCACCACCACCTTCTCACGGAAAATTGGGGATCAGCATTAAAAATATTGGTGAGGCCCACATTCCATTAAATAATCCAAAAATATTGAAGATCTTGGAGTTTGAAAACAATATTAAAACAGTATTGGTTGAATTTCAGCAAGAAAGGAATCGACATGTTGCGGCAATGAAAAAAACTAATAAGGTGAATGACCAGTTGATTGGTTTTTGATGATTGATTGAGGGAGAAATGTTGGTATGGACATTCCGAGCTCTCCATGGCAGTGAAATAGTGGTGCTTTGGCACATTGTTACATTCATCTGAACTGGTAGATATGGGTAGAGTTTCATTCCAACAATGCAGTACTCCCTCAGTGAAGTGCCAGCCTAGGCTATTTATTCAAGTTTTGGAATGGAGCACAAGCCTACATAATTCTCACTGAGGTTAGGAGAACAAGGATTGTCCATAAAAATAATGAAGATATGGGGCACGATTCTCTGGTTGCACTGTGTTCAAGGGAGAGGGCAACATGGACAGAGATTGCTGGGCAAGGTTGCCAGCGAGCCTCCCCAGAGCCTCCATGCCTTGTGGGATTCTCTGAAGTCCCATGAGATGTCGGAGTCGGAACTCTGCCCCAAATGGGCATGACCAAATTGCGCTCCTGGAAGTAGGTTGTAAACCTACTTACAACCGACTCGGGTGGGATCCACTGGCCTTCAATTTTTCAGCCTCCCTTGCAGTGCTCCTCCTGGCTTGACAGTGCCATTCAGGCACCTTGGCTGTGCCAGAGTGTGAGGGGGCGGGGGGGTGGGGGCATGCCCATAAAATTAGGGTGGAGGGAGGGTTTGAAGGGTGGGAGAGTGCAGGGCAGGTAAGTAAGAACCACTGGGAGGTCGGAGGGATGATGGATGGTCCTGGAAGGGAGGGGGTGCTATAAAGGGGCTTGGGGGTGTGGGGGGGGGGGGCTGAAGAGGGGGCTCCCCAGGGACCCCATAGCGGTGTGTCCTCACTTGGGGGGTGCAGGGTAGTGTCCATGTGTATGGGGAGTGACATTGCCCATGGCGGGGGGTTGGGTGGGGGGGTGTGAGATATCGGGGACCCACAATCTCACTTGGAGATTGGGGCACCCTTTCAAAATGGTGGCCTGATCTCTTGAGTTCAGCTCCCCAGTGTTTTTTTTATGTGGGCCAAACCGGTGAGAAACTCCCAAGGGCCCAAAAAAGTGTTATTAAATAGCAGTGGGGAACTTGCTGGCAGGGCTGGCGATTAACTTAGACATTTTTTGGGAGGATTGCACCCATGGGTTGGGGCGTTCTAATAGCACATTGTCATTTAAAATTTATCTCCAATGGTCCTGAGTTGGTAAATATAAAGAAAATACAGCCTTCATGTTGTTAATAGAACAAAAAGATTATGATTGTCCAGGATACCAATGAAAACTTTCCATGCATTTGGAATCTATTTTACAGAGAAGGGAACATTGACCTTTTAACCCACTAATATCCTGCACTTTTACACCGAATAGTATTGAAGCAGGCTTACACAAAAATGCTCCAAACAATGCTGGACCCATTCCAAAGTGTGTCAAGAGCTAACTTACATGGCTCTTGTTTCAAGATTCATAATCGGCGGATGTCTTGTTTTGATGCAAGTGTTTGACTCCTATTTTAATGCCAATAGAACAGTACTTCATTATCAACTGTCAGGTTGATGGACCACATCATCCATTCCTGGTAAATTTTGATTGAAAGCAGAAGTTCAGCTACTCCGGGCCTGCAAAGCGTAGAGCTGATCCGTTGGTTGTGGGATCGCTTAGCTACTGAAACATGCTTCAGTGTGATTGAGGGGAGGGTGGGAAACTACCTAATGCAGGACTGAAGTGCCAACTCTGGATTGTGTAATTGGGCAGAAGAACTGCTATTTATATGGCACCTTTCATGGCCTCAAGGTGCTGAAGTATACTTTGCAGCCAGAAGTTAAGAAGTGCAGCCATTATGGTAACACAGGAAGTCCCACAGCACAGTTCCACGGCCAGCGATATTTTCATTGTTGGTTGAGGGATAAATGTTAGCCAGGACAGTGGTGGAATTCTCCTGCCTTGCTTCAAAAAGTGGTTGGATCTCTTCTGTCCACCTGAGGAATAGACAGAGCCTTAGTTAAACAGCTAAAGCAGGGATATCACAAGCAACATGATCCGGCCTTTACCCGACACTGAACCATCCATCCTTCAAACAGTATAGCTAATGGGAGCAGAAACTCTGGCTGCCTTTGTTTCCCTCCCTAACCCAGGGGCGTTGAAAACATTGGCGCTGCCACCCTGGCTGATTTCAAAACTGACTCAGCACAAATGGGCATCAAACCCGAATACCTCCTCGACTGTGTGGTTTTAACATTGAGCCAGTGTTTCTTTATCCAAAAAGAAAATTCAGCTCTTTTATTCTTTCAGCTTGCCTACATTGTAATCACCCGCCCACTCAAATTGTCTAGAACCCTCATCTATACCTGTCTATGGGCAGCACAGTGGTTAGCACTGTTGGTTCACAGCTCCAGAGTCCCAGGTTCGATTCCCCACTGGGTCACTGTCTGTGCGGAGTCTGCACATTCTCCCCGGGTCTGCCTGGGTTTCCTCCGGGTGTTACGGTTTCCTCCCACAGTCCAAAGATGTGCAGGTTAGGTGGATTGGTTAGATTGCTCTAAGTGTCCATAAAAAGGTTGGGTGGGGTGGAGGTGTGGGCTTGAGTGGGGTGCTCTTTTTGGGGGCCGGTGGCGGCCTTCTGCACTGTGGATTCTATGATAATCCCTTGCTTTATGGGAGAGGCCATTGTAACTCTGGAACCACAATGCAGCACGAGTCACCCAGAGAGAGATCAGCCTATCCCAATCAGCCATGCTGACCTGAAAGAGTAGAGTTTATTGGTGGGCTACTTTGATTTGATGAGTCTGATGTTTAGAAAATTCCCATTGCTAGCTCCTACTTTCGCACTGGGGTTGGCTAAATCAGTTAGCAGTCGCAAATGTTTGCAAAGTCATTTTCTGGATGTGGGCATTGAAGATGAGGCTGAAATTTGTCACCCACCTCTCGTTGTTTTGGGAGCTGAGCCTTCCTAATGAAGGTTTGCAATCAATTTGGTGATGTTACTCCTATGTTTAGGCTCCTCCTTCAGTCCTGAAACAATCTGCTAGTGTTGTCTCTGACTCTAAAACCACATGCGAATTGATTTTGGTTTTCACGTTCCATGAAAGCTGAGGGGCAAATTGTTTGACTCTTAAGATACCTCCCCATCCGCTTCAATTTTGAATGAATCCGAGAGTATCAAACACATGCTTTTAACAACCTGCTTTGGGCCTTGGTAACCCATTGATTCCACTGCTTTGTTTATTTGACGGGCACTGTGCTGTTCAGCCTCGATCCCACTTGTTGTGTTCAATCTAATCTGTCAGGAATGTAAACCTTTCTGTGAGCTACGTGTCTCTTGCTTTTGCAGAAACTAAATCTACGGCGGTACCGTGTGAGGGTTAGTGAATCAAGAAAGATTGGCAGCTCTGCCAACACGTCCATACGGTAGCATTGGTTGAAAGCTAAATTACATTGGGTTGGATTCTCCTGCCCTCCCTGCCTCAAAAGTGCCATGGGCAGGGCAGCACGGTGGCGCAGTGGGTTAGCCCTGCTGCCTCACGGCGCTGAGATCCCAGGTTCGATGCTGGCTCTGGGTCACTGTCCATGCGGAGTTTGCATATTCTCCCTGTGTTTGTGTGGGTTTCACCCCCACAACCCAAAGATGTGCAGGTGAGGTAGATTGGCCACGCTAAATTGCCCCTTAATTGGAAAAAAAATGAATTGGGTGCTCTAATTTTTTTAAAAAAAGAACGCCATGGGCGAGCTGCGGACAATGGAAAAATCCATTGACCTCGGGCGGGATTCTCCGGTCGGCAGGCGAACGTGGATGGAGAATACCGCTCATCAAAAATGAATGATCTGGGATTTCTGTTTTAATATCCATAGACTATAACATTCAATCAATTCTTGGTTAAATATTATTGACACTATTCTCTCCTCTCATCTGCCTCTCCACCAATAGAGGGTTAATAGCGTAGCTATACTTTTATAGAAAGACCAGTTGTAATGTGGTCTGTCTTTTTTAGGTGGAGAAATGGAACTGGCCAAGCTCTAGGACAGTAACAAGAAAAATAATGTGGAATAACTTTAACCTACAGCATGCCGTGGAACTGGACCTCGTTGCCCAGTCCAATAGGGCTGGTCCAATCCATTTCCTGTGGCTGGCTTCTGTTAAAATGACCTCCCTGGGCAGCACGGTGGCGCAGTGGGTTAGCACTGCGGCCTCGCGGCATCAAGGTCCCAGGTTCGATCCCGGCTCTGGGTCACTTTCCTTGTGGAGTTTACACATTCTCCCCGTGTTTGCGTGGGTTTCACCCCCACAACCCAAAGATGTGCAGGATAGGTGGATTGGCCACACTAAATTGCCTCTTAATTGGAAAAAAATGAATTGGGTATTCTAAATTTATTTTTAAAAAACCGACCTCCCTGCATTTTGTCTATCAGGTCTTTTGGGATGTTTTAAAGTGCTCCACATGTAATTAAACACTTTCAAATTGTGGTCACTGTTTAACCCATAAAATCTCTGGTCCTTTCTAACCTCATTGCAATAGGTATCCAAACCTTTATTCACTCCCTTTTTTGGGTGCTCAACTAGCAAGGATTCACACTGCTCTGTAGGAAAATAAATTGATTCAGAGGCAAGGCTACATTTCACAGCAGGAAATGATTAGGCCCCAATAAAAGAGATCAACTTAATAGGTGTGTAGCATTGGAAGATCACTGTGATTTCACGGCAGCATGAAACCGATTTTTGGACCTCATGCAGAACTCTCGCTCCCCACTGTTGATCCCATTGGCGGGGCCTCAAGGTTTCCCATGTTGCATCTAAGATTCATGGGTTTTTTTTCTATTTATGTGACTGTGAAACAGTGGGTAGAATTTTGAGGTTGGAGAGCGATCGGTGCTCACCATTCTGCGATTTGGCATCTAACACATAGCTGCCTACTCTCGAACTCCCACTGCCGTTTAACGCTCAGTTGAGTGTTGATTGGCAATGGGCAGGACTTCCGTCCTCCCTTGAAAGGGAGTCTCACCTTGTGAGAGCTGTCAGCCAATCTAATGGGCCGACAGCTCTTCAACCTGGTCAGACATGGCTCTGCAGTGGCCAGGAGCGATATTGCAGTGCTCTGCCTGGGACTAAGTTTGGGAAGTTGGGAAGGTATGTCCAGACGGCAGGAGGGAGTTTGGGAGGGTGGCGATCATAGCGTGGGGGTAGACCACGGAGGTGGGTGAGGGAAGGCTGGCCGGGGGAGGGGGGGGTCCTCAACTTGGAGGAGGCCTTCAGAGTGAGGTATTTCTCCCCCACCTCCTGCTTCCTGCCCGAGATTGGGAATGTTGGCCATGTTTGTTTCCCCCCCCCCCCCCCTTCCACATACCTGCCAGTCTGGAAATTGAGGCAAGGTGGGTTAATGCCCCTTCAGTAGCCATTAAGTTCATTCAATATTGTGCTCTTTCCCCTCCTCTACCTCCCTCCCTTCCTCTGGCCCTCCATTTTTTTAAAATTTAGAGTACCCAATTCATTTTTTCCAATTAAGGGGCAATTTAACATGTTCAATCTACCTACCTTGCACATCTTTGGATTGTGAGGGCAAAACTCATGCAAACACAGGGAGAACGTGCAAACTCCACACGGACCGTGACCCAGAGCCGGGATCAAACCTGGGACCTCGGCACCGTGCGATCTCTGGCCCCCTCCTGCCCACCCCCCCCCCCCTCACCCCAGTAAATCAGAAGCCGCCACGGAGTGGTGTATAATTCTGCCGGATGTGTTTGCAGGAGAATATGAGAGTTGGTATGGTTTTTGACCACAAGACGTTTTTTTGGTGTGAGCACCAATTCCAACTTCCTGACCACTCCACATAATTCCATTGCATTGCTGGCCTAATTTTGCAGATGTGGGAGACTGGTTGACTATTGAGTTAGAAAACTGTTCATTTTTTTCCATCTGTGGGGCTCGTGTTCGGATCCAGTTGAGTCGTTTCTCTATGACATGGGAAGGATGCTGCTGTAAAATGAGTCCTTGTGAGCCATCTCAAACTGGTTCCTCATGTTTGGAGAACTAAAACCCAAAGTAGCCCACCAAATGTGGCGCTAAATTAGGAACTTCACTATTGGGATGCTAAATGTCGATGGTGTGGGGAATGTAAAAAATAATGTTGCTCAAGTAAGGGTGATATTTTGACTTGGGGTCAGGATATGTTGGGTAGAACAGCCCAATTCTTACCAAGGATCACCCATAGCTCGGCAGACAGTCTGGCCTCCAAATAATGCTGAGAAGGTCCCTGTTCACATAGTCTGTGTGTGTGAGGTGATTGTCCCTTTAAAGAGCAACACAGCAGAGTAAGGGTCATCTGATCTGTGTAACCAGTCAGGACCAGAGTGTAATCACCCGATGGTGAGAGAGGTTCCTAGGCTGAGATATTTTGGGAGTGAGCTAGAGTCATGAAGCTGCTATACAATTCTTGTTAATAGATACCATTTGCGTTCACTGATGAGGTCTGTGAAAGTGTTTGTGTCTGTTCACTGCATATTTTCCGACTAGGAACAGAAAAAGGAGCACTGGGTCATTCAGTCGCTTTGACTTGGTCCATCATTGAGTTAGATCATGTGTATCGTTACTCTATTTGTCCACCTTGGTTATGCATCCTTTAATACAGTTGCTATACAAAATCTATCAGCGTCAGTCTTTAAAGTTTCAAATGATTCAGTCTCAGGAGCCCTTTTGGCGAGTGAGCTCCCGATTGCCCCACTACCCTTTGTGTAAAGAAGTACTTCTTGACATGCCCCTGAATGGCCTAGCACTAATTTGAACCTGACACCCCTGCCCAACCGATGATCTCTCTCTACCCTGCCAAAATCATTTTAAACACCTGCGTTAGATCATGCTTTAATCCTATAAATTGATGAAATGAAAATCGCTTATTGTCACAAGTTGGCTTCAAATGAAGTTACTGTGAAAAGCCCCTAGTCGCCACATTCCAGCGCCTGTTCGGGGAGGCTGGTACGGGAATTGAATCGTGCTGCTGGCCTGCCTTAAAAGCCAGCTATTTATCCCAGTGTGCTAAACCAGCCCCAGATGTGCAGGGCAGCACGATGGCGCAGTGGTAGCGCTGCAGTCTCACGGCGCCGAGGTCCCAGATTCGATCCCGGCTCTGGGTCACTGTCCGTGTGGAGTTTGCACATTCTCCCCGTGTTTGCGTGGGTTTCGCCCCCACAACCCAAAGATGTGCATGGTAGGTGGATTGAATGCACTAAAATTGCCCGTTAATTGGAAAAAATGAATTGGGTACCCTAATACTTAAAAAATAAATAAAAAATTGATGTGCACACAAGCTGAGTCTTTGCAACTTTTCAATTCAACCTTTTTCAGCCATGGGATCATTTTGGTGAATCTACATAGCCCCTCCCCTCCGAGGACAATCTGAGATGTGACACTCAGAACTGGATGCAGTACTCCAGATGTAACTGTGCTCAAAGGAACTTGGCGGGGAGGGGGGGGTGGTTGTTAATAGATAGGAAAAACGTGACTCACTGTTCTGTGACATTGTGCAATCCCAATGTTTGAAAACGACAGTGTAATTTTTAAGAAGTAATTTATTGAAAAACTTTGATTTGCAGGTACCAGGCAGTCCTTTCTGAGGCCTGTTTCTTGCTTGTGGGGTCTGTTGAACAAGCTTGAATTTGTCATTGTAATCTGCAATTGTAAAAAGGCTGACTCAAACGAGCACCACCACCTTTTGCTGGCAGGTTTCCACAAATACATGTGGTTAGAACAGTAAAGTTGAGCAGTGACTTACGGAAAGCCCAGTCAGCAGCCTCCAGCCAGTCCCTTCACTTTGCACTGCAAATGGAGTGGTCCAGACACTGACCCCCAAGCCTCAATGTTATAGAATCCCTATAGTGCAGAAGGAGGCCATTCAGCCCATCGATTCTGCACCAACCTGCTGAAAGAGCACCCAACCTAGGCCCACTCCCCCATCCTATCCCTGTAATCCAGTAACCCCACCTAATCTTTGGACACTAAGGGGCAATTTAAAATGGCACAAACTACATTTTGCACCAGTCCTCCTAACCTACGCATCTTTTGACTGTGGGAGGAAACCGGAGCACCCAGTGGAAACCCACGCAGAAGTGGGGAGAATGTGCAAACTCCACACAGTCACCCGAGGTCGGAATCAAACCCGGGTCCCTGACGCTGTGAGACAGCAGTGCTAACCACTGTGCCACCGTGCCGCCCTTAGTTCAACCCTGTAAAACTGATGACCAAATTATATTAAGAAATGTGCACCAGGGATGCACTCGCCTGTAAAACAACGGACATCTGTCCAGTTTTTACAGTTCCATTCCACCTGGTGTTAAGTGTTTGGATGTTGGCCCCTGGGGCTTATGAATGCTTCCCTAAAACGTCTAGGTCTAGGGTAGGGAAGTGAAGTGAGATGTGCCATGTGGGAGGCGCAAGGGGGCCAACCATGATGCCTTTGTCTCTTGAGCTTGTAACCAATGTCCTGTTTTATAAATCCGGAAGCCTGTCTGGACAGCAAACGTGAAGTTACCCCAATATTTTTTCAGTCTCTTTAGATGATATCCGCTTTTCGTACAAACTGGGAGATCAACCGTTGGAAACTACATCTCTGGTGCAGAGTAATTCTGAACGGGTGAACAGATCAGAGAAAATAGGAACATAGAAACAGTAATGGGCGATGCAGCCCTTGGAGCCTGTCCTGCTGATAGCGAATCCAAACTCTGACTCTACTAACTACATTTTGCACCATATTCCTTGCTGAGCTTCCATCACACAGGTGAGTGTCAGCAGTTTGTAGCATTCTCAATTTCCTGTCCATTTGGCCCCAGTTTTGCTTGATATTGTTTTCTTTGACGTTGTTTGCTTTTGATCCCTCAGGTTTTTTTTTTCTGTGCCAATTTCACAACTCCCTCACTCGTCTGCACTCTTTCTAGAAAGTATTGATGGCTTCCTTGGGGACTGGTTCCATGCGCACCTGCCAGAGAATTTTTTTAATTCATTTTTTACGGGATGTGGGATTCACTGGCCAGACCAGCATTTTTGCCCATCCCTAATTGCCCTCAAAGGTGGCGTTGATTGCCTTCTTGAACCACTGCAGTCTATGTGGCATAAGGTACACCCGCCATGCTGTTCGTTAGGGTGTTCCAGGATTATGACCCTGTGGCAGTTAAGGAACGGCGATATATATTTCCAAGTCAGGACGACGATTGTGTGGTCTCGCCTGTATGGTTAGCAGTCATAAGTGAGTCTGGGAGAGTGGGGTGAGAGGACCAGGAAAAGGAATGTGTTGGAAGGCAGTCTGAGTCCACCTGGTCATGGTGGAGGGAAAGGATGCCAACTTGTTTGTCCACGTGTGGACTGAATGCCTCCCTCACGCGTAGCCTGGTGATCTGACTTTCCTGCCACTGACCTGCATTCACATTCTTCGGCCATCAATGAATGTGTGCTGGCCTGGAGCATTTCACCCATCTGTATAAACGTGTAGCTGGTCACTTTGTTACCTCAGTGTTGTGAGATTTGCAAAGCTTTGCATTCCAGCTGAGTTTACAAATTGCTTCTTCTTGCGGTCATTTTTTGAATTGTTCTCATGATGTGGGCATTGCTGGCAAGGCCAGATTTTGTGGCCCGCCCCTCATTACCTTTGAGAAGATGGTGGTGAGCCACTTCCTTAAATTGTTGCAGTTGTGCGGTGTAGGTACACCCACAGTGCTGTTAGGAGGGGTGTTCCAATGACAGCAAAGGACCAGTGATATACCTCCAAGTTGGGATGATATGTAGCTTGTGTGAGAATTTGAGGGTGGTGGTGTTCCCATGTGCCTACTGCCCTTGTCCTTCTAGGTGTAGTGGTTGCGGGTTTGGAAGTTACTGTTTAAGGAGCCTTGGTGAATTTCTGCTGTACATCGTGTAGATGGTACCACACTGCTGCCACTGTGCATTGGTGGCGGAAGAATGAATGTTTAAAGTGGTGGACAGGGTGCCGATTAAACGGGCTGTTTGATTCTGTGTGATGCTGAGCTTCTTGAGTGTTGTTGGAACTGCACTCATCTAGGCCAGTGGAGAGTATTCCATCACACTGCTGGCTTGTGCCTTGTAAGATGGTGGACAGGCTCTGGGGGAGTCAGGAGATGAATTGTTTGCTGCAAAATTCTCAACCTCTGACCTGTTCTTGTATCTACAGTATTTATATGGCTGGTTAGTTTTTGGTCAACAGTGACAAAACATGTTCCACTTGCACAGAATATCACCCATGTTGTGACTCATCCTCAGCAATCTGTTAGCAGTGCCAAGCAAAGAAAGGGCATCAAATGTGGCAACTGCCTGCAACATGTGTCAGTGTTTGGCAATGGATTGTTCTTCTCATACCGTGGCTGCTGCTCATTCTGTGCTTGTTTCTGAGCAGGAGGTTTTAAACAATGCGCTGGACAAAGGCAGGGAAGTTCCATTAGGAAAAACTTGAAACACAAATTAATTCTGAGGCCTGGCTGTACTAAATTCAGACCCAGTTTGGGTAAATGTGAAAACTGAATTGGTGACGTGACTGGATGGTTCATACCACACTGGCAGCAAGAAACTCCAAATCCAAAGGGGTTAAAGGGATAGTGACACCATGGCAGGGCGGGGTTAAAGGAATAATGTCAGCACATAAATGACAGTGAGACCACATCAGAAATTGGGTTTTGAAGTGCAGCAATGCACTCTACACAGTGGAGTAATTAGGTAGTTCCTGATAGCCACTGCTACACAACAACTCCCATTATTTGACGCTACTACCTGCGCCCTCTTGGGATATTTTTATTTCCAAAATGTTTGTTAGTGGTAGAAATGTATTCGCTAAAATTGCAGCTGTTAACATGTGACGGCGTGTCCCTCAGAATTCACTGCCCCTTTAAGAGATGGTTCAATTGTCATATTTAGTCTGCTGACTGGAGCCGCTCCTTTAAACGTGTGTTTTTTTTCAAGAAATGCTTTCAACTTCGTCGGAAGTTTGGTGGAGGGAGGAGGGGGTGAGAGTGTTGAGCGAACGTTTCTTTTCATACCATAGTCCAGTTCAGCGAGAGACTACATTCACCAAACAGTTCTCAGTATCGCTCTTATTGGGTTTGAAATTCAGGTGTGCTTCAGGCACTTTTCTTTTTAAGCTTTGTCCCAGTTTGCTGTGTGTGTGTGTGCCAGACAAGAAGGCTGTGCCCCCTCACCTATAGGAATTTGCATAGGACGCCAAGGGCAGTCATTGGGTGCATTCAGTGTGTGGGCGTGCCTCACCCAGAACCGGCTGCGTTGTATGTGTTTGTCTATGAGTCATAGTGAAAGACTAGGCAGCGACAGTTGGAGTTGTGGTTCTCCTTTTCTCAATCAGCCATTGCTGTCGGGAACCAACAGGCAAAGAGAAACTTTTGAGACAAAAAGAAAAATAAATCGTTCTGAAGGAGGAACTGCTTGACTTCCCAGTTGCGTGTTGAGAGACAGGCACGGAGTAGGGTTTCACATCTCCCCATTCTGCTGATTCACAGGTGCAGGTTCTGCACATTTGACTGGAGTTTTACCTGCCTGGATAAACAGATAGATGGGTACAAACAGCGGCACGGGACACACTGCTTCTTAAGGTAACTGACTGACCCCTTGACTCTGCCCATTTCTTCTCGAAGCTCCACGCGGCAAGAGGGCACGCACAATATCCGGTTTTGGCGCTTTCGCTGTCACTTGACGTGCCTGTGGAAACTTTGGTTGTTGTGTGCTTGCACCGTTCGGTGCTGAAGTCTTATGTTCCAGTAATCTCTCTTGTTAACTATTAAACCATTGTGCTGCTGCCGGTGGTGGTGGCCGGGGGGGGGAAGGAGGAGAGAGAAGCAGAGGCAGAGACAGGTGGCTGTGTTTAGTGTGATCGAGTCAAGTCTGTCAGGAGCCCAGTGCTTTATTATGTGCAATACTTCCACTGCTTTGAAATGGAGAGGGTGTGTTGATTTTGATGCTTTGTTCGGTCTTGATGTAAATTTCTCAATTGTTTTGACCTTTTTTAATTACCTTCCCCCCCCCCCCCCCCCCCAACCCCTCCCCAAAATGGCTGTGCTGGTTCATTGTTCTGTGTTTCAGCTTAAGCACTGCCGGTTGTACCAGGTGGTTAAACGTCAAACTTGTGTGCGTGTGTGTGTGTGTGTGTGTGTGTATGTGTCTTTTTCTCTCTCTCTCTTTCCCCCCCCTCCCCGCGCCTCTCTTAACCCCCCATTTCCCCAATCTTCCCTCAAGCAGCCACTCCCCCACCCACCTCCTTGCCATTTAGAATAAATGTCAGATACTTGGTTTACTCAGCACATCCTCAGGCTCTGGGAGGCACCATTTCAATTCGGCATTTGTATTTACTAAACTGGTTAAGTGATGATGTAATATGGGGCAATGGAAATCCTACTGCAGAAGGTATTTGGCGGAGATGCACAGAGTGGGCAGTCATTATCAGGAACACGATGGAAAGGGCCTGTTTTTACATCTGTTCACCGATTCTAGCTCTCAGATTAGTGGAGTCATAAGCAATGGGTGGTTTTGGGCAGCTCTATTTGCAGATTAAGGTGTTGTCTGTCCACTGCTTACTAGAAGCAAGAATGTGTTGACTGCAGCTGCAGGAATGGCGCTCGTTTCTGGCAGAACCTGGCATGAGGAGTCCAAATCTAGCTCAGACAGCTGGGTGTTGATTTTGATTTTACAATGAATTGCTTGACCATGAGTTGAATCCAAGTTCCCAGTGTAATTGAGACTGTTTCAAATGTGTGTAAAACTCTTGAGCAACAACACCTTAATTTGCTTTTATTATTTACTGTTCCGCTGACTCGCAAATAAGCAAATCAAATAAGCTTCATGACGAAGCTCTTATCTTTCTCCCTATCCTCCTAAAGTGGGTGCAGTTTTGCAGGTACTAATTGCCTTCTGGTACCTTGCCAAGGTGGGCTTGGCTAGCATGTGAAACTTCACAGTGTGAGTTGGCAGGTTAATAAACTCTAGAGGACATTGCAGCCAAGTGTGATCCCTTATCCTCTCCTCTCTAGTCTTCGACATCCCCAGATCTGGCTGCGCCCCATTAAGTTCTATCTTGTCTCAGTCTCCTCGACCCAAAGTGCTCACTGTTTCAGAATCGTATTACAAGGCGAAGATAATTCTTACGATTTTCTCTCCACTATTCTGTGTCTCCTTGAACCCCCACCCCCTTCCTTCTCCACCTTTGTGTCCAACAGTAAATACAAGGAGTTCATTTAGCCACTTAAGATCACCATTTCAGTAGTCTGCTGCCTTCACCGCCCGCCTTCCCTTGGTTTCCCTTGCCAAACCTTCCCCTAGGCTTTCCCATCCAAGCTCTGCCCTCTCCTAATGCTTCACCCCTTCAGAGCTGATCTGCTCCATGAGACTTATTTCCTGCTCCCTTGATCCCATTCCCACTGCTGACCACATAGCTAGCATACTTCCTTTCCTGGCCCATGCTAGCTGACATTCAAACTGACTTCCCTCTCTCTGACAATGACAAAACACTGCCATCAACCCCTCTGCAAAGAAAGTCCAATTCAACCCCTATATTCCTGCAAACTGGTGCCCCATCTCCAATCTCTGTTTCCTCAGGTCCTTGGTTCTGTTGTCCCTTCTTGATCCTGGCACATCTCTCCTGTAACTCTTCGAAGTTCTCCAGTAATAGTTTCTCTCTTTCCCCCCCTACCCTGTACTGTTCTCTTTGAAGCTCTGCATGACTCCATCCATTGTCCCATTCTCTTCCTGATGTGCATGTTGCATATCAATGACTGAATCCAAAGACCTGGGAAGAATTTTACCCTACACCCAAGGTGGGTTCTGAGGGTGGGGTAGCATAAAATTGTTTGGATAGGATTCCCCATGGAATGTTGCCTGCCCCAGACTAAATGGAATTTCACGATTGGGCGGGCAGGGCCTTGATCAGGAAACCATCCTTTCACTTGCCCTAAGGGCCTTAAGTGACCACTTGAGGGTTCCTTCCCACCCAGCTGGCGGGAGTCGGCGTGAGTAGTGAAGCCATTGGGACATTTTCTGATCATTCTCTGCAGAACTGCAAACTGTTGCTAATGTCGAAGCTTATTCATTTAGATGGACAGTTTCTTTGCAGCAGAGAAACTGATGTCCTCCTCATCCTCTGTTGAAGTGATGACAAACCCCACCAAATAACGTCAGGCTGAATCTTCGCCTGATGAGAATGAGGTCAACCCCTTTAAAGCCACCACACCCAGGTGGAGCAACCTCCCCACCCCAGCAGTGGGAAGGAACCATGAACAGTCATCTCCAAACACTCCGGTGGAAACATATTCTCTGCAAAAGTGCCATGCAAGAAAGCGATGTGCATTATATAGAGCCTTTCCTAACTTAAAAGATATGCTCAACTGCTTTGCAGCTAATGAAGTTGTAGGAAACTGTTGTAGGAAACAAAACGGCCAATTTGGGCACAGTAAATTCCAACAGACAGGTAATGATGTTTTTATCATGTCAGATAGAGGGATAAATATTGGCCTGGCCAATTCTCCCCTTTTTCTGTCCACTTGAGAGGGCACATAGGCCCTGGATTTATTGTCTCCTCTGGAAAATAGCAGTTCTTATTTTTAATATAAATTTTGAGTACCCAATTCATTTTTTCCAACTAAGGGGCAACCCAGTGTGGCCAATCCACCCACCCTGCACATCCCTGGGCCGTGTGGACGAAACCCTCGCAAACACGGGGACAATGTGCAAACTCCACACGGACAGCGACCCAGAGCCGGGACCTCAGTGCTGTGAGGCAGCAGTGCCAACCACTGTGCCACCGCGCCGCCCGGAAAATGGCAGTTCTGACAGTGTTTCCTAGAATCCCTACAGAAGGAGGCTATTCGACCCATCGAGTCTACCTGGACTCTCCAAAAGAGCACCCTACCTAGGCCCACTCCCCCGCCCTATTCCTGTAATCCCATAACCCCACTAAGGGACAATTTAGACTGGCCAATCTATCTATCCTACACATCTTTGAATGGGGGAGGACACCGGAGCACCCGGAGGAAGCCTATGTAGACATGGGGAGAATGTGCAAACTCCGTAGACAGTCACCCAAGGCCTTGCACTGTCCATTCCCCCTGGCTTCCAATCCCTAGCAAAATAGAAACCTGAACTCTCACTACTACCCCCACCTCCCAGAAGATGATCTCCATCAGCTGGAGAGGGAAATAGGCCCTGATCAAATGAAGCTCTCTCTGTCTCTCACTGGCGAACGTTGGCCCGCTTTCTCCCTGACTGACTTTGAAGAAAATGGAACCTGACCTTTGTCCTCAATACTGAGGAGAAGAATAACCCTGATCAGCCAAGCTTTCCTTGCCTTTATTGTCTTTGCCCCAGTCTCTCAGTCCACCTCCCCTTCCTTCCCTCTTTCTTGATCTTTTGCTCTTCTGTTTAATTCTTTTTGTCTTTCTCGCTCCTTCCACCTTACCCTACTAAGCTACAGGAAACCGGTTCAACAGCATAAACACACAAAAGCAGACCCACAGTCACCAGCGCCCCACAACTCAAGTGAAAAGAACAACATGAAATCAATGTTGCAGAGTGTGACCACCTCATGTGGGAAGTCAAGAGGCAAGTCTTGGGACTGTTGCTTTTTGGGACAGCTGGATGGGAACAGTGGTCAGACATGTATAGAATTTACTGGGCACCAACCTTCACAAGAAGGCACAGAGAGAGGCTAATTGCGCTTTGGCTGTTTAACCCACAGCAGGAAACCTGGAAGGCCTATATGAGTAATTCAAGCTTGTTTGTTTCAGAACTGTCCAAACCCCACATCATGGTTTAGATCTTCTGGTCCTGCCCACCACAGGAATTGTCGCGGGCGTGACGGACAATTTCGCCCATTGACCTTGGGCGGGAATTTCCGATCTGGGGGCCGCGCGACTGAAAGATCCCGCTTGAGTTCAAGATCTGAACCCAGCAGCGTGCTTCCTGCTTATGAAACAGAGAGACAATAGCCGTGGATTCCTGGCAAAATCCATATCTTGGATGTCTTCTCGTTCCAGTAAAGTGACAGTTTATGGAGGCAGGAGCCTGTGGACTGAAAAGATGACTTGCCGGGTACACAGTCTGTTTATTATCTGGATGAGTACAAAAGTACCAGTTGCAATGTCTGGTTATTTCATTTAAAACAAGGGGCACAATTTTACGTTGCCTAGTGGGGGGATGTGCCTGTTCAATTCCTCAGATGCCTTTCGCATTGGCCTTGCGCCTGCCCCAACCTCCTCATGATTTTGTGGTGGGATGGGCGAGGATTAGGCTGGCCACCCACCCTTGCCCCAATTGAGGCCCTGAATTGGCCAAGTAATGACCACTTAAGGTCTGCTTCCCACCTATCCTAAATTTTCGGGCTGGCTGGAGGAATTCTGCAGCAGAGGGTGCACCCAGGAAGTGACCCTGCTCAAGCTTTGGTTGGGAAGCCAGTGGGAGCACTTCCATCAACTGCCTCCTTCCTTTCAATATTGGGTGACTTCCCCCTTCACAAGTTCTTCCACTGCCCCTCCACCTCACAGGTGCACCCTCCTGCCCAGCCTCTCCACCAGCACCTCCCGACCCTCATCTGTCCACCCTCCTGGGCCTCACCCATCGCTGCCCTGGGACCCTGTCCACACTTACCTTGTCCTGGTCTAGACCCTGTGTACTGGCTGCGGAGAAGCTAGTATTCACTGACTCTTCGGGTGGTGTGAGTTAGGAAACCACGCCGCTCCAACAATCCTGGAGAAGGTTTATATTTCATTTTCCTGACAGAAGCTAGGTTTGATCCCTCAGCATGTTTGTGGTATCAAGACGGTCGCCTTTAAGGCGGTGTTGGCATGTGTGATTATGCCATTTGGAAAACTGCAGGTCACTTTTTCCAATGAGTGAGGTTCAGCAATGAACCTTAAATGTGTTCAGTCCCCTATGTGTTATTTTTCAGACCGGTATTAACCAAATAAATAGGCTGATGATTCCCTAAAAATAAAGCTTAAAATAACGTTAAATATTTATACCTAAACTTCACCAGTTTGGAAAACATAGCTGTTGCCTGGATAAAATAGATTTTCTGAAATTAAAGATGGAGGAAATGACTGTTTGGTGAATGAGGTGTGGTGGGAGTGTATCCTTTCATCTGTCTGTCAGAATGCTAGCAGTTGCATTTTAAGAATTGTTGAAGGCTATTAGAACCTTAAGTAATTTGGATGGCCATAATTGAATGCCCAGTTCATTGAACTAAAGTGACCCTTTTGTCTGCCCTGAGAGCTCAGTGGGTAACTGCACAGGACTTGGTAAGATGCTGAGCTGTACACTCGAGGAGTGTCCAAGGTTTCACCCCTGGTTTGTGCAAGTGATCTGGGCAAACCGACAGGCCTCTCATCTCCATATTTGGAAGGTGAGATGTGCCTCACCAGGTTTCCATCTTATCCAGTAGTCGTGAAGGTAGATGGAACTTGCCTCTGAAAAGCTTAGCAATTCATTGGCCTATCAAGACTTGCAGCTTAGTGCTGCCAGGTTTAGAAGGCCCGTCAGTCTTTAACTGAGCTGCAACAACCAGCATGGTGGCACAGTGGGTTACTATTGTTGACTCACAGCGCCAGGGACCCGAGTTCAATTCTGGTCTTGGGTGACTGTGTAGAGTTTGCATGTTCTCCCCGTGACAACATGGGTTTCCTCCGGGTGCTCTGGTTTCCTCCCATAGTCCAAAGATGTGCAGATGAGGTGGATTGGCCCCTTGGTGTCCAAAGATGTGCCGGCTGGGTGGGGTTGTAGGTATAGGATGGGGGAGTGGGCCTCGGTGAAATGCTCTTTCAGAGGGTCGGTGCAGACCCGATGGGCTGAATGGCCTCCTGCACTGTAGGGATTCTACGATGAGTCCTGCCTTCAGGAGATGAGGGACGTTTGAGGATGGTAGGGGGAGGTGAACAAATAATTATTATTTTACCTCTGGGATAGAGATGTTGAAGTCATGCAATGGCAGTGTTGTGTTGTGGGAGTTTTGGAGAGAAACTGCATGCTTGTTGTGCTTCTTGCTTGTTTAGTCAGTGGTTACAAGGGAAACAAAATGTTCCATTCCTTGGTGTGATCATCCCCAGCCTCAGTGAGATCACAAAACACCAGCGAGAATGATGTGAGAATCTCACCCAGCTGCTTCATTTTACAAGCAAATTGTTGGGTGTCCAGGCCGGAATTCTCCAGAATGATGGCTGGAATTCCTTGTAAAAGTATTATGTTTAATTTTATGCCGTTTTTAAAAAAAAAAACTTCCAGTTATAACATCCAGAGAATTTAGCCTAAACCAGACTTGCTGTTATGCTGTTAATTACATGTGTGAACAATACGTTTCACCAGTAACACACTGGCAGTTTGATTCATAGCTTCATTAAAACAAATTTACAACCAGGGTTTTTGCATTTTGCAAGAAATAAATGTGACGTTCTTGGAAAAATAAGAGATCCAAATGCGGAGTAAATGTGGCCTCCCGTTAAATCGGGGCCAAACCCCAACTGAATCAGCTGTTGCCACAATTTGACTTCATTGAGCTTATCTTCTTTGACTGTCATTGATTGCCATTTCTATCTGTCCTGTGAGGCAATGGCATCTCCCTCTTCCATCCCCCCCCCCCCCCCCAATGCCCTGTCTGCCTCACTGCAAAATTGCTGTGACCTCTTTTGAGGACCGATTTGAGTCGTCAGAATTATATTTGCTGGAGTTCAGGAGAATGAGGGGGGATCTTGTAGAAACCTATAAAATTCTTACAGGACTAAAAAGGGGAGATGCAAGAAGGATGTTGGATGTTCCTGGTGGTAGGGATGTCCAAAACCAGGAGTCACAGGCTGAGGATATGGGGTAGACCATTTAGGATTGAGATGAGACATTTCTTCACCCAGAGAGTGGTCGGCCTGTGGAATTCGCTATCACAAAAAGCAGTTGGGACCAAAGCATTTAGATATAGCACTTGGGGAGAAGGGGATCAAAGGTTTTGGAGCCATAAGGCAGGATCAGGTAGTTGAATTGGATGATCAGCCATGATCATAATGAATGGCGAAGCAGGTTCGAAGCGCCGAATACCCTCTTCCTGCTCCTATTTTCTATGTTTCGATGTCCCCTCTCTTCTTCCTCAACTCTCCCACATACCATTCCTTTGATAAGACAGCAGACCAATGACCAGTGCTGCATCTTTCATCACTGGAGGCAGTTCAGAGGGCTGTTGGCTTCTGTGGAGCCCATGGTTGAGAATTGAAGGGATCCAGAAAGGAAATTAAGGGAGTGGTGCTTCCATATAATAAAAGTCTCTCAAATTATGCTCATTGCAGTTTAGAGCAGTGCTTCCCAAATGGTGCAACCCCAGAGTGAAAATTAGGTTTGTTCAAACAGCAGAGATACAGGTACAGAAAAGTACAACTGAAACACTTACCACTTTGCAGGCTTTGGTGTCAGTGATCAGGCCCCATGGGCCACACCCACAGGCAAAAAGAATTATGCACATTTAAAGGGGCACCGCTCCACAGTTGCAATTGTGTGGTGGCCCGTGAATCCAATTGCTTGTCCGTGACCCCACCGGGGTCTGCGACCCACAGTTTGGAAACACCTGAGGAAAAGACTGTGTTTATAACAACTACCCTTTAAAAAAAATTTAGAGTACCCAATTCATTTTTTTCCAATTAAGGGGCAATTTAGCATGGCCAATTCACCTAGTCTGCACATCTTTGTGGGGGTGAAACTCACGCAAACATGGGGAGAATGTGCAAACTCCACACAGACAGTGACCCAGATCTGGGATTGAACCTGGGACCTCGGCGCCGTGAGGCAACAGGGCTAACCCACAACGCCACCGTGCTGCCTGAACATCTATCTCTCTAATGATTCCATAGCTTTTGCCTCGCCACCACATCCAGCGACCGGGGCTGGGCCGGAGAATCCCCGCAATTGGCGCGAATCGCGCCACGCCGACCCGATACCAGGATGTGATTCTCCGCAGAGTGGAAATTTGGCGCCGGCGTGGTTGGCACGGCACAGGTCGGGGGCTGCTCAACGTGGCCTCTCTGCCAATTCTTGGTCTGGGATGGGCTGAATGGCCATCCTAAAAAAAACAGAGTCCCGCTGGCGCCATTCACACTAGCTCTCAGCTGGCGGGACCTCGGTGTTGAAGGGTCCGGGGGCGGCTTGTGTTGGGGGGTGAGGGGGGGGGGGGGGGGAGGAGGGAGGGTCCGACCCCGGGTGGGAGGGGGGAGTGCGACCCCGGGTGGGAGGGGGGGGTGCCTCTGATGTGGCCTGGCCTGCGATCAGGGCCCACCAATCGGTGGGACGGCCTCTCTGGCTGGGGGCCTCCTTTCTTCCGCGCCGACCCCAGTAGTCTTGCGCCATGTTGCGACGGGGTCGGCACGTTGAAGAGAGCCACTGCGCATGCGTGCCTTGGCACCGGTGCCACTGCCCATGTGCTCACCCCACGACGCCCAGTTCATGCCAGGATCAGCAGCTGGAGCGGTATGGTCTGCTCCAGTACTGTGCTGGTCCCCTGTAGGGTCCAGAATTGCTGATCCTGAGGCTGTGTTGACGCCGTCAAGAAACGCGACGGCGTTTCCAATGGTGTCAACACTTAGCCTGAGGATCACAGAATCCCACCCCATTTGTGTAGTGTTTTCTGTCGGTTTAATTTAATTGGTTAGCTTGTTAGTGGCGAGGAGCATCTGAAGGAAGATGCTGAAAATGCCGGGGTTTGGAAAAGTACACCGTGCCATTGTTAAAATGTTGCCCGATCGCAGGTAATCTTTATAACCATTGAGCTTGCATGAGAAATTTTAGGCCTAATTTTAAATGTCAGCAGGAAAGAGGTGGATGGGTGGCCACTTCCTGTTGTGAATGTGCTCAAGCCCACCATAATTTCACCCTCGTCGATTCCCAACAGCAGGCCATCCTATACTAGGCCATCCTAGTTCCCAACTCGTGCCTTGCTATAAATTTAGCTGCTGCACACAGTCCCTGTGTCTGCATGTAGTGCCCAGTGCCAGGGCTAAAGTGAAAACTCAGATCCTGATGGCATTCTCTTGTGACCCACTGGCCAGCTCGTATTTCCCTTGATGCTCACCTGGGAGTAGAATACCAACCCGAACCCCTCCCGCCTCCAAATGAAAATGAGGCTGAGTGCATGGGTGGCACGGTAGCACAGTGGTTAACACTGTTGCTTCACAGTGCCAGGGTCCCGGGTTTGAGGGCAGCACGGCGCAGTGGGTTTTATCCCAGCCCCGGGTCACTGTCTGTGCAGTGTCTGCATGTTTGCCCGTGTCTGTGTGGATTTTCCCCAGGAGCTCTGGTTTCCTCCCACAAGTCCTGAAAGACGTGCTTGTTTGGTGAATTTGACGTTCTGAATTTCTCCTACCGTGTTCCCGCACAGAAGCCGGAGTGTGGCGACGAGGGCATTTTTACAGTAACTTCATTGCAGTATTAATGTAAGCCTACTTGTGACACTAATAAAGATTAATATTATTATTATTAATTCACCCAGGCCACAATCCAATGGATTTCCCCCTGTTGCCTGTGCCTCCACTCGCCACACTCAGCCTGAGTAGAAAACTAGGCTTACAGTGCATCTTGTCACCTGATAATCCTATCTGTCTCAATAACTCAGCTTTGTGACTGCATTGCAAAATGAATTGTATCTATCCAGTGCTTGATCATAAGTTACAATTTTTTATGTAGTTCCGCAATTTCAAAGGGCAATTACATTTGTGGAGCTGTGCAAAAAGGAAACTGGAACAAGGCCTCTGCACTGTAACCATTCATTCACTTTAGAACCTGATAGTTTCACAGAAGTCACCTTGTCGTTTGAACAGACACATGTATGAACACAAAATAGGCCACTTGTATATTTGGCCCCTGGTTTTGTACTTGTGACTAGACCATCTCGTATATGGAAAGTTTTTTTTTGTTTAACATCCTCTTGCTTATTTTGGGCAGCCCAAAAGATGTGCTCTATTTTTCAAGTACTTAAATAGAGTCATAGCTTTTCCGAGGCCTAAAAGTTTAGTAATCTATCAAATGTATTGTACTCCCATCAGAAATAGTCATTTTGCATCCATTTGTGTGGCAGATGTTTAAAACCTCTCTAATCAACCAGTGAGAGGAATTTTTTTCAAGACAAATATTTCCTCTGTTCCCCCACGTTTCTCCCCCCCCCCCCCCCCCCCCCCCAAACTTTTTAAAAATAAATTGAGGTTACCCAATAATTTATTTTCCAATTAAGGGCCATCCAATTTAGCGTGGCTAATCCACCTACCCTGCACATCTTTGGGTTGTGAGGATGAAACCCACGCAGACACGAGGAGAATGTGCAAACTCCACACAGACAGTGACCCAGGGCCGGGATTTGAACCTGGGTCCTCAGCGCCATAGGCAGCAATGCTAACCACTGTGCCACATGCCACCACTCCCCCCCCCCCCCCCAAATGATGCATGATTCTCCGCGCCGGGCCGGAGAATCCCTGCAATCGTGCCACGCTGCCCCGACGCCGGCATGCGATTCTCCGCAGAGCGGAGAATTGGCGCCGTCGCGTTTGGCGCAGCGTCGGTTGCAGGCCGCCCTAGGCGGCCGGGTCGCCAATTCTTTGGCCCGGATGGGCCAGGCGGCCGCTCTGAAAAGGCAGAGTCCCGCCGGCGCCGTCCACACCTGGCCGCAACCGCTGGGAACTCTGCATGCAGGGTCCGATGGCATCTGGCCCGCAATCGGGGTCCACCGATCAACGGGTCAGCCTCTCGCTCCCTGGGCCTATCTTCTTGTGCGCCAGCCCCTGCACTCCTGCGCCATGTTGCGTCGGGGCCAGCACGTTGAGTGAGGCCATCGCGCATGCGCGGGTTGGCTGCAGCGCCACTGTGCATGCCTCATTGACGCCGGATCCACTGCGCATGCGCAGGTTGGCGCGGCGCACAGTTCGAGTCGGGATGGGAGGCTGGAGCGGCATGAACCGCTCCAGCGCCATGCTGGCACTCTGTAGGGGCAAGAATCGGTACTCCCAGCGGCCCGTTCACGCCGCCGTGAAACGCGACGGCGTTTCCGATGACGTGAACACTCTGCCGCCGAATGGGAGAATCCCGCCCACTGTTCCCCCAGATATGTCATCAAAATTCCTTCTAACTCTTAAAATTATTTTTTAAAATTCCTCAAACATTTGCTCTTCTGAAATGGACAAGAGATTGAGCTACATTAACTGAGTGAGTGAAGGAAATGGGGAAAAAGAAAAAAATACTTTAATTAAACTTTCTATGTCTGCAGAATGTATTTTTTTATTGGTATTTGTGGCGTTGGCACTAGTTATGATTTCTTTTTATAATTTAGAGTACCCAATTATTGTTTTCCAATTATGGGACAATTTAGCATGGCCAATCCCCTTAACCTGCACATCTTTGGGTTGTGGGGGTGAAACCCAGGCAGGCACAGGTAGAATGTGCAAGGCACTAGTTTATGTTCAATGTATTCATGCCAGTGCACTATTGTAAAGGTTACCTTTGTGTGATGCATTTATTTTGTTACTAATGTCTATGCGATGTCTATCGCAGCCATTGACCGAGTTGTAAGTATTCGTGTTTTTCACGTCAGCTTGTTTTCAGGTAGTAATCTCACCTTTGATCTGAATATTATGGGATCAAGCTCGACGCCAATATACAATCGGAAGGACGTAAGAAATTTAGCCCGTCCAGCTCATTCCATCATTTAATAAGATCACGGCTGACCTGACTGTGGCCTTAACTCCCTTTGCTGCCTCCTTTTTTCCTGCATTTTAAATGGTATTGTGAAGCAACAGGGGAATGGGATCACAGAGAGCTCTTTCGGTAAGATGTGCACGTTTGCTTGGCAGCAGAATTCTATGATTCTAACTTCAATTTGGAGGGACCGAATCTAGTGTTTAATAACAGGATGTGGGTTTTGTTTTTGAGTAATAATTCAAGTGGACATACTGGAAACATTTTGCTTCTGCCCCATTAAACTTTACAGATAGCCCATTGGAGGGAAAAAACACTTGGAATATGGGTGTGTGAAATTGCACAAACGCAGTGTTTTATTAAAAAAAATTTTAAAATAAATTTAGATTATCCAATTATGTTTTCCAATTAAGGGGGCAATTTAGTGTGGCCAATCCTCCTACTCTGCACATTTTTGGGTTGTGAGGGCGAAACCCACGCAGACACGGGGAGAATGTGCAAACTCCACACGGACAGTGACCCAGAGCCGGGATCGAACCTGGGACCTCAGCGCCGTGAGGCAGCTGTGCTAACCACTAGGCCACCGCGCTGCCCCACAAACACAGTGTTGATTGTCCTCTGATGTTCTAACCACACTAGAAGGAGTAGAGAAGGTGATTTGTTTGGAGTCTTATGATGAATCATTTGAAAGAAGAATAAATTAATTAATTTTCAGACCGATTACTGTCTCAAACGTTTTGAATCTGTTCTTAAGTTATCAACAGAGGAACGCGCTGTCTGGAGGTGGTTAACATCGGTGGATCGTTCGGTCATCCCACCGAATTGTAATAAAAGGCATATGTTCCCAATGGGTGGGGCAGGGGAGAGGTGGGGGCAGGGAATGAATTGCAGACCTGGTGTGATTGGAAGTGGCTTGTAAAACATTGTCACTAGCTCGGTCTTTGTGCGGTTCCCTGTTTGAATACTTTTGTTATGAGTAGGATCCTGCTTCAGGAATTTCTATTTTTTCCCACAGGATGGAATTGGCTTAGGGGGTAGGGGCAAGGGGGAAGAGTTATTTTTGAGACAGGTAGCTTCACACAGACACTGAGTTAATGGGAGTCAAAATGCCCATGAGCTTAGTTTGATATTTTCCCACATGCTGCATCTTCTTTTTCAAATTTAGATTACCCAATTATTTTTTTTCCAATTAAGGGGGAATTTAGCATGGCCAATCCACCTAAACTGCACATCTTTGGATTGTGGGGGTGAAACCCACGCAGACACGGAGAGAATGTGAAAACTCCACACGGATAGTGACCCAGGGCCGAGATCGAACCCGGGTCCTCAGCACCGTAGGCAACAGTGCTAACCACTGCACCACTGTGCCGCCCCCACACATGATGTATCTACTTGATTGATGGGTGGCACAGTGGATAGCACGGTTGCTTCACAGTACCAGGGTCCCAGGTCCGATTCTTGGCTTGGGTCACTGTGCAGAGTCTGCACATTGTCCTTGTGTCTGCATGGGTTTCCTCCGGGTGCTCTGGTTTCCTCCCACAAGTCCCGAAAGATGTGCTGTTAGGTAAATTAGACATTCTGAATTCTCCCTCAGTATACCCGAACAGGAGGCAGCACGGTGGCGCAGTGATTAGCATTGCTGCATCACGGCGCCGAGGTCCCAGGTTCAATCCCGGCTCTGGGTCACTGTCTGTGTGGAGTTTGCACATTCTCCCCGTGTTTGCGTGGGTTTCACCCCTACAACCCAAAGATGTGCAGGATAGGTTAATTGGCCACGTTTAATTGTCCCTTAATTGGAAAAAAAAGAATTGGGTACGCTAATAAAATTTATTTTAAAAAAGTATACCCGAACAGGCGCTGGAATGTGGCGACTAGGGGCTTTTCACAGTAATGTAATTGCAGTGTTAATGTAAGCCTACAATAACTATTATTAATTAATTAATTCAATTTGTTACCCTATCACAGCAATGGATGAACACCTCGCACCCACTGTATTGGGAAGCCCATCTCTTTTAAATAGAAACAGCAGCAGATGAAACCCAGAGATGGAGATGGGCCGTTTACCTTTTTTCTTAAACCAGGGAGGTAAAAGTAGGATAAGGTCCAGAAAAGGCTATAAAGTTGGTCACTAAGTCATTGTGTTTTTTAAATAGTTTTGCTGTAAGGACAAGCTTTCACTAAGCTCTGAAATTATGCATACAGTGGAATTATTAGGAGTTTAAGTAGATCCACTGATGTGGAAAAGCTTATTTAATATTTTGTCTCATTATGTAAAGGCAGATGCATGGATTAAATTGAATTTGATCATTGCTGTTGCTCTTTACGCTCACTAGCTGCACAAAATTGAAGGTTAGTGAGTTGTATGTGGCCTCGCCGTGTTTTCTCTGCCTACCCTTTGAATAGATTTAAGATGTATGTGATCAAAAGACATGAATATCCAGTTCTGACCACAAGATACAATTGTTACATTGCATTCCCTGGGTTACACTCTTGCATCATATATGCATTGTGGGCAGGTTACCTACCAGATCGACTAGCATCACTCTACCCAAGAGGGCTATTGGCGAGGCAAAACACTTTAGCTTGTATCTGGTGAACCTTGGTCCTTCGTTTACTCTACCATTGTTAGGCTTTAGTTGTATTACCGTTGTGTCTAAATTTGATTGTCATTTTTGAGCCAGAAAGACTGAATGAATGACCTGAAAAGATGTCCACACAAACAAATAATGAATTTTTTGGTGACATTTCAGTCCTCTACTACATGTCCATGCTCTCAGCCAAGAATACATAATAAGGCTTGGCTGAGAGCTCAGAAATCCATTACTCTGCCGAAACACCCGAACTCCAGAGAAAACATTGCTTGGGGAGTATGAGGGTGTGTGGTTGGAGGGGGGGTGGGGTGGTGTGTGGTTGGAGGGGGGTTGGGGTGTGAGGGCAAAGGCTGGAGCGACTTTCTGTTTTTTTTAATTTTAACATAGTAACGAGGTGGGCCTTTTTAAACAGGCCACCTCTGCACTTGGCCAGCCCTGATTGGCTGGCCCGACAGTAACGTGGACCCACCAATGCTGCCCCCAAACCCGGCCTTTGCAGGTACATCTCCTGAGGCTCCCGCTACCCACCTTGGTGCTGAAAATCCAGGCCATGGAAAGACTGTAACTGCATTCTTATCCTCACCTACTCTCCCTTTCTGTTTTTTAAAATAATCTTAGAGTACCCAATCATTTTTTTCTAATTAAGGGGCAATTGAGCCTGGCCAATCCACCTACCCCGCACATCTTTGGATTGTGGGGGTGAAACCCACGCAAACACGGGGACAATATGCAAACTCCACACGGACAGTGACCCAGAGCCGGGATCGAACCTGGGACCTCGGCGCCGTGAGGCTGCAGGGCTAACCCACTGCGCCACCGTGCTGCCCTCCCTTTCTATTTCTAACCCTTAACTTCACCTTTCCCTCCAGCTGCTGATCTTCAATTATATTGAAGCATTCAGTTGAGAAACAAGGGTACGACATGTTATCTTTCACTGAAATAAACAGAAGAGAATTGCACCTTTTAAAATCTGGCCGGGCAGTGTCGACGTTGTGGAGCTCCAGGGATCGTAATTGAGCCAGGAATCTCCTGGGATGTAGTGAAAGGCAGATATTGTCTCAAGGGACAAAAAAAAATCATCTTTTCCTGCAGTTTAACTCTATTTCCTCCCTTCCTACCACTTCCCATTTGCAGATGAATTTCCTATTTAATGGTAATTTTTATCCCGAGATGAAGATCCTAATCATGTGTTCAGTCTGAAGCCAAAGTACTATATTTGAGCTGGCTTTCCCTCCTGACCTATCAACAGGCTACCTTGTCTAATGATAATCCTCCTTCCAGTTGCTGCCTTGCTGCAGCAGCACAGCTGAGATCGGACACTTGATTGGGTGTCCGTTCGAGCCCAACATGCCACTGTATCATCCTCAAGTTGATCTTTCAACCAAAAGAATAGAACAGTCTTGGCTGAGCTACAGCTCTCAAACCAGCCATAAATGTTTTCCAGCGTGAAAATTACAACTGCAGTGGTTTTGAGATACATGCAGTGAGTGTTGTTTTAAGCAATAGTGACTGCCTTTAACAGCAGTTGTGTAGCTGAGGTAACCTGGGTAACGAGGCCTACTGTTTTTCTGTGGTGTACTTTACACAACAAAGCCATGAACTATTTTGATACTTGGAAATATAAGAGTTCTGAAACCACAAGCTTTTTATCGCTTAAGTGCGCGCATGCTTTTTAAAGTTGAGCCACCACCTCCCACATTATCTCCAGGTTTGCCTCGGCTGTTTACCAGTTTTCTGGTGTTGAGTTGTTTTGCCTGAAAACTGTTGACTGTATTGAAAAGTGGGTTCATTGGAGGCAAGGGAGCTGCACATTATCCCAAACATTGAGATTCTACTGAAGATGAGGCTGTCGGTGGTCATTGTCCATTATAATCTGTGAAACTGATAATATTCTGTGCAGTTAAATGTGCAAATCCAAAGGTTACTGTGAGTTTTCGATCGCCTATTGAATACCTTGCAGATTGAAATCAGTTAGAAATCACTGATTGGACATGAAAGTAGAATTTTTACATGGTTATTTGCAACGAGAATAACACTTAAAAAAAAGTTGTGCTTTGTTGAATGAGAAGGGGCAGCTTATTAATGAAAAAATGAAAATCGCTTATTGTCACGAGTAGGCTTCAATTAAGTTACTGTGAAAAGCCCCTAGTCGCCACATTCCGGCGCCTGTCCGGGAGGTTGGTACGGGAATCAAACTGTGCTGCTGGCCTGCTTGGTCTGCTTTAAAAGCCAGCTCTTTAGCCCAGTGAGCTAAACCAGCCCCTTAAGACATAGGCCGTAGTTTTCCAGCCCAACCCATGAGGGTGAGCCACTGAAATCTTTGTTCACGTTGGTCGAACCAGAAGATCCCAATGATGTGAAGTGCTGGAAAATTACGACCATAATTTATATTTGTGGAACATCAAATTTCTCCATTCCTTGCGAAGAAATCTGTTAAACTTCAAAAGCACTTCCCTAGTTTGAAAATTGCTATTTCATCTTTGACCTTAATCCTATGTGTATTCCCCAAACATTATTTTGCTTACTTTAAAACGATAAGAACCTGCATCCTCTTTCCCGGATTGCTGTCTGTGAGCGTTCTTGCATGTAATGGCTTCTTAGCCTGTTTGATGACAGCACTGTCGCTGGATGCCAGCAATCTCCTCTAACTGGTGCCAGAATTAACTTAATTTTTAAAATATTATTCATGGGGATGTGGGCATCGCTGGGACTTGCCATCAGCATTTATTGCCCATTCTCAATTTCCCTTGAGCCGATTTCAGAGGGAATTTAAGAGGCAACCACATTGCTGTGTGTCTGGAGTCACATGTAGGCCAGACCAGGTAAGGATGGCAGATTTCCTTTTCTAAAGGATTTTACAGCAATTGGCAGTGATTTCCATCATCAGACTTTTAATTCTGGATTTTTATTGAATTCAAATGCCATCATTTGCCATAGTGGCATTCAAACCCAGGCCCTCAGAACATTACCCTGGGTCTCTAGATTACTAGATCAGTGACAATACCACTACACCACCACTAGGTGAGAAAGTGACAGCCACGCCACTGAGCTTCTGAGGTCTCTGTGGGCATCTTTCTTAAGGTCAGTGATGAGCGCTATGAAAATACAATCTTAGCCATTGTTGCTGCTGGGAGCTGGCCTTTTGGAGTTTGCCACAGGTGCAGCCTCCTAGCTTTGATGTGCTCCTATATCATGCCACCATATCACATTTGATCTTCGACAGAAGTTCAAGTGTCCAATCTGATCCTGAAAATGCATTCTTTGAAACTGTGTAACTGATTATCCGCCCCCAACCCACTCCTTTCACTCCATTTTCTCTCCCTCAGCAAGCAGTGCAATTAATGTTGAGATTGTGCTCTATGGTGAATTGCAAGGTTGACCCGTCTCATTCCTTTACTCTCCTCCAAGCCTCCTCGCCTCCTCACTTTTCGATTACCTCCCCCTTGCACCAAGAAGTATAGACTGCGTAGAATAGCACTCTAATGCGAGTGCAAATCAGCAAGTGGCTTTCTGGTTTCTCCTGCAAGTAATGTTCTTTCTGATTGTCTGGCAGTCGCAGAATCCTAGCTGACCCAGATGCTCTCCATACTTGACACCTATACACATGACAACTTGCATTTATTTATATAGCATCTTTAACACAGTAAAATGCCCCAAGCCACTTCACAACATTATCAGACATAATTTGGCATTAAAATGCATGAGGAGGTATTAAGACATATGATCAAAAAGGCTTGGTTAGGGCAGCACGGTGGCGCGGTGGGTTAGCCCTGCTGTCTCATAGCGCCAAGGTCCCAGGTTCAATCCCGGCTCTGGGTCATTGTCCGTGTGGAGTTTGCACATTCTCCCCGTGTTTGCAGGGGTTTTGCCCCCACAACCCAAAGATGTGCAAGCTGGGTGGATTGGCCATGCTAAATTGCCCCTTAATTGGAAAAAATGAATTGGGCACTCTAAATTTATTTTTTAAAAAGGCTTGGTTAATGTGGTACATTTTAAGACGTGTCTGGAAGGAAGAGAGAGGTAGAGGGGTTAGGGAGCCAATTCTGAGGCAGCTGATGGCACAAAGTTGCCAATGCTGAAGTGACGAAAATTGTGGATGAATAAGAGGAGCGCAGAGATCTCCAAGAGAGGGGTGAGCCACGGAGGGATTTGAAAACAAGGAGGAGAATGTCAAAATCAAGGCTAGACTGGAAGCCAGTCTAGGGCAGCAAGCACAGTGGTGATGGGTGAATGGGACATGCCACCGGTTCAGATACAACGGAGGTTACTGGATAATGATCAGTAGAGGGAACTTTAGTAACTGAGAAACATAGAAAATAGGAGCTGGAATAGAACATTCGAGGGCAGCACGGTGGCGCATTGGGTTTGCTCAGCTGCCACACGGTGCCGAGGTCCCAGGTTCGATCCCAGCTCTGGGTCACTGTCCGTGTGGAGTTTGCACATTCTCCCCATGTTTGCGTGGGTTTTTCCCCATAACCAAAAGATGTGCAGGGTAGGTGGATTGGCCACGCTAAATTGCCCCTTAATTGGAAAAAATGAATTGGGTATTCTAAATTTTTTTTTTAAATTCAAAAGAAGGGAATAGACCATTCGGCCTATTGAGCCTGCTCCGTCATTTAATATGATCATGGTTGATCCCCAACTCCATGCCATATTACTGCACTCTCCCCACACCCATTATATCTTTGGTGTCGAGAAATCCATATTTCCTCCTTTTTAAAAAAAAGTATTTTTCTTAAGGTTTTGCAGAATAAAACAGTAGTAACCATAATAACACAACAAACTAGAGTGAACATTAGCATAGTGCAAAAAGGGAATATACAATAACAATTAAATAGACATTACCCCATGCGACCCAGTCTTCCCACACCATCCCAATGAAGCACTCACCACCCCCCCCCCCCCCCACAGATTGCTGCTGCTGCTGACATTTTAATTTTCCCCGAGCAAGTCGACGAACGGCTGCCACCTCCGAGAGAACCCCAGCGTAGACCCTCTTAAGGCAAACTTTATTTTCTCGAGGCTGAGAAACCCAGCCATGTCGGTAACCCAAGTCTTGGGTGCTTCGGGTCCCTCCACATTAATAAAATCCGTCTCCGGGCGACTAGGGAGGCGAAGGCCAAGACGTCGGCCTCTTTCGCCCCCTGAACTCCTGGGTCTTCTGACACTCCAAAGATCACTATCTCTGGACTCGGCATCTCCCGTGTGTTAAGGACCTTGGACATTGCCCTCGCGAACCCTTGCCAGAACACTCTAAGCTCCGTGCATGCCCAAAACATGTGGACATGGTTTGCAGGGCTGCCCTTGCACCTCATACAACTGTCTACTACTCCAAAAAACTTGCTCATTCTCGCTGCCGTTGTGTGTGCCCGGTGGACCACCTTAAATTGAATTAGACTGAGCCTGGCACATGATGAGGAGGAATTAACCCTGCCCAGGACCTCTGCCCACAGACCCGCTTCCAACTCCCCACCTAGCTCCTCCTCCCACTTGTCCTTGAGCTCCTCCACCGGGGTTTATTCCACCTCCTGTAGTTCCTGGTAGATATCTGACACCCCTCCCCCACCCAGGTGCCGGAGACTACCCTGTCCTGTATCCTCTGTGGCGGTAGCGTCGGAAAGGCAACTACCTGTTTTTCCAGGAAGGCTCGTACTTGCAGATATTTAAAGGGGTTTCCTGGCGGCAGATTAAATTTGTCCTCTAGCCCCTTCAAACTGGGAAAGCTTCCGTCTATGAACAGATCTCCCATCCTTCTGATGCCTGCCATCTGCCAGCTCTGGAACCCACTATCCATCCTACCCAGGGTAAACCTGTGATTGTTGCATATCGGGGTCCAGACCGATGCTCCCTCCACCTTCTTGTACCTCCTCCACTGTCCCCAGATCCGCAGTGTCGCCACCACCCCCGGACTTGTGGAGTAACGGGTCAGCGAGAATGGCAAAGGGGACGTTATCAAAGCTCCCAGACTAGTACCGTTACATGACGCCGCCTCCAGCTGCTCTCTTCCCCCCCCCCCCCCCCCCCCCCCCCCCCCCCCATCGCCCACTTCCTAATCATAGCTAGCTATATTGGCCGCCCCCGCCCACTAGAAGTTCGGCAGCACCCCCCCCCCCCCGGACTGCGCTCCAACAGCCATCTCCTTACTCGCGGGGTCTTAATTCGCCCACACCAAGCCCGTAATGATCCTACTCGCCTGCTTAAAAAAGGCCTTGGGGATGAAGATGGGGAGGTACTGAAAGACAAATTAAAATCTGGGGAGGACAGTCATTTTCACGGTCTGCACCCTCCCTGCCAGTGACAGCGGGAGCATGTCCCACCTTTTAAAGTCCCCTTCCATTTGCTCCACCAACAGGGTCAGGTGCATCCTGTGCCTGTGCAGGGCATCCCATTTCCTGGCCACCTGTTTACCCAGGTAACAAAAACTTTTCATATTTCCTTCTTAAATATATTCAGCTACTTGGCCTCCACAGCCTTTTGTGGCAGAGAATTTCACAGATTCACCACTCGGAGTGAAGAAACTTCTCCTCATCTCAGTCCTGTTATGCGCGACCCCAGGTGAGCTTCCGCAAAAGTTGTTGATCTGGGTGAGACCCCTCGATTTGTCGCTGTCCGTCTGAGGTACCCCCCCCCCCCCACCCCCCCAAATGTTACAAACCTTGGTGAGGAGGGTTGACTGGCTCCTTATCTTTATTCACCTCATCCTCTGCTGGTAGCAACAAGGTTTAATCTAACACGGTTCCCTTTCCCTTTGAAACCTTTTCCAGATCCAATAGCACTATTTAAAAGGGAGCCAATTTAACCAGGCTTTTGTGAGTTTTAAGATAGAGTAAGTTTATTAACTACTAAAAAGATAAGGAGAAATGTTAAAACGCATTCATATAGTTTAGAAGTAAGAATTGAGTCTAATAGTAACTAAATGGAAATAAATAGTTAGACGGAACAGTCCTTGATTTGTGACGAGTAAATGAAGAAGTATAGTGACTATTACAAATTGATTCCTGTATTATTGACTTCTGCAGGTGAATAATTGATTCTTCAGTTCAGGTGTTCTCCGGTTTGGTTGAGCTATTTCAGTTCCTTCTTCCAGCTGCAATGTTTTTTTCTTTTTTGTTGCTGGCTGGGTGTCTTCCACGGTCAGAGAGAGAGTTTTAGATACCCCTGCAAAAAAGGGTTATTTTCTAGTTCCAGGAATACTGCTTCTAGCACTGCATGACATTCGGGAACCTCCGTTTGCTTTTCCTTGCTGCTCCCACACAGATAGACCGACAGGGCAGGCAGACAGGCTCTAGCAGCTCCCCCAACTAGCTTTTAACCTCTTCTTAGTACATTCCAACTGGAAACCCAGAATACGCAGTCGGTCGAGGCAATTGCAGCCAGTGTCTTTGAGATGAGATAGTCGTTATGTTCCCTTGTCTTTACCGGAGATGGTAATCCGTCTTTGGATGCTTTTAGAAGTACTTTGACTGGAAACACAGAGAGGGGTTCCATTGTTCCTTCAACAAACACCCTACAGTCATTCCTGTTCGTGGCTAACTGTACATTTTCAGCCATCTTTGGGATTTGTGTCCATTTTAAAATGTGAAAGCCTTTTCAATGGCCAATATTTCCGTTTGCATATTCCACGTTTTTTTCCTCATCATAACAGTACTAAGTGGCCGACTCTGTATTCTGAGACTGTGACCCCTTGTTCTGGATCCCCCAGACAGGGGGAACCTTATCCTTGCACCCAGTCTGTCCAGCCCTGTCAGAGTTTTATATGTTTCAAGAAATCCACCCCACGTTCTTCTAAACTCCAGTGAATACAAGCCTAGCTGACGTGATATCTCCTCATGGGACAATCAGTCTGGTGAACCTTCGCTGCACTCAGTCTGTCGCAAGTCTATGCATTCTTTGGAAAGGAGACCAAGATTCTACGCAATACTCCAGGTGTGGTCTCACCAAGGCCCTGTACAGCTACAATAAGATGTCCTTCTCCTGTATTCAAGATCTCTTGCAATGAAGGCCATCGTATCTTCCTAACTGTCTGCCACTCTGAAAAAGACCCTCCTTCTGCTAACAATTCTCAGTCCAAGCCAATTTATCACCCCCAATCCCATGACCTTTAATTTTTCACACCAACTTATTTTGTGGCCCCCTGTCTGCATGGGTCTCATCCCCACAACCCAAAAAGATGTGCAGGGTAGGTGGATTGGCCACGCTAAATTGCCCCTTAATTTGAAAAAAGATACTTGGGTACTCTAAATTTATTTTGTTAAAAACCTCTTATGAGGGACTTTCTCAAAAGCTTTGGTTGGCTTTTTTGCATTTTTCCCATCTCTGACAGCACGTAAAACCCTTTTGTGCTACCCTTGCTGAGATCAGCTGGCACAATATAGATTAAGGCTTGAATCTAGGCCCTACAGACTGGGGCCATATCTGGCAGTAATTTAAACAGTGGGTCATTGGGGAACCTCATTCTATTCTTGTCTTCCACTAATGTACACTCCTATTAAATTTCTATTTAATAGAACAGTGGCCGAGCAAATTCTGGTTAATTAAAAGAACGGATGAGATGATGAGACTATTAAATGTAATTATATTTTATTGCCATGTACATATTAAATACATTATGTTTCAAAATGTGGCTCGTAACTTTATAATAAAATAGTTGAATAAGCATTTCACTTCCAGAAAACTGTGGTGCAAGTTTTTAAAAGCATAAATGTTAATATTTCTCTTTAAAGTTTGAAAAGTAATTTGTTTTACATGAAGACTCTTTTGGGTCCGATCTCACGGCCTCGTCGCGCACGATGGGGACATCAAATCTCATGAGAGGCGTCTTGCAAGATTTGCGACGCTAAGGACGCCCTGCAACATCTAATGGGACCCAGAATTGCATATTTAAGTGAGCAGTTAGCCAGCGCCGGGGTCTCCCAAGGTCCTGTATCGAACGGCCGTGCCTGTGAGTCCTTTCCATGCCACCAGTTAGCACTAATCCACACAAACGTGGACCATGCATAATGGCAGCTGGTGGTGTCTCCCAGGCCATCTGAGGCCCCAAGTGGTCCGGTTCTGGGAAGGATGGTACTCTAGCACTCCTGCCACCTTGGCAGTGCCAGCCGAGCACCCTGGCCATGCCACCCTGGTGTTCACAGGTGGCATTGCTAGGCAGGCAGAGGCACTGCGGGAGTGCCCAGCTGGCAGTCGCAACATGTCCAGGCGACAGTTTGTTTGTGCTGGGGATCGGGCCCGGGTCGCACTGTCAAGTTGGGGGGGGGGGGGGGAGGGTAGGTAGGTATCCAGAGTCTTCGGCAGAGGTTTGAGAGATGAGGGCGGCATTTAAATGAAGGAAATGGGACCCAATGGTAATAATTCCTGATTTAAAAAAAAAAAGTTTGCACCAGACAGCCAGGCATGTCTCCCTCCAGCGAACCCATGAATTATTTCTGAACACTCTGTGTGTCATTCTCCCAAAAGGGAATAATGTCCACTAGCAAGCGCGTTTAGCCGTTGTTTCCCAGCACTCGCAGTGCTGTGAAACACATGGCTTTTCAACACGACTGATGTTGAATAAGGGGCCTGAATGGGGAATGGGCGGCCGGGGCTGCACATAACTCTTGGATCTGTACATTGCAGTGAGGCTTGCTGCTTTGCTTTAATATGCAGATTTGCTAATAATGGGCGGGATCCACATCGCAACGTCTCACGGGATTGTGTTGAATCTTGCGAGGCATGGCAAGCCAGGTAGGTCCCGGGAGCTGGTCACCTGTTTATCAATGGCCATGCTGTGCCGCGGCAAGCTACTTTTCCGGCGCAGCATGGCCGTTGAATCGTGTCCTCTGTGGGAAATATGATTCCAATAATTTTTTCCCCCCAGGTAGTTGTTTTCTATTCTTAGCCTGTTTACTGTGATTCAGATGGTAAATGTATTACATAGAATTTACTAAACCTTGAAGGCCCAAGTTTTAATCCCTGACTCCTTTGAGTTGGATGATTTCAAATAGCATAGGAGTAAGGGGTTGCAAAACTCACCTCAGTGTGTATATGTGGGTTAGAGAAACATCAGCTGAACTGTGGCGCTCCATGTGGTAAAAGGGCCTGTTAATGCTCGTTTTGTTGGCCAAAACATGAAGGTCAGATACTTGGGTGAGGTAAACTGTATGGGACCACAAGTGGTTGTGCACACTTTCAGTCACACATTTGGGAGGAGAAGAGAAAATGATCTGTGATTCCAGGCAACACTGCTTGGAAAAGGGAGACTTGGAAGAATCATCCCACCAAGCGACAATTTTATTTTTAGATCAATTTGGGAAAATCTGAATGTTGAAAATTAATCTGAATTTATTTCGGACAATATTTAGATTGAAATATGGAAGATTCTGGTAATACTCAGCGGGTCTAATGTCATCTGTGGAGGCAGATCGAGATTGATGACCTTTCAGGTGGCCTGAAATGTCAACTCTGTTTTTCTCTCCACGGACGCTGCCTGACCATGTTGCGCATTTCCAACATTTTCTGTTTTGATTTCAGATTTTCAGCATCTGCAGGATTTTGGTCGAAGCGCTTTCCTGTTGACTGACCTGCCGCTGCAAAATGCAGCAATGTGAGGAGAGTACATGAGTACATAATCCGGTCTAGTCATTTTCAGGAACGTGCACTTGACCACAATCGGGTGAGCACACCAGAATAATGTCTGACCCCCTCATCCTGTCATGCAAATAGGCTGTTACTGACGGGCCAGAGTTGATCTGATGCGGGAGACTATGGAGATGGATGTGCGCAAAAGGCTGAAAACTTAAGCAGTAAAAATTGTTAATAAGTAATTGGTTCAGATCCATTTTAAAGAATTGAGTGGGATTGGTTTGAAAGATGTTTAATGATTCAGAATGGAAATTTTCATAATGTCATAACAATGCAAGCATTTCGGCACACAAGGTCAGCATGGAGTGTATTTGGAGTGTCTAGGGAATGTAATGTTGAGCTCATCAGAATCTATTCATTTCACTGACTCCTTCATTTTCGAAACTCGAAGTCTATTACTTGAGCTGGGGCTGAGGATTGAACCAAGCTCTGATCGAGCATGAATCATGCTTCAGCAGGAGCATGCGCCGACTTGTTTCCATGTGTATGCTAAACCCTGAGTAGATTAGATAAACAGGCTTATGTACGTGCCCTGAATTTGTTATTTTCTTCTTAGTTTTTAATCATCAGATCCATTCCATTAGCGGGCAGTTTGCAGTTGGGGAGGTTGATCAATTTTTAACAATATGTATGTTTGAAATTCCTACCGTTTACAAACAAACAAGAAAAAGGTTTAACCCGAGATAGAGAAAGCAAAGTATGGATTTGTTTGAGCCATCTGCTGGCTGTATCATACAATCCAATATATTCCACTGTGGAATAGAGAGGACTTTGAGCTGATTAGCTTGCTGTCTCCAGTTGTATTGCACAGCCTATTAAATTCTACACAGTACCATGTAATTATGCTTGCTATCCTGTCTGGTATGAGTCAGAATGCAAATTAACTGTTTATAGCCCAGCTAGGTCAGGGTTCGCCTTTATTGAATGGATCTCAACTGAGCTAACGTTGCAATCCCATTCTCTGAGGATTCTTTGCTGCCATCGTAGCATCTCGATCAAGTACTGAGACCAGACCAAGACGGCATTTCTTTCTACGGATTATTCCAAAAGTACATAACTTTACAAACTTGTGTTTCCCTAATTGAATGTACAGAACATGTTTTAATTGCATTACATTGGTGAGTGGAGAGTCTTTTAGATTTGAAAGTACAAAATACAGTTTTGGTGGTGCTTTCCAGCTGAATTTTGGGCAACATTCAGCCCTGGGTTGACAAGCGGCAAGTAACATTTATGCCACTCAAGTGCCAGGCAATGGCTATGTATCAATCTACATATAACCCCTACAGTGCATAAGAAGGCCATTCGGCCCATCACGTCTACACCGACCCTTCGAAAGAGCACTCTACCCATGTCCACTCCCCCATGTCCACTTCCCCCATCCACCCTGCTCTATCCCTGTAACTTAACTTGCACATCCCTGGACACTTGAGGGGCGCTTGATCATGGTAAATCCACCTAACCTGCACATCTTTGGACTGTGGGAGGATACCAGAGCACCCAGAGGAAACCCATGCAGGGGAGAATGTGCAAACTCCATACAGATAGTCACCCGAGGCTGGAATGGAACCCGGGTCCCTGGTACTGACGCAGCAGTGCCACCATGCCCTATCTCCAACAAGAGAACATCTAACCATCTCCCCTTTATATTAAAAGGCATTATTGTTGTTGAAACCTCACTGTTAGCATTCTGGATTACCATTGATCAGAAATTGAACTATATTGTGGCTACAAGAGCAGGTCAGAGACTGGGAATTCTGCAGACTCATCTGACTCCCTGAAGCCTGTCCAAGGTATAAGTCAGGAGTGTGATGGAAAACTCTTCACTTGCCTGGATGATTTCTGATCCAACAACATTCAAAAAGCTTGATTGACTTTCTAAGGCAAAGCAAACCAATTGATTGGTACCCCATTCACCACCTTAAACATTAATTTCCTGCACCACCGATGGACAGTGGCCAGCAGTGTGTACCATACACACTGCAGCAACTCACCAAGGCTCCTTTGACGGCATGTTTGTTTCAAACCTGTGATCTTTACCACCTAAAAGGACAAGGGCAGCAGATGCTAGGGATAATGGGGATGCCATTACCTGCATGTTCCCCTCCAAGCCACTCAGCATGCTGACGTGGAAATGTATCGTTCCTTCACTATTTCAGGGTCAAAATCCGGGAAGTTTCACCTTTAGCACTGTGGGTGTACCTACACCACATGGACTGCAGTGGTTTAAGCTGCAGCTCACATCCACTTCCTCTCAGGCAATTAGGGATGGGTAATAAATACTGGCTTACTCAGCGATGCCCAAATCCTACGAAAGAATAAGTAAAGGAAAATTCTGTGAAGTAAAAGGAAAGTTCTGTGGAACTATATTAGCTTCAGGTCCAGCATTGCAGGTGTCTATCTACTGATGCATTCAGTTCACTAATGGCCATGTCACACCTCTACTGGAATAATTGACAAAGGGCGCAGCAATGTCTTGTGAAGAATTGTGATATTGTGGTCGATAAAAGCCCTGGGGGAGAAGTTGCCTTTCTGCGTTGCATTATTTGTCTAAACATCCAGGGTGAATTAACTTGAAATACAGTCGTTGTTCTTATGTGGATGAATGTGGCAGCTATTTTGTGTATAGCACAAATCAGACATCCAGTAATAACCTGAATAACTAGTTAATCTGTTTAAATGTCTTGGCTCAGTGTGTGTGGAAGGGGGGGGGGGGTAATATTGGCCAATGCGATGGGAAAACGCCCTGCCTTTCTTTGAATGGATACATACAACCACATTTGCCAGAACTGGCAGGTGGGGGCCCTTTATTTTACAGCCCATTCGAAGGCCCGTGATATATTACAGCACTGAACCGAGATTTCCGAACCAAGAATAATGCTAAAAATCACAACTTTCTGATTGAATGGTGAGAATATTGCTCATTATTTTATTTATTTATTTTTAAAATAAATTTAGAATACCCAATTCATTTTTTCCAATTAAGGGGCAATTTAACGTGTTCAATCCACCTACCCTGCACATCTTTGGGTTGTGGGGGCGAAACCCACGCAAACACGGGAAGAATGTGCAAACATCCTGCATTTAATAGTGCCTTTGACATAATAAAATATTCCAAAGGAGTAGTTCACAGGAAGGTTATCTGACAAAGAGCGAAACATGAAGATATTGGGGCACATTGAAAATTTGGTCAAATAGTGTATGTTTTGTTATGCTCTTGACGTAGCATAAGCTGCTTCCTTGATGTGCACTCTGACAAAGGAAGGTTCAGACTTGGAGATAGCTTTAACATGTTTATTTAAACTGTTAACAATTCTCCTACTTGGATTCGACTTTCCCGTTAATCCTGCTATAGCTACTCAGACTGATGAACCAGCCTGCTACAATCCAGGTGGTGGGTATGATGTGTTGAGTCAACCCTGTGGACTCCACTGGAAAGAGGAAGATCATGTGTGCTGTGTCCTTTTTATATGGGTTGGTGTAATTCCCTCCTGTGGTGGTGTCACCTCTGTGTATCGCGAATGCTCATTGGTCGTGTCCTATCTTACTGACCTATTGGTTGAATGTCTGTGTTTCATGTCTCTGGTGTTCCCTCTAGTGTCCAGCTAGTCTACGTGTATTTACATTAACCACTTGTGAATCTACAGTGATGCATATCACCACAGTGTAAGGAGTGTCTTAAAGTAGGAAAGTGAACTACAGAGACAGATGTTCAGGAAAAGGTTCTTTATTTAAAATTTAGAGTACCCAATTATTTTTTTCCAATTAAGGGGCAATTTAGCATGACCAATCCACCTACCCTGCACATCTTTGGGCTGTGGGACGAAACCCACAGGAAAAGGTTCTTAAGCTTAGTGCTCAGGCATCTGAAGGAACAGCCACCAATTAAAGTTGGTGATGCACAAGAGGCCTGGATTGCAGGAGCATGAATGTCTTGGACGATTGAAGGGATGGAGTCAGCTACAGAAATGGGGCGAAGAAAGACAATGGAGAGAGTTGAAAACCAGAACGAGATTTTAAAATACGGGTGTTGCTTAACTGGGAGCCAGTGAACACATGGGCGATAGACCAATGATAATTGGCCTGTGTTAGGATATGGACAGCAGAATTTTGGATGACCTCGGGTTTCTGGAGAATGGAGGATTAGAATAGTCGAGATGAAAGGGTAGCATGGTGGTTAGCATAAATGCTTCACAGCTCCAGGGTCCCAGGTTCAGTTCCCGGCTGGGTCACTGTCTGTGCGGAGTCTGCACGTCCTCCCCGTGTGTGCGTGGGTTTCCTCCGGGTACTCCCGTTTCCTCCCACAGTCCAAAGATGTGCGGGTTAGGTGGATTGGCCATGCTAAATTGCCCTTAGTGTCCTAAAAAATAAGGTTAATGGGGTGGGGTTACTGGTATAGGGTGGATATGTTGGTTTGAGTAGGGTGATCATTGCTTGGCACAACATTGAGGGCCGAAGGGCCTGTTCTGTGCTGTACTGTTCTATGTTCTATGAAAGATAACAAAATAACACTTTGATAATATGGGACAGAGTATACAGATTAATCAATTGAGGGGGAAATGTGTACTTTTAAATGCTTCAATAACTTGAAACGTTGCTTTAACGTTTTTCCTGAAAGATGATGGAAATGCCTATTGTATATTTAATGAGTCTGATGGTTCATTAGAAATAGATTTAATTCCGGTTTACAGGCTGAAGTGACGATCTTTACCAGTAATTGAGCAACTTTTAATTTCACATGTAATATACCTTGCTCATTTTTAATCTACAAAGTATTTCAGTGAAATGACCGTCCTCTAGTATTTTGCTGCCTTTTTTCCAACACAATTCTGCTCCACAGGAAGCAAATCTGCATACTGTCAATTGAATTTGAGGCTCCTGTTGTGTTATTTAATGCAAATCCTTTCAAACACTCTTCTATTATAGACTATGCTTTCTTTATTTGAATAACTTATGAACATGCAAAGTACAACAACACTCTCTCTTTCACTTCTGTAAGGTTACGAAGTCACATGCAGTTTCCATGACTGAAGTCAAAAGAATTTTTCTTTCAAAAATTTCAATTGCTCCCCGTTCATTTTAAGCGACAGCTTCTATTGTACGACAGCCAGGTAAATGGTGGTGTGTGTCCTTTTCTTAATGCAGAATAATATGAGGCTGAGTTAAAGGAAGGTATTAAGCTGTTGGTGCTATGTCTGGTTACCATGCTCTTGTGCTAAGCTAGTGAAATGTAATCATTGTGTTTCCTTCAACTTGCAGCAATAATGAGACCAAAGCAGCAAAGCTTCAGTTCGCCAAGTTTAATTTTCTTTCATTCTGAAAATGAGGAGCATTGCCTTCTCTCTGTGAGGACCACCGGTGGAGCTGGCACGTGAAATTATTTAATCCTCTCGATGGGGGAATCCAGGCGAGAGCATGTAGGGCACCAAAGTTGTTTCACAAATTTAAAGTAAAATGCTACAGTTCTCATCGCTCATCAGCTGTTTGACCTGTCAGCCTGGTGCTGACATTGTTCCACTTTAGTGCCTGCCTCCCATTGTAAGCCCCCGCTTCATTGCTCAGTTAACTGAATCTGCTGGTCATTGGTTTAACACCTGCAAAGCATCTAGTGTTACAAAGTACAATGGGTGTCCTGTCTTTAACATTCCCACTAGAGGTAGAGCATGATGCTTGATACAGTGTCAGTGTCCTGTTGCCCATTTGCTTTGGGTCTGGTAGAGATTGAACACCGGGTGGGATTCTCACAGCCCGGGGCTGGGACGGAGAATCCCCGCAACCGGCATGAATCGAGCCACACCGCCCCGACACCCTGCGGAGAATTAGCGCCATTGGCGCCAGCATGGTTGGCGCGGGCCTCCACCGGTTCTCGGCCTGGGAGCAGCCATCGTAAAAAATCCGAGTCCCACTGGTGCCATTCACACCTGCTCTCAGCCGGCGGGACGTCGGTGTGGAAGGATCCAGGGGCAGCCTGTGGGGGGGGGGGGGGGGGGTCATCCCGGGCGGGTGGCTCCGATGTGGCCTGGCCCGCGATCGGGGTCCCACCGATCGGCTGGCCGGCCTCTCTGGCTGGGGGGCATCCTTTTTTCCGTGCCGGCCCCTGTAGCTCTGCGCCATATTGTGTCGGGGCCGGCGCGGAGAAGGGAGCCACTGCGCATGTACGCGTTGGTGCCGGTGCCACTGCGCATGCGTGGACCCCACCAGGATCAGCAGATGGAGCGTCATGGATCAATCCAATGCCGTGCTGGCCCCCTGTAGGGGCCAAAATTGCTGATCCTGAGGCGGTGTTTTTTAAAAATAAATTTAGAGTACCCAATTCATTTTTTTCCAATTAAGGGGCAATTTAGCGTGGCCAATCCACCTAGCCTGCATATCTTTGGGTTGTGGGGGTGAAACGCACGCAGACATGGGGAGACTGTGCAAACCCGACACGGACAATGACCCAGAGCCAGGATCGAACCTGGGATCTCGGCACCGTGAGGCAGCAGGGCTAACCCACTGCGCTTTCGTGCTGCCCCCTGAGGCCGTTTTGATGCCATCGAGAAACGCAACGGCTTTTCCAACGGCATCAACATTTAGCCTTAGGATCACAGAGTCCCGCCCACCATTTATTTTTCATCTCCTTGAGTTCTCTGCCTGAAAGCAGGTCCTTGGCAGTTGTTTGCCGAACCAAGTTACAGGTACGGTGAGGAGGCAGGCTCGGCGTCACCTCAGCCAAAGTGAGGTTTCAACACTATGCTGTTGGCATCGATCTGATCCACAAGCTAGTTGTTTAACCAACTGAGTTAACTGGTCTGAGCACAGATACCAAGATACGTTTTGGAGATAAATGGAGGGTTGCAACTAAAAGCGGATGTCATGAACCTTATGTTCAATCTTTCAAACTGAACTGCTGCCCTTGCATCCCTATCAGCAGTATTGTTTTCATAAATAGTTATTTGGTCGGACAGAACTTGAGTATTGCTGAAAAAAAGAGACACATTAAAGGTTTTCCTTTTGTAGAATACCAATGTAAGGGGAAAACAACAATTTACACTGCATGAGAAGAGAGCGCTAATTGGTTGGTTAGTGGACTCCGATTTGGCGAGACGTTTCCACGGAGAATGCACTTGTTGATGGTGACCGACAGATTATTGCCAAATAGGCAGCACGGTGGCGCAGTGGGTTAGCCCTGTTGCCTCACGGCGCCGAGGTCCCAGGTTCGATCCCGGCTCTGGGTCACTGTCTGTGTGGAGTTTGCACATTCTCCCCGTGTTTGCGTGGGTTTCACCCCCACAACCCAAAGATGTGCAGAGTAGGTGGATTGGCCATGCTAAATTGCCCCTTAATTGGAAAAAAATAATTGGGCACTCTAAATTTATTTTTAAAAAAAAAGATTATTGCCAAATATTGTTTGAAATTTATACCAGACAGCTTTAACCTGATTGGTCACGGCATTGCCCTGAGGAATAAGTTAGTGAATGGCTGCCATTTATTTTGTTCAGCTGAAACAAGCGCAATTTTTGTACATGTTCTTTCTCACTGTAAAGAATGGGACCCTGTGTATTAATATATGTATAATAATATATACTCCTGTTTTTTATATTTATAGTCCTGTTTGTTGGAGAAGTTATTTACTGTTGCCAATACTGGCAGACAGCACTAAGAATATTCCTGTGGCATTAATTTTAACAGTGATGTTGCCCATTAATTTGTGCCTCAAATACTTCATTTCTCTCTCGGCTTTGCCCATGTTAGACAGGGTCAACATAATGCCGGTTAATCACCTTTCACTTTTTGGATTTGGTATATGATTTTACAGCTAGATATTGTTCCTGCTACCAATCCTCGTCCTTTATCTGAGTTGGGGGCTGGCACCAACACACACTCGCCTGCCTTTGAGCTTCCATGAGCATAGTCCTGGAATGGGACTGGAACCGAAGCCTTGCTGGTTCAGAATCGGCAGAGCTACCCAACTGAGCCACTCCTGGTCCATAATGATGTCTAAAATCGAGAAGTATGTATGTACTTGTAAAGCATTTTTCTGTTAATATTACCAACAGCATTTTCTCATCTATTGAGTAAGTGAAATGCTGATGTATCATTAACAGGGGAATAAAAGGGAAACGGGAATAGAAGTGACGTCTGACCTACAAATTCATAAGACTATTGCCTGTGGTAACACAGTACCATCGCTTTGTATAGTAGCTGAATGTAGGGAGCTATTTGCAGTTGTCCTTATTTGTAATACAGTATCTGCATTGTAGTATTGGAGGCCCTCTGGGCATGTTGAGGGCTTTTTAAAAAAAAAACTTGAGGTTAGTTAATGTATTAAAACTCGAGCACACACGGGGAGAAGGTTCAGTCTCCGCAGACAGTGACCCAAGCTGGGAATCGAACCCAGGTGCCTGGTGCTGTGAAGCAACAGTGCTCACCACTGTGCTACCGTGCCGCCATAATAGTGGGTCAAAGCTAATTTAGAAGGGAAGCTTGGTGGCACAGTGGTTAGCATTCCTGCCTCACGGCGCCGTGGTCCCAGGTTCGATCCCAGCTCTGGGTCATTGTCCGTGCGGAGTTTGCACATTCTCCCCATGTTTGCGTGGGTTTCGTCCCCACAATCCAAAAAAGATGTGCAGGTGGGTGGATTAACCACGTTATATTGCCCCTTATTTGGAAAAAAATGAATTGGGTACTCTAAATTTATTTTTTAAAAATCAAAGCTGATCTGAGTGAACTTAGTACAGACTAGGGATCAAAGTTGGGGGTGGGGAGCGATTCTCCGAGCCCAGTGCCGGTCCGGAGAATCGGCGGAACCGCGCCACGAGGCCCCGAAGCCGGCGCGCGATTCTCCGAGGTGCGGAGAATTGGTGCCATTTGGGCTGGCCGCGGGCCGCTGGAATCGGCGGGGCCAAGCAGCCGGGCCGATACGACAGAGTCCTGCCGGTGTCGTTCATCCCTGGTTGCTGCTGGCGGGAACTCTGTGAGAATGGTCGGGGGTGGAGGGGGGCTCCTTCACCGCGGGCCCTCCGATGGGGTCTGGCCCACAGTCGGGGCCCACCAATCGGTGGGCCGGCCTCTCTTTCCTTCTCCCCACCCCCGGGCATACTTTATGGCGCGGCTGGCCCCTGAACACCGACGCCATGTTGGTCGGGGCCGGCGTGCTAAAGAAGTCCCCTGCGCATGCAGGGGGTGGGCCTACATTTTGGATGCTGGTCCAAGTCCACCATCAAGCACGGCGCGGCCGCTCTGGGCCACCGCCGTGCGTATATGCGGACTCCTGAGCGGACGTGCGGGCCCTGTTATCCGCAGCCAGAGCTACGAGGAGCACTCCGGGGACCTGCCAGCCCCCTGCAGGTTGGAGAATCACTCGGGCCTTTCTTAAGGAAAGTCAAGATTGAAACCGTGGGGGCATCGCCCCATTTTTGGAGAACCCAGCCCATTGTTTTTAATACACAAATGTGCGATCTGGAATATTGTGGTAAAGTGGTTTTTTCTCCACAATTGAAGTAGACTTTGTTGTCACTGCTGGTCTGAGATGGACGCCTGTTTCTTTTGACCATCTGACGATCATAGAATGATTGATTGTGATGTCACTGCTTTATTTATATTACAATTAGTAATTTATTTCTGAACCATTTTTCCATTCACTTTTCTCCATTTGCTCCTCCTTCACACCAGTGACATTTATTCCATCATATGAACCTTTCCACGTTCTTGCTGATAATTTCATTGTGTTCATTAACTGCCTTTAGATTTCACAACATTTAATATTCTCAAAATTGAATTATTGAACCTAAACCTCTTCCACACCCTTTAATTGGAGCAGTGATATTTTTGGCTTCTTTCACTTCTTCAAAGCTGCTGTTTCTTCATATTGCTTACAAAATTGAACCGAAGACTGCTGCCCGTGTCTTCATTGGACCATGCTGCCCTTGCTATCTCCACTCCCCTCAGATAGGACTCTCGCACATTTCCTCTGTTGCAAAAGCTCTGAAAGGCGGTTTCCTCTTTTGGTTCCACTTGAGAACTCAACTCTTTTTTTTGGGCAGCAAGGTGGTGCAGTGGTTAGCACTGCTGCCTTACGGCGCCGAGGTCCCAGGTTTGACCCCAACCCTGGGTCACTGTCCATGTGGAGTTTGCACATTCACCCCGCATTGGCATGGCTTTCACCCCCACAACCCAAAGATGTGCGTGGTAGGTGGATTGAACACACTAAATTGCCCTTTAATTGGAAAAAATTAATTGGGTACTCTAAATTCATTTTTTTTAAAAAAGGACTCCACTCTTTTAAAAAGCCTAGCTCTGCCAAAAATGTGAATCCAGCTCCTATGTCTGGTGAAATCCTTCTAGAATCCACTTTAAATTACTAATCAAGTTACAATTCGTCTTGTGTGCCTAGCATCTGCAACCCCCTCCCCAGCACGTTTCTCCAGTACAGCCTTTTCTGTGTCTCTGTTCTGTTCTGTCAATCCGTCATTGTGTTGAATCAAGAGTCATTGATAATGTTGCCTTACTTTATCTCGTGCTTCCCTCCAATCTCAAAATTGGGACACTGCTAATAAGAATCGTAGAAATTTAAACAGAGACGTCATTCAGTTCATTGGTCTGCAATGGAAGAAATATGCTTTAGTCCCACTCCCCTGTACTTTGCTAAAAGCCTTGCAAACATTTTGTTTACCCAAGCCGCTATTTTATGCCTTGCTTTATTGGCAGCTGCCTTTCAAAGTCAGGGTGGCTGCTGACATTTATTGGCCCTGGGTTTTCTCTTGGTTTCTCAATACCACAATTTACAGGGCATCTCGTTTGTCCTGAGTTCTTGCTGAACAGTGGGAGTATATCATGTCAGAAAGTTTTCCGATTGCTCTGCTGGGTACAAAACCCGATTTTGGGGGCGGGGGGGGGGGGGGAACAGAACATTCCAAAATCTGGAATTTACTGTCAGAAGAATTTTGCAGTGCAAAGTCACATTTCATGGAAGAAATTGCTACCCTGAGCTTGAGGCTTTTTTGACTTATAAATAATGAAGTATGGTGGCTGACTTTGAATCTGGCCCACATCCCTCTTGGCATTCTGATAAAAAGAAAGACTTGCATTTGCACAGCACTTCTCATGACTGTAGAATGTCGCAAAGCATTTTGCAGCTGATTAAATACTTTTGAAGTGTAATTCTAGTTGTAGTCTAGTGGGAAGCACGGTAGCATAGTGGTTAGCATCAATGCTTCACAGCTCCAGGGTCGCAGGTTCGCTTCCCGGCTGGGTCACTGTCTGTGCGGAGTCTGCACGTCCTCCCCGTGTGTGCGTGGGTTTCCTCCGGGTGCTCCGGTTTCCTCCCACAGTCCAAAGATGTGCGGGTTAGGTGGATTGGCCATGCTAAATTGCCCGTAGTGTCCTAAAAAAAAGTAGGGTTAAGGGGGAAGTTGTTGGGTTGCGGGTATAGGGTGGATGTTTGAGTAGGGTGATCATTGCTCGGCACAACATCGAGGGCCGAAGGGCCTGTTCTGTGCTGTACTGTTCTAAATCTAATATTGGAAAAACAGCAGCCGACTTACGCACAGCACGCCCCACAAACAGGAGTGAGGAGATGATCAGAATATCTGTATTTTTGATGCCTTTTATCTTGATCTAATGGTATCATTTTGGCTTCCACACAAGCTGACGGGTGGAGATTGTGCATCTCCAGGTTTGCCGAGTGTGTGCCCATTTCAGAATATCAGTCTGCTGTTGAAATGCTCACTTAATCCATGATAGTGCGAGAGCAGTGAATGTGCAGTGAAAGATTTTCTGGTGGTTGCATTTGGCATGCTGAACAAATTTGTGCACCTTTTCTGCTAACCATTTACCCTCGAGTGTGCACCTATGGTTGAGGCTTCAATTCATTAGATGACACAAGTTTTAGATGCTTGGGAAATTATTTTAATCATGGAACGGTGAGGCTTCATGAAATGGACTGCTGGTTTTGGTGAGAATAATAGTTCCATTGAATTCCAGAGAGTTTATATATTTTAACTTCTCTAACACAACAATGTTGAAGCTTTTTTTTCCAGGGTGAACTGTGATGATTGTTAGTGTGTCAACACGGTGAACCATATCCTGATATCAAACCTGAACCCTACATTCAGTTTTGGATCAGAGATGCTCCAAGTGAGGCTGTATCGAGTTGAGGCCATGGCCCTCCTGAAGGATTGGGGGGGCGGGGGGGGGGGGGGGGGGGGGGGGGGGGGGGGGGGGGTGGGGGGGGAGGGGTGGATGCAGTGATGTGACGGACGGAGAGAGGTAAATGGGGAAAATTGCGTGAGTATAATGGGGTAAGGTGGGGCCGCATGTGGCGCAGTGGTTAGCACTGGGACTGCGGCGCTGAGGACCCAGGTTTGAATCCCGGCCCTGGGTCACTGTCCGTGTGGAGTTTGCACATCCTCTCCATGTCTGCGTGGGTATCACCCCCACAACCCAAAGATGTGCAGGTTAGATGGATTGGCCATGCTAAATTGTCCCTTAATTGGAAACAAAAATAACTGATTACACTAAAAAAAAATTTAAATGATGGGGGTAGGGTGAGGGGAGAGGGGGGAACCAGCTTGCCCATTTGGGAATCAAAGATGGAGGTTGGGTAGAGTAAAAGAAGAAAAGGGAGCAGTTGCATTTAAGCACTACTAAAGTTTTTTTAAACATTTTCATATTTCCGATGTGAACCCGATATAAAGCAATGGGTCATAAAATCTGGTGAGACACAATAATTCCACATTGACTGGACTGGGTGTTAGAATCATTGACACCTTTGTTGGTCATGTGTTATTTGGATAGTGCCATTCTGAAGACACGCCCAATGGAATCCCAACATCTATTCTGTCCATCTTTCAGACTGAACAGCCAGTCATGAGAGGCTGCTATCTTTCTACACTGCCTTTCAGCAAAGAATTAGAAATCAAAAATAATTGATTAATACAAAACTTCAAAAAGACTTTCTGTGAGAAGTGTCACCAGCATTTCTTTCTAAAAATCAATTTGGACCACCTAATTCTTTTATTTTTCAATTAAGGGGCAATTTAGCCTGGCCCCTCCACCTACCCTGCACATCTTTGGGTTGTGGGGGTGAAACCCACACAGACACTGGGAGAATATGCAAACTCCACATGGACAGTGGCCTGGGGCTGGGATCGAACTCTGGTCCTCAGCTCCATAGGCAGCAGTGCTAACCACTGTGCCACCGTGCCGCCTTTGTGTCACCAGTATCCCTGCTGGTCACTTCATGTTATATGTATTGTTCTGGAAAAAGTGAGACCAAACAGCAAAATGTGACTGATGTCTTCCTGGATTTCTGGTACTTGATACCACGCTGAGAGAGCAGTATTTCTGGGGAATACTGTCCCTATTGCGCGGTTCGGGGCACAGTCTTCACTTTAGAAGAGATGTGTCTTGTTAATGGAAGCCATTTTTACCTGTAAATCCAAGACCAAGTGTTCTGAGAAAGCTGCCATCCACCAGGAGCATTTTGTGGTTTTCTATCCAAATGTTATTTGGAAGCAAGTAGAAAACTTTAACAATTGTGTGGGCTGCTTCTCCCTGCCTATTCTTCCAGCTCGTGTTTCTGTACAACATGTATTTGCACTGATGGATTAAGTGCTCCTGTCCCCCACATTTCATTGCCTGAGTGCTTGCATATCAGGGCACCCTCCTGATCATCTGGGGGTGGGGGGGTGGTTGTGCCACCTTCTGCCATGTGCTTGGAATAATGTGGTACATTAGCTGTCCTCTCCTTTATCCAATCATTTGAGGTTCGAAACTTCTCAAGTAAGCGATGCATAATTTGGATGAACTATGCATTCGTTCCAACCCATTTTGTGAAGTCAGTCAGAATAAGGCAGTAACGGCCTTCAAACAGGATTCAGTGTTATTACGCGGCAGAAAGAGCCTGAAATCCAGTTCAGTCACCATTTTCTAGAACTCGGTTGTATCCGCAAACCTTGCCAAAATGCCCGCCTTCATCTCCATCCTCAGTTTCTGCCCTGTCACCTCTTTTTTTTTGTTGTCACATTCCACATGCCTGTTGCATCCATATCCTCTTTACCGTACCCATGGTGTGTGCACGTGAATGTGCAAGTTGAAACTGGAATACCTGCTACTTACTGGTAGTTTTTTAAAACAATTTCCAATTAAGGGGCAATTAGCTTGGCTAATCCCCCTACTCTGCACATCTTTGGGTTGTAGGGGTGAGACCCACGCAGATATGGGAAGAATGTGCAAACTCCACACGGACAGTGACCTGGGGTAGGGACGAAACCCGGTCCTCGGCTCTGTGAGGAAGTAGTGCTAACCACTGTGCCGCCCCTTATTGGCAGTTTTGAGAAATGTAAAACCACTTCCCCGATTTTGTGTCCAATCAGGAAATTTCAATTAAAACACAAAACAAATGCACAAGCTTGGCTGGAGTTGGCATTCTTGAACATATTTTACTGCTTTACTTGAATACATAGAGAGCAACTGACTATAACAGGAGTTAGGCACTGTTTATTGCATGGCTAAACTGGCCTCATAACTATGCAGCTTGTAGTCATACTTGTCAAGTCAGGTCTAGTTCTATTAAGTATGCTGTTTGCACATAAACAGTTTAAACAAGAATGCAGAAGAGACAGGGCAGTGCCGTGGATATGTTACTGGGCTAATAATCGAAGGGATCGGAGTTTCAATTTCGCTGTGACAGTTTGAGAATTTGCATTCAGTTTTTAAAATCTGGCAATAAAATACCGGTATCATTGGAAATGACCGTGAAGTTGCCAGATTGACATAGAAACCCAACTGATTCACGAATACCCTTTTTAGGCAGCGAAGCCTACTCTTCTTGCCTGGCCTCACTTGGATATTACTCCAGTCCCGAAATAGCACAATTGGCCCTTAACTCAAGTGTTGGGGGTGGCACGGTGGCGCAGTGGTCAGCATTGCTGCCTCATGGCGCCGAGGACCCAGGTTCAGTCCCGGCCCCAGGTCACTGTGCAAACTCCACAAGACATTCTCCCTGTATCGGTGTGATTCTCACCCCCACATCCCAAAGATGTGCAGAGTAGGTTGGATTGGCCATACTAAATTGCCCCTTTAATGGAATTTTTTGTTTTAAACTCTGAAATGTTACTCTGGCAGATTAATACGAATGAGTATTGTGGGAGAGGGATATCTTGTGGTACCATCTGTTGCCAATCGGCACCAATAATATTGCCAATTAATAATGATGCTCTTTAGAGTCGCCAGGTATCAAATGTACCACCACAAGACTTTACCGATATCAATCAAAGGCCAAACAACCAGTTAGTCAGTTCAAGTTCAAAGATGGTTTATTTACACACAAGGATTACTTCGACATGCAACACAAAACAGTACAAGTTAAACTACACCTAACAACTACAATAACCTGTACTTAACTTCAGGTCAACAGGCTCTTTGCAGATGAACAAGGCCTTTGTTCCGATCTTGCGTGGCTGGGTAGAAGTGGCTTAGTTTCTGCTGGGCTCATCCGTCTGGTAGCGGTCGTTGGTCTTGAACTTTTCTTCTGGTCATAATGCTACACTTGGTTTTAAACGTAGGCCGGGGCCAAGAGAGACCGAACACATGGCTGTGTCTCTTTTTATCCCTCTGGTATTTCTCGCTCTTTGGGGCAGTCCTTAGCTTTGGACCCCATAATTTGACAGGCTTCGATCACTGCCTTCGATTTTGGCCAATAAAGGGGGGGGTGCCTTGATGGTTGATGGCTGGGTGGGTCCTGAGCTGTCATTGACCTTGGCTGTTTGGGCTTTCTTAGCAAAAGGAGTGGCGCCGGTTAGTCTGCATCTGTATCGGTCACCTGAGTACAGTCCTTTTTTGTTCTGGGAAAATGGGCCATTAGAATGCAAACTAGCGGGGGTTTCAATCGCGTCTAGCTATCTGGGTTGCAAATACACAAGCTCTGAGTGTGTCTGAGTCCTGGGATGGCCATAATTCCCATGGTCCTTTGCAGGTGGCCATCTGAGATGGCTACACATCAAAGTATCCCAACTGTGGGCTAGAAGTTCTAGTTCTAGAAGTCGGTTCAAGTCCGACTTCAGAACTTAGGGCTACACAAGGTGCAGGCATAATGTAGCCAAACAGCTTGATTATCAGTCTTTTGAAAGAGTGGAAGAGTTTCCTAGTCAGCCAGACTGCAGAATGCAATGGCAAACCTCTGCAGTACTTTGCCAAGCATAATAACCACGCTGCCTACCTCGCTCTGCGTCATAAACCAGCTGTCTAGTCAAGTGAGCTAAATCATGGGTTGATACGATGTAAATCCATGGTCACCCTTTCCCTCATACGGCATGGTACCTGTAGGAGGATGAGGAGCGTTAGGGGAACAGTCACCTTAGGGTGAAGCAGTTCAAGAAGGTGGCCCACTAGCATCTTGGGACAACTAGAGATGGGCAATAAATGCTTAACTTACCAACAACAGCATCCTGAGAATGAATGGGCAGAATTCTCCGCTCCCCACGCCGGGTGGGAGAATCGCGGGAGGGCCGGGCGACTCACGACACGCCCCCCTGGCGCCCCCCCCGCGATTCTCCCACCCCCCGCTTGGAAGAATCGGCGCTCGCCATTTTTTACGGCGACCGGCGATTCTACAGCCCAGATGGGCCGAGCGGCCTGCCGTTCCCGACCTGTTCACGACGGCGGTAACCACACCTGGTCGCTGCCTTTGTGAACATGGCGCCAAATGCTGGTTTGAGGCTTGTGGGGGGCGGAGAGGGGAGTGAGCACCACGGCTGTGCTCGGGAGGGGACTGGCCCGCGATCGGTGCCCACCGATCGTCGGGCCGGCGTTTCAAAGCGACGCACTCTTTCCCCTCCGCCGTCCCGCAAGATCAAGCCGCCACCTCTTGCGGGGCAGCGGAGGGGAAGATGGCAACCGCGCATGCGCGGGTTTGAGCCGTCAGCCGTTGTGACGTCAGCCGCGCATGCGCGGGTTGGAGCCGCCCAACCTGCGTATGCGCGGCAGACGTCACTTAGGTGCCGCCGTCGCGTCATTCTCGGCCGCCGCCTTGATGCAAGCGTCAAGGCCCGGCGGCCGAAAGTTACGGAGCACCGCTCCTAGCTCCCCGGGTGGGGGTGAATAAGGTGAGAGGACCGGCCTCCGAGGCCGCCGTGAAACGCGGCCGAGTTCACGACGGCCTTCCCGATTTATCGCGGGAGCGGAGAATTCCGCCCAATACCTTTGGTAAGGGCATTTGTTTGTCTATGGATACTAAGCTAAAAAATACAATGAGTGCTTGATTTGGGCATCAAGCAGTTGAAGTGGAAATGTGTGAAACAAGAATCACCAATTCCTTTATTGGTAATTGGTTTTGGTTGAGATACCATCACAATTTAGTTTAAAATAAAATAATAAATCCCATATACTGAGCCTCATGTGCTTCTGGGTTACAGAGACTATGCCCCCTTCTAGAATTGATAATAAGTACTTGGAAAAAAAAACCATAGAAAATACAGCACAGAACAGGCCCTTTGGCCCATGATGTTCTGCCAAACATTTGTCCTAGATTCAGAACAAAGTAATCTACACCCCAACATTCTACTGTAATCCATGGGCGGAATTCTCCGCAACGGCCGACGCCGTTGTGAAACCCGGAGGGTTTCACGACGGCGTTGGAGGCCGCTCCTCACCGTGAAAAACGGCGAGCGGCGATTCTCCGAGCGGCGTGTCGCAAAACACGGCATGCCATTTTGGGGGGGGTGGGAGAATCGAGGGGGGTGCCAGAGCGGCCCTCCCACGATTCTCCCACCTGGCCTGGGGAGCGGAGAATTAAGCCCCATGTACCTATCCAATAGCCGCTTGAAGGTCCCTAATGTTTCCGACTCAACTACTTCCACAGGCAGTGCATTCCATGCCCCCACTACTCTCTGGGTAAAGAAACTACCTCTGACATCCCCCTATATCTTCCACCATTCACCTTAAATTTATGTCCCCTTGCAATGGTTTGTTCTACCCAGGGAAAACGTCTCTGACTGTCTACTCTATCTATTCCCCTGATCATCTTATAAACCTCTATCAAGTCTTCCCTCATCCTTCTCTGTTCTAATGAGAAAAGGCCTCGCACCCTCAACCTTTCCTTGTAAGACCTACTCTCCATTCCAGGCAACATCCTGGTAAATCTCCTTTGCACCTTTTCCAAAGCTTCCACACCCTTCCGAAAATGAGACGACCAGAACTGCACAAAGTACTCCAAATGTGGCCTTACCAAAGTTTTGTACAGCTGCATCATCGCCTCACGGCTCTTAAATTCAATCCCTCTGCTAATGAACCCTAGCACACCGTAGGCCTTCTTCACAGCTCTATCCACTTGAGTGGCAAAAGGAGGACTTTTATTTGTGTATTGCTTTTCAAAAACTCTGAATGCTCTGAAATGCTTTACAGCAAGTGAAGTACTTTTGAAGTGTAGTAACTGTTGCTGCCAAGGACAGCACGGTGACGCAGTGGTTAGCATTGCTGATTCACGGTGCCGGGGTCCCAGGTTCGATCCCGGCTCTGGGTCACTATCCTTGTGGAGTTTGCACACTCCCCGTGTTTGCGTGCGTTTCACTCCCCCTATCAAAAAATGTGCAGATTAGGTGGATTGGCCACGCTAAAATTGCCCCTTAAATGGAAAAAATGAATTGGGCACTCTAAATTTTTTTAAAAAGGAACATTGCTGCCAATTTGTGCCAAGTCCCATAAATAGAAGCAGGACACATGACCAGATAACCTCTAATATCTTTTAGTGCCGTATATTGACGAACAAATAATCATAGATCATAGAATTTACAGTGCAGAAGGAGGCCATTCGGCCCATCAAGTCTGCAGCGGCTCTTGGAAAGAGCACCCTACCCAAGGTCAATATCTCCACCCAATCCCCATAACCCAGTAACCCCACCCAACACTAAGGGCAATTTTGGACACTAAGGGCAATTTATCATGGCCAATCCACCTAACCTGCACATCTTTGGACTGTGGGAGGAAACCGGAGCACCCGGAGGAAACCCACGCATGCACGGGGAGAATGTGCAGACTCCGCACAGACAGTGACCCAAGCCGGTATCGAACCTGGGACCCTGGAGCTGTGAAGCGATTGTGCTGCCAACAATGCTACCGTGCTGCCCAGACTAATGACCTAGACTTGAGGGATAACTGAACTTCTGTTCTTCGAAATATTTCCACGGGTCGCTTCGCATCCACTTGGGAAGAGAGCCAGGCCAACGTTTAGCATATTATCGGAAGAGTGACCTCTCAAACAGTGAATATTGTGCTGGTGCTGGGCGGCGTGTGGCGCAGTGGATAGCACTGGGACTGCGGCGCTGAGGACCCGATTTCGAATCCCGATCCGGGGTCAGTTCCATGTGGAGTTTGCACATTCTCCCCATGTTTGCATGGGTTTCACCCCCATAACCCAAAGATGTGTTGGTTAGGTGGATTGGCCAAGCTAAATTGGCCCTTAGTTGGAAAAACAATAATTGAGTGCTCTAAATTAACATTTTAAAAAATTGCACTGGTGCTGGGTGTGTTGACCTAATTTGGCACTCAAGTCTTTGAAGTGGGATGAGAACTTCTGACATGGAGGCAAGAGTGCTATCACTGAACCACGCCCAAAATCAGAACCGACAGGAAAAGGGGTGGCTTTTCAGCCAATGATTTCATTAATATTAAAGTCTCGGGGGCGGGATTCTCCAGCCACGCCTGCCCGGCAACTGAAAATTCTTGCCCGATATCAACAGGCCTTTACATGTCCGCGTCCTGCCCGTGGCGATCTTGCGGTGGGCGTGGCGGAAGAATCCAATCTTTGTACTTTACTACTGCTGTCGGTAGCCTTCCATCTTCACTATTAAGGCCTCAGTACCAGCCCTTCAGCTCTCATCAAATCTGTTGGTAATGCCATTGTGCCTCCTCCTGTATCTTTTGCACGGGTGGCATGGTAGCATAGTGGTTAGCACAGTTGCTTCACATCCTGGGTCCCAGCTTCGATTCCCGGCTGGGTCACTATGTGGAGTCTGCATGTTCTCCCCGTGTCTGCGTGGGTTTCCTCCGGGTGCTCCGGTTTCCTCCCACAGTCCAAAGATGTGCGGGTTAGGTGGATTGGCCATGCTAAATTGCCCTTAGTGGGGGTTACTGGGTTACGGGGACAGGGTGGATACGTGGGCTTTGGTAGGGTGCTCTTTGTAAGGGCCGGTGCAGACTCGATGGTCCAAATGGCCTCCTTCTGCACTGTAAATTCTATGATTCTATGATCTTCCTTTTCTCAGCTGTCAGTGGTGCCGTTTGTTTGCCTGACTAACTGCTCCAGGCTTACAGGAGTGTAATCGAACAGGAGTACACTTTACGGCCCATCAAGTCTTCTTCACCATTCAATACAATCATGGCTGACTTATGGGCTTCAACTCCACTTTCCCGACCACTCCCCTGATTCTGTGAGAGACGTGTCCCAGCCTGAAATCTAGACAAACAACAGCATTCACCACGCTCTGGAATAGAGAACTCCAGAAATTCATAACACTTTGAGTGAAGAAACTTCTCCATATCTTGGCTTCTGCTACAACTCCTGCTCTCTTTGTCTCATCATCATGTACTGTGAAATGGAATTGTGGAATATTTTACTGTTATTTCACCGTGCTTAACCTCTTCCAATAAACAATAGTCCTCTTCATTCTACCTCTGCATGGAGCCAAAGTTCAAACTGTACCAAGAGAAAAATGGTAGGGGAGAGCTTTAGACAGTGTGTTCTTTGACCGATATGATGGTTACTTTGCAGATGTAATGATGCATGGGCCTACTGGTGTTATCAATTTACTTAAACGGTAGCCTCCATATCTTAACTAGCATTTTTGTCGCACCTTCCACAACCTCAATGTCCCTAAGCACTTTGAAGCCAATGAAGCACTTCTCTTGAAGTGTAGTCATTGTTGTAATGTAGGAAATGTGGCATTCAATCTTTTATGATGAATGCGGGAAATTTGTATATATATTGTATTATGTGTCTGTTGAAATAATGTTATTAAAGGAACTTGGGTTAAAGTATACAGATTATATGCCCACTAAAGATTGTGATTATAATAATAATTGATTATTGTCACAAGTAGGCTTCAATAAAATTACTGTGAAAAGCCCCTAGTCGCCACATTCCGGCACCTGTTCAGGGAGGCCAGTACGGGTTAACAGCTAGGCAGGCTATGATATTACTCATTGAAAGGGCTGGGTCTGTTTTTAGTTTTTCCAGCCCTGTCCTGTGTCTGTCTTTCGCATCATTTTTAAAGTTGTGCTGAGTTCTGAGGAAAGGTGTGTTTCTTAGACTGACTTCTGAAAGCTTCTCTCTCAAGGGCTTTGTGAATAACCTGTAAGCCACCGTGTTAACTTTTTTTAAAATTTAGAGTACCCAATTCATTTTTTCCAATTAAGGGGCAATTTAGCATGGCCAATCCACCTACCCTGCACATCTTTGGATTGTGGGGGTGAAACCCACGCAAACGCGGGGAGAATGTGCAAACTCCACAGGGACAGTGACCCAGAGCCGGGTATCGAACCTGGGACCTCAGCGCTGTTGCCGTCTTCCCCTCCGCTGACCCCCAAGACGTGGCAGCTTGATCTTGCGGGGCGGCGGAGGGGAAAGAGTGCGTCCCTTGGAGACGCCGGCCCGACGATCGGTGGGCACTAATCGCGGGCCAGCCCCCTCCCGAGCACGGCCATGGTGCTCACTCCCCTCTCCGCCCCCCCACAAGCCAATTGAAATGTTGGCAAGCTGGCACAAAGCGGAGTTTCTTGCACTGTTGAATTGGAACCATTTCACAGCTGTATCCTTCAAAAAAGGAATTTTTACCTGAAGGTCACGGAATGTTTGAAAGAACTCTTAAAAATGTCATGTAGTGTGGCCTGTATTAGACATGCAAGTTCATTGACATCTCCATCTTTTGATTGTTCACTAATAGTCTTTTGTATGTCAGTTGATTACCATTTGGCAGGCTTACAGAGAGAAAGAAAAATGAGGGAGGTGGAGTTAGCTTATAAAAGGAACAGATGCTTAATGGGAATAGCTGGCTACTATCAATTACTTTTCCGACTCATGGGCACTCACTCGCCTTTAAATGCATCTCGTCATTCAAAATGTCCTTGGCTCACACTGGAGCAATGAACTCCAATGCAGAAGCAAAGTCTGCAAGATGGCTAGGCGACGGATTCTGGTTCTGAGCACATTTCAATTAGGTAAAATATCAAACTCGACTTTGAACTGGAAACATATATTTTTTATTTTTCCAATTTAAGGGGAAATTTAGCATGGCCAATCCATGTACCCTGCGTACATTCTCCCTGCACTTGGGTTGTGGGGGTGAGACCCAGGTGCAGGGAGAATGTGCAAACTCCACATGGACAGTGACCTGGGGCCAGGATCGAACCCGGGTCCTCGGAGCTATGATGCAGCAGTGCTAACCACTGCACCACCGTGCGCCTGGAAAATCCTTTTTACAATCAAAAGTTGATCTTAATTTACGGCTGTAATGTGCCTCGAGTCAAAGTCCATCTAGGTCAGCACACACCAAATAACATATTGATTAGAGCGTGCAAATTAATTTGGTGAATCATTACATTACAAAGAAATAGCATTCTTTTCCAATGTAAGATCAGACTAACCCGAGTGAAGGATATAAAAAAAACCTTTGTTCCAAGCGTGGGGACAGAAAGTTCTTTAAAAAATTGTCATAAAATCTACCGAACTGGGCCAGGAATCGCCTATTATCCTTATGGAAATGGCCATCACTTTGTGATGTATGCATCTTTTCCACTGGGAGAAATCATTGGATAATGTACACTTAATATTCTGGCCCATTCTTTTGTGATATTTTCCGTCTCAAAAAAACAATGTTTGGGATTTTCGGGTCCCAACTTGGGGATGCTACAGGCCAGCCAAAAATCCATTTGCTTTCGTTGGGACCAGAAAATTCAGCCCAATACCATTTGAAGGTTGTGAGTAGAAATATTTATTACAGTCTTTTGAACTTCTCCTCTAAATTCAAGGTTGCTTAATTCAAATTATTCATTCGTTTGAACTTTTACAGACACCATGGGCGGGATTCTCCAATCCCGCGGAAGAGTGTCCACGCCATCGTAAACGCCATCCCGTTTTACGATGGTGTGAACGGGCCGCCCCCACAACTAATGATCCCGGCGCGAACTGAGCGCCGCGGGATCCGCGCACGTGCAGTGGCACCGGTGCCAACGCGCAGATGCGCAGTGGCCTCCTTCAAAGCGCTGGCCCCGACACAACATGGCGCAGGACTACAGGGGCCGTCGCGTAGGAAAGGAGGCCCCCAGCCACAGAGGCTGGCCTGCCGATCGGTGGGCCCCGATCGTGGGCCAGGCCACATCGGAGGCCTCCCCCAGGGTCGGAACCCCCCTCCCCGCTCAAAGGCTGTTACCCGACCCTTACGGGCCGAGGTCCCGCCGGCCCAGAGCAGGTTAGAACGGCACCGGCGGGACTCTGCTCTTTTCTTATGGCCGCTCGGCCCATCCGGGTTGGAGAATCGGTGGGCCGGCCGCGTAGATCGGCCCGCGACTGGCGCCGGGCCAACCACGCCAGCGCTAATGGCACCGATTCTCCGCTCTGTGGAATATCGCGTGCCGGTGTCGGGGCGGCGTGGCGCGATTCGCGTGGCCCGCCGGTGATTCTCCGACCCTGTGCGGGGTCGGGGAATACCGCCTAGAACACCTTGCTGTGTTAATTAAGTTGCTTACATTGAATTACTGAATGATTTTATTTTCCTCCAATTAAAAGTGTGTGTGGTCCATTAGGACTCCATTGACCAGACAGATATCTGGTGAATCAGCAATCAACAGCCCCTTAACTTGTTAAATAACAACCAAGGATGTTAAACCAGTTCCAGAGAGCAGGAAACTCTAACAGAGCAACAAATTATGTGAAATACTTTCATAGATCCTTGGAATTAGTGCCAAGTTCATTGCTCTTGTATGTTTGGATACACACAATTAACCTCCCAACTTTTGAAATCGATGGCAAAGTGTAAAATGTAGTTTAAATTTGATAAATTGCGAGTCGTATGAGTCATTTGCTGGTTCACTTTGTATAAAATTTTTTACTATTTTCTAGTTGGTTCTGACTGCCTTCTGTGCACGGTATCAACCGCACTCATCGATAACACTCTTGAATCCCACTCCAGGGGCTAGAGCACAAAATCTAACCTGGCACTCGCAATGCAATACTGAGAATAAGCTACATTGTTGAAAGTTCAGATGGGACTGTTGCCCACATTCTCCACTTTTATGTTTTTTGGGGTGGCACAGGGGTTATCACTGCTGCCTCTCAGTGCCAGGGACCCGGGTTCAATTCCAGCCTTGGGTGACTGTCTGTGTGGAATTTGCACGTTCTCCCCATGTCTGCCTGGGTTTCCTCTGGGTGCTCCTGTTTCCTCCCACAATCCAAAAATTAGGTGGCTTGGTCAAGCTAAATTGTCCCTTAGTGTCCAGGGATGTGCAGATTAGGTGGGGTTACAGGGATGGGGCGGGGAAGTGGACCGTTGTAGAAGCTCTTTTGGTGGGTCGGTGCAGACTCAATGGGCTGAATAGCCCCCTTCTGCACTGCAAGAATTCTATGGAGACATTGAAGCTAGGGCTAGCCCCTTTTTGCTTTGGCTCAGTTTTTGACGATTGTAAAATAGCTGAACTTGGGAACAGAAATGTGCCATTTAGTCCCTCGAGTTTGTTCGACCTTTAGATGAAATGGTAGCTGACGTGTGACCTAACTTCATATACTTACCTCACAAAAATCTTGTCAATCTCAGAATTAAAATCAATCATCAGTTGTTACTTGTGGAAGAGAGTTGAAAACTTCTCCTACACTTTACGCCTGTGTAAAAATAGGATGCAGGAATGTTGTGCATGAGATATTCATATGTGAACTTTGCAGATTAGAAGTTTAACCCTTTTCACCATTTTCCATATGACATTTTTAAATAGCTGGGAACATGAGTGAAATAGGCAGGCCAAATTACAAGGGTGTTGAGATGGGATGGATGACTTGAGTTTGGGTAGACTATTTGCTCAATTTAATAATTAGCTTATTTTCTAAAGTGCATGAAAAGTATTGAAATATTATTGCCGGTGGCGTGGACCTGATGTTACCACATCAGCCATAAGCATAAACATCATTCTGTGATGATGCAACTGCTTGCAAGCTGTTCTGTGCTCGCAGCACAGTTAAGTGTCAATTCTGCAAAGACATATGCAAGTTGGGGCATACTAGTTCAATTTTAAAAGATCACACACCCAAATTTGTTTTATTAAAGAACAATTATATCACTGCCATTTAAAACAATGTTTACTGAATTATGCTTGAATAGTGAAGGCACAATAGATGAACAACCCTATGTCGTAGTGCAGAGAACGCTGAGGGGAGATTTGTTGGAGCTTTTCAAAATTATGATGAACTTTCAAGAATAAATAAGGAGAAACTTACCACCTACAGGACGGTTGGTATCTTAAGCTTCATGGTAACTGGCAAAAGAACCAGTGGTGAGATGGGGGAAAGTTGTTCATAACTTTCAAGAAAGAATTAGGTAGGTGGCAGCGTGGTGGCACAGTGGGTTAGCTCTGCTGCCTCATGGCGCCGAGGTCCCAGGTTTGATCCCGGCTCTGGGTCACTGTCCGTGTGGAGTTTGAACATTCTCCCCGTGGTTGTGGGGGCGAAACCCAAAGATGTGCAGGGTAAGTGGATTGGATACTCTAAATTTATTTTTAAAATTAAAGAATTAGATATATATACATGAAAAGGAAAGAAAAAATATAGCTATGGGGATAGGACAATCGAGTGGGACTAATTGGAATTATCTGTTATTGAAAGAACACCAGCCTTTTGTTTCACATTGTCTCCTTCTGTACCTTGTGATTCAATGAGGTTGCTTCCAATGGCAAATGATGAGTTGAGAAACTGGCAGAGCAACTGTGTACTTCTGTCAAATGCAGAGTTACGCAAAGATGACATTCTTCCCGACTCCACGGTTATGGCTACAGATTCTCCATTGTGTCCAGGGGGGACATGTACTGCCTCATGATAATTATCTGCCCACGCTGGTCAGAACAGGGTGCTGAGAGTTTGGCTAATATGGGCAGTTTTGAGAGCCAGACCCTGACCAGTGGTAAGTGCCACCCATGGTGCCCATTTTCCTTGGCATCACTTTTGCCCTTTTGGAGACAGGCAACAAAAGCCACCTTATGATTTAGGTCGCTCCATTTGGAGTACATTTTGCTGTCCTGTTTAAAATGCAGGCCTACATTACAAATGGATTATAGCTGCCAGTGAGCAAATTGTAAGGTCAGAGTCAGTATCGATCAAGACTTGGGTAGGGTGATTCTGTGTCATTCATACTTCTGTGGATAGATTACTCATTATCCTTGCGTGATAATGTAACTTGGTTCTGAGAATAGAATTTTATCAAGGACGGAGGGGGTGGGGGTGCACGACAGTGGTTTCCAGTGATGATGAAATTGGCAGAATTTAGATAAGTGTTATTTAATTCTGGCAATAATTGATTTTGTATGAATGAGTTACTCCCACACTGCAATGACATCAACTGCAAAATGCAGGCTGCAGAGTTAAGCAAAAACTAAACTACTGATGATCCTCATCCCACTGTGGTCTGCCAACTCCGTTTGCTCCACTTTCATCTATCTCAAAATCCTCCCACCCACTCCCCCACCCTATTCTCCATGTCTTCCCTTGACCCAAAGCCTTCATGCAATTTCTTTTTGATCTGGCTTTCAGTCACCTTTTTAAATCTTTCTCTTACACGTCCAGACAGTTTTGCCTTTGCAAAGCATTTTGGGACATTTATTGCTGTTTATGGTGCCGTAAAAATGTATGCTGTTCTTATTCTTTTTGTATAGACATTAAACCAGTGACATCTTGGAAGGAATTAAGCAGCTCTGCCTGAACTTGAAATTATCTTAAGTCTGTTCATGTGCTTAATTGCAATACGCTTAATCATCGGTGATTCAGATGTTATGGGTTCCTAGCTGCCTTCTATCCATTTTAATTAGGCTCCCTCTCAGTACTAAGTACATTTTTATGGTTTGGGCACAACCTGCCTTTTTTGAGTTAAAGCGTCATTATTGATTAGAATGAGGTATCTTGCAAGATGCTTTACACTTCCTAACCCCCCTGATGTGATATCCAGAGCAGTGCCAGAAAGTAGTTTTTACATTACTTGGCAGAGGAGTTTCTTAAACTTGGGTACATTTTCACTGAATCTGAGCACAAGCAAAGAAAAATGTCCTTAGAACTAACAGTATCACAGCTTTGGACAGAGAGGCCAGTTATTGGTACAGAGTTGCATCAAAAGATTAGAACTCGTTCACACCGCCAGCGAGGGGTTGGAGGCGCCGACCCTCATTTTGTCCCGATTCTCTGTCCAATCAGGGAGCGTATTCTGGGAGTCCCGGGGATGGAGATTCCTGCTCCTTAGTTTTAAACCGTGCCCACTAGTTATAGATTACCCCATGAGGGGAGATGTCTGCTCAGCATCCATCTTGTCGAGCAGCCCCCCCCCCCTCCCCAGAATCTTTGAGTCAGTATGAACACCTCGCTTTCTTCCAAACTCCAATGAATGTAGGCCCAAGCTGCTCAACCTTTCTTCATAAAACAACACTTTAATCCCAGGATTCAGCTGAGTGAACCTTCTCTGAACTGCTTTCAATACAAGTGATCCCTCCTGAAGGGGAAGCTGTACACAGTACTCCAGTTGTGGCTTTCCACTGCCCTGAGCAAGATTTGGTTAGCACTGTTACTTCACAGCTCCAGGTTCAATTCCTGGAATGGGTCACTGTCTGTTCGGATTCTGCATCTTCTCCCTGTGCCTGCATGGATTTCCTCCGGGTGCTCCGGTTTCCTCCCACGTCTCAAAAGAATCATAGAATTTACAGTGCAGAAGGAGGCCATTCGGCCCATCAAGTCTGCACCGGCTCTTGGAAAGAGCACCCTACCCAAGGTCAACACCCCCACCCAACACTAAGGGCAATTTTGGACACTAAGGGCAATTTATCATGGCCAATCCACCTAACCTGCACAACTTTGGATTGTGGGAGGAAACCGGAGCACCCGGAGGAAACCCACGCACACACTGGGAGGATGTGCAGACTCCGCACAGACAGTGACCCAAGCCGGAATCGAACCTAGGACCCTGGAGCTGTGAAGCAATTGTGCTATCCACAATGCTACCGTGCTGCCCCAAAGATGTGCTGTTAAGTAATTTGGACATTCTGAATTCTCCCTCCGTGTACCCGAACAGGATATGGAATGTGGTGACCAGGGGATTTTCACAGTAACTTCATTGCAGTGTTCATGTATGCCTACTTGTGACAATAATAAAGATTATTTTTGTTATTTCCCTGCTATTATTCTCCATCTTCTTTGCAACAAAGGTCAACATTCCATCTGCCTTCCTAACCACTTGCTGTACCTGCATGTTAACATGTGGTGATTCATGTACAAGGACACCCAGATCCCTTTGTACTGCAGCATTCTGTAGTCTTTCTTTGTTTAATTAATATTCTGCTTTATTCTTCCAGCCAAAGTGAACAACCTCACATTCACATCATTGTCCGTATGCCAATTGTTTGCCCACTAATTTGACCAAAGTATATCCCTTTGCAGACTCTGCATCCTCCTCTCGACTTGCTCTCCTACCTTTTAGCAAATTTGCCGATACCACAGTCGGTCTGTTCGGGTTTTTTCAAGTCACCGTTGCTTTTGCTGACACAATGGGCGGGAAATACTGGCTGTTCACGCCAGTGGGAAATTCCAGTCCCACACCGGCGCATGGGTTTCCCGGCGATGAGGAGTGCCGTCACCAGGAATTTCCATTGTCAATGGCGGGACCGGTACATCCCAATGGTGGGCCGCACCTCTGGTGGCACAGTAGCCGGTAAATAACCCCCAGACAACATTTTAAAATGCTTCACGGAAAATGAAACGTTTTGAATTGTAATATAACTGTTGCAATGTGGGAAACATTGCAGCCATTGTGGAGAGGAGGCCTCCGAGACAGTAATACAATAAATGACTGGATTGTGTGTTTTAGAGGTTCAGAAACTTGGGAAGGACTTTGCCTGCTTTACTTCAAAATAGTGCACTGGATTCTCATATTCTATTCACATGGGAGGAACTCAGCTTAATGTCAGATCCAAAACACAGCACGCCCTGCAAGAGCACCACTTCCCCTCTGTGCTGCAGTAAAGTATCAACCTCGATTAAATGCACACGTCCCTGGTAAGGGGTTTGAACCTCAACCTTGAACAAAGAAAGACACGTTTTAATTAATTAATTAATTTTAATTTTTTTTATTTTAAAATAAATTTAAAGTACCCAATTACTTTTTTTTCCAATTAAGGGGCAGTTTAGTGTGGCCAATGCAGCTAACCTGCACATCTTTGGGTTATAGGGGTGAGATCCAAGCAGACAGGGGGGGAATGTGCAAACTCCATACAGACAGTGACCCAGGGTCGGCATCGAACCCGGTTCCTTAGCGATGTAGGCAGCAGTGCTAACCACTGCACCACCGAGCCGTCCCAAAGAAAAACAAGTTAACAGTTTGACTGACCAGCCTCGTCTGCCTTTCTCTCTTTTCGATGCTGACTGCTCTGATAGTACTTCGGCACTTGGGTGGGATTCTCTAGTCTGCCAAACGCGTTTTCCTGGCAGCGCGCGCATGCCATAGTGGGATTCTTCATTTCCACTACCTGCAAATTGGATTTCGCATTTCGCAGGAAACCCGAGGACATGGGTGCGGTGCTGGCGCAACAGAGAATCCCACTGGTGGAGAATCCTGCTCCGGATGCATTGAGTTTCAATTCGGGGTCAAGAACCCGACATCCGGATCATTTCCGGATCGCGACCCCAGGCCACGTCTGCATCGTTGACGTGACGTTGACCTAATTAGGACATATGTAGTTAACGATCGAGACGAGCTTTGCATCCAGTTAGTGACACTGAGTGTACCTGGATGGAAGCTGTCAGCAGAGACAGTGGCAGAGGCAAGCGAGAGGCTTAATGGGCCTGTTGCTGTATTCTAGAGGCGAGCTGGCATCAAATTGAGGAGGCCTGCACCTTCACCTCACACAGCAACAGCCATTGAACCAAATGGGTAATTCACAAGATACCCAGGTCCTGATATTTTTCACCATATGAAAATGCTTTAGCTTCTGCCGAAATTGAACCCGACAGCTGTGCTCTAACATACAGAAGGTTTCTCTGATTCGCTGATTGACAGATTAAGCATTGCAATTTGGTCCTCCCCTTCCTCCTAAACAAATCCTCAAGGAGCTTAACAAACTGTGAAATGGAGGTGAACAGGTTCCTGACTCACAATCCCGCCCACCACCATCCCCTCCCCTATCACCAGCACTTTGAACATTTTAGCACGTCAGGATCCAGGGATGCTTTCTGAGTAATCAATCCACACTCATGCTTGTCCCCAAAGTGCATGGAAAATCTAGCCTTTCATTTACCTCAAGTTATTGACTTTGCAGATTTTACTCTGCGACATTGCCATCTATGCATTAAAGGGGGAGTGTTATTCAGAGCTACCATAAAATGCTAACTGCTTTGAAGAAAAGCCCTGTGTTGATTGTCCTCTTAAGGGCAACACAGCAGAGTAAGGGTCTAAGTGCCGTTAATCTTGTAGGTTGCCTATTCCTACATGTAAAAAAAAAAATCCTGCATCGGTACTAATTTTCCTTAGCAGCAGGTGCGTTGCACATCTGACCTGTTCTTTCTGAGACTTATTTCGGGCGGGAGGGGGATTAGTGGTGAGGGTCTGGTGAATCTCCACTCCATGCGATTGGCTGAGCCTCCGTTTTAGATTGTGGCACACGTGGCTATACAATTACGTGGCACTGGCCGATGGCTCACTGCTGATACAATACTAATTCTTACTGTTCTGTAATTGTAATCTTGGCATAATGATAGGATAAATATGGGATGAAAAGGTGATAGCTGAAGACATGTGATCCCATTTGGTATGCACACTGCATATTATCTATCTTCCCAACCACACAATCTGATCTCATGCAATATGGGGCTTTGGCACTGCTAATTATTATTTTTGACGTCTCTCAGGTGACAGCAGCAGTTTCACTTCTGAGTTATATTTTAGAGAAATTGCGATAGCTTTGGAAGACTGACTTTCATGTATGATTTTACTGTAGTTTGCTTGCTTTACTCAGTGAAATGTGGCTAATTTGGAGAGAGCTTAAAGCATTCTGCCCGTCGTCCACAACAACTCTGTTTTAAAACTCAGGACAGCTTTCTTGAGTTTCCTCACATTTAAGAGTTCTGTATAGTAAATTAAACATGCCAACAGACAGGAAGAACATTCTATCTGGGTTGTATCCCCTTTGGATTGCCCATCTGAACTTTGTACAGGGCTGGAATGCAGTAAAAGGCAATTTTGTAAAAGAGACAGTGCTGTTGGTGTAACTGGGCTTCTCTCCAGCGACGAGGAGGGACCTGGCCAGAGTGGGTAGGCTCTATGACATGTTTGCTCTTCTCCCATTAGTATCAGGTAACATTTGCTTTGAGGTTTGATTTACCACTTGGGAGCGACTGTACAGGATGAATCTGACCCTTGCAAAATACTTACTGCTGTTGATTCCTCCCACAGGAGATTATTGTGATGGAATCTATGGTTTCAAATCTCTGGTTTTGGGACAAACTCGAATTGAAAAGGGAAACTGAGAAAGGAAACCAAAAAAAAACAAGGCTGAAACTGAGATTTGAAACCAAAACGCCTAGGGAGATTGAAACTGGTAGAAATCTATGAAAGGGGGGCAGTGCAACGGCAAGCACCGCTGCCTCACGGCACCATGGACCCGGGTTAGATCCCGGCCCTAGGTCACTGTCCAGCTGGAGTTTGCACACTCTCCCCGTGTCTCACCCCCACAACGCAACAAGATGTGCCGGGTAGGTGAATTAGCCACACTAAATTGGCCCTTAATTGGGAAAAAATAATTGGGTACTCTAAATTTCTTTTAAAAATCCATATAAAAGGACATAGGGCATCAGAGCTCAGATGATGACCCCAGTTGTGCAGTGCAGGCAGGCTGAAGAAGGCAGAAACGACATCCAGAAAGTGAGAATTGGCAAATATACAGTTCCTACAGCTGTTTCTGTTACTTGAAAATAGAATTGGTGAATTTACACCTAGCAAAGATTCACTTAAAACATTTTTATTTCAATTAAGGGGCAATTTAGCGTGGCCAATCCACCAACCCTGCACACCTTTGGTTTGTGGGGGTGAGACCCATGCAGACAGGGGGAGAATGTGTAAACTCCAGACGGCCAGTGACCCAGGGCTGGGATCAAACCCGGGTCCTCAGCCCGGTGAGGCAGCAGTGCTAGCCACTGCGCTGCTACCAAACCATCATAAGGAGAGTTGAGGTTCTGCAGACATCTGCTAGTTTGGTAAAGACCTTGAGCAGAATTCTCCGACCCCCGCAGGGTCGGGGAATCGCCCGGGGCCTTCGTAAATCCTGCCCCCCCTGTGGCTGGAATTCTCCGCCACTCGGGAATCGGCGGGTGCGGGAATCGTACCCCGCCGGTCGGCGGACCCCCCACGGCGATTCTCCGGCCCGCGATGGGTTGAAGTCCCGCCGCTGTCAGGCCTCTCCCGCCGACGTGGTTTAAACCACCTCTGTGCCGGCGGGGGCGGAAGCGGGCCCCGGGGTTCTGGGCCTGGCCCGCGATCAGGGCCCACCGATCGGCGGGTGGTCCTGTGCCGTGGGGGCACTCTTTTTCTGCCGCCACAGCCTTCACCATGGCGGAGGTAGAAGAGAACCCCCCTCCACCGCGCATGCGCCGGTGGTGACGTCAGCGGTCGCTGACGCTCCGGCGCATGCGCGGACTCAGGCCAGCCGTTCGGTCACCCTGACACCGGTCAGCGTGGTGCCAAAGGCCGTTGCCGCCAGTTGGCGGAGCGGGAGCCACTCCGGTGCGGGCCTTTTGGGAGGCCCGACGCCGGAGTGGTTGGTGCCACTCCGCTACGCCGGGACCCCCCGCCCTGCCGGGTAGGGGAGAATACCGCCCCTTATCTGTGGAACTTAAATCGGTTGTGTGCTACTGTCAGCTGGGGTTCAGTCTAAACCCTTCTAGAAGGAAGAGGAGCTGAAATTCTTTGTGAGGAAGATGGAGTTTATAATTAACTGCAAATTTCTTGTTAATATCTGTTTAGTCTGCATTAATTTTGAGTTTTGGAGTATAGGTAGTTACCCATGATAGTATTTTGTGTTTGCTTTGTTTGACTCTTGTACAAAATAAATGGTTTGGTCATGGAGTCTTGCAGCTTCATTCTTTCAAAACATAATTGAAATTCAATTTATTTTTCTTGATCGAGATAATAACATTATGGACTATATAGGATAATGGGCAGGTAACATGCTATAACTTTTTTAAAAAGCCAAGACAGTAATACTGTTGAGAAAGATTGACCAAACAAATCTTCCCCTTATTTCCCCCTGTCCACATTCAGTAGGGACAGTTCCCTCTGAGATACCCTGCTCTCCTCCTCCATCACCTCCAACAGCTCACCCTCTTCCCACAGCACCTTCCCATGCAATCGCATGTTTAATACGTCCCTTTATCTCCTCCGTGCTCACCATCCAAAAGCCTAAACACTTTTTTTTCAAATGAGGTAGCGCTTCCCGTGCACCTCCTTCAATCTGGTCTATTGCATTTGCTGCTCCCAATGTGGTCTCGTCTACATTGGAGAGATTAAACGCAAAATACCTCCGTTCTGTCCGCAAGCAGAACCCAGACCTTCCTGTCACTTGCCATTTCAACTCACTGACCTGCTCTCATGTCCACCTGTCTGTCCTTTGCTGGCTGCAAGATTCCACTGAAGCCCAACACAAACTGGAGAAATAGCATCTCAACTTCCAGTCAGGCATGTTGCAGCCTTCTGGACTTAACATTTAAGTTCGAAAATTTCAGACTGTGAACTCTCTCCCCCACCTTCACCCCCCTCCCCTCCCCCCCCCCCCCCCCCCCCCCCCCACTCCTCCCCCACCTCACCTCACTTGGGCCATCTGTTCCCTGTCCCAGGTTTTAAAAAAATTTAATTTGAGAGTACCCAATTAATTTTTTCCAATTAAGGGGCAATTGAGCAGCATGGTCAACCTAACTACCCTTCACATCTTTGGGATCTGGGGACGAAACTCATTGAAACACAGGAAGAATGTGCAAACTTCACACGGGCAATGGCCCAGAGCCGTGATCGAACCGGGACCTCGGCACCGTGAAGCAGCAGTGCTACTCACTGCACCACCGTACTGTCCCCTCTGTCCCAGGTTGACATTTGATGCACTGCTGCCCTTTGTTCTACCAGTAACATATTCTGATCTCTTTAATATGCCACCATCAGCACCCTTCTTAGCCTTGATCACCCCTATTTGCATCCCCTTTGTCTTTCTGTCCACAACATCTTTGCCAATCTCCAGCTATCGCTGTCCCCTATCCAGCCCAATGCTCCATGCCACCCCCCCTACATTAGCATAAACCTGACAATACTTCCAGTTCTCTCCAGATTTGACAATGAGTCATCCAGACTCAAAATATTAGGTTCCTTCTCTCTCCACAGATGCTGAGGTTGTCCAGTATTTTCAGTTTCTGTTTCCGATTCCAGCACCCACAGTAATTTGTTTTTATGTTGACCATATTACAATTCACTTTTCTCCCGAAAGACGATAAGCTCTTCAGTCTTTAAGCTGCAAGGCTACAAGTGACCACATCTGGTCAACGGTGGGACGGATAATAATAATAATAACCTTTTATTGTCACAAGTATGAAGTTACTGTGAAAAGCTCCAAGTCACCACATTCCGGCACCTGTTCGGGTAAGCTAGTATGGGAATTGAACCCGTGCTGCTGGCCTTGTTCTGCATCACAAACCAGCTGTCTAGCCCACTGAGCTAAAGGATAATTGTTGATAGAAGAAGATTCTGTAAGAGAGTTCAGATATACTTGTTGAAACACAAAAGCAGGAGCAACTCCATGATCGTGCTTCCAGGCATTGGAAGACACCTGATTTTTGTTGACATGCTGCCCTCATGCAGACCAGTTGAGGCCTACCAGCTTCACTCCTTACTACAATTAAGAGATGTGGTTGGACCTCATCCCTCTTCAGAGTAATGGGAACAGAAGCGGAGTTGTTTTTAACCACTTAAGTTTAGGACCTGGCAGTTGGGAAAGCCTGTGCAGCTGTACTTGAATGTTTACATCAGTCTGCTCATGTTACCAGGGACACACATTCATCTACACCTCGTGTATTTGATATTCCATCCCAAACAATATGTTGACCTGAATCTCTCACCCTTCTTTGTAGAAATGCAAACTTCAATGGAATATTCATTAGCTATGGAGAATCTGAGAGTTAGGCCCGTACCGACGACCTCGAACAGGCATCGGAATGTGACGACTAGGGGCTTTTCACAGTAATTCCATTGAAGCCTACTTGTGGCAATAAGCGATTATTATTAGTTTATTTTTAGTACCTTGAAGCAGTTTTTCCAAGACTTTCTGTGGTCTCACTTATCCCTCTCTATTGATCGTTCCCATGGGCTTGCTCTCTCTCTATCTCTCTCCTGCCCTCTTTCTTTTTGTTTGTTTTACATTTAGAGTACCCAATTCATTTTTTCCAATTAAGAGGCAATTTAGTGTGGCCAAGCCACCTATCCTGCACATCTTTGCGTTGTGGGGGTGAAACCCACGCAAACACGGAGAATGTGCAAACTCCACATGGGCAGTGACCCAGAACCGGTATCCAACCTGGGACCTCGCTGCCGTGAGGCAGCAGTGCTAACCACTGCGCCACAGTGCTGCCCCCGCCCTGCGTCATTTTAATGTTTGCACTGAACATGCTCAGTAGCTTTGTTGAATTGTATTTTCAGAAAACACACCATTGAAGTAAAGCTTCTTAGTTTTTCTTGCACATAATGTTCCAGCAGTTTTCGTCTCATCGAGATGGCATGAACTTGTTTGCAGAGGCATTTAAGAGTGTTGTTCGTTATTTTCTGTTGCTTTTGATGGTGTGTGTTTTATAGAGGAGCAAGAGGTAAATAATTTAGTACACTGAGATCTAGGCGTGATTCTTAAGTGTCATTTGTGGTAGGATTTGCAGGGAGTTTCTCCCGGCTCTTGTCGCAAATTCCCTCCAGCTATCTGATCACACATAGTCAAGTTTTTGGGCCCTGGGGAGTTTCTCACCGGGCTAGCCCACACTTAGAATTATTTTCATCACCAGAGAGCTAAACTTGCTGGCCTGACCGGCTCCACCAAGATCACGCCACCACACCACCCCCCCCCCCCGACCCCCACTTCATAACTTCTTCCACCCTCCTTTCATGGGCATGGGCCACCTCAGACCCTGTCGGGAAGCCCGGGAAAGGCCTCTCCCAACATCTAACGGCCGGGTCGCACTCCTGTTCGGATGCAACGTGACTGGTAGATCGCGGCCCTAGTATCAAATGTTCTTTTTTATATAAATGTTTTTTTCTAGTATCTAATGTCATGTGATCGGTAACTACCTTGGTGACCAGTGCTCATCACTGCATATCTGCATATCTTGCATATCTGAGGCTGTTTAGCACAGGGCTAAATCGCTGGCTTTTAAAGCAGACCAAGGCAGGTCAGCAGCTCGGTTCAGTTCCCGTACCAGCCTTCCCGAACAGGCGCCGGAATGTGGCGACTAGGGGCTTTTCACAGTAACTTCATTTGAAGCCTACTTGTGATAATAAGCGATTTTCATCCATTTCATTTCAGTGTGACTTTGCTCCTTTACAGGAAAGCATATTGGACCACAAAGGAGAATAAATCAACCCGTTAGGGTAGTTATGAGACATGATTAATACACAAACTGGAGCACTTGTCCTAAGCTTTTGGTCTATTTCAGTATTTATTTCATGTCAGCAAATCTGTCTGCTGATATTATTATGAGACTGAGTTACCTGCTTAACAATAATTCAATCAGTAGACCAGGAGGATGTCAGACTTCGTTTTAAATCAGGGTGAAAAAGAAAGACTTGCATTTATGTAGCGTGTTCATAATCTCAGAACATCCCAAAGCAATTTCCAGCCAATTAAGTATTTTGATGTGAGGGCAGCATGGTGGCGCACTGGATTAGCCTTGTTGCCTCACGGCGCCAAGGACCCAGGTTCGATCCCGGCTCTGGGTCTCTGTGTGGAGTTCGCACATTCTCCCTGTGTTTGCGTGCATTTCGTCCCCACAACCCAAAGATGTGCAGGCTAGCTGGATTGGCCATGCTAAATTGCCCCTTAATTGGAAAAAATTGATTGGGTACTCTAAATTTAAAAAAAAAAGTATTTTGATGTGTAGCCACTGTTGTAATATAGGAAATGATGCAGCTAATATACGCACCGCAAGCTGGGACACCAGGGATAACCTCCCTCCTCCTCTTTGAAATGATGCGATGAGTATATTACGACCACCTGATAGAGTAGATTGGGCCTCAATTTGACACCTCATCTGAAACATGAGAACTTCAGACAGCACAGAGCTCCCTCAGTACTGCATTAGATTGTCAGCATACGATTTGTGTTCAAGTCCCTGTAGTGGTCCTTGAACCCGCACCCTTCTGACTGAAGGGGAAAGGGTTCAGCCAACTAAGCCATGGCTAACACCACTTGCATAGGAACTCCTGTGGCTTCAGTGACATTACGTACATAGGGAAAGGCTCCTGATATGATGATTCATTGCTTAGATGTTAGCAACCAGCAATGACCGGGTTGGGTGCTGTCCCCCAACTCCAACAATTGAACAGACAGACCTGGCAAACCTAAAAAAAAGAATTGGTGGGCGAGGGCAGGATCAGAGGTGGCTAGCACTCTTACAACCTAGGTTGCGAAGAGCAGGGGAATGCAAATCGAGATTAAAGTGCCTGGTTGCTTCATCAGGAACTCAATGTCATCGTTCCAATGATCACATGTCATAGGATAGCAATGTTCTGCTTTGTCATAAGATCTTGAACGCTTTACTCGAAAATGGGTGAACTTGCACCCAGGGATGGTTTATGTGAGGGCAAATTAGTTTTATGGTAACATGAACTTTAATAGTCTTGTGTTGTATTCAGTTTGTCCAGATTTGGTTCTGATTGCTGTGAACTTGCTCTGCACTGGTTAGTCTAGAACTGAAATCTGATGTGGTTGTATATTGTTGTGAGCTTTGTGAAGAGGTTGGGCAGCCTAGGGCACAGCCAACATGTGGTTGTGAACCATCTTGCAGTCGCTGTTTTAAGTTGCCCATTAGAGGGATATTAGCACAGCAGGTCCCCACAGTGAAGGATCTATTGCCGCTCACAGCAACCTACAGACAACTGCCTGTTAGATTACATTGTCATTGCTGTCTGCTTCAGAGAATTTGAGATTTAGGAATGGATCGTGCTAATGCCCTTCTACAACTGGTACAGGAATAATGTGCCACATTTCAATCAAAGGGTAGTTTCTGCGTTGTATCTTTCAGTGCCGACTCTCTACCTCTGCTGATTTGACATTCAAGTGGATACCCTGCTCCTGAGCCGCTGCCAGTGTCCCTGACAAGTTCATGGCAGTTGTGAATGAGTGACTTGTTAGCACATACTCCCCATGACACTACACATGGGAGATGCTCAAGACAGGGAGGAAACTGACTGACAGCATTGACGCTAAGCTATATGAGCTAGGGTGTGGGCAAGAGGAATTGAATGTGAAACCCTACCCCCAATCGCAGATCAAATTTTCTGTTTTCTACTCTCCTGTTGATGCGAACCTCACTTTTTTTCATCTGTCATTAGATTTTATCACTAGGATAGGGGAGGGAACATGGTGCGAAGTGGGGTAGGCATCAATGGGGTCTTCAGGGACTTTTACGAGGAACTGTATCGGTCCGAGTCCCCACTGGAGGAGGGAGGGATGGGTCGCTTCCTGGACCGGCTGAGATTCCTGATTCCCACTAAAAAGGGCGGAGAGGTGCTTCAGGTACTTGGGGGTCCAGGTGGCTGGGAGCTGGGGGGCCTTGCATAGACTCAACTTCACGAGGCGGTGGAGAAAATGGAGGAGGAGTTTAAGAGGTGAGACGTGCTGCCGCTGTCCTTGGCAGGTAGGGTGCAGTCAGTCAGGATGACAGTGCTCCCAAGATTTCTGTTCCTGTTCCAGTGCCTCCCCATCCTTATCCCGAAGACCTTCTTTAGGCGGGTTAATAGGAACATTACGGGGTTTGTGTGGGCGTATGGGACCCCGAGGGTGAGAAGGGTGTTCCTGGAGCGAGGTAGGGATGGGGGTGGGGGGTGGGGGGGGGGGGGGGCTGCCGCTGCCCAAGCTCTGTGGGTATTACTGGCCCGCCAACGTGGCGATGGTGTGCAAATGGGTGATGGAGGGGGCAGCATGGAAGAGGCTGGAGATTGCGTCCTGTGTGGGCACGAGCCTGGATGCGCTGGCGAAGGCGCCGCTGCCGCTTCCTCCAACGAGATATACCACGGGCCCGGTGATGGAGGCAAAATTTAGGGGAATGGAGACGGCACAGCGGGGAGGTGGGGGCCTCGGTGTGGTCCCCGATACGGGGGAACCACCGGTTTGTCCCGGGGAGAATACACGGAGGGTTCCTGATTTGGCACAGGGCAGGTATTAGAAGGATGGGGGACCTGTTTGTGGACGGGAAGTTCGTGAGCCTGGGTGAGCTGGAAGAGAAGTTCGGGCTCCCCCTGGGGAAACACCTTCAGGTATATGCAGGTAAGGGTGTTTATCAGGCGGCAAGTGGTGGAGTTCCCACTGTTGCCGCCACGGAGGGTCCAGGACAGGGTGCTCTCGGGGGTGTGGGTTGGAGAGGGGAGGATCTCGGCAACATACCAGGTGATGCAGGAGGAGGAGGAGCTGAAGGGTAAGTGGGAGGAGGAGTTGGGTGAGGAGATCGAGGAGGGGACGTGGGCGGATGCCCTAGGGAGGGTGAATTCTTCCTCTTCTTGCGTGAGGCTCAGCCCCATACAATTCAAGGTGCTGCATAGGGCGCACATGACCGGGACAAGGATGAGCCGGTTTTTTGGGAGTGAGGACAGGTGCGTTAGGTGCTCAGGGAGCCCAACAAACCACACCCATATGTTCTGGGCATGCCCAGCGTTGGGAGGACTTCTGGAAGGGCATAGCGAAGACGGTGTCGAGGTGGTAGGATCCAGGGTCAGGCCGGGCTGGGGGCTCACAATATTTGGGGTTGCAGAGGAGTGCAGGAGGCGAAAGAGGCCGGTATTCTGGCCTTTGCGTCCCTGGTAGCCCGGCGGAGGATTCTTCTTCAGTGGAAGGATGCGAGGCCCCCAAACGTGGAGTCCTGGATCAACGATTTGGCGGGGTTTATTAAATTGGAAAAGGTGAAGTTCGCCTTAAGGGGATCGGTGCAGGGGTTCTTCAGGCGGTGGCAACCGTTCCTAGTCTTCCTGGCAGAGCGGTAGAAAATGGGCAGCAGCAGCAGCAACCCGGGGGGAGCGGGGCGGGGGTTGGTTCGCCTCTTTGTTTTGTTTTGAAGAGGCGTGTACAGTTCAGTGTTGATGATGGGTGTTAATTTATTTTTTGTGTATATGGGGGGGGGGGGGGGGGGGGGGGTCTGTTTCTTCTCTCTTTTTGTATTTTGTTATTGATATTTTGTGAAAATTTGAATAAAAATTATTTTTAAAAAAAATAGATTTTATCACTTCTTTACACATTTACTTATTTTAATTTTTTTCAATTAAGGGGCAATTTTAGCATGGCCAATCCACCTACCCGGCATGCCTTTGGGTTGTGCGGGTGACACCCACGCAGACACAGGGAGGATGTGCAAACTCTACACAGATGGTGACCCAGGGCTGGGATCGAACCTGGGTCCTTGGTGCCGTGAGGCAGCAGTGCTAACCACTGCGCCACCGTGCCACCCATAATAAATCTCACATGAGAGGCCAAAAGTCACAGATGCTTCTGACAGTGACAGTCGCTGGTGTAACGTTTGCTTCCTGCCCATTTCCCCCCCCCCTTCCCTCGTCTGTACAGGGGGCATCACCTCAGCTGGACATTCTTCATGTGGCAGCTTTTCAACCCTGGGAAGTAGGATAGATATACTCGCTCACTTACACTCACACACATACACTTTCCAGCGCTGGCCTTTGGGCAACAGTTAAACTGGAGACACTGTTTTGTTCCCCTCTGCTCCCTTCATAGCCTGAGAACAATTAGTGTACCAATTGTTTGACCACAGATATTGAACCCAAGAATGTGTTCTGCCTGACTCAATGTCAATAACATTGGGTTAATTTTAAAAAAAATTTCTGATGGGCTGCGAGCCTCTCCCAGGAAAGAACAGAAATTGGCATCTGATGCTAGTCTGACCAGTGTTTAGAACATCTTGCAGTCTTCCAATGTAGTTTTGCAATGAGGAGTTAGCCTTGCCAGAAGGACAACACTGGAAATGATCCTTCACTCGGCTATTGAAATGTTGTCAAATTTTTCCCTCATCTTACGTTACATTCCTGAGCTAGCCATTTTTGTTTTATTGGTCATTTTTTCATTGTCGACACCATGAACTGAAATGAACACCGATGCAAACATGTTGTATTAATTTAAAACGTTTTTCATAATTTACCTTCTGCTTTATCTCTCCCTTTTCTCCCTGTTCTCACTCCTTGTACACCTTTGCTCTTTTCTTTTTTCACAATTCAATTACATGATTTTGAAAATATTTTCTTTTTTATTCACACAGCATACAAAGTCGCCATTCCTTCTCGATGTTCGAATCATCTTGTCAAGAGGTAGGCTCCAATTGGTTAATAATGGATTCCAAAAGCTGCTTTGGGGCTATTTTAAGTTCAAGGCCATTAAACAATTGGCCTCAATCGGGTTGAAAAAGTTGGACCAGTGTTTTTGATGTCTTTTTTTTTGTGATATCCCGTTCCTCTGGCTGCCAGACCTTGAGGCTGACTCATTTGAGAGGTGATTCCGAAATATTACCCAAAGGTCCTCGTGTGGTGGCCATGTCCCCTTTTTAATGTTGCACAGCTTTGAAAAATAAGTAGCAGCTCAATATTTGTTTTAAAGTGATGATGAAATGTAGCTGTTTTTGCCCTCCCTCCTCAATGGCCAGTACCAGTCGGATAAATCATTCAAGTCAGCAACTTCCTTCTCACTCATTTGTGTTTCTACTGTTGTCGGAGGGAGAGGACAATGCACAGGGTTGGGGAGAAAGTACAGCAACTCTTCCAAAGTGGTAGTAAAGATATGATGGGCTGGATGGTCTCCTATGCCGTTAGGATTTGGTGAAGCCGCCTTTTAAGACGGACATCTGACCTTTCTGAGACCACAGATCCACCTCCTTTACTCTGTAATGACGGAAGAGGAAGTGGGGGCTGCTTTCGGCTGTGGCCTGGAGCAAGTCAGCGTCATTAAATGAGATTAAAAGTGTGCACAACTGTTTTAAGGGTCACCGGGCATGACCTCACCATACTGGATAAATGTAATATGCAGTGTACTTTTTAAAAAGCGTCTGCAAATGGGTGTTAACGTCAGCATATTTACATTCTGGTTAAGGGGGGAGGAGGGGGGAATAGTTCTGATGGTGTTTTATTGACGGTGAGGAAAGGTGTTGCACGTTCAATACTGTGAGGACAATGAATTAATTTCACTGAATATGTATGTACAAGGTTCCAGTGTGTAAAGCAGTCAACCGTCGGTGTTGGAGTTCAGCCTTTCCTCCAGACAAGCAAAGCACAATAAGCCATAACAGAGAAATGATTACACTTCTTTAAAAATGCAAGGCTAGATTGAACTCTGATCGGTGAAATTGCGGTAGTTTGCTGTAATCTCAGAACTGGCCTTTGGCTGTTTTTGTTGGGACTTCAATGGCTTCTTTGGCTACAAATACTTGCTGCCTCGTTAAACCCTTACTCTTGTTTGTCTGTTCCCTGAGGTTGCGTATTTTAATTTTTTGTTTTAAGCATGCATGCCTGCTTTTAAGCCATAACTCGTGCCTCGAATTTATTTGCTTTATTTTCCCCTTCCATTCCTTTTTGTTTTTGGCTCCTTCTCCTCTTCCTCCAGGGCAGACAGACCATTGACCCGTATTAAAGTAGAACAGCCTACTTCCCATGCTCTTCTGCAAACATCAGCAAGGAGGCCCACTAAGTATGAGCTGCAGCAACATTTTGCTTTCAATGCCCCTCCCCGCTGCCCCCCCCCCCCCCCACTCTTTTTCGGGCACACGTTTGCCTCCCCACCTGTGCTTTGAACACCCAGGATATCCTGAATGGAGATTTGTGGATGAGCATCATAATAATATAAGCAGCTGGATGGTTGGAGAAGTTTAAATGACACAGTGAATTTTTTTTCCCCTGATGTTATTTATGGATCTATCAGAGAGTCTGCAGTGTCTGAAACCTGGATTTACGGTGTGGTATGCACAAGGCAATGAAAAATGATTATATGGTGCCATTTACTTTTTTAAAAATAAAGTTAGAGTACCAAAATTTTTTTTTCCAATTAAGGGGCGATTTAGTGAGGCCAATTCTACCTAACCCGCACATCTATGGGTTGTGGGGGTGAAACGTACGCACACATGGGGAGAATGTGCAAACTCCACAGTGACCCAGGGCTGGGATTCAAGCCCAGGTCCTCAGCGCCGCAGTCCCAGTGCTAACCACTGTGCCACATGCTACCCTATAAGATGTCATTTACAATCTCAGGACTTTGCAACCATTGGTGTCCTTTTTGAAGTCACAGCTGTAATTTAAGAAACGAGTCAGCCAATATGTGCACAGCAAGCTTTCGCAACCAAGCAAATTATCAGATCATTTGTCACGGACAGTGACCCGGGGCTGGGATAGAACCTGGGTCCTCGGTGTTGAGAGGCAGCAGTGCTAACCACTGCACCACCGTGCTACCTTTGACGGGCTGAATGTTGGCCTCTTCTCTTCCCTCCTCCTCCTTGTGCAAAATGTTATGTTGTCACAGGATCCTTCACGTCTGCCTGAGAGGACTGATGAGGCCTTCTCAAAAAATAAGAACCAACGCAGGGCTGGGACCTGAGTGACTTTTTAATCTCTAAATTCCTTTTTTTTTTACATTTTAAATGTGTTTATTTCTCCTGATCATGACTTTTTGAACGGGACATTCTGATGGTGAATGTTGTGAGCGATCTCAAGGGGGGCACAGTAGCACAGTGCTTGGAACAGTTGCTTCACAGCGCCAGGGACCCGGGTTCAATTCCTGGCTTGGGTCACTGTCTGTGCCGAGTCTGCATGTTCTCCCCGTGTCTCCGTGGATTTCCTCCAGGTACTCCGGTTTTCTCCCACATTTCCTGAAAGACGTGTTGTTAGGTGAATTGGGCATTCTGAATTCTTCCTCATTGTACCCAAACAGGTGCCGGAATGTGGTGACTAGGGGTTTCTCACAGTAACCTCATTGCAGTGTTAATGTAAGTCTACTTGTGACAATGATAAAAGATTGTTAGATTATTATTAAGTTGACTTTAAACTCCCTTTTGGTGCACTGTATAACTTGAAGGTGGGAGGCAGAGGTTGGCGGGTGCTGTGGTCACTCCTGCTGTTATCATTTTTCAGTACATTTAAGGAGTGATTGACTTTTGCACTGACATTTGTGAGGAGTTGGTATGTTATCGCGTGTGTTTTGAGTATTGAAAAGTCGTTGAACAATCAGATGTCACTTCCCTATGAGCCCTGTGGAAAGGCAGTCCAAGAGATATCATATTCCAGAATATTGCAGCAGTTATTTTTCATAAGTACTAGATCATACAGACTTTTTATGTCTTATTGATAGGGGAAATGTGGTGGGGTTAGTGCTATAAACTGTGTGTTGCCTGACCTAGCTTTTGGGAATTTATCTCTTCTTCTTGAGCAATTCCCTTGTATAATGTAGTGAGATCAAAAAATCTCAGGAATGCAATCTTGTGTTACACAGGTGCTGATTGGGCACACTTTTTGTGTCCTTGAGAAAATGCCTTCTTAATTCACTTGAGGTTCGTTGGTGAAGGGATGGTGCTGCATTTTTTAAAAAATAATTTTTTTCCCCCCCAATTAAGGGACAATTTGGCATGGCCAATCCGCCTACCCTGCACATCTTTTTGAGTTTGTGGGTCAGACCCATGCAGACAGGGGGAGAATGTGCTAACTCCACACGGACAGTGACCCAGAGCCGGGGTCAAACCTGGGACCTCGGCGCAAGGCAGCAATGCTAACCACTGTGCCACCGTGCTGCCTCTGCTGCATAATTTTTGAGAGCATACGGTTAATACTGTTAATTGTTGACGCTGGCTGATACTACTCATAATGGTGGTCAATTTAACCAATCTGGCCCCTTGTAAACCTCCACTTCCTTCATCACTCCATTGGTGGCTGTGCTTTCAGTTGGCTTGGCCTGTGCTAGGTGGCACAGTAGTTGGCACTACAGCCTCACAGCGCCAGGGACCTGGGTTTATTTCCCGCCTTGGATGACTGTCTATATGGAGTTTGCATGTTCTCCCCGTGTCTTCCATCGATTTCCTCCAAGGGCTCCAGTTTTACCCAACAGTCCAAAGATGTGCAGGTTAGGTGGATTGGCCATGCTAAAATTGCCCCTTAGTGTCCAAAGATGTGCAGGTTAGGTGGGGTTACAGGAAGAGGGCAGGTGCAGACTCTATGGGCTGAATGGGCTCCTTCTGCAGTGTAGGGGATTTATGGTGAACTCTGGAATTCTTTCCCTAAATCTCTCAGACTCTGTCTACCTCTCTTTCCCTTCTCAGCTCCTCCTTAAAAAATGTCTGTTTGACCTAACATTTTGGCATCTCCTTTAGTTGGGTGTAAATTTTAGTCTGATTAAATTCCTGAGAGTCACTTTGGGGTGTATTACTATGTTAAAGGTGCTATATAAATGCAACTTGTCAAGAGTGAACCTCATTTTAATGCACCCTTGCCATTCACCACGTGCAGTATTTTCCATTATGCGGCTACCCAAAACAAAAAAAACCCCTGACATTCCTATAATTCCTCTGTGCCATATATCTTGGGTTTAACATCACTACTGTGGTTTTATTATTGCCATTTTTGCTTATCTTCCCAAGAGCAGCTTAATAGCACTGGGAAGCTAACTGCAGCCCGAAGCACTTTGAACCATTTCATGATAAATAGTATACATTACAACAAATATAAAAAATGCTGATAGTTCCAAGCAAGTAATTGAACTGCCGCGTTCTGACTCCTGTGAACCACTCAAACTTCACCCTCACGCTTTGATGTCATCGTACTCAGTTGGTTCAACCGCGGCTTGTATCCCATTGCCATGTATCCATTATCTATAATGTATTAATATATGTATAATAGTCCAATTCGCTTAAGAGGTTTCCACTACATACTGAAAGGGTCATTTGTATTTCTTTGAAAATGTGGCTGTAAATACTGAAGATAAGGCTTCTAGCTCTGGCTGCTGCGAAGATCATTAGTATCTTATATTCCTGGGTGGACATCCTTTTGCCTTTTCAACATCACAAGGTCCTTTTTGTTTTGTGGCGGTGCTTTACTGGCGTTTGACTGTGCAGAATGCCTCACACCAATCTCCTGTCCATCCCAACTCCTCCACCATTAGTGACAGTTCGCCCTGGCCTTCTTGGAACCCGTCATCCAACTTCCTCCGATTTGCTTGTGCCTGTTCAAAAACCTCCCCAAAACATTTTCTTTGTTTTCCCTATGCATCTTCCACCTAAATCTGGCGCCCCCATCTTTTCCACCCTCTGGTCTGTGTCGTAATGCACTTGAAGACATTTTCCTGCATGTGGAAAATGCTATTGAATTGGTTGTTGTTGATGTACATTAAAATTCTTGGCACAGGAAAAGGGGGTTGAATAAACAAGTGCGCTTTATTCACTACATGTCTGCAGGTTTTGAATAGACAATGTTTGTTCCAGTTCATTCCTAAGGAAACTTGTTTATGTTGTATGTGGATCTGTAGCTTTCTGTCCTTTCTCTCTCTCTTCTCTCTCTCTCTCTCTCTCTTCCCCCCCCCCCCCCCACCCCACCCCCCCCCCCCCACCCCACCCCCCCCCCCCCCCCCCCCACCCCAGCTCTGCTGATCTGTCTCTCTAGGGGCTAATATCATCATTGTAAATTCTCAAGACTCTTAAAGTGACACCTGCTCCCATGTGTAAATCTAAAGTGTATGGTTCTAAATGACTGCATCTCAAGTGTGTACTTTGTCATGTTGTCTAACACCTTGCTCAATGGCTTGATGCTGGGGTGTGGGGATGGCAGATCTGGGTAGGGATTGTGGACCAATGTCAAAGTTTAGGGAGAACAGGTCTTTTGCAAAGTCTCCATGTGAGGATGGTGGATTATTTATTTAAAATATACACTAGGTGACAGTCTTGACTCTGAGTCAAATCGGCATGGATTCAAGCTTCACTCCAGAGACCAGAATTAGGCAATTCGGCCCAACGCGTCTGCTCCGCCATTTCATCACGGCTGATATGTTTCTCATCCCCATTCTCTCGCCTTCTACCCCAATCCCCCTCTACCCCAATCCCCCTATCAATCAAGAGATTTAAGGATATAAATCCCGACTAACACTTCAATGTTGCACTGCTGGGGGCGCTGTCATTCACTCAGTGTTAAAATTTAGCCCCTCAGGTGAATGCGAAAAATTCCATGGCACAATTTGGAGCACAGAGGAGTGCTCCCTGGTGTCCGAGCCACCATTTATCCCACCACTAAAACAGATGATCAACACTGGTGACTTGAGCACATACTCTGATGCTGCAGTTGAGTACGAAGGGGATAGTGCACTGTTGGCAATGGCATCTTTCAGCGGGAACAACAAACTGAAGTGAAAGGTGTTACAAAATGCGAGGTTTTGTTTCTTTACCTGAGTAACATTTCATTTAAGGATTGATTACATATTGCCCTGCAAAAGTGGTTTGTAAAGCGGACTATTCGCTGAAGTCGAACTGTTTAGGTTGGGTGTGCACAATTAAAGGTTTTAGTTGTGTGACTGAACTGCCTTTGAGTGGGTTGATTGTGTTTTGTGATATGATTATTCCTTTTGTTTATTATGATTGATTGTTTATTTTTGCAATGTGATAAGTGGGGTAAAGCAGAAAATACCCAAGACAATTAAAGACTGTGGGCAGGATTCTTCAGTAATGGGGCTATGTCCCCACGCCAGCGTGAAAACCGGTGCCAATGACTCTGGCGTCAACGCCCCCCAAAAGTGAGGAATTCTCCCCTTTCTAGGGGGCTAGGTTACCGCTGGAGTGGTCCCCGCAGCTCCAACCGATGCGGAATAGCCCGTGCGAGTTCGCGCATGCGCAGAACGGCCGGCGCATTTCCTCGCATGTGCGGGGGTTCCCTTCTCCGCGCCGGCCCACAGGCAATATGGCGGAGCCCGACAGGGGCCCGGCGTGGAGTAAAGGAGGCCCCCACGGAACCAGCCCACCCGCTGATCAGTAGGCTCTGATCGCAGGCCAGGCCATGGTGGGGGGCCTCCCCCAGGGTCGGATCCCCCCGCTCCCCCTCCCTCCAGGACGACCCCCGCACACTCACCTTCCAGGTCCCGCCGTGTGGGAGGTGAGTAATCCGCACCAGAGGGACTCGGCCAAACTTGTCGGCCACTCGGCCCATCGGGGCCCGGAGAATCCTGGCCTATGTTTGGAGAAATACAGACAGTGGCTGGGATTCTCTGACTTGGCGCCGGATTCCCCAGTCTCCGGGATGTTTTTCGGGCACCCGTGGGATCGCCATCACGCCAGTCAGGGTCCGTTGACAGCGGTACCCCCGACGATTCTCCGGGCCCCAATGGGCCGAGTGGCCAACCAATTTGGCCGAGTCCCGCCGGTGTGGATTACTCACCTCCCACACGGCAGGACCTGGAAGATGAGTGAACGGGGGCCGTCCTGGAGGGGGTACAGGGGGATCCGACCCCGAGGAGGGGGGGAGGGCGGGGGTATCTGACCCCGGGGGAAAGAGGGGGGGGGCTACGGTGGCCTGGCCCGCGAAATCGGGGCCTACCGATTGGCGGGCGGGCTGGTTCCGTGGGGGCCTCCTTTACTCCACGTCGGGCCCCTGTAGGGCTCCGCCATATTGTCCGGGGGCCGTCGCGGAGAAGGGAACCCCCGCGCATGCGCGGAAATACGCCGGCTGTTCCACGCATGCGCAAAATACGCCAGCCGTTCCGCGCTCGCTGGCGCTACGGGGACCATTCCTCACTTTCGGGGGTCGTTGACGCCTGAGTTGTTGGTGCCGGTTTTCACACCTGCGTGGGGCCGTAGCCCCATTATTGAAGTATCCTGCCCACAGGGCGGATTCTCCACCGGCGGGATTCTTCATTTTGCCAGCACCCGGGGCTTTCCCGATGGCATAGGGCTGCCCCACAATGGGAAACCCAATGGGAAACCCATTGTGGGGCAGCTCCACGCTGTTGGGAACCCCGGGCTCTGGCAAAATGGAGAATCACGCCAACGGAGAATGCCACCAGCTTATTACCTGCCAGTAACTGAGGAACTTGCTCTACAGTACTTTCATTTACCAGTAATAACCACTGTGGGGCGCTGATGGTGAGACTGGACTATGTTGTGACTAAGCTTTGGGTTGGGTCAATGGAGCTGAGTTCATTGGGGTCAGAGTGACGTGCACTTCTGTATGAGAGCATTTATTTTGTTCTTCATTCTACTACTAGCCAGAAGGCACATTTGGAATTTTGATTTCTACTGTGGATTTGTGGTTAATTAATTACCTAAAACTAGCAGAATAATACAAATTGTTCGGGGGTTGAATACTTAAATTATGAAACTTTTTTTCAATAAAGTTTTATCGAGGCATTATTTTGGTATTTTTTTTAAATTTAGAGAACCAATTCATTTTTTCCAAATAAGGGACAATTTAGTGTGTCCAAGCCACCTAGCCAGAGCCAGGGATCAAACCTGGAACCTCTGCGCCGTGAGACTGCAGTGCTACCACTGCGCCACTGTGCTGCCCTAGTTTTTGGTATTATAACAACAACACAATAAACAATGTACATGAAACTATAAACATAGTGCAAAAGCCATCTCCCTCCCTTACAGGTCCCACCTTTATTAACCCCCTACTCTAAGCTAAACTAACCACCCCCCCTCCCCCCTTCTGCTGACGATTAATTTTCCGCGAAGAAGTCGATGAATGGTTGCTACCTCCGGGCAAACTCCAACAATGACCCTCTCAAGGCGAACTTGATTTTCTCCAAACAGAGAAAGCTAGCCATGTCCGATAGCCAGGTCTCCGACTTCGGGGGCTTTGAGTCCCTCCAAGCTAATAATATCCGTTTCCGGGCTACCAGGAAAGCAAAGGCCAGAACGTCTGCCTCTTTCTCCTCCTGGATTCCCGGGTCTTCCGACACCCCGAAAATCGCCACCTCTGGATTCAGCGCCACCCGTTTTTTTTAACACCGTGGACATGACATCCGCAAACCCCTGCCAAAATCCCATAAGCTTCGGACATGCCCAAAACATGTGGACATGGTTCGCCCGTCCTCCCGCACATTTTGCACACCTGTCTTCCACCCCAAAGAATCTGCTCATCCGGGCCACTTTCATGTGAGCCTGGTGAACGACTTTACATTGTATCAGGCTGAGCCTGGCACATGTTGCGGACGCATTGACTCGACTCAACGCGCCCGCCCATAGACCATCCTCCCTCTCTCCTTCCAGCTCCTCCTCCCACTTGCGCTTCAGCTCCTTGGTCTGTGTCTCCTCTGACCCCATAAGTTCCTTGTAAATGTCCGAGACGTTCCCTTCCACCCACCCTCTGGAAACTACCCTGTCCTGAATCCTCCTTGGTGGTAGGAGCGGGAAGGTTGACACCTGTTTACGTAGGAAGTCCCGCGCCTGCAGATACCTGAATTCGTTTCCCCTCACCAATCGAAATTTCTCCTCCAGCACCCTCATACTCGGAAAGCTTCCCTCTATAAACATATCCCCGTCCTCTCAATCCCTGCTCTCTGCCATATCAGGAACCCCCCATCCATACTTCCCGGGGCAAACCGGTGATTATTACAGGTTGGGGACCAGACCGATGCTCCCTCTGCTCCCACATGCCTCTTCCATTGCCCCCAGACTCTCAGGGCCGCCACCACCATGGGGCTGGTGGAGTACTGTGCCGGCGAGAACGGCAGAGGTGCAGTTACCAACAGCCCCAAACTGGTGCCCTTGCATGAAGCCGTCTCCATACGTTCCCAAGCCGACCCCTCCCCCACCACCCACTTCTTGATCATGGCTATATTCGTCGCCCAGTAATAGTTACTAAAATTTGGGAGGGCCAGCCCGCCTTCTCCCCGACTCCGCTCAAGCATTACCTTCCTTACCCGCGGGGTCTTGCCTGCCCAAACAAAGCCAGAGATCACGTTGTTGACCCGTTTAAAAAAGGACCGCGGAATAAAGATGGGGAGACATTGAAACACGAACAGGAATCTCGGGAGGACCATCATCTTCAGCCGTCTGCACCCTCCGGGAGTGCGTCCCATCTCCGAAAATCGTCCTTCATTTGGTTCACTAGCCAGGCCAGATTTAATTTATGCAGCTGGTCCCATTCCCGTGCCACTTGAATGCCTAGGTACCTAAAGCTTCCCCCTGCTAATCTAAATGGCAGTTCCCCCAATCGCCTCTCCTGTCCCCTCGCCTGGACCGCAAACATCTCACTTTCCCCATATTTAGCTTATACCCAGAAAACTGGCCAAATTCCCCGAGAATCCTCATTATTTCTTCCATCCCCTCCAATGGGTCCGATACGTACAGAAGCAGGTTGTCCGCATCGAGCGAGACTCTGTGCTTTCCCCCCCCCCCCCCCCCCCCCCCCCCCCCCCAGCCCCGGACCAGTCCTCTCCAGCCCCTTGAGGCTCTCAGAGCAATTGCCAATGGTTCTATAGCTAGCGCGAAGAACAATAGGGAGAGGGGGCATCCCTGTCTCGTCCCCTGATGTAGTCTAAAATAGTCCGATGTTGTCCTATTCGTCCGTACACTTGCCACAGGAGCCTGATACAGCAACCTGACCCAGTCAATAAAGCCCCGCCCAAATCTGAACCGTCCCAGTACCTCCCACAGATATTCCCATTGTACCCGATCCAAAAGCCTTTTCTGCACCCATTGCGATCACTACCTCCACCTCCCTACATTCTGGGGGCATCATGATCACATTTAACAACCTTCTTACATTGGCCACCAACTGCCTACCCTTAACAAATCCCGTCTGGTCCTCCCCAATAACATCTGGAACACAACCCTCAATCCTGGAGGACAAAAGTTTGGCCAGCAGTTTGGCGTCCACATTCAACAGGGATATCGGCCTGTCGGACCCACACAGCTCCGGGTTCTTGTCCCGCTTTAGAATCAGCAAAATTGTGGCCTGTGACCTCATCGGGGGGCAACACACCTCTTTCCCTTGCCTCATTGTACATCCTCATCAACACCGGCCCCAATATCCGAGAGAACTTTTTATAAATCTCCACTGGGTACCCATCCAGCCCCGGGGCTTTACCCGCCTGCATGGCCTTCAGACCCTCCACTGTAAATCAGGAAACTTTTAATTATGCACTTCCTATCTTTCTGGGGTATTCCTGCGTGGCCTGCTTATATTTTTAAAAATCCAGTTTTGGGACAAGGCTGGTTTTTCCAGAATGCTAGATTTAAGGTTCTGTAACCTGCATCATCAAAGCTCACAATTCGTTTGTGATGCGCAATGCAAGCTGGCATTGAGTTTCTACTCCATTGACTGACCTTTGTCTTGTGAAAGCGTTCAGAGCTCTTCTTACATTTGAACGAAGCACGTAAGATTCCAGTCATGAAAATTATTAAGACGCAATATATTAACTGATATCAATTAAAAGTGGGAACATCACATTTTAAAACGTATTAGAAGTCATGAGCTGCAAGATTAAACTCTCAGTGGCTCCATAACTCATCGCTGCAAAACTTAGTTCAGATGTAGAGGCCTCCCAAACACGACTTCTGCTTGTGGGACTTTCAAGATCACGGCCAGTGATTAACAAGGGTGAGCAGATTTAAGATCGGGATAACCATGATGAGCTGATGTGTCGTAAATCACATTTTGTTTAAAACATACATGGAAGATTGTGGGTTAATAAATTAAATCAAATATGTGAGTTTTCTTCACAGCCTTTGCCCTTCGTCAAAACCTGATTAACTAGAACTGGGTGTTTTTTTTTCCTCAAATGGAAAGGGGATATGATAGGGGTGTGAGCGCCATTCGTTTTACTGCAGGCCCTCTGTGTAACTCCAAAATATTTCATTATTTTGGTTCTCGTGCAGTAGATATATTTATTATTCACTACAACTTGTGGCAAAACCTTATTCATAGGAAATTAAGAATAGCTTCTTTCTTCATTTTCTAAATTGTTTGTAGGTCCTTTATGGACATGGTACGATTGTACTGAATAAGCAAAGCAATAATGTGTTGCTATGGGGTTAAACAAAGGACTGCAGTAAAGTAAAGGATGTGATATTTAGCTCGTTAGCACAGCGGTTAGCACTGTTGTTTCACAGCGCCAGGGTCCCAGGTTCTGTCCCCGGCTTGGGTCACTGTCTGTACGGAGTCTGCACATTCTCCCTATGTCTCCGTGGGTTTCCTCCGGGTGCTCTGATTTCCTCCCACAAGTCCCGAAAGACGTACTATCAGGTAATTTGGTCATTCTGAATTCTCCGTCTGTGTACCCGAAAACGAATGTGCCGACGAGGCTCTTTTCACGTAAACGTCATTGCAGTGTTAATGTAAGCCTACTTGTGGCAATAAAGATTGTTATTATTAGCGTGCAGTCTGCTGTCTATGTTTGCAGCTCCTACATTTTCCATCGAGGGAAGATTTATTCCCAGTAATGTCTGTGTCACGTGTAGCTGCACAAGTTGTACGGTTCTTCAATAATAAAAACAGGCAATGCTGGATAATCTCAGTTGGTCTGGCAGCTTCTGTGAAGACAGGAACTGAGCCCATGTGGGAGGGTCTTTAGTTCCTGCTGGTGCCATTTACCCAGAGATAGGATTGTGAAGCATTGTGGAGAGGGGTGGGCGGGAGGAGGAGTGGCTGCACAAAACTACTTGCTTGCAAGTGGCAGGTAGCCAATTGCCAAAGTTAATGATCACTTAAGGCCTTTCAAAGGTCGCTGGCTGGGCTTTTCCAAAAAGCGTAGCTGCTTGGAGGTGGGCTCCCCAAGAGGAGGTGCCGGACAACACCAGACAGGTTTAGAGTCTCGCCATGCCTGTCTGGTTGAAATTGCAGCTACGGCCTACCCTGTGGAAGCCCACTCCCCTCACTGTGTTTGCACACTGCAAAGGCCATTTTTATTTTAACTTTGAAAAAGTTAGAGCGAGCTTGCCTCCATCTTGAGGTGCCATGGCCTCCTGCTTTTGTGTGTAAACTGGAGAGCCTCTGATTAGAAAGCATCGCACCATGCTTACTTGGACAGCAAGTCGATCCTCTGGCCACAAATTGACCAATTCAATGAAAAACGGTGTGGCTTTCTGCCTTGAGCCTGATGGTTCCAAAAGCCACAGGAAAATCCTGGCCCACATTTTGGGTTGGTGACCTTTTGTCTGAACTTCGACGTGGCGCTCTGGCAGAATTTCCTGCAATATAACAGTGGCTACATTTCAGAAAGTACCTCAGTGGCAGTCGAGCACTTTGGGATGCCTGGGGGTTACAAATACTTTGGGTGGGATTTTTCCGGCCCTGCCTGTGGCTGGACAGGTGAACCACACAAAATGGCACAGACCTAAGCGGGACCGTAAGATCCCACCGGCAGCCAATGGTGAGCTATCTCTGCCAGAAAAGTGCTGAGGGAGAGCTGGAAAATCCCGCCCAAAGGCAAGTTCTCTCTCATTAAGAGCCGAGTGCTGTCACTACTGTTTTTCTACCCAGGAGAGTTATCCACGTATTTCTGTTGATGTTCTGCATACAATTTGTGCTAAAATACAGTTTATGTCTGCAATTTATCACAGTCTATTATATTCATTGAGTTTTTGATTTATGGGGAGAAAACCCTTCTGGCTGTCTTACTACATTGATTGATGGGTAGTCTGCAAACAACAAGCTGTGAAATGTTTTATTTTGTTCGTTCATGAGATGTGAGCATTGCTGGCAAGGCCGGGACTTTTGCTCATCCCTAATATATGTTGGCATTTACTCAATATGTGTATGATGGTAGTTCGGAAAGGCTCAGTAATGAGGAAGCAGTGTTGCACTGACTTAATGAGTTCTCAAGGTTCACAGCACTACTAATCTGCAGGCAAAGTACATATGCTGGAAATCCCAATTGCATATCGTATCAATGGTGCCAAGGTGAATGTGGTCCAATAGTTTTGCCACCATCGACATGTGGCTAATTGCAATTAGCCACATCTGGTTTTCCACATTGGATTACAAAATAAGGCATGAGTAACAGATATGGTTATTGAGCATGTATTTTAGTGCACTTACACACAATACTGTATTTATCTGAACTTTAACCTTTTTGCGCAATTGTTGGTAAAATAATTAGACAAAAAGCAGAGTGTTGCGTGTGTTGGGATTACTTGTGTTTCCTTGATTAATAAATGGTGGGAGATATTTGTTAGGTAAATGTATACGCCTGAAGTACATTTGGCTATATTGGGAGTGTGTGAAAGACATTTTCTACTAATATTAGTGCGTGTTGCGAAAATGATATCACTACAGCCACACCTACATGGTCGGTTAGCAATTTCTGTCGGCAAACATTGAACTTGAGTTCAGTATTGAATTTTGATGTGTGGAACCTGATTGCGATGCAACAAAGGGAGTACATATAGGAAAGCCTTGAGGTAAACAATACATCTGTTAATGTTTGACGAAGATAACAACAATAAAACACTGAAGTTGATCTCAAATTAAACCAACAGGCAAGGGCTCATAAGTACACATTGGCAAAAGGCAAATTCAGAATTGATGTCGGGAAGCAGGTCACACACACCAAGTTGCCCCTGGGAATGCCATGGAAGAAAAAGCTCAAGAATCATTCAATACTGTTTAGATTGTGGGAGTGGGAGGAGAAAGGATCAATGCGTCAAATTTCCACACTATTTTCCCTGATCTCCTAGAGTAAAGTTGGCGTTTGGGAATTCTGCCACTCTTCTGCTGAAGTTGCTGCAGGTGATTGGGAGAATCCCCGTGGAAATTACTGGTGCAGAAGGGTTAGTTAGGTGGGTCAAATGGCCTCCCTCACTTTCACTTACCTTGTGACATATTCCTTAGCTGCACTTTTCTTTGGAACGTGCTGGGGTTGAACAGGGTTTTAAGTGCATCTCTTTTACTTTTACAGGAAGGCATGGGATGACTTTGTTGTCAAATAAAATGCTATTTATGATGTATGATGTGGCTTTGTTCACAGTTAGTCCACTTGGAGGAGGCCAGTGACCGTGTGAAGCTCTGTGCAGGAGGAAGGGAATATTGACTGCCTAATTTAATTGCAGCACATTTATATTTGTGTACAACTCTGCTTCCTGTATTCTAACTAGCACAGCACATTCACCCATGTTGCCTTGTGCTCAATGACCTACACTGACTCTTGGCCCAGCAACCTCAAATTTAAAATTCTCATCCTCATGTTTAATCCCCCTCCATGGCCTCACCCCAACCAATCTGTTCAGCCCGTTCCGTCCCTACAGTCCTCTGAGAACTCTGCTTTCCTCCAACTTTGCTTCTTGTGCTAACCCTTGAATCAATCACCCTACAATTGACATCAGAGGCTAGACCACTATGCTCTGAACTTTTCTTCCTAAACCTCTCCTCTTTGCCCCCTTAATACGCCCCTTAAAAAATTACCTCTTTGACCAACCTGCCCACCAACCGTTGGGCTGGTGTCAGTTTTTGTATGATAAGAGCTCTTGTGAAGCACCTTGGGATGTTTTACTATTTTAAAGATGCAATGTAAATGTAAGAAGAGTCATACAGACTCAAATGTTAACTCTCACGGGCAGGATTTTATGTGTCCAGGCGGGCGCATACCTGACCTGGAAATATGTAAAATAGCACGTGATGACATCAGACGTACATCTCAATGTTATCCCACATTTGCGTGATATTTCGGTTAGTGGATATAGGCGTGAGCAGAGGCACACCTGTTGACCGATAATAAACTAATTGAGGGGATTATCTTCATTATATTGCCCAGAATATAACGTTGCCCATACGATTGTTAGGTCTTCGCATGAGCAGGTGGGCAATCCTTTATCCAACTATTCTCCATCTCAGGAGGGCAGAGATGGGGGGGAGGGGGGAGGGGGGGGCAAGGGGGGTGCCTCAATATGAAGGCCTCTTATGATTTGGGAAGCCCTTCCACCAGGATATGGTATTTCCGGCCCTCCCTTCCCTCCTGGCCTACTCCACGATGCCATAATTGCCCCGAGGCATCCCAAACCAGCCTGTCCCCCGAAGCCCCGGGACTTTCCATGTGAATGGTTCCAGGACTTTGCTTCAGGCAGAGCGCTGCATTACCTCTTCTGGCCAATACAGCGCTGTGCCTGGAGGGGTTTGTGGAGGATGGCATTGCCAGAGAGACAGTGAAGGTGGCCATTGCTGAGGTGTGCGGGTTGGGAAAATGAACAGTGAGGTGACCATCAATTCACAAGACACGTGATTGGAAGTGAACAGTGGTTTTAATAATCTTACAACAGAGCCTGCCTGCGATGAGATGAACTGGCAGCAGGCTCACGACTGCAGAGCTTTATACTTCCAGTTAGAGGGAGGAGACATGGGCGGAGCCAAGTGTGGAGCCCAGTACAAACTACTCATCTCCCCCTATGGGCAGAGCCGCGCAACGGCTCGCTTACAGAGCCCACAAGGACATAATACATATAATAGAACACAGTGTGAATTACCACGTATATAATTCACCACAAAACAGCAAGGTGCAGGGAAAGTAATTATGATCATTCTACTAATCCTAAAATGCCAAATAAATGGTTTCTGGAGCCACGACTATCGAAAGAAACTGGTTTTGCCAATCTGCATGGTGGGCATGTCTTGAGCTACGTAGATAGCATGCTTAAGTGGAGCAATATATCATTGGGATCCCAGTGGTGTGACATGATCATTGAATCATGAGCTTCCTGTCTGCTTACAGCAATACCCCTGACTTGGTAAATGGAGGCTGTCTCAAACATCTTCTCCAGTCCAGGACATCACTGCAGGGATTCCGCAGGGTAGTGTCCTTTGGCCAACCTGATCACGTGTCAGCAGCTTTGGGTCAGTGTCAGTTTTTGTATGAAGACATCTTCAGCTGCTTCATCAGTGACCTCCCTTCCAGCGTAAGGGCAGAAGTGGAGATGTTTGGGGATGACCATTTACGACTCTTCAGGTAATGAAGCAGTCCACATCGAAATGCGGAAAGACCTGGACAACATCCAGGCTTGGGCTGACACGTGACAAGTTACAGTGATGCCACTCAAGTGCCAGGCAATGGCCATCTCCTACAGAAAGTATCGAACCATCGGCCCTTGATATTCGATGACATTATCATCGCTGAATCCCCCCCACAATTAACATCCTGGGGGTTACCATTGATCTGAAACTGAACTGGACTAGTTATATTAACACTGTGGCTATCAGGGTAGGTCAAGAGCTAGGAACCCTATGGCGAGTACCTCGCCTCATGACCCCCCCCCCCACCCCCGCACCCCCCTGTCCCACCTCCCCCAAAGCCTTTCCACCATCTGCAAGGCACAAGTCAGGAGGGTAATGGAATACTCCACTTGCCTATATGAGTGCAGCTCCAACATCACTCGAGAAGCTCAACACCATCCATTGATTGCTTCCCCTTCCACAAATATTCAAACCATCCGCCACTGACGGACAGTGGTGACAGTGTGTACCACCTTCAAGAATCACTGCAGAAACTTACCAAGACACTTTAGGCAGCACTTTCCAAACCAACGACCACTACCACCTAGAAGGAAAAGGGCAACAGATACATGGGAAGACCACCACCTGGAAGTTCCCCTTCAAGTTTCTCCCCATCCTGACATGGAAATATATCGCCGTTCCTTCACTTATCACTGGGTCAAAATCCTGGAACTCCCTCCCTAATAGCACAATGGCTGTACCTACACCACATGGTCTGCAGTGGTTCAAGAAGGCAGCTCACCACTTTCTCATGGGCAATAAAGTTTGGGCAACAAATGTTGGCCTAGCTGGCGAAGACCACATCCCATAAAAATGAATGAAACAATAATACCTCATAAGATGAGTCTTTGAGATACAGATGTTACACTTGAGATAAATGAGCCCTGAAGATGTGGATACAGTTTGAGCCTCAACTGGCATTAGATACTGACCTAACTCAAAGGTGATAGTTGGATCTACAACATTAATAAGTTCACTCTCACTCTCCTTTGCGAGATGTGGAGATGCCAGCGTTGGACTGGGGTGAGCACAGTAAGAAGTCTTACAACACCAGGTTAAAGTCCAACATGTTTGTTTCAAACACTAGCTTTTGGAGCACTGCTCCTTCCTCAGGTGATTCAGTGCTCCGAAAGCTAGTGTTTGAAACAAACATGTTGGACTTTAACCTGATGTTGTAAGACTTCTTACTGTCCTTTGCGAGAGGTCACTAAATGAAAGTCTTTATTCTAGTACTAGGTTGTAACTCATCTCTGGGACTGTCCCCAATCTCCAATGCACTGGTATAAAATATACCAATCCAAAATAAGATGCATGTAGCATTTGACAAACTTGCCCTCCCTCTTATCAAGGAAATACTTTTATTGACGAATATTTGATCAAAGATTTTGATGCTCATGTTGGAGGCAAATTCAGCAATCAGTCCTAACTTCCAGTGAAGACTGGATTGGAAGCATAGAAATCCTACAATGCAGAAGGAGGCCATTCGGTCCATTGAGTCTGCACCCACCTTCTGAAAGAGTAGCCGACGTAGCTCCACTCCCCAGCACATCTTTGGGCACAAGGGGTAATTTAGCATGGCAATACATCTTTGGTCTGTGGGTGGAAACCGGAGCACCCGGACGAAAGCGACGCAAACACGGGGAGAAAGTGCAAACTTCTCATAGACAGTCACTCAAGGCCAGAATTGAACCTGGGTCCCTGGTGTGTGAGGAGGCAGTGCTAACCACCGTGTTACTGTGCCGCCCCTTTACCACAAAGTTAAAATGAATCAATACAAATGTACGTGCAAAAGGGGACAACAATTCTATTTTTGTCAGTTAACTGAGTGAGACTGCATTTGTGCACCTCTTAACCTGTTCCTGCTAGTTTATTCATCCTGATCATTCTCACTTGAGGCAGAAAGTGAGCACAAGAGAGCCTGCAATCTACAAGTAGCTGAAGAATTACCGTTAAATGTTGGTCCCTCAAATTTGGAAATTAAAAGTAACGGATAGCCTGTTTAAGGCAAGTTATGCACTGCTATTGCAATTGTGCAGAGTGCTGCGGTTCATGGAGGAAGCTGAATCATTTCTGTGACCTTTCACACTGCATCAAGTTTGTCTCCAATCTGCTTCGAAGAATGTCTCCATTGGTAAGTGCAACCTTGTGTGACAAAACATAAGAGAAACTGTCTTTTAGCAAAATAAGTCCTTAAAAAAAGTGTTTTAACACAATATTGGCTTGGATAAGCTTTACTTTGGTTTCCTGTTGACTTTCACAAGCAATCGCGTTGACTGGAGCCCACAAGGTTAGATAGGTTTCTGTTTAGATCAGAGATCTGAAAGGCGCTTTAGTACAGGAATTTATAAAGTTACCAGCGAGTTTTGATGTACTTCACTTTTATTATGATTTTTGAGAGTGATTCTTGGAATGAACCACCCAGCATAATGGTGCTAACCCACTGCGCCACCGTGCTGCCCTCTTTTCAAATACCCTTTCACCAGACATTTTAAAAAAAATTGAATTGAGTTTTAAATTTTAGCGGTTTTGTGATTCGTCAAGCACTGAAAGCCTTCATCTTGAGCAGAGGCTATACGCTCAAACATATTGCCTCATCAGTAATGGATTCTGCACGGTAGCGCAGTAGGTTAGCCCTGATGCCTCACGGCGCAGAGGTCCCAGGTTCGATCCCGGCTCTGGGTCATTGTCCCTGTGGAGTTTGCACATTCTCCCCGTATTTGCGTGGGTTTCACCTCCACAACCCAAAGATGTGCAGGCTAGGTGGATTGGACTCGCTAAATTGCTCCTTAATTGGAAAAAAAATGAATTTGGTACTCTAATTTAAAAAAAATATATAATGGATCCCAGCCCTACACACTCGGATTATCTCTGCAAAATTATCCTCTGACTTCAGGTTGCCATAGGGTAGCACGGTAGCACAGTGGTTAGCACTGTTGCTTCACAGCACTAGGGTGCCAGGTTTGATTCCCGACTTGGGCCACTATCTGTGCGGAGTCTGCACGTTCTCCCTGTGTCTGCGTGGGTTTTCTCCGGGTGCTCCGGTTTCCTCCCACACAGAGGGGTTGGGGGTGGATTGCTACCACTTTCAATCGGGCATGTACTTTGGAGACTGAGATTAGTTTTAATAATAATAATCTTTATTGTCACAAGTAGAGGGCGGCACGGTGGCACAGTGGTTAACATTGCTGCCTACGGCGCTGAGGACCCGGGTTCGAATCCCGGCCCTGGGTCACTGTCCGTGTGGAGTTTGCACATTCTCCCCGTGTCTGCGTGGGTTTCACCCCCACAACCCAAAGATGTGCAGGATAGGTAGATTGAACACTCTAAATTGCCCCTCAATTGGAAAAAATAATTGGGTACTCTAAATTTATAAAAAAAAAAAATTGTCACAAGTAGGCTTACATTAACACTGCAATGAAGTTATAGTGAAAATTCCCATCACATTCCGGCGCCTGGTCAGGTACACCGAGGGAGAATTCAGAATGTCCAAATTACCGAACAGCAAGTCTTTCGGGCCTTGTGGGAGGTAACCGGAGCACCCGGAGGAAACCCACGTGGACACGGGGAGAACGTGCAGACTCCGCACAGACAGAGACCCAAGTCGGGAATTCCCGTTTCCGTTTCAAGGAAGTGCGAGGGAATGGGTGGAAATAATACGGAATCTAAAACACCGGCAATGGCACGCAGTTTAATATTTCCAGGATTGGAAATCCGGAAATGTGTGGTACAGCAAGACTGCTGAGGGCAAGTAGTGAAGGGCCCACCTGCCGCTTCTGACTTGTACTCTGAATGCAGGGTTGCCACGGTATTTCTGGTAACTTCATCCAGCCACATTGCCCAGGCAAATGGCTTCTTTTCCCCATATCTTTCCAGTTAATAAGTGTTAAAATGTCAAAAATTTATTTTTAATGCCTCACAATGTTTGTGTGAGTTGCTCTCAATAGTTTCCAGTAGCTGAATCTTTTGTTTCTGGATGTTTGTTACTCCCCATCCCATCCACCCCACCACCCTGCCTGTTCAGGTGTCACTGTCACAGGGGCAGCATGGTAGCACAGTGCTTGGCACAATTGCTTCACAGTTCCAGGGTCCCAGATTCTATTCCCGGATTGGGTCACTGTGTGGAGTCTGCATGTTCTCCCCGTGTCTGTGTGGGTTTCCTCCGGGTGCTCGGGTTTCCTCCCACATTCCAAACATGTGCAGATTAGGTGGATTGCCATGATAAATTGCCCTTGGTGTCCAAAAAGGTCAGGTGGTGTTACTGGGTTACGGAGATAGGTTGGAGGCGTAGACTTGGGTGCTCTTTCAAGAGCCGGTGCAGACTCGATGGGCCGAATGGCGGCCTCCTGCACTGTAAATTCTATGATTCTATGATAAGATGAAAGCAAATTACTGCAGATACTGGAAACTGAAATAAAAACAGAAAATACCGAACAATCTCAGCAGGTCTGACAGCTTCTGTGGAGAGAGAACAGAGCTAATGCTTTGAGTCTGGATTGCTCTTTGTCAAAGCCACTGTCACATGCTGCCTTTGTTAGGCTTGTTTGTTTCACCGAATGAGTCAATGTTACCGCGCAAAAGCAGCGCCTGCTGGACCCACATCGGGCTCGTAAAGAGGAACTGATTAGTAATTGCAGAAGAGTTTAGGAATCCAAAAAGCATTGTAGTGTGATGACCGAACAGTTTGCATTTAACTTCCCCTTTAAGGGTCCAGTTCTCAGATGAAATTGCCCTTCAAACAAGAGAATGTTTGTTCCTCCCATTAGTTTCAAATGAATATTCCTCTGTTTCCATGGAAGTGCAGTCAAGTATTTTAACCAAAGAAACTTCTGTTGCATTAATGTATGTTTTAAAATCATTCCAATTCAGTTTGTTGACTAAACATGTGATTGTTGATTTAAGGAGTTAGGGTCCACGTATTTTTTTAAAACTAGAGTACCCAATTCATTTTTCCAATTAAGGGGCAATTTAGCGTGGCCAATCCACCTAGCCTGCACATCTTTGGGTTGTGGGGGCGAAACCCACGCAAACACAGGGATAATGTGCAAACTCCACACGGACAGTGTCCCAGAGCCGGGATCGAACCTGGGACCTCGGCGCCGTGAGACTGCATGGTACCCACTGCGCCACCATGCTGCCCCTACGTATTTCTAAAATATAGATAGTGCGAAGAGACTGGGGAAGATGGAAGCTCTTTGGAGAAGAAAAGGTTAGGAGGAGGTAATAAATTGTGTTGTTCCTAATTTTGTGAAGCTTTGACAGAGCGAATAAGTAGAAACTGTTTGCACCAGCAGAAGGCGTGGTAATCAGAGAATACAGGATGGATAAACCGCCAGTGAGAGATGTAGTAATCCAGGAGACACAAAGAAGGAGGCGAAACAGATTTATTTTAACACAAAAGATAAAGCTGCCACCGCGGCGTACAACATAATGTCCCAGCTCGGGACGGTGGGAACTCCCGGTCCAGGTCTTTTCCCCATATTGAGCAGCATGTGAAGGGCTCATTCATGAGTCCCAGCTGGTCGGGCCTCCGACCACCACCATGGCAACTCGTACCCTACGAGCCCCATGGGGAGATCGATTAGTGATCCCCCGTGGTCCTCGTGAGGGTTATCACAGGGGAAATTTGGATAAAGGATTTTTATGTTGCAATTTATATTAACATGGAATGCATTACCTGGTGCAGTGGTGGAAGCAGATACAATACTAATTGCAATGGGAATTTGAAATATATTTAATTTTTTTTAAAATGCAGCATTATGGGGAAGGCATGAGAGATAGTTCTTTCCAGGAACTGCCAGTGACCAGATGGGTCGAATGGTCTGCTTCTGTGCTATATGATTCTATGACTTCCAACAAATCATTGAATCCCTACAGTGCAGAAGGAGGCCATTCGATCCATTGAGTCTACACTGACCCTCTGAAAGACCACCCTACCGAGGCCCAGCCCCCTGACCTATCCCTGTAATCACATGATCCCTCTGAACATGAAACTAAGGGGCAATTTAGAATGGCCAATTCACCAAATTTGCACATCCTTGGACTGTGGGAGGAAACCAGAGCACCCAGAGAGGAAGCCCACGCAGGCACTGGGAGAATGTGCAAACTCCACACAGTCTCCCAAGGTTGGAATTGAACCCGACTCCCTGGCGCTGTGAGGCAGCAGTGCAACCACTGTGCCACCTGATGTGTTATCTGTGTTGGTCTAACATCGACTGCAACTGGATGCAGTAAAATGAGAAACAGGCTTCCGACACAGGAGATGGTCCAACACTGTTTTAATGAACCTGTTGATTGCTGTACATAATCTGCTGTGGGTTGACACTCTATTAACCTAACTGATAACCTCCTACTGGCTTGACCAGACTAGCTCTCTATCACATAGTGATGATGTTCATTGGCCTGTGTACTGTGACTATTTCCCTGGCCGTGTCCTGTGAGAGAGGGCGAGCCTTAATGCCCTGTGGGCTTTATAGTTGTGGTGTCCTGTCTGGTGATTGGTTGTTCTGTGTCGTGTGTGTTCATTGGTTATCATGTGTGTCAATCACTGCCTGTCTGTATCTCATGATATACATGAGTGGGTATTATGACACCACCATGCCCTGCTGCTTCAGGTGATGGAACAATAGTTTGATGGGGTACAGTGTACATCCATGATGTACAATACCATGGATGCCTCTGTACTGGCCTACAATATTTAAGGTGCTGGTCCATCTTTTGGCCTGTCTTTAATTTTGAATTATTATGCATTTTGGTATTCTCCCCATGATAAATTTGCTATAATAATAAGCTGTTACTAGCCCACATGGATCTCCAGTATCAGGCACTTTGGTGTATCCATTTAGTTCCTCCAGTTTTGTCATGCCATTTGACTCTGGGGTCGCTGGCTAGACCAGCATTTATTGCCCTCCCCAATTACTCTGCTAAGGATGAGCTACTTTCTTGTCCATGTGGTGTCGGTACACCAACAGTGCGATTAGAAAAGGATTTTAAGGATTTTGACCCAGTAACAGTGAAGGAAGAGCATTGTATATCTATGTTACGATGCTGTGTGGCTTAGAGGGGAATCTACAGTTGGCAGTGTTCCCATCTATCTGCTGCACTTATCCTTCTAGGTGTTGTGGGTTTGGAAAGTACTGTCATAGAACATAGAACATAGAACAGTACAGCACAGAACAGGCCCTTCGGCCCTCGATGTTGTGCCGAGCAATGATCACCCTACTTAAACCCACGTAACCCGAATACCCGTAACCCAACAATCCCCCCATTAACCTTACACTACGGGCAATTTAGCATGGCCAATCCACCTAACCCGCACATCTTTGGACTGTGGGAGGAAACCGGAGCACCCGGAGGAAACCCACGCACACACGGGGAGGACGTGCAGACTCCACACAGAATTTAGAATGGCCAATTCACCAAATTTGCACATCTTTGGACTGTGGGAGGAAACCAGAGCACCCAGAGGAAGCCCACGCAGGCACTGGGAGAATGTGCAAACTCCACACAGTCTCCCAAGGTACATAGAATTCATAGAATTTACAGTGCAGAAGGAGGCCATTTGGCCCATCGAGTCTGCACCGGCGCAAGGTCAACACCTCCACCTTATCCCCAAAACCCAGTAACCCCACCCAACACTAAGGGCAATTTTGGACACTAAGGGCAATTTATCATGGCCAATCCACTTAATCTGCACATCTTTGGACTGTGGGAGGAAACCCACGCACACACGGGGAGGATGTGCAGACTCCGCACAGACAGTGACCCAAGCCGGAATCGAACCTGGGACCCTGGAGCTGTGAAGCAATTGTGCTATCCACAAGGCTACCGTGCTGCTTTGATAAGTTACTGCAGTGCATCTTGTAGATGGTACACACTTGCGGCTGTGAGCAGGCTGTTGCTTGACTAGTCGGTGGGACAATTCTTCCAATTTTCGAATAAACCCACAGATGTTAGTAAGGCGGGCTTTGCAGGGTTGACAGTGCTGCATTTGCCATTGTTGTTTCCAGGGCTTAGGTCAATGCCGGATGGTGCATTCAGTTTGATTACAAAGTGGCTTTTCTGTAATGACTTTATACAATGGAGTATAGGCCAGCACGTCTGAGTATATGCCAGACCAGTCAAGGATGACAGATCTCTTTCCCTAAAGGACATTCGTGAACCAGAAGGGTTTTGGTTTCTTGCTCATAATTACTGAGACTAGCTGTTCATTAATTCCAGACTTCATTAATTGAATTTAAATAATGCCAGTTGCCAGTATGGGATTTGAACCCATGTGACCAGGGTATTTGCCTGGGCCTCTGGATTATTAGTCCAGTGACATTACCCCAATGCCACTTTCTCTCAACCTGTATTTCAATTCCATTTACCTGTCTTAGTTCCATATTCCTTAATACCTTTACCTAATAAAAGTCTATCCGTCTCTGTTTTTTAAAAATAAATTTAAACTACCCAATTATTTTTCTTTCCAATTAAGGGGCAATTCAGCATGGCCAATCCACCTAACCTGCACATCTTTTGGGTTGTGGGGGTGAAACCCATGCAGACAAGGGGAGAATGTGCAAACTCCACACGGACAGTGACCCAGGGCCAGGATTCGAACCCGTGCCCACAGTGCTGTAGTCCCAGTGCTAACCACTGAACTACCGTGCTGCCCCATCCATCTCAGTTTTGACTGTTTCAATTAATTGAACCCAAAACAGCTTTACTGGGCAGAGAGTTCCAGATTTTCACTATCCTTGAGTGTAGAAGGGCTTTCTGAAATCACCCCTGTATGGCAAGGCTCTCATTTTAAGTTTATGACCCCCTTATTCTGGACTTCCAGTCATCTTAAACACCTTGATTAGGTCACCTTGTAATCTTCTGTTCTCGAGGGAATTCACAGCCTAGTGAAATCTCTTGGAATAGATTTGGGAGGAGATTGTGCCAAGGTATCTGTAATTAGGTCAATCATAGCAGTCCTGTATTTGGAGGTATCTGAGCTCAAAGACAATTCGTGGCCCCAATTCAACTTGCCCGTATTCACATAGTTTAATGATGTCTCCCAGCTACCGCACTGCTACCAGCTGTTTAGTGTGTGCAGTGGTTTCTCATCTGTTGTTTGTTGCTGATGTGAAGTATTATTTTAAAGCTTGTTCCACTCTAATTGGAACTGTGGCTCAGCTGCAGAGGGCTTGTGCTAAGGGCCAGGGAATCCACCTGCTGTTGTTGAATCAGCTGCTTACTCGCTCGGGTTTCTGCAGATGACAGGCCTTCAGTAGCTCTTCCTCTTCCACTGTGTGAAGAAGGTGGTGTCACTTATTCCTGCTTAAAGCTTGTCCAAAAGCAAGGCGAAGAGGGAACCGAAATGTTCATACGGCCCAAACATCTGTTGGAGATGTATTAGTGGAAAACGAAACTTAACGTTGACAGCATTGGCACCACTGGGAAGGCTAATCATACATGCAAGCAGTTCATGCAGCAAGGAATGATAGATTTCGGGGAGCAGGGTGAGGGGGAATGAGATATGTCAGTTTGGGGTGTCAGTGAGAGGGGCGGGGATAGTTGGTATCAGTCGGGAGGTGGTCGTGTGGGCCAGTGTGAGGAGGATGGAAGGTGTCAGACATGGAGTGGTGAGGGGGAGAATGGGTCGTGCCATTTGGGGGCGGGGGGCGGGGTATTGTGGTAACAAAGAAGACTGTCTGCCACTTCCTCCTCAACGCCACCAGTAATATATTTTTCAAATTATCGAGAAGCTCCCTTTTGCCTCACCCTTCAACTACTTCCATCGGCCTTATTTTGCTGTATGGCCCCTTCGTCCAGTGGCTGCTGGACATTTAAACCCAACAGTGTTGTTCCCTTTTGTCCTGTGGTGCAAATGAAAAGAAACGTGGTGCAGGGCATGTGTCTTTGGCCTCTGTCATTTTGTAGGCTTACACCCACAGTGACCGATAGCACAGCAAGCCAGTGCAAAACAGCCTGGATCTAATTTGGAACGAGGCAGAAAGTCTTGTCCAGTGACTCATGCTGCTGACTTGGGTGATTCCTTGGTGAGGTGCTGGTGTTCTCACTGGACTAGTAATCCATCACTCCAGGGGAAGGCTCTGCCTTCCTGGGTTTGAATCCCATTATGGCAGATGTAGAAATTTGAATTCAATAAAAATCTGGAATTAAAAGTCTAATGATGACCATGAAACCATTGGGCATCAGAAAAACCCATCCGGTTTACTAATGTTCTCCAGGGAAGGAAATTTGCCACCCTTACCCGGCCTGACCTACATGTGACTCCAGACCCATCCAGCAATGTGGTTGACTCTTGACTGCTCCCCACTGAAATGGCCTCGCCAGCCACTCAGTTCAAGGGCAATTAGGGATGGGCAACAAATGCTGACCTAGCCAGCAATGCCCACATCCCAAGAATGAATTTACTGCAACAGCTCATTTATTTTACTGTAACTAATGAGAACATGGGTGTATGAAAACTGAGGGGTGCTCCATCACTCGTCACTTACTGACTACGCTCTCACTAGATAGCGATCTGCCAGAGAAGCCTGGGTGATTTGTTTATTTTTGGACTCTCAATCCTTCAATGTGTGGCATTGTAGAAAACACTGTACCGCTGCTCCAAATGAAAGTCGTGGGTGAATTGAAGTTGGACCTTTGTCCCACAGTTTAACTCTTTTCCAAGCTGTAACACATTTGCAATCGGGTGAGGTTCTGGTTCGTGTTATGATGGGAAGGGTCTGAAAAGCACTGGAGTGTGCGTTCTTTGTTATACACTCTGCCTGCAGAATTTTTATAACAGCTGACGGGATCTGGTCATTCCTCACTTCAGGAAATTAATCCTTTTGTGGTTGCGGGAATACCCAAAATGGTGCAAGAACAATAAATATCAAGACAGTGGAGGAATAATTCAGTCCATTGCCCTGAGAATAAAAGGTACAGAAGTGAAGGCTAAACATTAATATTGTAATAACCAGATAGTCTGTTTTTGTGATGTTGATTGAGAGATCAATATTGGCCAGGACACCAGGGATAACTCGCTGCTCTTTGCGATAGTGGTATGAAAGTTTTCACATCTATCCAAGAGAGCATGCAGGCCCCCTCCATTTAATGTCTCATCTGAAAAATGGCACTTCTGACAGTGCAGCTCTGGAGCGTTTCATGCTCTATTCCAGGGGATAGCAAGAACATTGGCAGAAGGAGCTCTTTCCTCAACCACGTTTTCTACCTCAGTGCATTCCAACTTGGCTTTTCCTATTCGAATCTCGTGAACTCCAGCCTCAGAGTCAGACTGTCTCAACAAGAGATGAAATTCCTTTCAGCATTCTGGCTAATTGGTTTGCCTCAAGTATCTGTTTTAAACGAGCTGCTAACCCATTCATTTAGAATTTTCTTAAAATGGAATTTTACATGGGAATTTGACGCAAATGCAGTTTAATCGTTGTGCCAAGAACAGTTGTGCAGGGGCAGCACGGTGGCGCAGAGGTTAGCACTGGGGCTGCGGCGCTGACGACCTGGGTTCGAATCCTGGCTCTGGGTCACTGTCCGTGTGGAGTTTGCACATTCTCCCTGTGTCTGCGTGGGTTTCACCCCCACAATCCAAAGATGTGCTGGTTAGGTGGATTGGCCATGCTAAATTGCCCCTTAATTGGAAAAAAGAATAAAATAATTGGGGGGTATTCTAAGTTTATTTTGAAAAAAGAAAGAAAGAGAACAATTGTGCAGAATGATTCTTAGCCCCTCCATTTTCTATGGCACTGTTTTGTTTTAATATGTAAAAATAACTTTGCCTGAGTCTGAAAATGCTGTTTCTTCTTTGGTCCTCTGCCATAAACATTTCCATAGCTGAAGGGATGGGTCAAGCAACTGGGGTCGTTTGACTGTGTAACACTTGACCAACCACAAGCGGACACGTATATTGTCATTGCATAATATTGTGCCCGCTGATTCTCTGTCCCTTCATTTGGGGCTCTGGCTACTTTTTAAAAATATTAATTCATAGGTTGTGGGCATCGCTGGGAAGGCTGGCATTTGTTGCCCACCCTTAATTGCCTTGAACTGAGTGACTTGCTAGGCCATTTTAGGGGACAGGCAAGAGTGGGTCTGGAATACCCTGTCGGTGAGAATGGATAAGGATGACCGATTTCGTTCCCTAATGGTAGTCACGAACCAAGTAGGTTTTTACAACAATAGATGACAGTTTGCTGACACAAATTCTGGAGTTTTATTAATTGAATTTAAATTCCGCCAGCTGCATTAGCCTGGGCTCTGGATTACCCGCCCAGTGACATAACCCTGCACCACCATCTCTCCCTTTACTTATGATATGTTCCCTTGCAGGCTGAGACAATCAGAAGCTATTAAAGGCCACCCTTGCATTGTTTGCCTGTAGTTTCAGACTTTGGCAATATTATCATGATAGCGCCCAAGTTGACATTGGTTTAAATGTAGAAAGTAGGTTTCAGGCCTTTTGCGCACTGTTTTAAAGGGCACTGTAAAATCTGAGGCAACGTTCAAATCAAAGCAGTAAATAAGCTTGATTCTGTTGCTTATCTAGCGGATTAAGTAGACACATATTTTCTCCTCATTTTTATCCCTGCCCATTACATGTATGAATGGGAGTATTAAGGATCTCTGTCAATTTTGTCAGGCACCCTTGTGCATTTCAACACTGACTGTATAGCAATCCATCTCCACAGATTAAACGTTAGCAGGTCAGGTGCTTGTGTGGTGAGACTGGTTGCTGCTTCCTGTATTTGCCTCTCACTTCGTTTAAGTGGCTCTTACGCTCCCTTGTATGCAGTCCAATGAGAGTGGCAACAATGTCACAGTGGAAGCTGAAGGAAGATTGTTCAGGTTTGCATTGGATGTCATAGCTGCCAAAAATAGATTATCGGGTAATTTTTTTAAACTTGCTGTTTGTGGGTTCCTTGCAACGTAGAGATTAGCTGTTGCGTTTGCTCACATAACTGCTCCTTTAACAGTAAGCTTACGCGAGGTTCTTTACTGCTTCCTCTGCCCACGATCTCTCTCCTTTTTCTTGATGACCCCTGTGGAATGGTTAAGCCTGGAGCACACCCCCTGAGGTGTAACCAAGAACAAAGGGAATGAAATTCAAAACAAAAAAAGAATCAAGTTTCTTCTCTTCCAAAACTTTTAAAGGCACAGGACATCTGATATTCAGCGGCACAGTGGTTAGCACTGCTGCCTCATAGTGCAAGGCACTCTGGTTCAATTCCGGCCGTAGACTGTGCGGAATTTGTGCATTCTCCCCGTATCTGTGTTGGTTTCCTCCCTCAGTCTCGAGATGAGTTCGTTAGGTGGATTGGACATGCTAAAATTGCCCCTTAGTGTCCAGAGATTTACAGGTTAGGTGGGGTTAAAGAGTTGCAGGGATAAGAAGGCAGATGACTGGGCCTGGGTAGGGTGTTCTTTCAAAGAGTTGGTGCAGACCTGATAAGCTAAATGGCCTCCTCCTGTACTGTAGGGATTCGATGGTTCTATTCCAGGAACTACCATTTTGGAGTGGTGCCCATCTGTCACAATCAAATCCATTTGTCATCCTTTTGACTTCAACCATTGAAAGAACAAATATAGTTCTGTGGCATGAATGGCTCGTCTGTGTAGTTGAAAACGAAAGCCAAGGATTCTATCCTGACTGATGTCTGTAACTAAAGCTGAAAATGGGCTGTGGAAGTAGTCAAGTGACGGTCGATATTGTGGATATTAAACACCTATAAACATGGGGTTAGAAGTGTGACTGAGCCTTTATTTTTGTCACAGTGGCACTCTCCACAGTCAATTTGCTGACATGGTCTCACCAACCAGATCAATGAGGGACATTTTGGTGCGATACGGCAGAATGGTATCTCTGGAACAGTCAACCCCTTGAGAGACTAAAAATTGTCCAGCAGTTGTTAATGATGAAATGTGGGTGGGGCAGGTGGGGAGGGAGGACTGGAGGCAGTACTCTGCCAAGTTAACATGTTAACAAGTTCAGAAATGTGTTTGGGAGGTTCTGATGAAGGTTCGCGGGCCATGAAATTTTAACCTGACCTTCCACTCTCCCCACAGAGAGAGAGGCTGCTTGATCTGCTAACTGTTTCCAGTGACTTCTGCATTTGCATTCGCACGGTGTCTGGTGCACTGCATTTTAAAAAAGTATATATTTCTATTTAATAAGTGGCTATTCCTGGTATCAAGCCCACTTGTGAAAATGATAATTCAGCTCATAACAAAAGGAGCATTAAAACCATAATACAAGTGAATTAAATCATCAAAAATAATGATTGCACCCTATTTTGTAAAAAAAACTTAATTGTCATAATGAAGCATGAAGTTAGTGAGTGAAGTTGTTGGTTAGATAGATAAAGCTATTCAGCCTGTTGAGCCTGTTCCTTTCATAGCAGCTACAATTTATTTGATCGTTGACTCTATTGGGACTCGTTAGTGGAAGGTTTCTCGTTGCCCTACTCCAAATTGTTCACATTGTATTATGAGCATTATTGACCATTTCTCACTCTTGGTTGAGGAGAATCAAAGTTCCAGGTAACATCTGGGCCTATCTGAAATTGGCACTGCAGCCCTTAATCCCATTCGTGGCCATTTATCCATCCAACTTTTTAATGAGGAACCACTGTTACCACATGGTCTACCTCTTTAAATCCTACTCATGTTTGTTTTCTGCTTAAATTCATAGCCAGCGAAATGTGAAGTAATCCCTTTCATTCTGGGTTTCATTCCCTCGGTATTGCTACATGTTCACTTGCAGGCAGATCCAGGTGAGAGTAAACCTTACATCAAACTGTGAGTGGGGAGTACTGTTACTGTTTGAGTTTTTGTGGAGATAATTTGATCAGGACACTTTTTTTTTGCCTCTCTGAGTAAGTGCATTTCCTTTTGGAGGCGATGTGTAATCAAAATGTTTTTAAAAATATCTGATGCGTGGTCTTTCATGGAGCAACTGGAAAATGAATTATCTTCAAACAGTCATTCATCCATTTCATAACATGCTTTGTGGCATACAATCAGCGGAATTCTCCCATCCAGGTCCCATGGCGGGGGTGGGGATGTGGAGTGTTCACGCTATGGAGGACGGCGGGAAAACACACCAAATCCTACGGCCCCGACCTAATCAATTATGCAACTGGGTGCTTTGCACCATATACCATGGTGGGGTAGGCCTGATGGTGCATAGTCCGCCCTCCTGTCTGGGCACCATATTGAAAAAGCAGCCACCATCACTGACCTAAAGGACAGCACGGTGGCGTAGTAGTTAGCATTGCTGCCTCACGGCTCTGGGTCACTGTCCGTGTGGAGTTTGCACATTCTCCCCATGTTTGGGTGGGTTTCGCCCCCACAACCCAAAGATGTGCAGGGTAGGTGGACTGGCCACTCTAAATTGCCCCTTAAGTGGAAAAAATGAATTGGGTACTCTAAATTTATTTTTTAAACAATCACTGACCTATATTGGGAAAAAAAGAAGGTGCACCTCCTGAAAATGACATTGAACATTCTGAGGCTGGAAGATGAACATCCTTTATGACATTGAATCCGAAAGATCCACTGTAGATGCTCCCCCTACCCACTGCTGTGATGGTCTGTGGTCAAGGTTTGCTGGCAGCCTCCATACTGCACTCCAGAAGCAGCCCTAGGTGTTGTTCTGCTAAGTCCTGATATCTGCACCCACTTTGTTCCAAACTTGTTTTGTGCCAGCTTGATTTCCTGCTGGTTAACCAGGTATGGGTAGTTGGGCCTTCATCTGCAACCAATTAGCAGCATGCAAATGCATTTCACGCCAAACTCCAGCGGATTTCCCGATTTATCATGGTTGGCACAGTGGAAAATTCCCGTCAGAGTAAAACAGGTTCTTGGGGCTCCTGTCTAATTCTTATCCCCCCCCCCCCCCCCCCCCCCGTTAAACTCGCCGGTGGGGGCATGGGAGAATTCTGTTCTATATTTTAAAATATATTTAAAACCCCACCCCCAGATTAGTGAATGATAAAGACATTCCCCAACCAGATCTTTAGAAAGTAGAGCCTGGAAAATTCCAGATTTGTGTTGAGCTAACTGCTCCTGGCCATGGCAATAGTCGCTGCCCATTAAGCAACAAGAAAAGAAACATAGAGCTCTTAATGCATCTTCAAATTAGCATGGCATAGAGTAATACATGCTTTATAAAACTGTTTTGGCTCTGGTTGGAACCCCTTTAAACTCTGGCTGAATATCTTCAAATAGCTGCTTCAACCAAGTTGGTTCAGGCTCTTCTCAGACAAGACTGCCCTGATTTAAAATATCATTACTCTTTTTTTTTAAACTATCCTACTGGGGAAGAATTGTGGACTTGGAATCACGCAGATCAGAACTCAGCTCCACTCTCAACGCTTCTCCAAACTCACTCCCTTTCTGAGCTCCATCCAGCAATGTTCTCATCTCCCCAAGTTGAAATATACATGGGGCGGTATTCTCTGACCCTGAGGCTAAGTTTTGACACCATCGTAAATGCCGTTGCATTTTATGACTGCATCAATAGGCCCCTAGGAGCAGCGATCCTGCGCCATACAGGGGGCCAGCATGGCACTAGAGCAACTCTCACAGCTCCAGCTGCTGATACTGGCGTCAGAACCGGTGCTGCAGGTCTGCGCATGTGCGCTACGGCCGGCGCGGATTAGTGCATGTGCATGGGCTCCTTTCTGCGCTGGCCCCGATGCAATATGGCGGAGAGTTACAGGGACCCGTCGCGGAGGAACATAGGCCCCCCATCAGGAGAAGCTGCCCGGTATGCCCAGGATCGGTATGCCCTGATCGCGGGCCAGGCCACGGTGGAGGCCACCCCCGGGGTCGGATCCCCCCCTCAACCGCACCAGGCCGCCCCCTGCAGGATGAACGGCGAGGCCCCGCCGGGTAGGACCACACGCGAATGGCGCCGGCGGGACTCTGCCTGTCTCGGCGGCCACTCGCAGTGAATCGCCGGGGGGGGGGGGGGGGCTGTATAGAGCAGCCCCCGACCGGTACCGCGCTGTTGGTGCGGGCACCAATGGTGTCGATTCTCCGGTGACCAGAGTATCGGCGGACCAGTGTCAGAGCGGTGTCGTGTGAATCGTGCCCCCCTCCCGCCGATTCTCTGACCCGGCGCGGGGTCGGAGAATCCCGCCCATGATCGCTGTAGGCTGCAAAAGTACATTAACGCCCCACGGGCCTCCCCAGTCAGTCCATATTCTTGTCAACTTCACCTGCTGTTTACTAGAACCAAACAAAACCCTTTTTAAAAACATGCCCATTGCAGCCAAACACACTATGCCCCCTGGCTTTTAACTCTTAAGTTGTTCCAATATTTAGAAGCCAGTACTCCTAAAATCCTTCAATAGTCACAGGTGTTGGCAGTTATACTGTTCAGTTTCTTTGATATACCCCTCTGTGAATTTGGCTGTCAACATCTATCAAATTCCTTCTCTTTAGGGCATCACGATGGTGCACTGGTTAGCACTGCTGCCTCACGGCGCTAAGTTCCCAGGTTCGATCCCGGCTCTGGGTCACTGTCTGTGTGGAGTTTGCACATTCTCCCCGTGTTTGCGTGGGTTTTGCCCCCACAACCCAAAGATGTGCAGGGTAGGTGGATTGGCCACGCTAAATTGCCCCTCAATTGGAAAAATGAATTGGGTACTCCAAATTATTTAAAAAATTAAATTTTTTCCCTTTAGAATTATCATTTGTATAGCCCCATTGATCTCTGGTACACAATGTTTCTGATGTGGTCATTCACGACTCAATGTCTCTAGATGCCTGCTAATCTTGTAACTGGAAAAATCGCATCTCACTTGTTACTCTCGATGCTTGCTACCTTTTTATTTGTCTGCTATTTTGTTTTCAACTCAAGTTGACTGTTAACCTGAAGAATTTGGGAAATTAACAACAGTGGGCCGTATGGTCTATAACTGCTCCTATTTATTGTGTTCTTCTGTTTCCTGGCCTGAATTAAAATAACTTCCATTCTGTCACATATATTATCTGTAGGAAGTCAGCACAACGCCAATTGAATCATCACAGTCATTGTTTATAGGACAGGTAAATATAAGAAATTGTGATCACAATTATCTGCTTTGGGCAGGAGTTCTATTGATTGTACTTCTTCAGGTTCACCAACTGCTACAGAAAGAAACATTTGGTCATTCACACAGGAAATTAGCTTGGGTGTGGGGCAGTAAATTTAAAACGCATTGCCTTTTAATAGAACTGTCAATGAAAATCCCTTATGTCAAAACCAATTTTCATGTTAAATTTAGCCAGAGAATTCGCAAGTGAATGACAACTCACGAGAAAAATGAGAGCGTTCTTGGTCCTTACAGGAACCATACTGTAGGCCTATAAACTGTCTTCAGTGAAGACTGGGACCGTAGGAATAAGTGAAGGGCGTCGTGAGTTCTACCTTTGATTATATTACTTAAAAGAAAAATGGAATTTTGTTTATCTGTTGGGAGTCAGTGATTTCTTTCCTGTTTTTTTTTTAAATTTAGAGTACCCAACTTATTTTTTCCAATTAAGGGGCAATTTAGTGTGGCCAATCCACCTACCCTGCACATCTTTGGGTTGTGGGGTTGAAACCCATGCAAACACTGGGAGAATGTGCAAACTCCACACGGACAGTGACCCAGAGCCGGAATTGAACCCGTGACCTCGGCGTCGTGAGGCAACCGTGCTAACCACTTGCGCCACCCTGCGGCCCTCTTTTTTGCTGTTTTAATGTTGCTCAGTATGCGAACAAAACTATTTCCATTTTTAATAAAGCACCTTCAATAATTCAAAAATCCAAAGAGAGCGTGACTTGCATGATCGCAGGCATTCCAAAGCACTTTGCAGTCAATGAGATAGATTGAAATGTAATATAGAAAATGCAAAAGCTAATTTCCGCTCAAAAAACCACCGCAAACAGCAGTGTGATGATGATAAAATCATTTTTTTTATGATGTTGGTTGAGGACCAAATATTGGCCAGGACCCCAAGGGATAATTCCCCTGCTCTTCTTAGAAAGAGTACCATGGGATCTTTTACAAACAGGTTCTAGAATCATAAATTTCCTACAGTGTAGAAGGAGGCCATTCAACCTATCGAACCTCCACCAATCCTCTGAAAGGGAACCCTACCGAACCTTTGGACACTAAGGGGCAATTTAGCAAGGCCAATCCACCCATCCTGCACATCTTTGGACTGTGTGAGGAAAGGCACCAGGAGGAAGCCCACACAGACATGGGGAGAAAGTACAAACTCCACCCAAGGCCTGAATTATACTCGGATCCTTGGCGCTGTGAGGCAGCAGTGCTAACCACTGTGCAATCATGCTACCCTCTCTCTCGGTTTAGAGTTTTGTGCTCAAGTCCCAGGGCAAAACCTGAGCCCACAACCTTCTGATTGAGGGCAAGAATCTTACCAACTGAACCACTAAAAGTTGATTTAATGTCAATAAAGTACTTTTTGAAGTGTAGTTATGATAATGCACAGAACTGCAAATGTTGAGTTGTGCACAGCAAGAGTCCTGCAAACAAAACGCATGTGCCACAAACAGCAATGAGAAAACTTGCCAGATCTGTGTTTATGTTAGTTGAGGTATGAATGGTGCTCAGGGCACTTGGAGAACCCAGCTCATTAAATGGTGCCAAGTTTTAATTTATGTCCAGCTGGGAGGGCAAATGAAGTCTTAGTTTAATGTCTTGTTCAAAAGATGACATGTCTGTCAGTTCAACAATTCCACTGTACAGCACTAAGTGTCAGCTTCTGGAGTGGGATTCAAATCCACAACCTTCTGAATTGTAATACCACTAAGCCAAAGCTAATATTGTGGGGAAGGTAACTCAGAATTAAGTGTGTCTGACAATTATGGATGTACTGCTGTAACTGGTTGAAGGGAGTGGTGCCATCTTGTGTCTCTGCCAGTCTTCTGTAGCATTTTCCCAGTTTAGCTGAATCCTTTCTTGCACGACTGGATTAATCAGCGGATTAGAAATGTTCTTTCACCAGGTTTAAAACTTGTACGATTGTAGCAGCAATTTTTAGAAAAAATAAGGGGCGTGATTGAACTAAATGGGAACAAAAGTCCCATGGCGAGCGCGCTTAGCCGTGTGTTTCCTGGCACGCTCAGTGCCGAGAAACACAACGCTATTGAATGGCACTCAGGTTAGATAAGGGGCCTCAGCGGGGAATGCGCGGCCATAGCCACTCATAGCCCCCTTTTCTGCACTGAGGCGCTCTGCTCGCTGGAACTCCTCGGTGTAGCGAGAGATTGGCGACCTGATCTCTGGAGCCTCTGATGCAACCCCTGACCCCCCCCCTCAAAGCCCCAACTCACTATGAGGGGGCCCCCATGCCGCCCCACCCAGCACCAATGCATGGCAGCCCTGGCCAGATTGCCACCGTGTGACAAATGCCAGTGCGGCACCTTGGCAGTGCCAACCTGGTACCCTAGCAGTGCCCCTTCCAGGTGGCAGTACCAGCTGGGCTCATTGGTAATGCAGGCTGGCATCCAGGTGGCAGTTCCAAGGTACCAGGCTGTCAGTGTCAGGGTGCCCAGCTGGCATCAGCAGTGCCAGGTCCTGCTCACAGAGTATGCACCTGGGAGCCTCGACGCCCCTGGGTGACCCCCATGACTGCCGTTACATCTGGTCTGTGGAGACCAGTACTGAATGGTGCTCATCCGAGATCTCTGAGGTGAAGTGGATAGATCCCAACACCTCGAGAAACTGCATATTAGAGTGAGGCTTGTAGTCTCACTGTAATATGCAGATTTGCCAAAATGTGATCCCGCCCACAGTGGGCGGAATTTACATCGCAATGTCTCGCGAGGCCGTGTTAGATCTCGCGAGGCATTGTGACTGGGTAGATCTCGGGACCTGGGTCTCCTGGCTTCTATCGGTCGTGATGTGCTGCTTTACGGCTGCTGCGTGCCCATTCAATCGCTTCCAAGGTCTCTGCATTATCCCTAGTTATATTGCTTCTGACTGGATCATGCACTCAACAATATGTGAATGGATCGCGCACTGTAAACTTCTATTGGTGCAAATCACATTTAATTTTTTTTCAAATTTTTAAAATAAATTTTAGAGTACCCAATTATTTTTTCCAATTAAGGGGCAATTTTAGCGTGGCCAATTCACCTAACCTGCACATCTTTGGGAGCGCCGGCCCTAGGGTTGCTGGCGCCCCGGGCAAGCTGAACTTCGGCGCCCTTGGGGGGGCGGGGCCGAGGGGGGGCAGGGCCGAGGGGAGGGGCGGGGGGGGGCGGACCGGCGGGGGGGCGGACCGGCGGGGGGGGCGGACCCGAGGGGGGGCGGACCCGAGGGGGGGCGGGGGGGACCGGGGGCGCGGGGGGGGGGGGGGGGACCGGGGCAGGGGGGGGGGCGGACCGAGGTGGGAGCGGACCGAGCGGGGGGGGGGGGCGCCCTGGGGAGGGCGGCCACCGCGCATGCGCTGGTTGGCACCTGCCCAACTGCGCATGCGCGGGACCCGAGTCCCTAGCACATGGCGCCCCGGGCGACTGCCCGAGTTGCCGGTGCCTTGAGCCGGCCCTGATCTTTGGGTTGTGGGGTGAAACCCACGCAGACACTGGGAGAATAGTGCAAACTCCACACGAACAGTGACCCAGGGCCGGGATTCGAACCCGGGTCCTCAGCGCCGTAGGCAGCAATGCTAACCACTGTGCCACCGTGCTGCCCCTCGAATCACATTTACATGTGTAGCTGTTAGGTAATCTGACAACAGAATGAAAGTCACAACCATCAAATGGGTGATGTTGGTACAATCGTTTAGCTTCTTGCAATATTGATTTCAGTTGTTTGTGAATACAGTGCCCTCTCCCTCCTAGAAGCCGATTATTATCACAGACTACCTTAAGGTCAAAGGACAATTATACTCTCTTCACTGATGTGATGTGTACCTTTTGATCGGATAGTAGTATGTGGTCTTTTTAAAAAATTAAGGGGTAATTTAGAGTGGCCAATCAACCTACCTTGCACATTTCTGGGTTGTGGGGGTGAGAGCATGCAGACATGGGGAGAATGTGTAAACTCCACACAGACAGTGACTCAGGGCCAGGATAGAACCTGGGTCCTCGGTGCCGTAAGGCAGCAGTGCCAACCACTGTGCCACCCCAATACGTGGCCTTATTAAATCGGAATTAATGGGCAAAATTTAAATCTCAATTAATGCGAACAATAAGCGCAATGGCACAGTGGTTAGCACTGCTGTGTCACGGCGCCGAGCATCCGGGTCACTGTCATGTGACGTTTACATATTCTCCTCGTGCCTGCGTAGATCTTACCCCCACAACCCAAAAGGATGTGCAGGGTAGGTGATTTGGCCGCGTTAAATTGCCCCTTAATTGGAAAAAAAGAATTGGATACTCTTTAAAAAAAAAACATTTTTTTTCATTCATGGGATCAGTGGAATGATTTTTTTTGTGTGTGTCGTTGCTAAAGTTGACTTCTTAAAAGGTTCACTTCTGTAAATCTAGTTTAATCCTCTTGCTTGTGCAAAGAACCAACATTCCATCAAAGATGGCTTCCAAGCAGCTTCAAAGGCTTTTCCTCCATATATTTTTGGTTAAAAAAAATGACATTGAATTTACATAAAATTTTATAGCACAGAAATAGACCAACATGTCCCAGCCATATTTATGCTCCCTGCAAATCTCCTCCCATCTTTTTTCATCCTTAATCCGATCAGTTTATCCTTCTATCCTCTTTCCCCGAAGACACATTTATTTATTTTTTTTTTAAATTATTTTTTTAAATTCAGAGTACCCAATTCATTTTTTTTCCAATTAAGGGTAATTTATCGTGGCCAATCCACCTAGCTTGCACATCTTTTGGGTTGTGGGGAGAAACCCATGCAAACACTGGGAGAATGCTTAGATACATTTATATCATTCTCCTCAACCTTGCCATGTGGTAGTGAATTCCACATTCTTACCATTTCTTGAGTAAAGAAACTTGTTCTGAATTCCTTATTGGATTTGTTAATGATTATCTTCTCTCTAGTTAAGTGCTGCAATTGTAAGTAATACACCAGTCTTTAACAATTCATGGTTTGGTCCCGGCCCCTGGCTCACTGTCTGTGTGACCCCATGTCTGCGTGGGTCTCACCCCCATAACCCAAAAAAGATGTGCAAGTTAGGTGAATTGGCCACCTTTATTGGGGGGGGGGGGGGTAAAAAGGGTCAGCACGGAGGCGCAGTGGGTTAGCACTGCGACCTCTCAGAGCCGAGGTCCCAGGTTCGATCCCGACTCTGGGACACTGTCCGTGTGGAGTTTGCACATTCTCCACGTGTTTGTGTGGGTTTCACTCCCACAATCCAAAAATGTGCAAGCTAGGTGTATTGGCCATGCTAAATGACCCCTTAATTGGGGAAAAAAAATGAATTGGGTATGCTAAATTTATTAAATAAAAGCTATAGGACTTATCATGACCACCGCACATCTCCGAGTGCTTTATAGGCAATGACATATTTTTTAAGTGTAGCCACTGTTGTAATGTACGTTTATGCAGGGCAAATCTTGGAGTATTTGTCTGTATAATCTACACCTGTATTTTGCTTTAAGTTACTACTTTCATTTATTTTAAAAAATAAATGAGGTAGCCATCTCCAGGGCATGTGGAACTTTTGATTTGCACGACTGTCCTGGACATGAAGGCTCTCTTCGCTCTTAGACATTCCCTCAGAATCGAGGGTGACTTGCTTCCTCTTCAGTTTAATGAAATCTGAGATGACCAGTCCAATGCACAATCTGCGGAATCTACTGCAAGTGGTGGCATTTGAAGGATTACGGTTTGTGTGCTTTCTCGACTTTGCCGTTGCGTTCCCGAGGTAGTCTCCCACGGTTTTCGATGCCTTCCCGGATGGACCTGCTCTATTTTGGTCGGTCACAGGCCAGAGACTCCCATGGCGGCCTGGATGTTTGACTGCTTCAGGATTCTTGAGGACATCCCTAAAGCTTTTCTGTTGTCATCTTGAGAGTTCCGTGCCATGATCGGCTTCCAAGTAGAGCAGTTGCTTCAGGAGTCTGTTGTCCGGCATATGAACTACATGTCAGCAATGCTGTCTCTGAAGATGTGGATTAATATAAATAAGGTATTAAAGTACTATTCAATGCACTTGTGGGAAGTGTGTGAAATTTATTATGATTAATTATTGATATTTATGTTTGATGAAGAGGGTAAGTTTAATTATTGCCCTGTATAATAGTTTGGACTGTATACCAGGATTGTTATGTTTAATGCATACGGATTAATCTGGTTTGTAGGTACTCTGCATTTCCCCTGGAGATACAAAGGTTCAGCTGAAATTATGAAGATTTATTGTGACTCTATCAGAATGGCAAAGCATTGTTTAATGGCGTGCACAGGTGTTTACAGAGTTTCCTACGAGTTGTAATCTGATCTCACTGACAAGTCAGCACACATCTTAGGGAAAGTTGACTTGAGTGTAAACTGGACAGTCCGGTTCCAACAGATCTGAATTGGCTGAATGTTCGAGGCAGCAGAAGTAGAAAATGTTTCCTGCAATGGCCCGCGTTGCCCTTGAACAAAAGAGAAGAGAGAGGTAAAATGGCTACTTAATTAGAACAAATGTCTCTGAGGCCTCCATAATTGGTAGGTAATAGTGATTAATTTCTCAGGCATTGTGATAGATTGCCTAATTTAACTACTTACTTTAGGTAGATGCCAACATTTTAAGAAAGTTCATTTTCCAATTGACTGTTACATGTACCTTATTGTACAATGTTTTTTTAAAATTATAGATTGTAGTTGGTGAACCATAATGGTGTTTATTAATGGCCATGTCTTTTTGCCCTTTTAGAAGATTGATTTAAAAACTAACACAAATTCAAAGGATGCTTTTTCAAAAAAAAATTAAGATTAAACTCTTCTTGTTGCTTTACCAAAGTAGTGATTTGATAATCTTTGCCAATATAACAAGACCCACTAAAGCCTTTTTGAATATTTTGAGTTCCTTATAATAAGTCTTTCGGGATTTAATGTGTGTATCAGAATACAGAGTTAGCAATATTTGCATAGGGGATGTGGTGAATGTAATTCACACTGTAATATATATGATACCATATTATTGTAAGTGCAGTTGCGTTGCCTGACCACTAGGGGGAGTTGCACTGGGAATGCATAGGAGTTTGTACAGGGCTCCACCCTTGGTTCCACCCACGGCTCCTCCCCCTGGACTGCTGTATAAAGATCGATACCCAGAGCCAGCCGGTCAGTTCATCCAGGGTTCATCGTGTTACAGGCTGGCTCTGTTGTAAGTAGATTAAAACCATTGTTCATATCATAAAGCACGTGTCTCGTGAATTGATGGTATCATCAATTTAATCTACTTAAGAAACAGTAAGGAACAATCATGGAATCAGCCCTCAAGCCTGAGCGACTGGAACTCAACCCACAGGATGCAGAGGCAAAAGAAATCTTTTTGCATTGGCTCCGATGTTTTAAAGCCTACCTGGCTGAAGGAAGCACAGCTGAAACAACGGAGGAGCAGAAACTTAGCCTACTGCACGCAAGGATAAGCCACAGAACTTCCACTCAACTAAACTGTACCGGCTCATATACTGAAGCTCTAGCGCTACTCGACAAAATGTATGTGAGGCCTGTAAATTAGGTCTACGCGCGACACGTGTTTACTACTTGCCGCCAGCGGCCTACGGAATCACTCGAAGAATTTCTCAGAGAACTAAAAACTCTATCTCGGGACTATAACTATCAGGCTGTAACTGCTGCAGAGCATAGAGAACTTGCTGTCCGCGATGTCTTTGCTGCAGGCCTGAGATCAAATTACGTGCGCCAGCGACTGCTGGAAAAGGGGGCCCAAAATCTTGAAGATACTGTTGAACTTGCTACAACTATGGAGGTCTCATTTCGCAGCCTCACCTCGTTCCCCGTGGACCCCCCGACCCCGTCATGGGCCCCCGACCAGCGACTCCCCCAGGCCTGCGCCGTACGGCCGCCCAGCCACAATGCTGCCCCAGCCTGCCACTTTTGTGACCAGCCCCAGCACCCGCGGCAGCACTGCCCGGCCCGCAACGCGACCTGCAGCAGCTGCGGGCGAAAAGGACACTATGCCAGAGTGTATCTGGCGAAGAAAGCCCCAGCCTCTAACCCTCCCATGGCTCAAAGCACTCGTTCCCTGAATTCACAGGCCCGCAGGCCCCGAAATGCTGCAGCCTGTATGCCGACTCCGCTCCCACCCAACATGTGCGACTCATGGGGGCGGCCATCTTGGCAATCCTCCGCCATGCGGCCGGTCATGTGCGGCACATGGGGGCAGCCATCGTGGGATCCATCCCCTCCAAACTCTGAAAATTACCACGACGACTACGAACTCAGAGGGCAGTCATCACGGGGCCACTCCAGCACAGCTGATCGAGCCGCCGACTACCCGCAACTCAGCACAGTCACACTGGACCAATCACGCCCAAAGCACCTCCACAACCCGATGGCAACGGTCCAAATTAACGGGTACAGCACGCCGTGCCTTTTCGACCCTGGGAGCACTGAGAGCTTCGTACACCCAGATCTGGTAAGACGCTGTTCGCTCTCCGTTTTCCCTGCGCGGCAAACTATCTCCCTCGCTTCGGGCTCCCACTCTGTCCAGATCCAAGGGCGCACCGCCGCGACTCTCACAATCCAAGGCGCTAGCTATTCTAGCTTCCAACTCTACGTCCTGCCCGAACTCTGCGCCCCACTCTTATTGGGACTCGATTTTCAATGTAATCTCAAGAGTCTCACCCTCAGTTGCGGCAGACCCCTACCCCCACTCATTATCTGCAGCCTAGCCACGTTGCGAATCTCCCCCCCCCCCCCCTCCTCTCTTTGCCAACCTCACCCCGGACTGTAAATCCGTAGCCACTCACAGCAAGCGATACAGCCTGCAGGATAGGGTGTTCATCTGATCGGCGATCCAAAGGCTCCTCAGTGAGGGGATCATAGAGGCCGGCAACAGCCCCTGGAGAGCTCAGGTGGTGATCGTCAAGACCGGGGAAAAATTCCGCATGGTCGTAGACTATAGTCAGACCATTAATAGGTTTACGCTCCTTGATGCGTACCCCCTCCCCAGGATTGCAGACATGGTTAACCAGATCACCCAGTATCGGATTTTTTTCACAGTGGATCTGAAGTCTGCATACCACCAGCTCCCAATCCGCCCGGAGGACCGCCACTACACAGCATTCGAGGCCGATGGCCGCCTCTTCCATTTCCTCCGGGTTCCCTTCGGCGTCACAAATGGGGTTTCAGTGTTCCAGCGAGCAATGGACCGAATGGTGGACCAGTACGGGCTGCGGGCCACGTTCCCGTACTTGGATAATGTTACCACCTGCGGCTATGACCAGCAGGACCACGACGCCAACCTCTACCGTTTTCTCCAGATGGCTCAGAAACTAAATCTAAAATATAACAAGGAGAAAAGCGTTTTCCGCACAACCAGACTAGCCATCCTTGGCTATGCCGTGGAAAACGGAGTCCCCTCTTAGAACTCCCTCTCCCTCATTGTCCCAAGGCCCTCAAACGGTGCTTGGGATTTTTTTCCTATTACGCCCAGTGGGTCCCTCAATATGCGGACAAAGCCCGCCCACTCTTTAAGGCCACACTATTTCCCCTGTCAGCTGAGGCTCGCCAGGCCTTCAACTACATCAAGGAGGACATCGCCAAAGCGGCCATGTGGGCGGTGGATGAATCCACCCCCTTTCAGGTTGAGGGCGATGCCTCAGAGGTAGCTCTTGTAGCCACATTAAATCAGGCAGGGAGACCAGTCGCATTTTTCTCCCGAACCCTCTCTGCTTCGGAACTCCGACACTCGGCAGTCGAAAAGGAAGCCATTGTGGAGGCTATTCATCACTGGAGGCACTACCTCGCAGGTAGGAGGTTCACCCTCATCACCGACCAAAGATCAGTTGCCTTCATGTTTGACAATCGCAAAGGGGAAAAATTAAAAATGATAAAATTCTGCGGTGGAGGATCGAACTCTCCACCTATAGCTACGATATTAAGTATCGACCGGGGAAGGTCAACGAGCCCCCAGATGCCCTATCCCGCGGGACGTGCGACAGCGCACAGAGCGACCGCCTAAAAGCCACCCACAACGACCTCAGCCACCCGGGGGTCACCCGGCTCGCCCATTACATCAAAGCCCGAAATCTGCCTTTCTCCACTGAGGAGGTAAAATCTGTCACCAGAAACTGCCCGATCTGTGCGGAGTGCAAACCGCACTTCTATAGACCAGACAGGGCCCACCTGGTCAAGGCTTCTAGGCCCTTTGAACGCCTCGCGATCGATTTCAAAGGGCCACTCCCCTCAACTAACAGGAACGTTTACTTCCTAAACGTTATAGACGAGTTCTCCCGCTTCCCCTTTGCTATCCCGTGCCCCGATATGACCTCCCACACAGTCATTAGGGCCCTGCATAGTATCTTCACCCTGTTTGGTTTCCCCAGCTACGTACACAGCGACCGGGATTCGTCCTTCATGAGCGACGAGCTGCGTCAGTACCTGCTCGACAAGGGCATCGCCTCGAGCAGGACTACCAGCTACAACCCCAGGGGGAACGGGCAGGTGGAGAGGGAGAATGCGACGGTCTGGAAGACCGTCCTACTGACCCTCCGGTCCAGGAATCTCCCAATCTCCAATTGGCAGGATGTCCTCCCAGACGCGCTTCACGCTATTAGGTCCCTCTTATGTACCGCCACCAACCAGACCCCTCACGAGCGGCTCTTTAGTTTTTCCAGGGGCACTACCACAGGGGTCTCACTCCCGGCATGGCTGAAGACACCGGGCCCTGTACTCCTGAGGAAGCACGTCAGGACGCACAAAACTGACCTCCTTGTAGAGAAGATGCGCCTGCTTCACTCAAACCCCCAGTACGCCTTCGTAGAGTTCCCTGATGGCTGTCAGGACACCGCATCCTTCTGGGACCTAGCACCCGCTGGATTCAGCATCCCCACTATCACTGCAGAGGTACCCCTCACTCTACATCCCACCCAGCCGCCCTCTCGCGCTCCTGAGCCCACTAGCTCGCTACAATTGTTTCGCGCACCCACACCGGCTAGCTCCCAGCGCCCCCAGTCCCCAGTCGAACCAGACGGGTATGGAGCTCCGACGCAATCTTCCCCGAAGTCCGCCACCATACCCCAACCCACAACACCCATCAGCCACCACAAGAGGCTGCAACCCCGGTGTTCCGCAGATCGCAGCGGACGACTCGACCACCGGACAGACTCAGTTTGTGAACCACCACCCCCGCCGGACTTGATTCTTTTTTGTAGGGGGTGAATGTGGTGAATGTAATTCACACTGTAATATATATGATACCATATTATTGTAAGCGCAGTTGCGTTGCCCGACCACTAGGATGAGTAGCACTGGGAATGCATAGGAGTTTGTACAGGGCTCCACCCTTGGCTCCGCCCATGGCTCCTCCCCCTGGACTGCTGTATAAAGATCGATGCCCAGAGCCAGCCAACCAGTTCATCCAGGGTTCATCGTGTTACAGGCTGGCTCTGTTGTAAGTAGATTAAAACCACTGTTCATATCTTAAAGCACGTGTCTCGTGAATTGATGATCTCATCAGGGGAGGTGGTGGGGTATCACAGAATCACAGAATTTACAGTGCTGTAGGAGGCCATACAGCCCATCGAGTGCGCACCGGCCCTTGGAAAGAGCATCCTACCCAAGCCCACACCTCTACCCTCCCCGCAACCCAGCAACCTCATGCAACCTTTTTGAACACAGAGGACAATTTAACATGGCCAATCCACCTAACCTGCACATCTTTGGACTGTGGGAGGAAACCGGAGCACCCAGAGGAAACCCACGCACACACTGGGAGAACGTGCAGACGCCGCACAGTGACCCAAGCCCGGAATCGAACCTGGGACACTGGAGCTGTGAAGCAACTGTTCTAACCACCATGCTACCACAGTGTGGTGAAGGCAGGTGGGCTGGACTGGAGAGGGTGATATGAATGTGCTGGACTGGTATATAAATATGGTACTAGGACATTTGAACCTGCCAGCTGAGGGCGGGTAGATACATCAGCTGTGGGCCCACCAGAGAGTCAAGAGAGGAACTCGCCTGTACATAATTAATAACAATCAAAATGCTGAATCTGGCGCACATCCTGATCGGCAGGATGTACGTCCCCAGAGCCAGCCGCAACTGCACTTCATCTGCCTGGTCTCTTCAGTAAAAGAGTCAGTTCTCGTCAGCTTCGACCTAGTATGACTCTCTCTTGTGTGGACCATGAATTGGATTCAATTTGAATTGGTTTTTGAAGCAAGCAAGGAGATGGATTAAGGGCTTGCCCTCTCTGCTCTGCGCATTGTCTTTGTAACTCTTGAGAAAGGAATACAAAAGTTTTAACTGTCAGGAAACTTCCATTTAATTCCATTTAAACCATTGGTGAATTATTGTGAAAAATCACATCAGCAGAACTCATTCAATATAAGTTATTGAGCAAGGAAGGAGTATGAGTTAGAAAGACACATAAGCTTCAGGATTAAAAAAAAAAAATTTAGAGTGTTGAATTATTTTTCCCAATGAAGGGGCAATTTAGCGTGGGCAATCCACCTAAATTGCGCATCTTTGGGTTGTGGGGGTGAAACCCACACAGACGCGGGGAGAATGTGCGAACTCCACACGGATAGTGACCCAGGGCCGGGATTTGAACCCAGGTCCTCAGTGCCATAGGCAGCAGTGCCAACCACTGTGCCACCGTGCTGCCCGAGCTTCAAGATTTTTGACTTGAGGTATTGAATGAAACAGCCAAGAAATATTCCACAAGACCGGGGAGGGGAGGAGGGGGGGCGCATTTGGCAGTGATATGTGCAGTTCTGGACTCTTTGTCATGGCAGGACATTAAAGGAAGAGAACAGCAAAGATTTCACAGAAATATGTTTGCGATCTACAATGAAACATTCACAATTGAGGGCAGCACGGTGGCGCAGTGGGTTAGCCCTGCTGCCTCACGGCGCTGAGGTCCCATGTTCGATCCCGGCTCTGGGTCACTGTCCGTGTGGAGTTTGCACATTCTCCCCATGTCTGCGTGGGTCTCGCCCCCACAACCCAAAGATGTGCAGGCTAGGAGGATTTTCCATGCTAAATTGCCCCTTAATTGGAAACAATGAATTGGGTACTCTAAATTTTAAAACAACATTCACAATTGGAACAGATGTTTGAGGGCAATTTTTAATAAACTTCAAAATTATCAAACCTTTTCAGCAAATAAAGAATGAAAGTTTTTTTCCTGTGATTAGTGCATCACAAGTAATTATGGGAAGAATGAAGGTAATGGTTAGAGGACAATTTTATTCACGTGGGAGATCGTTGGAATCGGATCAGAGTTGGGGGTTTGAGGCAGAGAATATAATAATTTAGGAGGATAAACTGTCAGGAAAGTAAAACTTTAAAAGGACCTGGGAAAGGGTGGGCAAAGTGTTTGGAGCATTTGGGCTGTGAAGAGCTGATACTGGCTCAGGAGATCAGAACATTCTTTGTTTATTCTTGTAAACAAAACTGGTTTTTAATTATGATGGCTCTTGAAAATGAGATTCAAAGGCCTGCTTTGTGTCTTATTTGCATGCAGCTATGCATATTTTTGCAATGTTTAAAGTAAAATCTAACTGTTAGCTACGTTTCTCCCCCGCCAGCCCCTTCAGTGAATCTGTGTGTATTTATGCAGGGTATATCAATTGTAATAGATACTTTTAAAAAGTCTTTTTATAAATTTAGAGTAACCAATTCATATTTTCCAATTAAGGGACAATTTAGCATATTCAATCCACCTACCTTGCACATCTTTGGGTTGTGGGGGCGAAACCCACGCAAATACAGGGAGAATGTGCAAACTCCACACGGACAGTGACCCAGAGCCGGGATTGAACCTGGGACCTCGGCGCTGTGAGACTGCAGTGCTACCACTGAGCCACCGTGCTGCCCCAATTGTAATAGATACTTGAGTAAAATTGGGAAAATAGTTACACTGCCGCTGCAAATTTAAGTTGACATTGTAGAAAATCCAAGGTCCCTCCTCCTGGAACAGTCAAACACATTATTTGGTAAAATAATTTCCACACTGCAGCAGTGTCAGTTACATTATCTGCAGGGCCTTCAATGCTTGGATTGATTACACAACAAAGCCTCCCTAGTGCCTGTATATGTGTGTGCTTTTACTTTGCAGTCACTGTATGGCAACAAGGCTACACAGAACTAGCTGTAGTTCGGTAGTTAGTTACTTTTGGTTGCTGTAGCCCAGCGCCACCAGTGTCAGAGGCCACACCCTGAAGTATTTAAGAGGCAAAACGGATGTTTGTGGGGTAGATTCTTGCTGGCATTCTGCAGAAATATCTACCATTTATAGAAACATATATCTACAGACAAATTCAAAGATGCCAGACAATGCATTTGAATTTGTCTGTGTATATATATATATATGTTTCTGGAACATACCTCTTCATTCACCTGAGGAAGGAGCAGTGCTCCGAAAGCTGTTGTTTAAAACAAACCTGTTGGACTATAACCTGGTGTTGTAAGACTTCTTACTGTGCTCACCCCAGTCCAACGCCGGCATCTCCACATAATTTCTAATTTGAGTAACAAGATTGGTGAAAATGGAAGGTGTCACCTTCTCACATGGTGAGGTTGGTTTGCTTCTTGAGGCTGAAGAGAGGTGTGAGCAGAAGTCTTATCTTGTGAGAGACGGACAATATCAAGTATGTGGCGGCATGGTAGTACATGGGTGGCATGGTAGCACAGTGGTTAGCACTGTTGCTTCACAGCTCCCGGGACCAGGGTTCGATTTCCGGCTTGGCCACTGACCTTTCTGTATGGAGTCTGTATGTTCTCCCCATGTCTGTGTGAGTTTCCTCCGGGTGCTCCGGTTTCCTCTCACAAGTCCCGGAAGACATGTTGTTAGGTGATTTGGACACTCTGAATTCTCCCTCAGTGTACCCGAACAGGTAGGGTGGCGACTAGGGGATTTTCACAGTAACTTCATTGCAGTGTTAAGCCTACTTGTAACAATAAAAAAGCTTATTAGTATTATGTAGACCCTTGTGGTCATGTGAATGCTGGGATGATGTGGGTACAAAAGGCGTCACATGTCGGGAGTGTGGGAGTTCTCCCCTGGGCTTTGGCAGACATACAGCATAATAATAATAATCTATTGCCACAAGTAGGCTTACAGAAACGCTGCAATGAAGTTACTATGAAAATCCCAGTGGAAACCCACGCAGACACGGGGAGAAGGTGCAGACTCCACTCAGATAGTGACAAAAGCCGGGAATCGAACCCGGATCCCTGGCGCTGTGAAGCATCATTGCTAACTACTATGCTACTGTGCCGCCTATATGGGCGTATTAGCGAGAGGCAGCACGGTTTTGTGAAGGGGAGATCTTGTCTCACTAACTTGATTGAGTTTTTCAAGGAGGTCACAAAGATGATTGATGCAGATCGGGCAGTGGATGTTGTCTATATGGACTTCAGTAAGGCCTTTGCCAAGGTCCCTTTAGAGAGGGTGCAGATGAGATTTACCAGGATGTTGCCTGGCTGATGCGCAATCAATAACTACTGAAACGAGGATGTAGTCCGAATTAAAGGCTTTAATCAACGAGATGTTTCCCCAGCAGCTCGAGTACAGAAAAGGCAGGCTGCTGGGAAACACGGGCTCTTATACTCCGCCTCACTGGGCGGAGCTACCTTACACTCTTTTTTTAAAATAAATTTAGATTACCCAATTATTTTTTCCAATTAAGGGGCAATTTTTGCGTGGCCAATCCACCTACTCTGCACATTTTTTGGGTTGTGGGGGCGAAACCCACGCAGACACGGGGAGAATGTGCAAACTCCACACGGACAGTGGCACAGAGCCAGGATCGAACCTGGGACCTCAGCGCCGTGAGGCGGTTGTGCTAACCACTAGGCCACCGTGCTGCCCTCGCTACCTTACACTCTGACCAATGAAATACAAACCATTGGGCCAATGATCAGCGAGCCTTCTCCATCAATGGTGGCTCAGCACTACCAGGTACTGTAGTACCTCTAGTCATACTACCACACTGGTATGGAGGGCATTAGCTATGAGGAGAAGTTTTTTTTTATAAATTTAGATTACCCAATTATTTTATTTTCCAATTAAGGGGCAATTTAGCGTGGCCAATCCACCTACTCTGCACATTTTTTTTTTTTTAATTTAGAGTACTCAATTATTTTTTTCCAATTAAGGGGCAATTTAGCGTGGCCAATCCACCTACTCTGCACATTTTTGGGTTGTGGGGGCGAAACCCGCGCAGACACGGGGAGAATGTGCAAACTCCACACGGACAGTGACCCAGAGCCGGGATCGAACCTGGGACCTCAGTGCCGTGAGGCTGTTGTGCTAACCACTAGGCCACTGTGCTCTGCACATTTTTGGGTTGTGGGGGTGAAACCCACGCAGACACGGGGAGAATGTGCAAACTCCACACGGACAGTGACCCAGAGCCGGGATCGAACCTGGGACCTCAGCGCCGTGTGGCAGTTGTGCTAACCACTAGGCCACCGTGCTGCCCCAGCTATGAGGAGAAGTTGAATAAACTTGGTTTGTTCTCATTGGAACGAAGGAGGTTGAGGGGCGACCTTATAGAGGACTACAAAATTATGAGGGGCATAGACAGAGTGGATAGTTAGAGACTTTTCCCCAGGGTACAGTGGTCAATTACTAGGGGACATAGGTTTAATGTGCGAGGGGCAAGGTTTAGAGGAGATGTACGAGGTAAGTGTTTTACACAGAGGGTAGTGGGTGCCTGGAACTCGCTGTCGGAGGAGGTGGTGGAAGCAGGGACGATAGTAACGTTTAAGGGGCATCTTGACAGATACATGAATAGGATGGGAATAGAGGTTTACTGTCCCCGGGCGTGTAGATAATTTTAGTTTAGACGGGCAGCATAGTCGGCGCAGGCGTGGAGGGCCGAAGGGCCTGTTCCTGTGCTGTACTTTTCTTTGTTCTATGCTCATATTGTTGTTCTTCCCTGGTCACCAGTTATTGCAACCCAGTGCTTCTACAAAGTTGGCAGCCCGAGAGTGGTGTTGTCAGAGGTCTAGAACAAAATTAACTTCTTACCCATGTTTGGCGAATGGGGCTATATATCGTGTGCTAGAAATGGGCAGTGAATATTTGCTCACAATTTTGAATGCTGCCGAATGCTCCATTATTCTTCCAGTTGCTTTATTTGGCAGCTTCCAGTTGTCAAGGTGGTACTGAGGCTCTTGAGGTGCTCAAAATTCCAGCTGTATGGTGGATTTCTCGACCCTTCTGGAAAAAGTGGTAGCCCTGGTGGCTATTTACTTGCACCAGAAACAATGTGGCCAACTCTTGCAGCTAACAATGGGTTGAGCAAGTTGAGAAGAGTGCAGTTTCTGCTTCACTGTACTCCCCCGCCCAGCAATGTGGAATTTACTCTGTTGGGCAATATCCTAGATCCACTTCCTGAAACCCGCCATCAATCTCCTTTTATGGAGTGACACTTTGCGCCTACATTTGTTCATGATGAAAGGCCTCGCATGCACAGTTTCTTGTGTTATTCATGTGTGTTGCAGTCATAGAGTCCCGCTTTGTCCTATTCCATATTCTTGTAACTCAAGTCGTCAAACCTGAAATTCAGCCTTAACCATATCTTCGCTGAATCTAAATGTGACATTCCTCACTCATTAGTTCATCTTTAATTCCTTCTGACCTGCACACACCTCAATCACAGTGTGTCAGCAGTTTCTCCAGCCCCTCCCCTCTGGCTGTTGTTAAATGTTTGCAATCTGCTTTTCCTCTGAGTTTTTGCTTCCTTTCCTGGGCTTCCTTGCTCACCTTTCTCTTTCCTTGAATAGTTTTTTTTTGTTTGTTGCTGGCTTTGTCAAAGACTGTGTTTCATTAATCCCAGGCCTTTTAATGTCGCAGCTGAGTGTGGACTACCTCCTTTGAAGTGCAAAGGGCATATTTAACTCTTGCAGTGTTCCTGCTGAAGAGAGCTTCTTCAGTGTTGGATAGGAATCTAGTGGTTCGCAGAAAGCTGACCTGTAATTCTTTCATGTCAGCATCCAGGTAAATCACAAGGTCACAAGGTGTAGATTTACTTTGTGGGCCTTGATATAATTTGCTCTGGCTCTTTTCAAAGGAAAATTCCATGAATACGAAATTCTGGGCCCCTCTGATGAGCTCCCGCTGTTCGACGTAGTAGCAGAGGAAGGTTCTGGAAGCAAAGAAAACCACAGAGCTGAGCCAATTGTTTCTTTTTAAGAACTGCCCAGGTTTATGCGGTCGGCTAACATATATTGCTGTAGTGACGTTAATCCCACTACTTTAAAGCATTGATCCTGTAACCCCCATTTTAATGCCTCACTCTTATCTGGCTCTGGGGCAATACAGGGTAATGGAGAGGCCCAGCTTTAATGACACAGAAAAGAGGTGAATGCCTTGACCGTGAGAAATATTCTGAGGGACATAAAGAATGTTTTATGGTGTGATTCAGATAACAAAATGGGAAGGAAGCAAATATAACCGTGGGCATGTTCAGGCGACTGGGATGTCAGTAAAATGTAATGGCGAGCATGTTAGGTTTTCGTTCCGTATCTGTATAGCGTGGGCGAAACACCCTGGGGTAGGATGGGAGGAGTACTGATTTCCCACTTTAAAATGTTATGTCTGGATAGGGTATTTAAAGTGAACAACCCACGGGTATGATACCATTGGTTGCAGGTCAGATACTGATGATGGCTGAGTTGGAAACAATTCAAAGCAATGAATGAAAGCACAAGTATATGGGAAGAGCTGTGAATTCTCTCTATTCCCCAGATAGCACACTGCAATCATTGACTGTGAACCTCTCTGGTAATGTTCAAAATGTTCACCCAAGTGGCAAATTGTGTACCCCAGCTGCAGCAGTTGATAATGTTTTATGTGTAGTACCGTCATGGGATGGAGCCAAAGATGTGTAAATGGAGAGCAATGTTGTACGTACAGCATTGTCTATAGTGAATATATTGTTAGCGTTGATGTTCTTGAAGTAGAATCGCCACCTTTGTTCTCAGCCGGCTCACACCTGCATCTATTTCAGAAACTTCAGCCTATTTATTTGCATGTACTGGCACCTTTAATTTAGCTCTACTATGCTGCGGACATCTTGGTGGTGGAACTGCTAATGGTCTTTATTCTTCCAGCATTTATTGCCCATACAAGTTTCTCTTGAACTGAGTGACTTGCTAGGCCATTTCAGAGGGCAGTTAATAATCTGGGGCGAAATTCTCCCCTACCCGGTGGGGCGGGGGTCCTGGCGTAGCGGAGTGGCGCCAACCACTCCGGCGTCAGGCCTCCCCAAAGGTGCGGAATTCTCCACACCTTTAGGGGCTAGGCCCGTGCCGGAATGGCTCCCGCTCCGCCGACTGGCGCGAACGGCCTTTGGCGCCACACCGATCGGCATCGGGGCTGGCCGAAAGGCCTTCGCCAGTCGGCGTGAGTCCGCGCATGCGCCGGAGCGTCAGCGGCCGCTGACGTCACCACCGGTGCATATGAGGTGGAGGGGGTCTCTTCCACCTCCGCCATGGTGGAGGCCGTGGCGGCGGCGGAAGAAAAAGAGTGCCCCCACGGCACTGGCCCGCCAGTCGATCAGTGGGCCCGAATTACGGGCCAGGCCACCGTGGGGGCACCCCCCCGGGGTCCGATCGCCCCGCGCCCCCCCCCCCCCCCCAGGACCCCGGGGCCAGCTCGCGCCGCCTGCTCCCGCCGGCACAGAGGTGGTTTAAACCACATCGGCGGGAGAGGCTGACAGCGGTGGGACTTCGGCCCATCGCGGGCCGGAGAATCGCCGCGGGGGGTCCGCCAACAAGCGCGATTCCCGCCCCCGCCGATTCCTGGGTGGCGGAGAATTCCGGCCACGGCGGGGGCAGGATTTACGAAGGCCCCGGGTGATTCCCCGACCCTGCGGGGGGTCGGAGAATTTCGCCCCTAGAGTCGTATGTAGGCCAGACAGGGTGAGGATGGCAGATTTCCTTCCCGAAAGAACATAAGTGAACCAGATGGGTTTTTACAATAAAATTACAACAGTTTCATGGCCACCATTACTGAGACCGGCTTTAAATTGCAAATTTTATTAATTGAATTTAAATTCCATTAGTTAAGGTGTTGGATTTGAACCTGTGTCCCTGGAACATTAGCATTCACCTTTGGATTTCTAGTCCAGCGACAATTACCACTTTTCCCCTAATTAGCAAGAAATCTTTGCATCATCATATATTTTGTTATTTAATCTCTCCTGGCCTCTGCCCCATCACAGTCCTTCTGCTTTGTTCCTTCCACTTGCTCCCTTTCACTGGTTTAAAAACGCTTCCATTTCGATCTTCTTCAGTTCGATGAAAGGTCGTCGACCGGAAACATTAACGCTGCTTCCCTCCACAGATGCTGCCCTCTGCATGGTTTCTTTGTCAGTATTTTTGCTTTCTCTGCTAGATTTCCAGGATCAGCAATGGCATTATTTTGCTTTTGTATCAGAAAGATGTTGTGAAAATTCATAATTCCCCAGCACGTTGGGCGCGACTTAATGGCCCCATCGCGCCTGACCTGGTGACGCGACAGGACCGTTAAATCTCTCCCAAGATTTACGACGCCCAATGTCTCACGTGATTCAACGGAATCTTGCAAAAGTCGGAATCAGGATCTCGCCTTCACTGGGTGAGATACAGGTATACATACTTAAATGATCCATTAGATTCATTTAAATGTGTCTGCGCTGTATTCGCCAGAGGCCTGGGGATTAACAGGCATGTCTGGGAAACCTCGCCATCGCGCCATTTGGAACTGGTCCAGACATAGAACATAGAGAATCCCTACAGTGCAGAAGGAGGGCATTCAGCCCATCAGATCTGCACCGAACCTCTGAAAGAGCGCCCCATCTCCACCCTGTTGCTCGTTTTACTGGAGTGTGATTAACACGCCTCCGTTTAAAGGCCGTGTGCTTAACACTACTATGGCTCTGTATGTGTAATTATGCTCGGAGTCGCCAGGTGCCGTATTGAGACACCGTCACAAGTATATCAAGGTCAGGTTCAAAGTAATAAATCCGTACACTGATTAGTAAGTCCAAACGATTGGTGTTTATTATAACAAATATAATAAATACACATGCATACGCTAAAGAGACTAACTTCTAATACTAAACAACTAAATACTTATCGAGACAGGAACAGGCAAGGTCAGGGAGCAAGGCCTTCGTCCCGTTCTTGGTCTGTAACTTTCTGATTGGCAAAGTTGTCAAGATCTAGCAAGGTCTGGATCACGTAGCGATCGTTGTGTTGGCACTTTCAGTTCGATGGCTGATGCTCAACGGCTGGTGATGAAACTGGAGTCAGGATGCGATGTAACAAGTCTGGGCTGGAGTCTGGAGGCAACAGCAGATCTGGGCCGGAGCAAAACAGACCGAACCATGTGCGGGACCTACTCTTATAGGTCCTAGAAGTCCGTGCCCCTTGGGGCGGGTTCTTTCACCTGCTAGGTATCGATTGGGTCTTTCCCAATCGATATCTTTCAAACTCCCCAATCTGAGGGTCGTTCCTCGATGGGTGGGGCGGTCCCTACGGCTCTTTGTGTTGGTTGCTTTGGCGCCATTCTGTCTGGGCGTCTATGGAGAAGTATCCATTGATACTTAAATGTTTCCATTGTCCGGGGTCTGGATCTGGATCACCTCATTACTATGCAGATCTGTTTCCCATTTGCACCTTTGGCTGAAACTCTGCACCTGGCCAGAAACTGGTTTCTGTACGTGCAGAATGCAAAACAGTCTTCTGCAAGCTGCTTGTTCTCACTATGACTGTTTTTCCCTGCAGTCTTAGCAGTTCTCCATTTTGTAGCCCAGTGTCCATCTTAGATGGCTACAACCCTCTCTCAGTAACCCCACCAAATCTTTTGGACGCTAAGGGACAATTTAGCATGATCAATCCACCTAACCTGAACATCTTTGGGCTGTAGGGGGAAACTGGATCACCCGGAGGAAACCCACGCAGACACGGGGAGAACGTGCAAACTCCACACAGACAGTCACCCAAGGCTGGAATTGAATCTGGGTCCCTGTGAGGCAGCAGTTCTAACCACTGTGCAACTGAGCCTCCCTTAAAACAAATATGGATAAGGTGTATGGCATCGGGGGGGGGGGGGGGGGGGGGGGAGGAAGAGGAGGATGAGGTTTCCCAGGCCATTGGAGACCCCCGAGTGTCCAGGCTCTGGGTAGGGTGGTACCCAGACACCTTGACACTGCCAGGCTGGCAGGGGCACTGACAGGGTGCCAGGCTGGCAGTGCCAAGGTTCCTGGGTGCCAGTGGTCGGATGCAGGAGTGCCTTGCCCTTAAGAGGTTGATGTGTGTGGCCTCGGAGGGGCATTCCTCCCTGAGGCCAAAGAGCATGGCAAAGTGCCGTTAAGTAGCGATGTTTAAATACTCCGCTAAACATACCCGAAACGGGACTCTCTTTTTGTCCCGTTAAATCAGACCCATTGTCCATCACATTATCACCATCTCCTTATCTCTCTAACCTCTTGCTGCCTTACAACCTCTGCACTCCTCCAATTTTGGCCTCTTGTGCATCTCCTAGTTTAATAATTTCGCCAATGGCTGCCGTGCTTTCAGCTCCTGGATCCCGATCTGGAATTCCCTGTCTAAATCTCTGCCTCTCTCCCTCTTTCTCCTTTTAAGATGTTCCTTATAAACTGGCTCTTTGACCAAGTGTTTGCTCTGAACTCCTCAAGTGGCTTGGTATCAAATTCTGCTTGGAGCCTTGAGATGTTTTTACCATGTTAAAAGGCATTATATGGGTGCGGCACGGTGGCCCAGTGGTTAGCACTGCTGCCTACAGCACTGAGGACCCAGGTTTGATCCCGGCCCCGGGTCACTGCCTGTGTGGAGTTTGCACGTTCTTCCCGTGTCTGCGTGGGTTTCACTCCCACAACCCAAATATGTGCAGGTTAGGTGGATTGGTCACGCTAAACGTTTCCTCCGTGTGCTCTGGTTTCCTCCCACAAGTCCTGAAAGATGTGCTATTCGGTGAATTGGACATTCTGAATTCTCCCTCCATGTATCTGAACAGGCACCGGAATGTGGCGCCTAGGGGGTTTTCACAGTAACGTCATTGCAGTGTTAATGTAAGCCTACTTGTCATAATAACGATTATTATTATTATTAAATTGCCCCTTAATTGGGGAAAAAAAATAATTGGATACTCTAAAGTTATTTTAAAAACTGCCATTGTATGGGCAGCACGGTGGCACAGTAGTTAGCACTGTTGCCTCACAGCTCCAGGCACCTAGGTTCAATTAGGGCCTTGGGTAACTGTGTCGTGTTTGCAGTTCCTCCCTCTGTCTGCTTGGGTTTACTTCAGGTGATCCAGTTTCCTCCCACAGTCCAAAAATGTTCAGGTTTGGTGGATTGGCAATGCTAAATTGCACCTTAGTGTCCAAAAGGTTCGGTGGGGTTACAGGGATAGGGTGGAGGCCTGGGCTTGAGTGGGGTGCTCTTTCCAAGGGCCGATGAAGACTCAATGGGCCGAGTGGCCACCTTCTGCACTGTAAATTCTATGATAAAAATGCAGGTTGTTTTGGTGTTTTTCATTACTTCACTTTCTGATTGATTTCCTCTTCATCTCTTCATCCCTTCCCTCCCTTCCCCTACTCCCAAAGTGATTGACCTCATCAAACATTAGTCCAAATAGCACTGTAGCTGTCGGAGTTTGCTCAGGTGAGCACTGTTAGAGCTCAAGAACTAAAGGAACAAAAAGGGAGTTTGAGTTTCTCCTTGGCAGGCTAAATAACCAATCATTGCTCGAGAACGAGATTTGTAATGATCAAATATCTCTGTAGGGTTGAAGTTTGACTTGAAATTACCTCAGGGGCCTGCAGATCTGAAGACGAAACCATTAGCAGGTGCAGAGATGTCTGGTGAGGAGGACTTGCACTTAATTTTTAAATGACCAAAAGCAAGCTTACTTTAGGATTGGTACGAATGAGATTTAAACCAGGACACCAATTGAGCCTCAGCATGCTTTTTGAAAAAAAAACAGTTTAGTGAATCATGGAATAGAATCCCCTCAGTGCGGAAGGTGGTCATTCAGCCCCTCGAGTCTGCACCAATCCTTTGAAAGGCTAACCTTTTTAGGCCAACACCCCACCTATCCCTGTAACCCACGTTTGGACACTAAAGGGAAATTTAGCATAAATGTATTTTTCATTATGGGGTGAAAAACATCTACCAGGGCAAGTTATAAAACAGTACTGATTGGCATATAGGATTGGAACCTGACACTAACCTGCCTATCTTGGGACTGTGGAAGGAAACTGGAGCACTCGGGAAGAACCCATGCAGGCACGAGTGTACAATCTCCACATTCAAATGACCCATGGCTGGAATTGAACCCAGGTCCCTGGTGCTGTGAGGTAGCAGTGCTAACCACTTTGCCACCATGCTGTCGATCATTAACTTTGATTTAGTGCTGGGACCAAAAAGAGACCAAACCTGAAAGGAATGAGTGTGATAAGGTGGTTCAGCATAGTGTCAGGTTCCAATCCTATATGCCAATCAGTACTGTTTTATAACTTGCTATGGTAGATATTTTTCACCCCATAATGAAAAATACATTTATGCATGTTTGAATCTTGGATTTATTTCAATTTATGGTCTGAAGGTGGTACAGATCTTGAAGCAACATCTTTGCCAATTAGTTTGGAAGACAGACTACTGAACCTGCTTCTCCAAGTGCGATATTGTTTTCCTTGTCTGCGTGGGTTTCCTCCCACAAGTCCCAAAAGACATTTGGACATTCTGAATTCTCCCTCTGTACCCAACAGGCGCCGGAATGTGGCGACTAGGGGCTTTTCACAGTAACTTCATTGCAGTGTTAATGTAAGACTACTTGTGACAATAAAGATTATTATTATTAAATTGGAGGCGAGGACATATTGGAAAAATATTGGAGTGTCAGAATATATTAAAATAACATACTTCCCTGTCCAGTCTTATTAGCTCAGGTGAGCGAGGGTAGGAGCAAGGTAATTTCAATCTCTACAATGCAAAAGGAGACCATTTGGTCCATCGAGTCCACACTGACCCTCTGAAAGAGCACCCTACCTGGGTCCAATCCCCCATCCTATCCCCGTCACTAGGGATAATTTAACATGACCAAACCTGTCCACCTAACCTGCACATCTTTGGACTGTGGGACGAAGCCAGAGCACCCGGAGGAAATTCACAGACATGTGAAGAATGTGCAAACTCCTCAAAGACAGTCGCCAAAGGTCGGAATTGAACCTGGGTCCCTGGCGCTCTGAGGCAGCAGTACTAACCACTGTGCTGCCCCTAGCCCCTGGAACTCGGTCACCATCCTCCAGTTAAACCAGTAACATTCTGAACAACAAGCTTCATCCAACTGCACAATTCCACTGCTACTTGGGCAGCACGGTAGCGCGGTGGGTTAGCCCTGCAGCCTCACGGCGCCGAGGTCCCAGGTTCGATCCTGGCTCTGGGTCACTGTCCGTGTGGAGTTTGCACATTCTCCCCGTGTTTGCGTGGGTTTCTCCCCCACAACCCAAAAGATGTGCAGAGTAGGTGGATTGGCCACGCTAAATTGCCCCTTAATTGGAAAAAATGAATTGGGTACGTTAAATTTAAAAAGAAACTTCACTTCATGATAATGGTGAGAAGGGTGGCCATCATAGAATTCATAGAATCCCTACAGTGCAGAAGGAGGCCATTCGACCTATTGTGTCTAAGCACCCTACCTAGGCTCATGCCCCACCCTATCCCCATAACGCAGTAACCACCCATAACCTTTTAGATACAGAAAACGTAGCATGGCCAATCCACTTAACCTGCACATCCACCCAGGCTCTTCAGTAATAAGATTGGGGTAAGAATTCCAGGCAAAAAGCATTGTCCCAAAGCTTAGAAGCAAGGACAGGCAAAGCAATGTTTACGTGTTTCCTTTTAATCTGCTTGAGGTGCCTGGAAATCAGTGATAGTGTTTAGAATAGCGAGACCCCATCGCTTCTCGGCCTTTTGGCTAAGATCAAGTGTAGTATCTGCTCTGCCTTTTGGCTCAGATCTGGTATGTCTTTCTTGTGGGGACCATGAATTGGATTCAATTTGAATTGGTTTTTGGAGCAGGCAAGGAGCTGGATTAGGGGTTCGCCTCTGTCCACACTGAGCCCTGGCTTTATAACTCAGGAAAAGGTAATAAAATAATTTTTATAAAAAGAATAGCAAGAGCCGGTTGAATTGTTGAATATTTTCAATGATGCTGGATGTAATTCCTTTATCCAGCTGACAAGAGAATGTTGACGTAAGTGTTTTGAGACCATGGTAACCCTGCTGTTAAAGGCATAAATGATCAGTTTTCAATTTTTTTGGAAGCGAGTCAACAAATGTAACATTTTCTTCCCCTGAAATTTTTAGACGTTTCCATTGGCTGACTGCTGGTCTGGTCTTGGGGAGTGGGGGATAAGGACTTTTGCCAATGGTGGGAAGCTTTTCTAATGTCCTTATGGGTAAAGGTGTTGCTCATTTTATCACAAAACTGAAAGGGTAAGTGGGTTGATTTGCAGTCGTGTGCACATTTACACCCAGATAAAGGTGTTGACTATGGTGGCTTTCAAGGCAGACCAGGCGCTGTGGACATTTTGCAGCTCTGGCTCATTGGTTGTCATCAGGTTAGCTGTGAGGCACCGACTGAGTAGCTCTTCCTTCTTGGGGTCTTTGAGTCCAGCTACATTGAGTCTGCTGCAGCAGAGTTTTTTCTGCCTATGCCGGTTCAGGGCCACAGTGATGGAGATGTTTGAGCGGATTAGTCGGTGGTGAGTCCAGTAGTCATCGGCTCCGGTCATGCCACAGGTGATGCGGACGTCTTTGCAGTCCCTTGCTCGGACAGTGATAATGATCTGCCTTAAAAGCCACCATAGTGAACACCTGAGAAGAGATACTTAGGTTCTCGACTAGGAAACACCAAGACTGGTTGGACGAGAACGATCAGGAGATGCAGCATCTCCTTGACTACAATGAAACGCGTTCGTGAACTGACAGCTCTACCAAAACCCGAGTGAGTGGAAACACGTCTACAGGCAACTGAAGGCCGAGGTGCAACAAAGAACTTGCGACCTTGAGAACAGATGGTAGATGAAAAGAGCGCAGGAGACTCAGCAACTCGCGAACAACCATGATGTGCATGGCTTCTTCAGCGCAATAAAAGCTATCTATAGTCCGGCTACCCATGGACCCACCCTGCTGAGCCCAAAAACAAGATAGGTGTTCATCAAAGACAGAGAGGCGGTCAATGACCGCTGGAGAGAGCACTTCAAGGACATCCTCAACCAAGACACATAGCCTTTGATGCAAATGCCCTCAACACCATCCCACAACACTCTACCCGCCACCATCTCAGTGCAACCCCCAGCTCGCTGTGAGATTGAGAAAGCCAAGCGGCAGCTGAAGAACAACAAGGCTCTCCAAACTTGTGTTCTTCCTTCCAAACACTTCCCGTTCTGCTGCACTCGGGTATACTATTATTCCATTGCAAAAAGGTCAGATAGGCATTTTTATCAGAACAGCCAGGGTGTCGTCGCTGCCTTATTTATCATTCTGCTTGTGGGATGGCAACAACCCATCAGCCGCTCATTCCTCCCCTACTCTCAAATGGGATCAATTACAAGGCAAGAAATGTTATTGCTTGGGAAACGGAAAATGTTTCCAGCTTTCTTATGTGAAGTTAGACTCAAGTCTCCAGCATGCTCTCCCCACAACACTGCTGTCTCATTCTTAACTTCCATCTGGTCTTTTCTCCTGCTGTCCTTCAGGAATACTGCCAATTTAATGCTGTATTAAAAGAAAAACAAGAGGCCTGGTGTTTATCTGACCCCACCTAGAAAGGGCAGACCCAGCTTGGATGTTCAATTTACGTCCTGCTCAATTTCATGAGCTGAATCTTCAGGTCTCGCTGACATATGGAACAGAGCTTGAAAACTACAAGGCCGCTGGCAATGGGACTTGGGTAGGCCATGGTGCAGACAGCCAATTAGAATTAGAATTAGAACAGTACAGCACAGAACAGGCCCTTCGGCCCTCAATGTTGTGCCGAGCAATGATCACCCTACCCAAGCCCACGCATCCACCCTATACCAGTAACCCAACAACCCCCATTAACATTATTTTTTAGGACACTAAGGGCAATTTAGCCTGGCCAATCCACCTAACCCGCACATCTTTGGACTGTGGGAGGAAACCGGAGCACCTGGAGGAAACCTACGCACACACGGGGAGGACGTGCAGACTCCACACAGACAGTGCCCCAGCCGGGAATCGAACCTGGGACCCTGGAGCTGTGAAGCATTGATGCTAACCACCATGCTACCATGCTGCCCGGTCTTGTAATTGGTCTTGTAAGAGCCTTGTTAACATGGATTAAAGAGACCAACTTGAGATTTTCCAGTCGTCCTTCATTTTGAGATGCAACGGTGCAGATCACCTCCCACGAGGACGTCCAGTGGCTCGGCCATCATGCCAGTGTGCCCTATGGCCCTGCCTGCCTGGTTGGGACTGGAGTCACAGCAACCCATCCACAATGGTTGATTTATTTCCATTTTTAATTAAATTTTTAGGGAGCGGGAGAGAGAGAGGGCAACTTCTTTTGAAGCTGCAGTTATTTCCCAAGTTATTGCAGTTCGCTGCTCCTCTGAAGCCTGGCCCTCGTGGACAGGAAACCTGTCCCCATGCCAAATAAGGAGGCGGCCCAGTCGAACATGCTGATCAGGGTTGGGTTTGAAATGAAATGAAAATCGCTTATTGTCACAAGTAGGTTTCAAATGAAGTTACTGTGAAAAGCCCCTAGTCACCACATTCCGGCATCTGTTCAGGGAGGCTGGTACGGGAATTAAACCGTGCTGCTGGTCTACTTTCAAAACCAGCGACCTGGAAACACTCCTGGCTTCTGTTTACAGAATGTACAGTGTGGAAGGAGGTCATACGGCCCATCAAGACTGCAATGGCCCTTGGAAAGAGCACCCTACTTAAGCCCGCACCTCCACCCTATCCCTGTAACCCAGTATTCCCACCTAACCTTTTTAGGTCACTAAGGGCAATTTAGCATGGCCAATCCACCTAACCTGCACATCTTTGTACTGTGGGAGGAAACTGGAGCACCCAGTGGAAACCCACGCAGACATGGGAGAACGTGCAGACTCCGCACAGGCAGTGACCCTAGCCGGAAATTGAACCTGGTACCCTGGAGCTGTGAAGCAACAGTGCTAACCACTGTGCTACCGTGACGCCATAAAGTCATAATGTCTGACCTGGCAATCAAGGCTCGTCTGGGATTAAAACATTTTTAAAAATAAATTTAGCGTACCCAATTCATTTTGTCCAATTCAGGGGCAATTTAGCATGGCCAATCTACCTAGCCTGCACATCTTTGGGTTGTGGGGGCGAAACCCACGCAAACACGGGGAGAATGTGCAAACTCCACATGGACAGTGACCCAGAGCCGGGATCAAACCTGGGAACCCGGCGCCATGAGGCAACAGGGCTAACCCACTGCACCACAGTGCTTCCCTCTCGTCTGGGATTTGAACCCGAGACCTCTTGCATGCTCATTGACTGAAATACCCCAAGCGAAAACCATGCCCAAACGAGCCGCCTGCAAAGTGAAAATTCACCCCTACGTTCTATTAGGCTTGCCAACTGCGATTTAAGTGTAGTCCTGGGGGTTTCATCACATGACTAGCCCCATGTTCTAACCATTAGTCAGCCATCACATCCATCCCTGTGATGTACCACCATGCTCCACCAATTGGAAAGCAAAAAGACTCATTGTCCATTTGGATGATACATGACTGTCACCCAGCAGCCTTCCCCCACCCCCACTTCAATATTTTGAAATCTGTTAAGGAGAAATGTTCAAAGAAAATGAAGAGAAGAAATATTTTTAATATCCCTATGATCTTTCTCCAAGGTCGCACACGGCAATGTTCTTTTTTTCAATAAATTTTGTGTATCCAATTAATTTTTTCCAATTAAGGGGCAATTTAGTGTGGCCAATCCACCTGCCCTGCACATCTTTGAGTTGTGGGGACGAAACCCAGGCAAACCCAGGGAGAATGTGCAAACTCCACACGGACAGTGACCCAGAGCTGGGGTCAAACCTGGGACCTCGGTGCCGTGAGGCAACTGTGCTAACCACTTGCGCCACCATGCTGCCCTCACAGCAATGTTCTGAAGGTTGATTTTCAATTACTGGAGTCTCCAGGCCAATCCTGGAGAGTTGGCAGCCCTCCGTTCCATTGATTTCAAATATAAAACTACTCCACGGGCAGTGACTTAGCGTGGCTTGTTTCCAGCACGTTATTTGAGAATCCATTTCAAATAATGGAAAGCCTGGCTCCTTTGTATGCAAATGCCGGCAAATATTTCTGCGGTATAACCAACAGCAGCAGCATTTATGTGGGGTTCTTAATAGAGAAGAAAGATTTCCCCGAGATGGAACAGGAACGGTTTGAATGCTGATGTGGTGCAAGGGAGGGGGGGGGGAACTGTGAAGCTTTCTACCGATTCTAACTGTAAATGTATTTTATTGTATTTAGTTTAGAAAGGAAGAAGGTTGGTAATCTGCCCCACCTCGTAAGTGTCATAACGTTACCATCATGTGACAGGAAATCTGCTCCCACTCCTCCAGGGTTCCCTGTGCAGAAATTCAGTGGAAGCCCAATGCGCACGCAAACTGGGTTTCCTTTCTGACGCTGGCCAAGTAAAAGCTGATGGGGCTGGAGCAGGTCCCAGGGATTTCCTTGGCCCTGAGCTTTGAACACCTTTCGCTCTTCTCCCAATTGGGTAGAAAATCATAACCATACAATATCTTCAGAAAAGCTTTCCTTTGAAGATCTCAATGTAACCTGGATTTAAAGGGAGGAATGTCAGACAGGAACACACGTTTTTCCTGTGTGACCATTGACCATGTCCTTTTTCAGTGTAGAGTTTCAAAGGTGTAGAGATAATGCCGTTAACCTCAGTGGGGTTAAGGTCGTAAGTTGTTTTTCTTCCCCCTGTAACCTGGCACCCGGCCTGCATTGTAATGGACATGACTTGGCAGCATACCGTAACTTTCCAAAAATTGGCTGCGGGTTGAGAGCTTTGGAGTGGAGGTGTGTGCTGGAAATGTCGGTGTGTGTTTTGATACAGGTCGTTGAAAGCAGTTCAGAGAGAGGCCCCAGAAATTTCCTTGGACTCCCACCTCTGCTCTGACCTAGAACATTTCACGATGATCAGCAGCATCTCATCTTCACCATGACGAGCTCTGAAAACACACTATGGTCAGTAATAGGGCAGCAGATTTGCCATTATTCCATTCAAAGGCAAAGTAGTATCATCACCTGTTTCTACCTATTGAAATATTTTACATAAGGGTGAACATGTTCCAAAATCGATCCAATGTAGGCCGGAATTCTCTGGCCGTTGAGATTCTCTTTTCCCGCCAGCAGTGCACCTCTGTCAGGGGGTTTCCCGGCGGCGTGAGATGGCTTCAATGGGAAATCCCATTGACGAGCAGCAGGAATGGAGAATCCCACTGCCAGCAAATGGCCCGTCGCAGAGAAACACGCAGCTGGGGTATTGGAGAATCCCTCCCGCAATCTTTTAAAAAATAAATTTAGAGTATCCAATTTTTTTTTCCCAATTAAGGGCAATTTACCGTGGCCAATCCATCTAACCTGCACATCTTTTGGGTTGTGGGAGTGAAACCCACGCAGACACGGGGAGAATGTGTGCACTCCACACGGACAGTGGCCCAGGGCCGGGATTCGAACCCAGGTACTCAACGCCACAGTCGCTCACCACTGCGCCACCGTGCTGCCCTACCGCCTGCAATCTTAAACGAATTGTACCTCGTCTACCTTTTATTTACCCAATGACTATTTTGCCGAAATGAACAAGAAAATGTTTGGTAATAAAAGCAAAATAGGGGCAGCACAGTGGCGCAGTGGTTAGTGCTGCAGCCTCACGGCACTGAGGTCCCAGGTTTATTGGCCACGCTACATTGCCCCTTAATTGGAAAAATTGAATTGGATACTGTAAAGTAAATAAATAAATACATAAATAAATAAAAGCAGAATACTGTGGTTGCTGGAAATCTGAAATAAAATCAGAAAATGCTGCAAAGACTCAGCAGGTCTGGCTGCTTCTGTGGAGAGCGCAGCAGAGCTAACATTTGCAGTTCGAATGGTGCTCTGAAGAAGAGACATACAGACTCTCAACGCTAACATGTTTCTTTGTCCACAGATGTTGCCAGACTTGTTGAGTCTTTCCAGAATTTTCAGTTTTAATCTTGGTAATAGTCTGATATCTGAGTTGCCGGCGCAGACGCAGTATCATTTGTGGTCCAAGTTACTGCTGGTGTGCTAAATATAATGAGGTGCTTCCCGCATCATTCGTTGTTATTGTGAGGTGCAATGTTTGGTGGTTCTGAACTAGCCTACAGCATTAGTACGTTTTAAGTGCGAAGGGAAGTGATGCTGAAAATAACTGCAGTGTTGTGAGCCTGGGTGGGGAAATTTGGTTTATTCTCGGGTTTGCCTAGTCAAGGATGCTACCGTTGCCCAGGCAACAATGCACGGTGTGAATGTTCACTGACACACAAGATTTGTGCACTAAACCTCATGTTCCCCAATAAAGTGATGATGTGAGTGAGTTTTGGTTAAGGAGTTAATTTGCACAAATTGGTTTCCTAGCTTAGACTGATGTTTATATAGTAGAGAAATATATTTACATAAAAGAGTCCTGTTTATCTGGCCCTTCCTGCCAATTCTTGATGTACCTTATGAAATTAGTACCTTGGCTCTTTACAATTTATGGTGATTGTCCCTTTAATTTTTTTATAAATACATTTAAAGTGCCCAATTCTTTTTTTTCCCCAGTTAAGGGGCAATTTAGAAAGGCCAATCCACCTCCCAGCACATCTTTGGGTTGTGGGGGTGAGACCCACGCAAACACGGGAGAATGTACAAACTCCAGATTATCCCTTTAAGGGCAACACAGCAGAGTAAGGATCACCTGGCTTGGGGGACCAATGGGACACAGAGTGGGTAGTTGTCCCAGGGGTGGTGTCCTCTCAGGCAGGATACATGTAGAGATCCAGGTGCAACCATGTTGCTGCTGTTTTCTTATTAATAAACCCTTTTTTGTACTCACAAATGAAGTCTGTGAAAGTGCGTCATTAATCCTTCCAGCACTGGCATGTCTCCTTTGTTCCTTGGTGACTAGAATCAATCTGACTAGAACACTAGTTGTCCCCTCCCTAACCCTGGGATTAAGTATTTCCTTCCACCCCTCTACCACTAGCTTGATTATTCTCCACTCTATTTCTGAGGGCAGGGACTCGGGTTGGAACATGTTGGCAGTCTCCTGCTACCTCACCCATTCTTCAGCTGGCAATCTCATCTATTGCGCTGGTGAATGGGGAGGGTGTGGGGGCGGGGAAATGCATGACAGACCATATCCACTATTGATGTGCACACTTTGCAGTAGAGGGCAGTGGACGGTAGCCGGAATCCACCCACCCAGGCTGCTCACCCCAACTTAGTGCAGACCAGGAATCGAAAACAAAGTTTCTTTTAATCTGTAAAGAGATAATGAACTCTTTCAAGGTGAGGGGTGGGGGACAAAAAGACGTCTTGTAATCGTTACAAACAATCATTTAAAAAAATGTATATGTGCGTGTGAAAGCTATGGCCAAATATTTCAAAGAAAGGCAAAGCTTGGTTGTTTTCTTGAGCTGAAGCTGCAGATCCAACCACAGGATTAGTGTAGAAATGTGGAGGTCAGTAACAAAATTTCATTTCTCATGATGAGTCATAATTAAGATCAGATGATCCATTTGTGCAACACTGTTTCACAATACAGCAGTGACTGCAGAACATCTTGGATATTTTTATTTCTGTGCCACCAAGCACGTTGATGTTGTTTGCAAGGGTGCCCCAACCTGGTGGTGCTTGGGGGTGTCTAGTTTTATTTTGTTTTGGTGTGTGGAGACAAGCGAAACCCCAGTGATAATAAATTGCCCAGTCATCGTGTAACTATTATTAAAGACTGTTTATTAAAGTAAAGACAAATACACACAAACAAGACTACTCTGCTCTCACAATTAAGATGTATTAATTACTAAACACACACACAATTCACATACAATGTACCCCTGATTACACAATATATCTACCATACCGGATTTCCCAAACAACATCCAAATTCAATAATTCAGCTATAGTTACCACACCATACTCTAATCTCGGAACCATCTTTTTCCTGGTCCAGCAAACGTTGCTGTTATGAAAGTTTTCTGCACTGCCTTGGCTCGAAGACATAGATCTTTTTTCTCTTTTTATAAATTTAGATTTATAAAAATTTTTTCCTAATTAAGTGACAATTTAGCGTGACCAATCTACCTATCTTGCACATCTTTGGGTTGTGGGGGCAGACACCGGGAGAATGTGCAAACTCCACACTGACAGTGCTCTAACACGTAGATGCGTGTTTGCTGTAAATTTGGTCTTCAGGCTTTGTGGCTGGAATCTGCCAGCCTTTTCTCTGAGACTGCTCGCTGGTAACTGCCTCTCCTGCCTTCTCAGGGCTTGGTCAACTATACCTTTGTTGTTCTTTGATTATGCCTTCTGTGTATTGAACTGTCATATGATCTTCCTTGACTATATATGATCTTCCTTGCCATATGATCTTCCTTGACTATATATTAACATATGTATATCTCATGGACGTCTAAAAACTGTTATTCCTCCATAAACCGTTCACATTTGATTATTATCTACATTGCGGAAGAGATGCATGCCAGTTGAGGCCTTTTGAATACTGTCTACTGTTGGCTCCAGGTGGATTCATGACATTCATAGAATCTCTACAGAAGGAGGCTCTGAAAGAGCACCCGACCTAGGCCCACTCTCCTGCCCTACCACTGTAACCCCATACCCAACCTAATCTTTGGACAATAAGGGACAATTTAGAATGGCCAATCCACCTAAACCTGCACATCTTTGGACTGTGGGAGGAAAGCGGAGCACCCGGAGGAAACCCAAACAGACCCAGGGAGAATATGCATACTCTTTTTTTCCTTTTTATTAAAATTGAGAGTACCCAATTCTTTTTTTTTCCATTTGGGCAGTGAGACTCAAGCAGACTCTGGGAGAATGTGCAAACTCCACACGGACAGTGACCCAGGGCTCATTTTGAACCCGGGGCGGAATTCTCCGACCTCCTGGAGGGTCGCGTTGCGACGGTTGGCGGGCCCCCCCACGGCGATTCTCCGGTTCGCGATGGGCCAAAGTCCTGCCGCTGACAGGCCGTTCCCGCCGGCGGGAATCGAAGCACGTCTGGTGCCGGCGGGATTGGCGGCACGGGTGGGCGCCGGGGTCCTGGGAGGGGCGCGGGACGATCTGGCCCTGGGGGGTGCCCCCACGGTGGCCTGGCCCGCGATCGGGGCCCACCGATCGGCGGGCGGGCCTGTGCCGTGGATGCACTCTTTTTCTTCCGCCCCGCCATGGCCTTCACCATGGTGGGGGCGGAAGAGACCTGCTCCCCTGCGCCGGTATGACGTCAGCAGCCACTGACACACCGGCGCATGCACGAACTTCCGCCGGCCGGTGAAGGCCTTTCTGTGTATTTGTTTGTGTGTATTTGTCTTTACTTTACTTTACTTTTCGGCCCCGGCTGTCGGGGTGCCGAAGGCCGTTCGCGCCGGCCGGTGGAGCAGGCGCCACTCCGGCGCGAGCCTAGCCCCTAAAGGTGCGGAGAATTCCGCACCTTTGGGGAGGGCCGACGCCGGAGTGGTTCACGCCACTCCGTCCCGCCGGGACCCCCGCCCCGCCGGGTAGGGGAGAATCCCAGCCCCGGTTCCACGGCGCTGTGCAACAGCAGTGCTAACCACTGTACCACCGTGACTGCTTCGGAGCCAATCCTGCCACCCTTTGTGTCAATTCCAAACTTGCTGACTTTAGTGTTTTATCTATGAAAGGATATACTTTCCGTAGAGGAAGTGCAGTTAAGGTTCACCAGACTGATTCCTGGAATGACAGGATTGTTGTTTGGTTAGGTCAGCTAGGCTCCTAAGCACTGGAATTTAGCAGGATGAGAGGTGATCTAATTGAGACATATAAACTCCTGACTGGGCTGGACAGAATAGATGCAGGGATGTTTTATCCTCTGGAAGAAGGGATCACAGTCTTGGGATATGGGATAGGCCACATGAGGAGAAACCTCTTCACTCAGAGGGTGGTGAACCTGTGAGATTCTCTATCACAGAAGGCTGTGGAGGACAGGCCAATGAATATATCTAAGAAGGAATAGATTTCTAGACTCTAAAGACATGAAGGGGTATGGGGAGAGTACTGGAGTTTGGCAATGATATAAGAGGATCAACCATGATCATATTGAACAGCCCTAGAGGCTCAAGAGGGCCGAAAGACCCACACCTCCTGCTATTTTCTAAGTTTCTACGATTCAGCCTTGCGAGGGGAGGGGAGGTTACCACAACTGATGCAAATTCTGGTACTCCCCCAGGACTTGTCCTTGAATCCAGAAGTGACGAAGCCTGGTTTAACGCCCCTCAAATCTGGGAACTTGCTTGTGTTTAATGCCTGGACACCTCATTTGACAAACTAACCATGAGCAGTGGCTAAGAGATTTGCCATCTCCTTCTAATTATGTCATGCAATTCCAGACGGGGTAAAAGAGCCAACAAAAACGATTTGCATTTATCCAGTGCCTTTGATGACCTCCGGGTAACCGAAAGCGAGTGATGGCCACGGAGTACCTTTGATGTGTAGTCAGTGCAGGAAACAAAGCAGCCAGTCAGCGCTGGGCATGAATCCCACTTCAGCAATGTGATCATGATCAGGTGATCTGTTTTAGTGACATGAGTTGAGAAGTAAATACTGGTCAGTATGACGGGGAGAATTCAACTGCTTTCCTCAAAAAAAATAATAATAATGTTGCTGTGGGATCTTTTAAAACTCACACAAGAGGGCAGCGAAGCCTTGGTTTAAAGTCACAATTCAGAAACAATGCTTCTGACGTTGTAGCACTTAGTACTGCTCTGAAAGCGTCAGCCTGGATTATGTCCGCAAATCTCTGGAGTGGGACTTGAACCCACAACCTCTGACTCAGAGGTAACAGTGCCTTCCGCTGAACTGCCATTAGATTGAATAACTGGAAGTTTGAATAATTGGAAATCTGTGAATAGCTTCTTTGAGCTGTGGTTACTTTCGTCAGTATTTCCTGGGATAGACAATACCAAGCTTCAGGTCAGTTTATGTAAATCCAAATAAAAGTTCATAACGTGGCCGTGTTCCATGCGATGCAGAGTTCTCATTCTGCTTCACTTCTTGCTTACAAACACAGAATCCATCTGCCGGTCAGATACCTATTTGGTGGAACTGTATAGCTGCTCGAACATTGTAGGAAATAATCTCCCCCCCCCACGCTTTCTATTGGCAGTGAACCTTGCATGTCCAATTTAACAGGGAATAGAGAAGGGAGATAAACCTTTTAACAACCACACTGCTGGATTAATGGAGGAGAATGTGCAATTGGCAGAAAAATCGGTTTGCATAATGGTGAAGTTAATTAGACTTTACAAAATTATTTGCATCATCATTACAAGGAGAAACCCATTGGTACGGTGGTAGCGCCTCTGAGACTCTGCTATGTTTCAGTAACAGGAAAGCGTAGCAGACGATTACCGGCGTTATTTATACAAGACATTTCCCTTGTGTTTTCTGTAATGGTAATGATGGTCCATCTTCAGGTTATAAAGCAAATAAGCAGCCAGTTTTATAATCACTCTTCATGTTTATGCTGAACAGTTCTGGGATTTAGGAATAACATGTCAGGGTATGATTGTCTTCAGGGACTTAAAACTTTGATCACCAAGCAAAGAGCCAAAATCATTTTGGTTTGCTCCTTTTTAGAATCTTTTGCATGTTAAATGTGTATTTTTTTTAAGGATCCAGAATATTCAAGTACTATAAATATTGGCGTATAAGTTCATTGTCTCCCAAAATCCTTCCAAAAACAGGGTCCACTTGTAAACCACGTCTAAAAGTGAGACGGCGGCATGGGTGTGGACTGTTGCCATTTTGAAATGTCATCTGTTTCTGATAAAAAGAGTGTGTGTCATCCACTTCCACACTTCTTTGCAACACAGTTCATATCACGCACTTTGATCCCTTGCATCCCATTATAAGGTATCGGGAGCGATCGGGGGGCAGAAAAGTTGATTCTGACTCCTAATACAAGCATAGGATGTCGTGGCCAAAAATGAGTTTGACTTGTATGCTGAGTACATGCAAAAACATGGGGCAGAATTTTCCTATTGTGGGGCTAGGTTCAGTGGCAGGGCGGGAATGTGGAGTGTTCCCTGTTTCGGAGGCTGGTGTCAAAACACGCCAAATCTTCTGGCCCTTGTTAACTATGCAACCAGATGTTTTGAGTGGTATTCAGTGGTGGGGCAGGTCTGATATGATGTAGCCCGCCATATTATATGGGCACTCAATATCACTGACCCTCTATCGAAGAAAGAAGGTGAACCTCCTGCAAATGAAGACGGGATTCTCGGGGCACTCAAGAGGCTGGGACATGAATCCCCTGAGAAAGAAGATGGATTTCCAGGAACATTCTGAGGCTGGGACGATGGACTCGCTCTTAATCTGGAATATCCATCTGCAGATGCTCCCCTAAACCACTCCTGGGTGTTCCCGGATCCAGGGTGCTGGTGGTTTCCATCTTTAATTCTGGAAACAGTCCTGGGCATTGTTCCAGGAAGTCCCGACATATGCATGCCACATTGTTCCAGATGTGCTTTGTGCCCACGTGTCTTCAGGGCGCTGTCGCAGAGAATTGGAAATGGGTCGAAGATTCCGATCGTGCTTTCATCTGCATTCCATTAGAGGGTTTCAAATCTGCTTCACGCCGGCCTCTGGTGGGTTTTCTGATCCACCATGGCAGGCACCAGCGGAAGATCCGGTGGAAATTCACGCCAGAGTGAAACCGATATCGGACGCTACTGCCAGATTCTCCTCCTGTGCCCACCATCAAACCCGCCAATGGGGGATTGGGAGAATCCCGTCCATAACTTTTGGGGCCGGAAAGATAAGGTTGTTTTCTCGGCTGGGTTTACTTCTCCAACGCGATTTACAGCACAAACCCTGTTTCACTGCCTTGCAGCAGCTAAGCCTGACAATTGATCACAACTAAAGTTGTACGGATGGATTCCTGCGTCAAATGTGGAATTTAAATGAGGAAAAAATGGTCCTTTTGAACAATATTTCATCAGTGCAGCCATTACACCTAAGCACGCTCCTTTCTGATGAGCTTGCATATCTGAGGAAGTAGTGGATTAGACCTGTCACCCTCTGTTATGTTAAAAGACTTTGCAGTGTTCATCTTGTCCATTTTTATTATTTCCTGATTTTTACCAACAGATATTTGCCGCTTTGGCGCATGCACACTCAAATTTTGTAGGACTTCCCATACTCTCAGTATATAAATATTTAAAACTACTTCACAATTCACCATGATTGCATATCTGTTTGGACTGCAAATATTGTTAGTTTTCTCCCATGTGCCCGCACATTATACATGTTGAAAATATTGGAAATACTTTTTTTTCATGCACCGTGGATCATTAGAGAGTTTATTTTTCATGTATCTTTGGTAACCTGAGGGCCCTCATTATTGAGCATGAGTATCACTGGAGAGTTTAAGGTCGAACAAATCTACTCAGAAATCCATTAGTAATTGATTTATTTTCATTGGTGGGTTGAGGAGTTAGAACAAAATTTTTGTGCAGTAACTTAACCTTTCAACTGTATGTCAGGATGGCTAGGATTACTCGGGGAGTGGAGGAATTCCAACCCGGGAGCTGAATGGTTGAAGACCTATTTTTACAAGTGGAGTTAGCCACTTTTACACCCTTTTTTAAAAGTAAATCTGATAGCATGTAGTGTGGTGATATGCATCACTGTAAATACACAAGGGGTTAATGTAAATACACTAGAACTAAATAAACACTAGAGGGAGCACCAGAGACATCATGACACACAGACATTCAACCAATGGGCCAGTAAGGTAGGACCCGACCAATGGGCAGTCAAAACACACCCAGAGGTGACACTACCACAAGGGGGCTACCCATATAAAAGTACAGGGCACACATGCTCTTTCTCTTTACATAGGCGACACTCAGAGACACAGGGGCAGATCAGGGAAGCATCACACCCACCACATGGATTGGAGCAGACAGGTTAGTTAGATCGAGTTACTATAGTAAGATCAGCAGGAGAGTCGAACCCAAGTAGGAGAATTGTTAACAGTTCAATAAATGTGTTCAATCTATCTCCAAGTCTGAACCTTCCTTTGTTAGAGTATACATCAAGGAAGCAGCTTATGCTACGTGAAGAAGCATAACACAACATGTAGTTTATCAGAAGATTCTAAAGGGAAATGAGAATTAGAATCGTTAGAATTTTGCAGCACCTATATTAGGCCATTAATAGGCCATCATAGTTTAGTGTGTAAAATAAAAACTCATGGTATTGGGGGGGGGGTTTAACATATTGGCATGGATTGTATTTTGGTTAGCTAACAGGAAACAGAGTATGCATGAATGGGTCTTTTCCTGGCTGTGCCACAGGGATCAGTGCTGGGGCTTCATCTTTTACAATTTATATAAATAACTTGGATGAAGGAACTGAAGGTATGGTTGCTAAATTTTCTGATGTCACAAAGATAGGTGGGAAAGTAAATTGTGAAGAGGATGTGAAGAGACTATGAAGGGACATGGGTAAGTAGGTTAAGTGGGCAAAAGTCTGGCAAAACCGGTGGCATGGCAGTGCAGTGGTTAGCACTGCTGCCTCACAGCGCTGAGGACCCGGGTTCAATCCTGGTCCCAGGTCACTGTCCGTGTGGAGTTTGCACATCCCACCCCCCCCCCCCTCTCCGTGTCTGCGTTGGTCTCACCCCCAAAGATGTGGAGGGTAGGTGGATTGGCCATGCTATATTGCCCCTTAGTTGGGAAACAAATGAACGGGGTACAATTTAAAAATCTGGCAAATGGAGTATAATTTTGGAAATTGTGAAATTCTTAATTTTGGCAGAAAGAAAGAAAGAATAAAAAAGAAAAATGATCCCATTGGCAAGAGTTTTCAAATCTCTTGAGGTGCAGAGGGATCTGGCTGTCCTTGTGCATGAATCACAAAAGGCTAGTATCCAGATACAGCAAGTAATTAGGAAAGCTAATAGAATGTTATTGTTTATCGTGAGGGGATTGATTACCAAGGTTATGCTTCAGTTGTACAGGGCATTGGTGAGACGATATCTGGAATATTGAGGGCAGTATTGAGGTCAGTATTGGCCTCCTTTTTTAAAATAAATTTAGTGTACCCAATTCATTTTTTTCAATTAAGGGGCAATTTAGCATGGCCAATTCACCTACCCTGCACATCTTTTGGGTTGTGGGGGTGAGACCCACGCAAACACGGGGAGAATGTGCAAACGCCACACAAACAGTGACCCAGAGCCGGGATCGAACCTGGGACCTCTGTGCCGTGAGGCAGCAGCACTAACCACTGTGTCACCGTGCTGCCCTGGCCTCCTTCTTTAAGGAAAGATGTAAATGTGTTAGAAGCAGTTCAGAGAAGGTTTACAAGACTCATATCTGTAATGGGCAGGTTGTCTTGTAAGGAAAGGTTGGACAGGTTAAGATTGTCTCCACTAGAATTTAGAAGATTAAGAGGTAACTTGATCAGAACCTTTACGATCCTGAGGGTTATTGACAGGACGGATGTGGGGACGATATTTCCTCTTGTTGGAAAATCTAGAACTAGGGATCAGCGTTTTAAAAAATAAGGGGTCACCCGCTTAAGACTGAGATGAGAAGAAATGTTTTCTCTCAGAGGGTCTTTGAGTCTCTGGAACTCTCTTCCTAAAAAGGAAGTAGAAATAAAATATTTGAATATTTTTAAGGCTAAGCTAGATGGATTCTGGATTAACAAGGGGGTGAAAGGTTATCGGGGGTAGGCGGGAATGTGGAATTGAGGTTACAATAAGATCAGCCATGATTTTGTTGAACGGCGGAACAGTCTCGTACGGCCGACTGGTCTACTCCTGCTCCTTAATTCATATGTACGTGGCCTACTCCTGAGTGAGCTCGCACTTCATCCCATGTCTTCTTTAGTTTCCCTGTTTTTAAAAAAAAATATACCTTTCAATTTAATGGCGAACTCCCTGCGAAAACCTCTTTTTATATGTTCAAGTTTCTAATTTTCTGTCAGAAATCCTGGGCAGGAGGGCAGCACGGTGGCGCAGTGGTTAACATTGCTGCCTATGGCGCTGAGGACCCGGGTTCGAATCCCGGCCCTGGGTCACTGTCCGTGTGGAGTTTGCACATTCTCCCCGTGTCTGCGTGGGTTTCACCCCCACAGCCCAAAGATATGCAGGTTAGGTGGATTGGCCCTTAATGGGGAAAAAAATTATTGGGTACTCTTAAATTTATAAAAAAAAAGAAATCCTGGGCAGGAACATGGAATCAATTTCAATGGCGAGCAGACTCGGTGTAGGGGTTTTTTGTTGCTAATTTCAGTGGCTCAACACAACATTCTTGTGTGAGTTTTCTTTGCCTTCTATTTCAGTAGAGCTCCAAACCTGCTTAAAGCAATTGCCATGAACTCCATCTTATGTGCTTAAGGGCTTTTAGCTTTGCCTTGAACTGAAATGCCCTCCAGTGTAGTTTATGTAACTTTGAATGCCTCATCCACACGACACCATCTGCATGCACAATGAGTTCCTCCTCGAGATTGTGGCGATGTGCTCGTGACAATTTTCCACAAGTTTTGAGCCCTAAGTTGATAGATTCTCTGTGTTTAATACAGAACCATCTTTCAACTTTAGTAAAGGCATGACAAAAGACTTGTTAGTGCTTGTAAGATTTCCGTTCTCAAATCTGCACTCCACTGGGTTTTTTCATAAGATTTCCTCCTGTATAAATTGACACTATTTTTGTTTTTATTTTGCTGGTTTTTAAAAATTATTTCTTCCAGACCTCCATTGAACACCATTTCCCAGTTTTTAAAAAAATATTTTTATTCTCCTTTTTCACAATTTTTCTCCAGAATTTACACCCAACAACAATCAATAGCCAACAACAAATATCTCAAACCCTATAACAGTAACAATGATCCCATCCTCCCACCATGCCCAGACATCATCCCGCATGTTAACATAAACAAACGACAAAGAAAAAAAAAGGAATCAGGGATTACCCATAGCCATCTTCAACATACACAGCCCCCCCCCCCCCATCCTCCGAGCTTCCCCGCAGTTCGAACTTAACCGTCTCAAGAGTCAAGTATTCCAACAGGTCCCCTCGCCACGCCAGGGCACAGGGTGGAGAGGCTGCTCTCCATCCCAGCAGGATCCGCCTTCGGGCGATCAACGAGGTGAAGGCTATGATATCTGCCTCCGCACCCGTTTCCAACCCTGGCTGATCCGACAACCCGAATATGGCCTCCCGGGGACCCAGGTCCAGCTTCACATGCACCACCTTGGAAATTACCCTAAACACCTCCGTCCAGTACTCCCCAAGCTTTGGACAGGACCAAAACATATGAACGTGATTAGCGGGGGCTAATCCCCCCCCCCCCCCCCCCCCCTCCCCCGCACCGTTCACACACATCTTCTACCCCTTCAAAGAATCGGCTCATCCTTGCCTTCGTGAGGTGTGCCCTGTACACCACCTTCAGCTGTATCAGCCCCAAACTCGCACACGAGGTAGAGGCATTCACTCTCTGGAGCACCTCACACCAAACCCCCTCCTCTATAACCTCTCCCAATTCTTCCTCCCACTTCGCTTTGATCCCTTCCAGTGGTGCCTTATCCTTTTCCAACATAGCTCCGTATACCGCTGACACTGTACTCTTCTCCACTCCACTTGCTGCCAGCACCTTCTCCAATAACGTGGGGGCCAGTTCCTCCGGGAAACTCTGTAGCTCCTTCCTGGCAAAGTCCCGAACCTGCATACACCTAAACACTTCTCCCTGCTCCAGCCCATACTTCGCTTCCAGCTCCCTCAATAACACCATTTCCCAGTTAAGATAGGAAGATCATTCAGTTGCCAGGCATCTGGTAAAGTCTGGTACTTTGTCCTTTGAGAAGATGCATCAGAATATCAGTGTTGTGCGCAAAGCTTTTCCTCCTGACTTCACCTGAAAAAGTGTTAGGCCAGGGCTTGGCACCTCTCCTTCATCTGTTCGACATAGTTGGCATCTCCCCACGTGTGGAATCATTGATGCAAGTCCACACCCTTCCTCTCCCTGGCACAGTGCTGCAATTAACCAATACACCATGCCAATGGGCTAACTTAAATTAAACGTCCTTTGTAAATAATCAGATTGGTGGTCAAGTATTAAGCCAAAACAAAATGTTTTATTATTATTTCTTCATTTATGGGATGTGGGCATCTCTTGCAAGACCAGCCTTTTGTGTCCATCCCTAGTTGCCCTTGAGAAGGTGGTGGTGAGCTGCATACTTGAACTGCTGCAGCTCCCTGTGGTGTAGGTACACCCATAGCGCTGTTAGGAGAGGGGGTTAGTTTCAGGATTTTGACCCAGAGACAGTGAAGCAATGACAATATATTTCCCAATCAGGATGGTGAGTGACTTGGAGGGGAACCTCAAGATAGTGGTGTTCCCATGTACCTGACGCACTTGTCCTTCTAGATGATAGTGGCCGCGAGTTTGGACTTTGGTGAGTTCCTGCAGTGCAGCTTGTAGATAGTACACACGCTACCACTGTTTGCCGGTGGTGGAGGGAGTGAATGTTTGTGGAAGGGGTAGCAATTAAATGGGTTGCTTTGTCCTGGGTAGTGTCAAGCTTCTTGAATGTTTTTGGAGCTGCACTCGCCATCGGATTCCTAGCCTTTGACTTGCCCTTGTAGCCACAGTATTAATATGGCTAGTCCAGTTCAGTTTCTGATCAATGGTAACCCCAGGAAGTTGATTGTGAAGGAATCGGCAATGGTAATGCCATTGAATGTCAAGGGGCGATGGCTACTGCCTCTTCTGTAATGATGGTCATTGCCTGGCATTTGTGTGGCGTAAATGTAACTTGCCACTTGTCAGTCCAAGCCTGGATATTGTCCAGATCTTGCTGCATTTGGACATAGACTGCTTCATTATCTGAGGAGTTATGAATGATGCTGAACATTGCGCAGTCATCTGCAAACATCCCCACTTCTGACCTTATGATGGAAGCGAGGGACAGCACGATGGTGCAGTGGTTAGCACTACAGTCTCACGGCACCGAAGTCACAGGTTCGGTCCCGGCTCTGGGTCACTGTCCGTGCGGAGTTTGCACATTCTCTCCGTGCTTGCGTAGTTTCGCTCCCAAAACCCAAAGATGTGCAAGGTAGGTGGATTGGACATGCTAAATTGCCCCTGAATTGGAAAAAATGAATTGGGTACTCCTAATTTATTTTTTAAAATGATGGAAGGGAGGTCATTGAAAGCAGCTGAAGGTTGTTGGGCCTAGGACACTACCCTAAGGGACTCCTGCAGTGATATCATATGGAGTGAATCAAATTGGCTGAAGACTGACATCTTTGATGCTGGGGACCTCCAGAGGAGCCAAGATGGATCATCCATTTGGCATTTCTCACGGAAGATTAGTGCGAATGTTTCAGCCTTTTCCTTTGCTTTGATGTACTGGGCTCTTCCATCATTGAGGATGGGTATATTAGTGAAGCCTTCTCTTCCAGTGAGTTGTTTTATTGTCCACCACCATTCATAACTGGATATGGCTGGACTGCAGATCTGTTGGTTGTGTGATCACTTAGTGCGGTCTATTATGTGCTGCTTATGTTGTTCGGCGCACAAGTAATCCTGTTTTGTAGCTTCACCAGGTTGACACTTTATTTTTCGGTATGCCTGGTGTTGCTCCTTGTATGCTTTTTTGTACTCTTGATTGAACCGGGGTTGATCTGGTTTCCTCCGGGTGCTCCGGTTTCCTCCCACAGTCCAAAGCCGTGCAGATTGGCTATGCTAAATTGCCCTCAGTGACCAAAAAGGTTAGGAGAAGTTATTGGCTGCTGCTGATGGCTCACAGCACCTCATGGATGTCAGTTTTGAGCTGATAGATACACAAACTCTATCCCATTTGGCACAATTGTAGTGCTGCACAACATGATTGAGGGCATCCTCAATGTGAAGATAGGACTTTGTCTGTACAAGGACTGTGCGGTAGTTACTCCAGCCATTACTGTAATGGACACATGCATCTATGGCAGGCAGATTGGTAAGAATGAGGTCAAGTATATTGTTCCCTCTTGTTGGTTCCCTCACCACTTGCTGAGTCCCAGACTAGCTACTTTGTCCTTTAGGACCCATCCAGCTTGATCTGTGGTGATATTAACGAGCCACACTTGGTGATGGGCATTGAAGTCCCCCACCCAGAGTACTTTCTGTGCCCTTAGAGTCCTTCTTCCAAATAGTAAAACATTGACAAAGAGTCATTCGACTCGAAACGTTAGCTCTTTTGTCTCCCTCCAGATGCTGCCAGACTTGGTGAGATTTTTCCAGCATTTTTTCTTTCGTTTTAGATTCTAGGATCCGGAGGCTTTTTTTCTTTCAAATAGTGTTCGATATGGGAAAATACTAATTCTTCAGCTGAGGTGGGTGGGTGGGGGGAAACGACGCCGACAGAACATGGTAATCTTTAGGAAGTCACTTTGCCCGTGTGTGACCTGGTGCCATGAGACTTCAAGGGGTCTAGAGTCGATATTCAGCACTCCAAGAACAACTCCTTCCCGACTATATACTCCTGTGCCACCACCTCTGCTGAGTCTGTCTTTCCAATGAGGCAGGACATACCCAGGAATAGTAATAGTCAGGAATGGTAATGGTGGGGCGAAATTCTCCCATCGGGAGACGAAGTGCCGATGCCGGAGTGAAAACCGGAGTGTTTCACTCCAGCGCGGAGGCCGCTCCTCGTCCCCTATTCCCCCCCCAGGGGGCGAGGAGCGGTGCCGCGTCAAAGCGGCGCCGCATAAATTACACGGCCGGCGGCGGGTAAATGACGTCACCCGCGCATGCACCCTGCAAGACATGGAGGATTGATCTTGCATCTTGTGGGGTGGCGGAGGAAAAGAGTGCGTCCTTTAGAGACGCCGGCCCGCCGATTGGTGGGCACCGATTGCGGGCCAGACCCCTAGTGAGTACCCCCCTGGTGCTCGATTCTTCCCCCCCCCCCCCCAAACAGGCCACACATGCAGCGTTCGCGCGCTGTTCACGCCGGAAGTGACCAGGTGTGGTTGGCACCGGCGTGAACCCGTCTGATTGGGTAGGCCGCTCGGCCCATCCAGGCCGGAGAATTGCCGCTCGCCCGTTAGAAACGGCGAGCGCTGATTCTCCGAGCGGCTTGTCATGAAACGCGGCACACCGTTTTGGGGGGGGTGGGAGAATCGCATGCGGGTGCTAGGGCGGCATGGCGGGAATCGGCCGGCACTCCCGCGATTCTCCCACCCGGTGTGGGGGTCGGAGAATTGCGCCCGTGGTGTCTGGGACATTATCTGTAAGGTATGATTCTGTGAGTATGACTACATCAGGATGTTGCTTGACTAGTCTGTGAGACAGCTCTCACAATTTTGGCACAAGTCCCCACATGTTAGTAAGGAGGACTTTGTTGAGTATATAGGCCTGGGTTTGCCGTTGTCATTTCCGGTTTCTAGCTCAATGCCCAGTGTTCTGTCTGGTTTCAGGATGCAAAAAACTGAGTAGCAAAAATATGAACACATTGATTCACTTTTTAAAAAAAAATTATATCATGGGATGCGGGTTTGGCTGTTAGGCCAACATTTGTTACTCATCCCTAATTGCCTTTGCATTGCTTGCTAGGCTCTTTCAGAGGGCAATTAGGAGTCAATCACATTGCTATGAGTCTTGACTCACATGTAGGCCAGATTTCCTTCCCTAAAGGACATTAGTGAACTAGATGAATTTCTATGACAATCTATGATTGTTCCATGGTCACCATTACTGAGACTAGCTTTCAATTCCAGATTTTATTAGCTGAATTTAAATTCCACCAGTTGTCATGGTGGGATTTAAATTCATAGAAACATAGAAAATAGGAGTAGGAGAAGGCTATTTGGTCCTTCGTGCCTACCCCATCATTCGTTATAATCATTGCTGATCATCCAACTCAATAGCCTGATCCTGCCTTCCCACCATATCCGTTGATCCCCTTTGAACCACAAGTGCTATAGCCAACTGCTTCTTGAAAACATACAACATTTTGGCCTCAACTACTTTCTGAGGTAGTGAATGATGTGATTTTTTTTTTTCTTTTTACAAATTTAGAGTACCCAATTATTTTTTTTTCTAATTAAGGGACAATTTAGCATGGCCAAATCACCTAACCTGCACATCTTTGGTTGTGGGGTGAAATGCATGCAAACACAGGGAGAATGTGCAAACACCGCATGGACAGTGACCAGGGGCCGGGATTCGAACCAGGGTCCTCAGTGCCTTAGTCCCAGTGCTAACCACTGTGTCATGTGCTGCCCCATGATGTCAATAATTAGGACCATTGGGTTACTTGGGTGTCTGGATGACTAGTTCAGTTATAATTACCACGATGCCACCACCTCCCCTTGAATTGGTTATTTGTGTCCCTATCTGATGTTAGGAAAGCCACTGGGAGCAGATTTACCTAATATGCCCTGTCTCATGTCAGTCACTCGGCTTGCTGGCCTATAGATACCAGGACCACTGACCCAAATGTTTGGGATAAATATTAACCGGCTTCCAATTCTTTACTTTGAGCAGTGATGTGGCTACTCCTTAATTAATACATTCTTTCTGCTTTATTCTTTCAGATCTACTTCATAATGTTTCAAGAACTTCCCTTCACTGTGAGATTGTAATCCTGACTCCAGGACTGAAGACTCTCTCAGTTCCACTAGCCCGGGTGATGTACATGCAGCTCTGATTCAAAGTCTTTGGCACACTCTTCCTCGCATTAAGCCTAAGGAGATTGATTTACTTCACTGCACTGACTACCTCCTGAAGCTCAAAGCGGCCTTCACTCCCACAGGCTTGCAGAAAGTCACTTTTATCCTGATTCTGGACAGGTGCGGAGCCCTTGATCTGAGAATCATGGCTGCTGCAGTCCAACAGTCTGAGCTGGTGTTTGAATTTGCTAGCAACGGAATGGATGATGGACACCAGGTATGTCTTGCATGCTTAATGTACACCTTAATGCACTAGACTGTAAGGCTTATTGCAGAAGGGCCATTTTGGCCAGATTACTCATTTATTAGGTGAGTTAATTGCAATGGATTATGTTACAATATAGTTAATGGTCTAAGACTTATATAAAAAAAAAGGTTTAGGTGAGAACAGGTTTCAGAGTAGAATATTGCAGATGCTGCTGAGAGCTTTGGACTGAGTCTACACTACAGAAGTAAGTGTTGAAGTTATATTTATTATATTGCTTCTGTCCATTACTGATCCTTGAGCAATTGTGTTCATGGCAATGTCACGTGATTTTAACCAACTTACTTCAATTTTCTTTCATCAGACCCTGGCTTCCTATCAAGAATTGACAATATGCTAATTTCAACATAAAAGACCCTGTAATTTCAAAATTATTCACAGATTGTAACGAAGTTTCCATGTTCACTTGCCCTCCTCAGGTCACTTTTTAAAAGTGGACATTCTGGTGTGGAAATCATTCTTTATTATTACAAAACTGATGAAAAACCACCGAACTAGAAGGCTGATTAAAACCTACTTTCAATATTCACTGTTGACCTTACTGCAATTTTATCGAAGCTGTTTACAAATGAGCAATAAACCTTGTCAGGGGAGGGTTGCAGAGTGAGTAACTGAGCCTGGAAAAGCGAAAACTATTACCATGGCGATACAGTTAGATAGACTTTTATCCCTCGATAGCTAGTTCCATTTTAAATGGTGATAGTTTTATTGCAGTACAATCCCACTCTGGTTCTAAAGAGTTCAGTAGGATCTGGTGGTACAGTGCTTGCCGGAGATTGCTTTTTCCTTCCCTCTCTGTGGAGATACTTGTCTCTCTATGTACGCTGTCTCTCAATCCTTAATGGTCCGAGTGTGGTTGTAAATTCACTACGTGGAGAAGCAATGGCACAAGTGTGTGTAGTGAACATTTAAATATCACCGTTTCAGTATTTTAGTCTCCCTGGTGTCCTTCAGCAATGTCAATCCACTGGCATGGCGCACTACACTGTTTCCAACCTAAATAGATGTTTGCATCAACAAAATACATGTTCACTCTCCAAAGCCCATGGGCGTGACATCTAATCAAAATCCCTAGTGATGTATGCTTCTCGCTTCAGGTCTGTGCACCTGCCTGAATTGAAGTCTCTAGGCACCTCAGTGAATGTCATGCAGATGGATTAGGCTAAGCGATCGAGCCCTGAGGCAGTTGGTTAATAAAAGTGAGTTTCTATCATCATAGACCTGAAGGAAGGATGCTATAGGGTCACGGTAAATACCACTTACATAGACCTGGAGACTTTAGCTGGCTGCCTAGCACCTGTCGATACCAAGCTGATTGGATAAATGATGCTGGAGGGGTGGACTGACTGAGGATTTTAATCTTTCACATTGCTGATGGGATTTAGCTTACCTTAATGATAAAAGTTTTGCAAACCTCCATCCCTAGTCTTCCACCTTTCATTGGATTTGGGCTTTCATTCCGTTTCATAGTTGGAATTATGGTGCGAGTTCTTAATGCTTTCTTTACTTCCTTTCCACTGAGTATTGTGCCTGACACCATCAACTGGGCTCGGTATCCTTCTCAAGGTGACAAGATGATCTTTGTTCCTGCTGCTGCTGCCTTCTCCAATCGCGTCACAGTACAGCTCTTTAATGCCAGGCTAGCAACATTAAATGTTTAGATGCAAATCTTCAGTTGATGCTCCAATGAGCAAAATGTCTTTCTCACCTTTTGGCTACAATATTTATATTAAACAGTCTTATCTGTAAATAGATTATATATATTTTTAATATTTAGAGTACAATTATTTTTTTACAATTAAGGGGCAATTTAACGTTGCCAATCCACCTAACCTGCACATTTTTGGGTTGTGGGGGTGAAATCCACTAGACACGGGGAGAACATGCAAACTCCACACAGGCAGTGACCCAGGGCGGGGATCGAACGTATAAATAGATTATAGCATGAGGGGAAAAAAAGTAAGTAAGACAAAAGACTGGTTGATCGGTCTCTGGTGGCCTTCGTCAAGGATGGATGTTCAACAGAACACCTTGCTCCTCCTGAAATAGCACCGTGGGATCCATTTTAACTGTGTTGTCCAATAAGAACCATTGACTACCACAGGTGTTCCTATGACAACACTATTTGAGTCACACAGACTAATTTTAGTCACAAATGCCTAATGCTCTCAAATCCAGGTAAATGTAATTTGTGTGTATGTTTACTTAACAAACATACACTGCTATTCAGTAATCAAGGGAGTAAAAAAACTCAACAATCAGAAACACTTGTAGCCTCAGGTTTTGAATCTTAACATTTTACCAATAAACACATGAAAAGCTTCCAGTTCACATGTCTAAAGACCGTACCTGTTACTTATTTGCTGATCAGATATGCATTGACCAAATCTCAATTCCCAATTAGCCACAAGTAGCTACTGATTAAAGTATTGGACAACATTGGCTTATGTGAGTGGATAGACCCCATTTTTAACATCGCATTCTTTGATAATAAAGTACTCTCGCAATATTGCACTGAAGGCTAAGGGGTGCAATTCAACTAAATGGAAACAGTCCCACAGCAAGTGTGTTTAGTCGCATGCCCCCCCCCCCCCCCCCCCCCCCCCCCCCACCCAATGCCAACCTGGCACCCTGGTAGTGCCTCTGACAGCTGGCAGTGCCACTTGGGCCCATTGGCACTGCCAGGGTGTCTGGGTGACAGCAGCAGTGCCAGGGTGCCACCCTGCCCAAGATGCATGCATGTGGGGGCCTCCGATCTCCAAGGAGACTCCCACGAGTGCTGTTATATCTGGTCCCCGTTTGTGGAGACCAGTACTGAACGGAGCTCACCCGAAGTCTCCGAGGCGAAGGGGATAGATCCCAACGCCTCGGGTGCCTCGAGAAACTGAATATTAGAGTGAGACTAGCTGTCTCACTTTAATACGCAGATTTGCTAAAAAGTGATCCTGCCCACAATGGACAGGATTTACATCGCAACGTCTCACGAGATCTCAGTAGATGTCGCGAGGCGTTCAGAGCCGGGTTGATCCTGGGAGCAGGGTCTCCAGGCTTCTAACAACAACAATCCTATCCTCCCACCAAACCCCCAAACAACAGCCCGCATGTTAATATAAACAAATAACAAAAAAGAAATCGCCCGTAGTCACGATTAACACACACAGTTCACCTCTCCCCAACCTTCCCAACAACCCCCTCCCCCCAAATGTTCGATGTTATCCAATTCTTGAAAGTGCACAATGTATAACGCCCATGAATTGTAGAACCCCTGCATCCTTCCCCTCAGTGCAAATTTAACCTTTTCCAGAGTTACGAATTCTAGCAGGTTTCCCCCCACCACGCCAGGGCACAGGCTGGAGAGGTTGCTCTCCATTCCAACAGGATCCTCCTTAGGGTGTTCAATGAGGCGAAGGCTACAACATCTGCCTCTGCACCCGTTTCCAATGTCAGTTGGTCTGACACCCCGAGTATGGCCTCCCGAACGCGTGGGACCAGGTTCACATGCACCACTTTAGAGATTACCCTAAAAACGTCCTTCCGGTAATCCTCCAGGTTTGGACAGGACCAAAACATGTGAACGTGATTCGCCCTCCCCCACAATGTTCACACACATCTTCTACCGCCTCAAAGAGCCATCTCATCCTCGCCCTTGTGAGGTGCTCTATATACCACTTTCAGCTGTATCAGCCCCCTCATGGACAAGATGTTCACTCCCCGGAGCATCTCACACCAGAACCCCTCCTCCATACCCTCTCCCAACTCTTCCTCCCACTTTGCCTTGATCCCTTCCAGCGGTGCCTTCTCCTCTTCTAAAATAGCCGTGTAAACCACCGACACTATCCCCTTCTCCAGTTCCCTTACAGCACCCCTCCTCCAGCAATGTGAAGGCCGGCTCCACCGGGAAGTTCTGTATCTCCTTCCTGGCAAAATCTCGAACCTGCATGTATCTAAACATTTCCCCCTGCTCCAGCCCTTACTTCGCTCCAAGCCCCTTCAATCCTGCAAACTGACCCCCAAGAAACAAATCATTTAGTGTCTTAATCCCCTTCTCCCATCTCCAAAAATTTCCATCCCACTTCCCTGGTTCAAAACTGTGGTTCCCTCGAATCGGCATTTCCCTTGGCCCTGCCCCCAACCCAAAGTGTTGGCAAAACTGCTTCCAAATTCTCAATGAAGCTATTGTTACCGGATCCCCTGAGTATTTCCCCGGGGCCATCGGGAGCTGCGCTGTTGCTAGCGCCTTCAACCTCGACCCCTACACAAACTCTCCTCCATTCTGACCCACTGGGAGTCAACCACTCTGACCCAGCTTTGTATCTTCTCCACATTTGCCGTCTAGTAATAATACATAGGTTCGGAAGACCCAAAGCCCCTGCCTGCCTTGCCCTCTGTAGTAGCATTGACTTTCTTTTATGTCATTCGCTGATCTGTTCTCATACATTAGCTTTCCCTCTCTTATTCCCTTTCCAATTTTCCTCTGGTTTTATTTTCCTGCTCTGCTTGATTACCTGCTGTATTTGTTCTGAAAGGGAACCAATTTGGGGAAGTTCATAGAGGCGTTATGGTCTGCAGAATGGTTGAGTTAAGTTCAATAGAAGGTTTTTACAACATGTGGGTGTTCTGCACAGAAAAACAAGTAAATGAGCAAATTGAGCGTGGGTATTTTCCATAAACTACCCTCAGCCCACCTGTCAACAATTTCAGTTAGCTTTAGCTGGGATTTTAATGTGGGGTGAATGCATCTGTGTACTGGTCCCGCCCTTCACTGGAAATACGTTGCACAATCCCACCTTTGTGGCTGACTGTAACTTTGGCATCTAAGTTGAGAATTTGAACTGTATTTTATACAATTTAGACCAGAGTCATTATTCACTTCCTCTTTGTTCACAACTACAACAAATTGCATTCATGTATCACCTGACGCACTAGAAATGTCCCGATATGCTTAAATATTAGGGGACATTGTGCAGCAGAGATTGTCAGATGTTGAGGCTAGTTTAGCACAGTGGGCTAAACAGCTGGCTTGTAATGCAGAACAAGGCCAGCAGCGCGGGTTCAATTCCTGTACTGGCCTCACCGAGCAGGTGCCGGAGTGTGGCGACTGGGGGCTTTTCACAATAACTTAATTGAAGCCGACTTGTGACAATAAGCAATTTATTATAATTATTATTATTTTGAGAAGTAACCAAAGTTGTGTTGTTCACCAGACAGGAGGAGGGTGTTACCCGGATAGCGAATAGAAATAACGATGAACCCAGTTTAGTTCATCTTGCCTCCTGATTCCCCAAAGCCCCTCATCCGCACACAAGGCAGGAGTGTGATAGAAAACTCATCCTCATTTGGGTGAGGTCAGCTGCAACGGCACTGTGGAAAGCTCAGCCACCATTCAGGACAAAGAAGTCTACCCATCGGCACATTATCTATTATTGGCCGCTGGCGACATCTTCCGGTTCTGCCAGTGTCTCAGGGGTTTTGCCTGGCTCGCCCGTCCCGCTGCCGGGAAACCTGCCATGGGGCGTCGCCTTTGGCAGGACCAGAAGATCCCAGCAGCAGGAAAGGCCGGAAAATCCTGCCCAGCATGTCTTTATTTTTGTGAGCAATACTAATGTATTGGCTGTTAGTTGGTTTGCTAGTCTGTTGGACAAACAAATGGAAATTGTATATTATTGGGGAGAAGAGAATTGATGAATTGAGAAAATAACTAAAATTGGTGTGTAAAAAATGAAAGCGAGATCTAGTGGAACAGGCCCATAGTCTCCTTGCTATCAATCATTGCTTTAATTCAGAGACAGGCTGTTGGCGCAGGCTTGATTTGGGCCTCCTGGTCTAGTATCCATACTTTCATGTACCTAACGAATAGAAATCCTGGTTCATAAAGGAATATGACTGGTTGGTCTTCAGCACTTGCAAGATAATTTATTATGTACTCTGATCCTCTTGCTGGCAAAACTAAGGTGACAGTTAAATTATTACTTGTAATTTTGCCTTCAATTGGGGAAATGAATTGATAAATAAAGGAGCAAACTTTTACTGTGAATGGGCCAGACTGGGGCACTGTAGCACTAGAATACAGAGTTGCTACAGCTCAACACATATTCGCAAATTGATGGGATAGCTTCTAAAGATAAGTCGTCATGGTTTGACCTACAACACCCACTCACTCTGCTGGCTACAACCACTTAAGGGGAGGCTGCTCTGAAATACTAAATGTGAAAGCGTGAAAACTTGCACTAAAACATCTCTATGGTATTCGAGTTCTAACTAGGTTTTACTTGTGTTTCTAAAAAAAAATTTTTGGAGTACCAATTTTTTTTTCTAATTAAGGGGCAATTTAGCTTGGCCAATCCACCTACCATGGCTTGTGGGAGTGAGACCCAAGCAGACACAGGGAGAATGTGCAAAGTCCACACGGAGAGTGACCCGGGGCAAGAATCGAACCCCGGTCCTCGGCGCCTTGAGGCAGCAGTGCTAACTAACCACTGCACCACCGTGCTACCCCTACTTGTGTTTTGCTTTGGGTAAAATGAATCCGGGTAAACTTGTAAATTGCTTCCAATGAATTTGCAAAGGCTAAATTACAGTACCTGGTAACCCCCATCTGAAGGTATCTGGGGGCAGCAGGGTAGCATGGTGGTTAGCATAAATGCTTCACAGCTCCATGGTCCCAGGTTCGATTCCCGGCTGGGTCACTGTCTGTGTGGAGTCTGCACGTCCTCCCCCTGTGTGCGTGGGTTTCCTCCGGGTGCTCCGGTTTCCTCCCACAGTCCAAAGATGTGCGGGTTAGGTGGATTGGCCATGCTAAATTGCCCGTAGTGTCCTAAAAAAAAGTAAGGTTAAGGGGGGGCTGTTGGGTTATGGGTATAGGGTGGATACGTGGGTTTGAGTAGGGTGATCATGGCTCGGCACAACATTGAGGGCCGAAGGGCCTGTTCTGTGCTGTACTGTTCTAAGGTGAGCGAGCAGCAGAATAGTGAAGAACAGCAGTCCATATGTTAATAAAGTTGATTGAAAGTTGTACTCAAACTGAGCCTGAGTTTGACAGATGTCTACTGCCCCCTTCTGGCACTCTTCTTCTCCCCCCCCCAAGAACAAGTATATACTAACGGCACCTTTCCATTTGTGATTCTCTAATTTGGGTAGGTGATTTACCATTGTACCCCTGGGATAATGAGGGTAAACATGGGGATCTAGTGTTTGTTTTGTCCTGATTGAGAGTAAAGGAGCCGTAAACATAAATGTAACTAGAATGGCAGCAGTTTACAAAACAAAAATCCATATAACCTACTACTTGACAGCATGTCGTCAGTATTTGATTTTTAAAAAAATGCAGTTTCTATTAAAACCTAGGAACCAAATTCTTCATTGTGACAGGATTTTTTTTTAACCCTTTAAGTATTCCCGTGCCAATTTTGTTTCACAGGAACAAGGTCATTGAAATTCCTACGTTTTAACTTTTTAAAAATCATCTTTTTGTCATGAAGTGTGGAACTGGAAAATGGAACACTTTTTCCATGTCACTGAGAACCTGGGCGAGCACTTCAGGTTCAGCGTAGGATGGGGTTAAATGGTTTTGAACAGCTTCCTCCACTCTGTCCTGGCCACAAAAGAGCAACAGCCTGAGCATTTTCACTGCCCACATCAGCCATCCAGTAGCCGTTCAGAATGAAATTGCCAATTTAATGCCAAATTAAATGCAGCTTTGTGCTTTGGGTACCGAGAAACCTATTTCACATTGCACCCCCACAGGCATCAGAAGTACTGTCAACCTACAGTCAGTCTGGATTTAAAATTGTCTCATTGGAAAAGCCTCAATGTCATCCAAATAGTTTTCTTTTTACTGCCTATACTTTCCAGACAGTCAATGTGTGTGTGACAGGAATTTTTAAATTACTGCCTGGCACCAATGAGACCATCCCTTCCTCCCACCTCTCAGGCCCCTGCACAACACCTTAACTTCTTTTTGTTTTTGCTCGAACTTTTAATAATAATTGTGTCACAAGTAGGCTTACATTAACACTGCGATGAAGTTACTGTGAAAACTCCCTAATCACGACACACTGGCGCCTGTTTGGGTCCATAGTGGGAGAATTCAGAATGTCCAATTCACCAAACATTCACGTCTTTCGGGACTTGTGGGAGGAAACTGGAGCACCCGGAGGAAACCCACGCAGACACTGGGAGAATGTGCAGACACCACACGGGCAGTGACCCGAGCCGTGAAGCAACATTGCCACCATGCTGCCCTTGTTTCCCACTATTTCAGTTTGTTTTTTTATTTGCCTCTCAGTCTCTCTATAAGGATTTCTGTCAACTTCATTCTTGTGTCTCTCTTTCTCATGTTTTTCTCATTCTTTCTGCTTAAGTAAATCAGTCTTATCTCTTCTGTATGGCTTCCATTTTGCATCCCACATCATGGGCGGTTTCCTGATGGCGTGCGGCTGTCCCACAGTGGGAAACTTCATTGACCGGCCGACATAACTCAGAATCCTGCTAGCGGGTCAGGGCAGAAATGTGGCACGGCAGTGTGGACAGTCCCGTTCCCTAAGTCTCTCCATTTAGTTCATTAAATAAATTTAGAATACCCAATTCTTTTTTTTGTTAATTAACGGGCAATTTAGCATGGCCAATCCACCTACCCTGCACATCCTTTTGTGTTGTGGGGTTGAGACTCACGCAGACATGGGGAGAATGTGCAAACTCCACCTGGGTCCTCAGCCTATGAGGCAGCAGTGCTAACCACTTTGCCACTGTGCCGTCCCAGCACAGCACATTAAACCCCCCCCCCCCCGCACAGCACCTTAGCTGTGCCATGTTCACGCTACCGAATGGTTTCTTGTTTTCTTTCCCACTTATTGATAGCATACGGAAATGTTTTAAGATTCTACTTTCAGAAGGTAGAAATAGTCAGTATTTTTAAGGAGTATATATTAGCTGGTTAAAGTTCTTGTGGGCTTTATCTTTTGCTCTACATCTGACTCGCTCCTGAGGAGCCTCATATATTAAAATTATTATTGAGCAATCAAGGAAACCCCACTGTGCAGGAGAGGGTTTTCTCTTTATAAAAAGAGATGATGAGGTGAGATGAATCCAGTAACATGGAGCTTGAAATTTAAATGATTGAAGAGTGTCACAGTTTTCCAATGAAAGCATGCGTTATTGTCAAGAGTTCTTATGTTGAGTCGTAATTTCAATGGCAGGAGTTGTTAAACAGCTTAGAAGGAGCAGCCTGGTGAATTAGAGGAAGAAGAGATATATTTGAGCCAAAAAGGATGACATTGTTGTTTTGACTTTCCTTGTAGATCAACATTCTGTCAAATTTGAATACATTCAATGACTCCAGCCTCCACTGCTCTCTGGAGTAGTGAATTCCACAGATTTAACGACCCTGCGAAAGAAGAAATTCTTCTTCATCTCCATCTCAAACGACTGACCCCTTACTTTGAAACTGTGCTCCTTAGTTCTGGATTCCCCCACGAGGGGAAACATCCTCTCAGCAGCTATCCTGTCATGTTCCCTCAGAACCTTGTGTATTTCATTAACATCACCTTCTGTTCTTCTCATCAAGGGCGATGATTGAGAAAGGGACGTGAGGAAACAGATCCCTGCTTATTGCAAGACTTGCCGTGGGTTGATGCCCACGCCTATCTGTTATTAATTACTTTGTTATTTGTGGGACCTCGATATGTGCAAATTGGCTGCCATGTTTGTGACAACAGTGACTTCGCTTCCAAAAAGAAAATTCCCAATGGCTGTACTTTGGAATATTCCGAGGTTATGAAAGATACTACATGAATGCATGCATTTCTTCCTTGGTGTACCAGCCTTTGATACACCAGACTTTTATATCATCGACATTCCGTAACATGTAACTTTCACAAGCTCACATTCTCCCCATGTCTGCATGGGTCTCACCCCCACAACCCAAAGATGTGCAGGGTAGGTGGATTGGCCACTCTAAATTGCCCCTTAATTGGAATTTTTAAATAAACTTTCACAATCTTTTATCAAAGCTGGAAGGTCAACAATGAATGTCATGTCCCAGAACAGTCAAAAAGGAAATGCTATTGGAGTCGAAGCATTCGTCAGTGAGTGGCAGTCAGCTAAGATATTCCGAGTAAAGTGGCTGTGGTTTTGTTTTGAGAACAAATTTTTGCACGTTTAAAAAAAAAAAAAAAAAATTGATGCCCTTTGCTGCTGAGTCCAAAACTTGTGAGGTGACGCCCTCTAGAAGCGACACGTTGGGGGAACTTGGTACACTGCAGTTAATTCTATAGCTGCCCTTCATCACTCTTTAGATAAAGAATACATCTTTTCATCAATGCTGAGTGGCATATTTTGATGCTGCACCTCACTATTAAGTAATCACTTTTAATAGCAATGGATGTTTTCTTTCAACAAAGCTGTTTGGTAAAGGGTGGAGTGGAATTCAAACTAACATTTCAGGTTGGACACCTGTTGAATTATGTTAAAAATTTTATTCAGCAATTTCAAAATCTGAATTTGCTGTTTCTTGTTCCATGTTTTTTCCTTTAATCCTGTTGAATGTCTCTTTTTTGTAACCCTAGCTTGAAGACTCTCTGTCGTTTCCTGCTGTGATCGTAGAACAAGTGCCAAACACAGACTTGTTCTATTCTAGCCTGGATTGCGATGAGGTTTCCACCAGGATGATGGACGATACATCTTTGGATGTTGTTGAAGAACAAATAATAGAGGATAACATTGGTCTTTCAGGTAGGCATCTGGTTGGGATACTTTGGCAGGTTTTAATTCCTGCCTCTTTCTCTTTTGTTATGTGTCAGCCTCAACTCCATGATAGCACTCAGTCTGGGACTTCGAGGCCCACTCTCCCAATGGACATCATCACAGGGCGGAATGGTGGCGCAGTGGTTAGCACTGCTGCCTCATGGCGCTGAGGGCCCGGGTTTGATCCTGGCCCCTGGGTCACTGTCCGTGGGCAGTTTGTACTTTCTCCCCATGTCTGCGTGGGTCTCACTCCCACAACCCAAAGGTGTGCAGGGTGGGTGGATTGGCCACGCTAAATAATTTCCGTTAATTGGAAAAATTAATAATTGGGTACTCTACATTTATAACAATTTTTTAAAAAGATGAACGCCATCACATACTCATAATACAAACTTACACTACATTGTCATCATTGCACCACCCCCCCTCCCCACCCCATGCCCTCCCCATCACTTGAAATCTGATTACCTTCTTCTTCCCCCCCCCCCTTTTTGTGGCGACTAGGGGCTTTTCACAGTAACTTCATTGAAGCCTACTCGTGACAATAAGCGATTTTCATTTCATTTTCATTTTTCAACTAGACGCTAAACCCCTCCATGTGGCTTCTGGGTGAGGTGTGTAAACGACAAATTACTCATTGTACGGAGTTACAATTATTTGAAACTATTTCTGTGCCCTACTGATTGTCCTGAACCTCACTCCCCAGCAGCCAACCACCCCTCTGCCCAGCACCACCAACTTCAATCACTCCATCGGAATGTTCAAAATCGTCACTTGGAGTCAGCAAATTGCAGTACAATCGCGACCACTTAAACTAGCCATATTTGTCAGCCAGCTAATTATATCATTCAAACAACTGACTGTTAGTCCTTTTCATTGAATTTGACAACAAAGGCATTGCTTGAAACATATTAAACGCACTGACTCATTTGGGAAGACTAGCTCAAGTTATTTTGCTTTAATTCAATTCGTTGCATGAAATTTTGCTTTCATGCAGCCCCATGCAACTGTAGCTTTAATCAAGTAGATTTGTAAAGGTCAAAAAGTACATGGTTGAGGTCTAAAGGAGGGAAAATGCAGACCTGTAACCTGGAACGTCACACTGCTGCATTCGACTTTCCTGCCACAGTTTACTATCCACTTCCAATCATAGACAAATTGCCTGAATAGCAAGGCACTTGCAATAAGCTATATACAAGGAAAGCCCCAAATCATTTGACCTTTGAACCTTGGATAAAGCTACATGAATATATGATGGGTACATGGGTTAAGGGTACAGCACGTGCTAAGTAAATTTAGGAGTGATATGAGGAAGTTCCTCTCATGCAATGTGTGTTAACACTTGGGGCTGGATTTTCATAGAGCCCAGAGCCATTTAAAAATGGCAGGTGGGACCCAATCCTGGGATTCCTGCCTCCATTTTAATCGGTGCGGGATAAGGGTATAGGCTCAGTACCTGCACTCCTGACCTGGCCGTATCCATTGTAGGAGAAGGCATCTCCTAGCCCCCCTCAATTTTTGTGGAGTTGGGCCATCTTTCATGATTCAGGGCTTCTCAAAAGCATCGTGATCCATGGTTTGGATTCAAGAAACTTTTGAAAGGCATGTTTGAAAGATCTTAACAATGCCCTTGATTGAATTTCTACTGCCTCTTATACCATCCATGGCAAGACATGCCACCAGCCACTCCTTGTGGCCCCTCAAATTCCCCATACCAGCTGAATGCCAACTCATAGAATCACTACAGTGCAGAAGGAGGCCATTCGGCCCATCCAGTCTGCACTGACCCACCAACCAAGCATCCCACCCATGCCCACTAACTCGTCCGCCCTGTCCTACCCCGTAACCCCATAACCTAACCCATACAACTCTGGACTCTAAGCGGCAACTTAGCATGGCCAATCCACCTAACCTGTACATCTTTGGACTGTGGGAGGAAACCGGAGCACCCGGAGGAAACCGCATGCAGACACGGGAAAATGTAGAACTACACAGTCAGTGACCCAAGGGAATTGAACCTGGGTCCCTGCCGCTGTGAGGCACCATGCCACCCATGTGCATTCTATGTCCATTCACCCAGTATGCACTTATGTACATAACCAATGAGCCATATAATAACAATGAAAGAATGAAACAATTGTGAGAGGAAAGCAACACCCATTCAGGTATGTTCTTGAAGGGGGGAGGGACTGCTGTTAAATTAAACAGAGTATTAAAGTGTCAATGACAGAGACTTTGAACGCTTCTTGATCTTCTCCAAATAAATATTGAGAAATTAGCAAAAAAACAATCACAGAAAAAAATAACTTCTTTTAACCACTTAAAGGTGTCAATCAAGCGAAACCAGCAATTCGCTATGCTTATCAAAACATGCTCTCAGCCAAGCATACATAATGAGGACATTCTAACCATTACGCTTTGGCATTCGACTGCTTCTGTGGCCACCCAGGAGGTGCTTCAAGGGTTGGCTGGCTTATCTTTATTTTCTACCCCCCCCCCCCCCCCCCCCCCAGTTTGGGCTGTGGGGCGAAACCCACGCAGACACGGGGAGAATGTGCAAACTCCACACAGACAGTGACCCAGAGCCGGGGTCAAACTTGGGGCCTCGGCGCCGTGAGGCAGCAATGCTAACCGCTGCACCACCGTGTTGCCCCTTGTTGATCATTGTTGAGAGATGTGTTTCTACTAGGGCAGCGTACTTTCAGAAATATACAGCGTTTTATATTCCAGCAGTGTGCTTAGTTCCCGATTACACACTGTACCACTAATTTAGAATTTGTGATGTACCATGTGAATTGAAGTACTGAGAATTATTTATTTGGCTGGTATCAGGGAATATACAGCCTTTTTGTTTGCAATGTTGCTTTCAGGACATTTTTTTTTGTGTTATTTCAATTTGACAAGTAATTGATGAATTCAGCTATCCACATTCAGTGGTGGAAAAATCCTAGGAAGCTGTTTTCAAGGGTGTTGTGCCCAGATGGGACTTTACGTAAATCGCAGATTAATATAAAGTTTTTCCTTATCCCAAATTATTTACTTTGGCTGTGTCATTGAAATGACTGCTCGTATGCACAGAAAGGCTTGATTTAAAATTCACATATGAGTTTATTTTATTTCATAATTAAATTATAATTTTGGTTTAAGAGTTGTCTCAACAATAAGTCAAGTCCAGGAAGCAACCGGAGTTCATAAAAGAACTGAGAAACAATAGGTCACAAAGCAAATAGATGCAGGGCAGCACGGTGGCGCAGTGGTTAGCATTGCTGCCTCACGGCGCCGAGATCCCAGGTTCGATACCGGCTCTGGGTCATTGTCCATGTGGAGTTTGTACATTCTCCCTGTGTCTGCGTGGGTTTCACCCGTCACAACCCAAAAGATGTGTAGGGTAGATTAATTGGCCACGTTAAATTGCCCCTTAATTTGGAAAAAAAAATTGGGTACTCTAAATTTATTTCTAAAAAAGCAAATAGATGCAGCATGTGTATAATGTTCCACCAATTTAGCATGGAGTAATTTTCATAGCCCTGTCAAAGCTCAACTTTTGAATGTGTTGAATTGGATAGCTGTACGTTGAGGACAGAACTTATTTGTTCACTGCACATGCAAGTTTGTATCATTAGAATGATAGAATAGTACAGCATAGAAGAAAGCTATTATACAGCCCATCGAGTCTATACTGACTTAGTCAGAGAGCAATTCAGTTAGACTCATTCCTTGGCTCTTTTCCCATATATCTGCAATTCTTTCTCCCGCGACTCTTTAAAATCCAATTCCAATTTGAAAGGCACTATTGAATCTATTTCCACCATCCTAATACATAATGGATCCCAAATCCTAACAACTCTTTGCACAAAGAAGCTTTCCCTCATGTCTCCCGCGGTTTATTTGCCAAGTACATAAATCTAGGTCCTCTGGTTATCAACCCTTTAGCCATTGGAAGCGGTTTCTCGTTAATTGCTCTTTTGAAAGTCTAATCAGAATTTGGTGGTGGTTGAGGGGAGTATCTCGGTCTTCATTGTTTTTTTATTCGTTCATGGGACATGGGCGTCGCAGGCTGGACCAGCATTTATTCCCTATCCCTAATTGCCCTTGAGGGAGCAGTTAAGAGTTGACCACATTTTGTGGGTCTGGAGTCACATGTAGGCCAGACCAGGTAAGGACGGCAGTTTTCCTTCTCTAAAGGACATTAGTGAACCAGATGGATTTTTACAATAATCGACAATGGTTTCATGGTCATCATTAGACTTTTTTGGGCATCGCAGTGGTTAGCACTGCCATCTCACAGCACCGCGGTCCCAGGATAGCTGGATTGACCACGCTAAATTGCACCTTAATTGGAAAAAAAATTAATTGGGTACTCTAAATTTATTTTAAAAAATCGTTCGACTTTTTTTCTTTCTTGTTGTAAATTTAGAGTGCCCAATTCATTTTTTTTTCCAATAAAGGGGCAATTTAGCATGGTCATTCCACCTATCCTGCACATCCTTGGATTGTGGGGGGCGAAACCCATGCGAACACGAGAATGTGCAAACTCCACACAGACAGTGACCCAGATCCGGGATTGAACCTGGGATCGCGGCGCTGTGAGGCAGCAATGCTAACCACTGCGCCACCGTGCTGCCCTAGACTTTTTTTTAAGACTTTATATTTTCTTAGAATACCCAATAATTTTTTTACAATTAAGGGGCAATTTAGTGTGGCCAATCCACCTAACCTACACATCTTTCACAACTCTTCTGCCAAAGATATAGCAGATAAACAGAAAGAGGTTCCACGGAATCTGTTGTGGTATAGTATGATGTGGAGATGCCGGCATTGGACTGAGGCGAGCACAGCGAGAAGTCTTACAACACCAGGTGAGGAAGGAGCAGTACTCCGAAAGCTAGTGTTTGAAACAAACATGTTGGACTTTAACCTGGTGTTGTAAGACTTCTTACTGTGGCATATGACAGGTACCTTTTAAGAAACTGCATAGCGACATCACTATGGCAGCACCGTGTGCAAGGCTGGAGGATGAAAGGTACAGCCTCCCAAGTTAAATGTTCACTAATACCTATGATCCCTACTGCAGATGTTCACTGCTGCCTGTGACGTTATATCAGTAAGACTTCATATATGCCTTCTGAGCCAGGCAGATAGTCAAATCATGAGCTTATGTAACTGTAAGGATCCAGGCTATACCAGGGCCTGTGCAGAACAGTATATAGTTGTTGCTAGTCATACATTTCATGCAATTGTGTTCAACCTGAACCCTCGTCCATCTAAATGTCTTGCTCAGCATATCGACACATCCTTTGAGGTCTACATCGAGACTCTCAACATATATGGTGCCGGCAGACTGTAAGAGACCACAAAATGATCGGCAACGGTGGTTGCTTCTAAAGATTTCACAGCAGTGGAGCAATTCCTGAAGAGACCAGAACACAATGCAGAAGACTACTACGGCAGCAACATCGATTGCAGTGACATCGCTTATCCAGCTCCAGTGCAGACTCCTCGAGGGAAGGGCAGTCTGTCAGTGCAGCACTTTGAAGGAAGTCACTCACAAGGCACCTCCGTCCAGGTGCTTCAGTTTAAAAACAAAAAAAAAAGTCCAGTTCTTCAACCGCAAGAACTTTGAATCCAAAATTTGTCACAGTGACCAGTTCCAACAGACATTCGGGTTCAGCAGTAAGTGAAGCCCTAACTTCAAGCTCAGTAATTTGAGCAGCAGCAGACGTCTTTTTATCTAAATGTCGCAAGAAGGTGAGAGCGTTGAGTTTGTTTAAAAATGAAACGTACCCCAGGCTTGAGAGTCCTAGGAGAGGCAAGTTCCTATGACCCACCAGAATAAAGGCACAGCTTCAGCATTGCAACAGAACTGGCATGCAGGGTAGCATCTTTGCAATCTAAAGATCTCAAACTTAAAATTCTTTCTCCTTATTTCAAGCAAGACTCAAAGAAGCCAAGCATCTAAAGTGCATTTCCCTTGACAGCACAGTGTTATGAGTCAAGAGTGATATACTCTTGCAGCATTTGTACTCCAAAAGCACAGAGATACTAAAAAGGCAGTAAGTGCAGCTTCTCATCCAAAGAGACACCACACTTAGCAACTCCATTTGTGTAGCATCTAGTGAAGCCATTAACCAGGAAACATCAGAGTAGCAAATAGAGATTTGACAGTGAACTGGCAAGCAGGAGATCTTCCTGTAGAATTTCAGCTCTTTAGACACCAGATCTGCTCACATTTTGGAGAAAAGCTGCCAAATTACTAATTTCTCTTGTCAACAAGGCGATAATGCTTGTAAACTCATCAGGTCTGACTGATGAAGACCAAAAGGACCATAGCAAAATCTTCAAGCTCGTGGAAGCTCAGCTAAAGTTCCGAGTCAACTTTAGAATTCACAGGCTTGAGTTCTTGTTGCACTGACAACAGCCAAGTGAAAGCATTGATTAGTTTATCTACCAGTACAAAGTAGCTGAATGCTACTTCCATGCCGGTGACCTTGAGGAGAGAAATGAAATGAAATGAAAATCGCTTATTGTCACAAGTAGGCTTCAAATGAAGTTACTCTGAAAAGATTGATGTAGTTTGTCATCTCTTCAACATCCATCAGGTCTTTTAGGTAAGTGCTACTGTAAAGAGCCAAGGTGGCAAACACAGGTTTGACTATGAACTGGCAAGCAATGCTTCCTGCAGAATTTCAACTCTTTAAACACAAGGGGCGGGATTCTCCTGTACCCGGAGTGGAGTGGCGGGAGGGCCCCGGCGGGACGGAGTGGCGTGAACCACTCTGGCTTTGGGTCACCCCAAAGTTGCGGATTCCTCCGAACCTTCAGGGGCTAGGCTGGCTGCGGAATGGTTTGTGCCCCGCCGGCCGGAGTAGAATTTTTTTTTTTTTTTAGAATTTACAGTGCAGAAGGAGGCCATTCGGCCCATCAAGTCTGCACCGGCTCTTGGAAAGAGCACCCTACCAAGGTCAACACCTCCACCCTATCCCCACAACCCAGTAACCCCACCCACCACTAACGGCAATTTTTGGACACTAAGGGCAATTTATCGTGGCCAATCCACCTAACTTGCACATCTTTGGACTGTGGAGCACCCGGAGGAAACCCACGCACACACGGGGAGGATGTGCAGACTCCGCACAGACAGTGACCCAAGCCGGAATCGAACCTGGGACCCTGGAGCTGTGAAGCGATTGTGCTATCCACAATGCTACCGTGCTGCATGGAAGGCCTTTGGCGCCACGCGAGCCAGGGCCGAAGGGACTCCACCGGCCGGCATGGCAGCGGCTGCTGACGTCATCCCCGCGCATCCGCAGGGGGCGTTCATCTACGCGTCGGCCATGGCGGAGGCTTACATGGCCGGCGCGTAGGAAAAGAGTGCCCCCACGGCATAGGCCCGCCCGCCAATCGGTGGGCCTCGATCGCGGGCCAGGCCACCGCGGGGGCACCCCCTGGGGCTAGATCGTCCCACGCCCCCCCCCCCCCCCCCCCCCCCCCCCAGGAACCCGGAGCCCGCCCGCGCTGCCAGGTCCCGCTGGTAAGCGACCTAATCCAATTCACGCCTGCGGGACCGGCATAGAACCAGCGGGATTCTCTGACCCCCCCCCCCGCCGGGTAGGAGAATCACCAGGGGGGCCGCTATGAGCGGCCGCCGACCGGCGCGGCACGATTCCTGCCCCTGCCGAATCTCCGGTACCAGAGAATTCGGCGGCCGGCGGGGTTCACGCCGCCCCCCCCGGCGATTCTCCGACCCGGCGGGGCGTCAGAGAATCCCGCCCCAGATGCACTCGCATTTTGTAGATCAGCAGGTACCAAGAGGAAAAAGCCAATATTTGCACTACTGGACAAAAGTAGGTTTGAATCATTAGTGGTTGGTGAACAGCATCTTCAAGCCCTTAATCACAAGTTTACCAGTGCCGCGCACGGTAGACACCCAAAACCTGTATGCGGTGAGATCTTAGTCACTTACCCAGTCATGTTCAGCATATTTTGACATATGTAAACTATGCTCCTTCAAATGGCAATGGGAAAAAATGTGTCACAAATGCGACACACCTGAAATACACAAAGTACAAAACTCGTCGCAAAGAAGGATTCCACAGAAATCCAACGCAAATGACAGTTCCAGGGCTTGTTCAGCAAAACATCAACATATCAATAAAGTGGTCACCACCAATGCAGCAGTGTAAAGATCCAAGCTAAACTATACATATCGTCAACCTCACTCATGTGGACTGAGTTAAGTATCCAAACCATTATGGACAGTATACCATGCAAAAATTGATACCAATGCAAGTGCCAACATCTTAACGTTGCACGTTCTCAACACCACATATGCATGAAAATGGCATGGCAGAGTCCAGTCAACACCTGCAAAGCTTACTGTCTACAACGGGTCTGACACCATCACCAGACAATGTCAATTCAGAAGATTCAGGTGGACACTGGAAATTTTGCATATTATGGGCACCAGTGTCCCAGCAATCATTGGTCTGTTAGCATGCAGCGACATACACATGGCTACTATCCAAGACGTTGCAGAGGCCACTATCCTTGAACAGGAAAACACCGAAGGATGAATTGACCCCATAAGGGACTCACAGGTCACCTCTGAGACCCTGAGTCGGTTTTCCAACTCAGCCAACCATAAAGTTGTGCCTCTAGACCTCCGCATAGATAATATCAAATACGAGGTGGAAGACCCATCTCCACGTCGACTTGGTTCATTTTGGGCAAAATGGAGCAACATGTCACCCTACAGCAGGAGAAGCAAGTTATTGTTACGGGCTGACACGATCGCATCAAGGATGTTCACAAAGGTATCCGATCATTTTGGCATGACAGCGATGACCGAAGCATTATATTCAAAGGTAAGCGAGTCTTCAGACCTCGGGCAACATGTCAAACAAACCATGTTAAATCACCCACATATTGGACACATGGGTGCAGAATGAACAAGTTGACTTGCCAGATAATCAGTTTGTTGGCCAGGTATTAACCAGGACATTGACAGGTTGACACAAACATTCCATACCTGTCAGATGCACCAACCACAGCATGACGGAGGACCATTGCTAACACATGAAATTCCTTCTGTCCCATGGTCAAAAATAGCCATTGATTTGTTCCATCGCGACGGCGAAGATACATCTCGGTAACTGATCACTTCACCAAATTCCATTTTGTTCGACAGATCGAGGACACACCCAGTCTATACCTCCACCCTATCCCCGTAACCCAACTTAACCATTTGGACACTAAGGGCAATTTAGCATTGCCAATCCACCTAACCTGCACATCTTTGGACTGTGGGAGGAAACCCATGCAGACACTGGGAGAACGTGCAGACTCCACACAGACAGTGACCCAAGTCGGGAATCGAACCTGGGACCCTTGAGCTGTGAAGCAACTGTGCTACACCCAAGTACCAACACCGAGAGAGGAGATGGTTCTGCAGGAAGTAACTGATGTGAAGGTCTAAAGAAGCCCTTTCAGCTACTTTTATTTTCATCTTCAAGACATGGTTATCCCTCTTCCGAGAGATATTATTTTTGGATTGAAGATAGAATAAAATAAGCTTAAAATGTGCACCGAATAAAATGTGAGGGGGAGAAAGAACAATGAAATTGTCAGGCAGGGGACAGGAATGAATGAGCCCCAGATCCCACAGATAATAAATTGTATGCCTTCAACACCCATATCTCCTTTAGAAGTTCATAAATTCCTCACTTGCTGCAAAGCCCTGTGTACTTGAGATTTTTTTATTCTACTGTGAAAGCGGCTGTACCACAGCTTAAGTTATGACAGATTTGTGTCCCATGGAACCTTCCATCTAACACCTTGTTGTCTTGTTGTAAAGGCCTATGTGCCCAAGGTTGTTTTTTAAGTTGTCAGCTTTTCTTCACAGCATGTCAGCTTTTATGAAGCTGTATGTTGTCTTTTATTAGATTTACACTGGTTTGTATGAATTTTAATCCTTTTGAAATGCTGAGTTAGACTTTAAGGTGTTTTTTCCCCCACCGTGACTTGTTGCATCCTGCGGTCGAGTACAGAATTATACCTTCATACAGTTTAAAGGTTAAACCTATCAAAATAATTGAACATATGTTGAAGAGGAGGAAAGAAAGGACTTGTCTTTATATAGTGCCAATCGCAACCTCAGAATGTCCCAAAGTGCCTCACAAAATATATTTGGTGCAGATTTGCTGTTATAGTGTAATAAAAACAGCAACCAATTTCCACACACAAAGATCCCATGAATACCACTGAGATAAATAATCAGGTAATCTGATTTTTAGTGATATAGGTTGAGGGATAATTATTGACCAGGACACGAGGGAGAACTTCCCTGGCCCTTCTTCAAACAGGGAGCTTTTACTGATTGGATCGACAGGCATGAGTGTGGTGTCTCAGCTGAAAGATGGTATAGTATCGGCCAAGTGTTTGTGCTTAAGAAGTCTTTCTCGGCAAACTGGACTGCCTTAAGGCTGCAACCTTTAGTTTTCACGTAAGTGCATTAATTTGATCAGCTAGTTGATCACTTAAAAACCGGTTTGCTCCAGTGAGACTTGAGTCGGCCATGTTTAAGATTCAATCATCATAGATGACTCATCAGTGAAACTTGAGTCGGCCATGTTTAAGTTTTATCTGGGAAACCTTTTCAAGAGTTACAGGGATTGTTACCTAGCTTGACCTGTCATGGTGAGGTGCTGTTTAAGAAAATGGGCTCCCCTGCTGAAAATTGAGAGAGCGTGATTATTGCTCATGTCAGAATTCATGGAATGTTTTTGTTTTCTGTTCTGTTTGAAGCTCGCATCTTTGCTGCTTTGTTAATAGGGAGGGCATTTTGAAAAGCTCACTCTGGAGAAGGCGGAAGTGCTGTTTCACTATCGAGCGGTTGGGGGAGGGGGAACATTCGGGATGTGAGTTGATTTGCACAGCTCATTGCAAAACCTATGGTTATCATTTAACGAGATTGCGAAGCTGGCTTTCCATCCATCACTTTGGTTTGGTGGGAATTTTTGTTCTATCGTTCTCAGGAATTTATTGGCAAAACCAACATTAGTTGCTGATCCCCAGTTGCCTTTGTGAAGGTGGATGTGGACCAGTTTCCTGAACCACTGCAGCCTGTATAGTGCAGGTGTTCCCCCGATCCAATAACAATGCAATAGCAATGCATTAAAAAAAAAAATTGTCAAAATCAAATCCCAAAGTGTGGCTTCTCTGGGTTTCGCCTTTCGGTAAATGGTTATCACCAAAGGTTTTGGTTTTGAACCAAAAGAAGCTGGCCATATGGCTGATATGCCACATAATCATAAAAGTAAATAAAAATAAATCCCCCCTTATTGCTTTATCTTCGGCACTGTGGAGGGAAACTTGTATTAGGAAACCAAGTTGATCTTTATAACTGGTCCCATTATTTCTGTGTACTTCTGAGCCCCAATGAAAAGTGCAGATATGGCAGGATTCTTGAGATTTGGAATGAGTGATTGTTCATGCAGCGCATTCTCCGCATTGATCAGCTCTCAGAGGGGAGGTGTGGGGTCGAGGTGTTTTCAACAAGAATGAAAGGAAAACTGGAGGGAATGTGACCCTGGATCACTGACACTGTTGACGAGAGACTGGCGTCAACACTTCACATTGAAGAAGTACATCAGTCTGTCAATCTGCATGTCTGTGCGTGTGTGTTTATACATGTGTGTTTATGCGCATGCGTCAGGTTGGTTGAGTGTTTAATAACGTATGAAGAAAAAAGCATAAAATCATTACATTGTGTTAAATGCAACCGATTCAACTCTTGGTTCACCTCAGATCATACAAAGATCAGCCTTGGTGCACTGTCATATAATCAATCAGGAGAAGTGTTTTGGCTGCTACTCCCTCACCACAGCTGACTGCACAGGTTGATGAAGACAAAGTGCAGCTTATTGAGATAACCCATGTTTTCCAGAACCAGTGAAGGAAGAGAAGAATTGTAAAGTGCCAGCACTAACAGGCTTGGAAAATTCATTTTTTAAAAATGCTACACTTACCGACAATAATAACAGTATTGCTGCTAAATATTTAGTTCCCTCCCTCCACCTGACTTACTCCTCTCTCCCACTGAAGATGCAGCTTTATGGTTTCCTGGGCACGGGCAACCTTCCTGTGCTTCAAACAGACAGCGTTCTTCAGGGCTGAGTGTGTGGACAGTGAGGTTCTGACAGTCTCCGATAACCTCGGGAGGATATAATAAATCCCATGGCACTGTTTGAAGAAGAGCAGAGGAGTTCTCCTAGAATGCTAGCAAACACCTATACATCAGCCGAGATCACTACACCAGTTACCCGCCTATGCACCCCTTATTGCTATTAGTGCAAGTTTGCTATGCACAAACACTCTACTACATTTCCCTTCATTGCAACAATGGCTACATGTCACAAAGCACTAAATTGGCTGGAGTTTTCTTTGGGATGCCTTGAGTTCCCAAAAGATACTGCATAAATTCAAGTTCTTTCCATTGACCTACTTCTCTGCATGTGTTGTTTAGTAGGCCAAGTGTTGCTCGTTATGCTTTCCCTTAATTGGCTCTGTTTTAATTACCTTTGCTCAAGAGGGGCAGCACGGTGGCCTAGTGGTTAGCACAGCTGTCTCACGGCGCTGAGGTCTCAGGTTCGATCCCGGCTCTGGGTCACTGTCCGTGTGGAGTTTGCACATTCTCCCCGTGTTTGCGTGGGTTTCGCCCCCACAACCCAAAAATGTGCTGAGTAGGTGGATTGGCCACGCTAAATTGCCCCTTAATTGGAAAAAAAATCGGGTTTAAAAAAAAACCTTTGCTCAAGAGTCGCCAGGTATCTTTCTGATACCACCACAGGGTTCAAAGCCAAGTACTGATCAATGACTCAATACACCAGTTAGTAAGTTTGAAATCAATGCACATTTATTTACACACACAGTCAATTATTACTCATGCATAAACTCTATTCGCTAAACTACAACTACTACTAAAAGCCTATACTTAGCTTCGAGTGGCCCACCCAGTCAGAGGAACAATGGCCGTTGACCGGTTCTGATACTGCTGGCTTTGAACTGGTACGGAATAGTAGCTAGGAGCGTCTATCTCGTAGCGTGCATTGACCTTAGACTTACTTGGTTGATGCAGCTGTTAGGCAGGTCTCTCCTCGCTGAGAGCCAAGGCCAAGAGAGCGAACTGAACTTGGGGACTCTGTTTTATAGCCCCCAGGGGTTTCACTCCCTTCTGGGCGGACCCCGGACTTGGTCCCAATTAATTGGACCATGTCCCAATCGTTCGTATTGATTTTCTCCAATACCGGGGCTGTTCCCTGATCGTTGGGCAGGCCCTATGTGGCCGTTGGCCTGCCTTTGTTTTAGCTCCCACTGGCACCGGGGAGTCTGTCCTGGTCTCGATTGTTTCAATGTTTCTTTTTGTCCCTGGAGATAGATCATTAATATGTTATTGGCTATTGGTTTCAGTTCTGTCTGGGTTCTGCAAATCTTAATACACAGGAAAACTTGCACCTGCTTGTTTTTTCTGGTGTTGTCCGTTTTTCCCTGCACTCTTTGCGAGTGTCCATTTTGGAATTGAGACGTGGCCAGCCCAGGTGGCTACACCGGCTGTTATAGATTGTGTACATAATTTAGGATAGGTATGGTAGGTGTTTTTAAAAAAAATGTGTTTTGACACGTTATTGTCAACTGTCATTTCTCTCTCTCTTTCCCTCTCTCTCTCGCTCTCTCTGTCTCTCTCACTCTCTCTCTCTCCATCTCCATCTCCATCTCGGGAACTGTTAATTGTGATCTAACTTTTTCCCCACACCTCTCTGCTCAGCAAGAGCCTGTCACAGATGTGATTAATATTTGGATCAGAGCTAAAAGTAGAGCGGGTATTTGTAGGGCACGCAGGAATTCAGCAACAATGTAGGAGGCATGCTGTAGGCTTAAATACATTCTATTATCTTTATCTTTCTCATCACGCAGCAAGGTCAGAAGGTACAGGATTCGAAGAGACCATCTTGGCCCATCTGGCTGGGTCCGGTGTGCAGGTAATCTCAAAGAATCCATAGAATTTCTGCAGTGCAGAAAGAGGCCATTTGGCCCAGCATGTCTGCACCAACCCTCTGAAAGAGCCCAGCACCCAGGCCCACTTCCCTGCCCAATCCCCGTAACCCCACCCTAACCTGCACATCGTTGGACACGAAGGGCAATTTAACATGAAAATGAAAATCGCTTATTGTCACAAGTAGGCTTCAAATTAAGTTATTGTGAAAAAGCCCCTAGTCGCCACATTCCGGCGCCTGTTCGGGGAGGCTGGTAAGGGAATTGAACCGTGCTGCTGGCCTGCCTGGGTCTGCTTTAAAAACCAGCGATTTAGCCCAGTGTGCTAAACCAGCCCCATGCCAATCCACATAACTTGCACATCTATGGACTGTGGGAGGAAACCAGATCATTCGGAGGAGACGCACACAAATACGGTGAGAAGGTGCAAACTCCACACAGTGCCCCAAGGCTGGAATTGAACCCGGGTCCCCTGACGCTGTGAGGCAGCAGTGCCAACCCTGTGCCACCAAACAGAATTCATCACATGCCTATCCGAATGAGAAACATTTAGGTTCAAACCCCATTCCAAGGGCTGAATTTTCCATTCAAAATCAGAACTGTTTCCAGGTCCCAAAGCCACCCCCAGGGGGAAGTGCTCACTCTTTCTGAAACATTGAACGGGATGTTCTTTAACCAGTATGAAGACTGGTTCCCTTTTCAACTAAGGGTAGCAGGCAGACTCCAAGCTGGAGGGCCAATCAGAGGCCTTTCAGCTTGAAAGGACGGGGGTTCTGCATAATAGGGTAAATAACTGAGAGGGTGCCTCAAGGTAGAGGCAACCGCTCACCAGCTTCATTAAAACTTCAAATAAAATAGTTTCACCACTGTTGGAGAGTGAGGGGTAGAGTATTCCTTTACAGGAGAGGCCTTCAGTTGAACCCCCTGCCACAGTGGGCCTGGCTGTGGTGTGCCCAGCTGTGAATGTGCCTCCCATCATGGTGGGAACCTGGAGGCCGAGTGGAAAATGCCTGTCACCCTTCAGCTGACATTGGTATTTTCCGGCCCCATTCACCTTCGTCTCCCATCTCGGCAGGACCAGAAGTTCTGCCCTAGGACCTGAAGTATAAAATAGACTGACGCTTCAGTGTACTACTAAAGGAGTTGCACTTTGTTAGAGGTGCCATCTTTATAATGATTTGAACCGAGGCATTATCTGCATCTTCCAAAAAGACCACCCCCCCGTACTTAAGATGAGCAGGCAAACATTTATTTCTCAACCAACACAACCATGAAAGATTAAGCAGGAATTCATCTGTGCACAAATTGGCTTCCACATTTTTCTCTGAACCAAACTGCTACCCTTCAAGGGTATTCTATTAGCTATGAATCCTAAAGGGCTTTACAATTTCCTACCAGCATCAAATTAACATATTTTTACCCCTGTACCAAATGTTTCACCAGTTACATGTCCAGTACCTTCTCGAATTTGCCGATGCGATCAACACCCGCCCTTGCCTTCTGTATTCCCCACCTACTGCATAATGTTGTAAAACCTAAATGGTCTTTTCACTCTTTCCAACCTACATTTGAGACTATGCCTTGCTGCCTGCAGAGACATTATTGTCCCAGTAAAACAGCCCTGTATTCATGTCCAGGAGGTGCGATTAATTCATTTTGAAAATGTAAGTGTTCATCAAGTAGTCATAGATATAGGTGTCTGTCTAAAGTCTGCTTGCCCGTTTGACTTTGATTTGTTTCTGGAGACTAGAGGAATGGCCTTTCTGTGCAAGGATATCGCAAATATTGTTTTTTGTTCACAGAGGAAAACTGAGAGTGAAATGTTTATGATTAGTGAGCAATTATCAGTCAAATTGTTGCTGAATGCTGCTGGAAGCGTTGGATAAATTTACACCCTGCAGACAAATAGGAGAGGCAAACTGTACACATTTTTTGCACTCGATATTACAATGCAAATTGTCAGCCTCTTGTCCCCCCCCCCCACTTCCCCTGGAGTTGATTGTTTAACAAACAACCTGTGGGCAGGCAAACAAGCAGTCTACATTTGTTCTAATGCTTTCATTGTGTGGAGAGGTCAGCCCACGCCTGCTTTATCTGTGGGATTCTGAATGATCGTAATGATGAAAACCTGCGATGCATGAAGAAATGTACAAGAATTGGAGATTATTGTTTCTAGTGGGTCAACCAATTCTTTCTCTTCCACTATCATATGCTGCACCTCATTACAATGCACAGTATGTTATTCAAATAGTGCATTATGACAAGGGCATCTTGAAAGAATCCTGTCCCCAGTTCCCTTTCATTAGAGAAGTATTATCATGTCACGTTTATTAGAATTGATACAAAGGTCAAGGTGTTATACTTATGTCAGTAATAACTGGTAGTATTTTATTGTGATGTTATTATGATGCCTATTACATCGCAGCAAGGAAAAGATGTGCTGTTTCTGGATGAATATTTAAAGCTTCATTGAGATTATTTATTTATTTTTTCTTTAAAATTTAGAGTACGCATTCATTTTTGCCAATTAAGGGGAAATTGTGTGTTCAATTCACCTACCTATCTTTGGGTTGTGGGGGCGAAATCCACGCAAACATGGGGCGAATGTGCAAACTTCACATGGACAGTGACCCAGAGCCGGGATTGAACCTGGGACCTCGTTGTTTTGAGACTGCAGTGCTACCACTGCGCCACCCTGCTGCCCAGAGATCATTTTAATGTGGGCCAAATAGACATCACCGGTTACAATGTGACTGTCTGTTATTTTTGTTTACTCAGTTTACCGAAGAGTGACACCTGATTGCCAGCTTTGTGTATAACTTGCTCAGACCCACAACTAACTTGTGATGCCACTAACTTGTGGAGAGCTGATGCAAGAGCAAAGATGTGGAGCTGCCAGTATTGGACTGGGGTGGGCACAGTAAGAAGTCTTACAACACCAGGTTAAAGTTGTTTGGAATGACTAGCTTACGGAGCGCAGCTCCTTCCTCACCTGGTGAAGGAGCTGCCCTCCGAAAGTTGCGATTCCAAACAAACCTGTTGGACTTTAACCTGGTGTTGCCAGGACAAAATACTGCGGTCCCTGCAAATCTGAAATAAAAACAGAAAATGCTGAAAATATTCAGGGATCTGACAGGCATCTGGTGGGCCATCGACCTGATCCGTTAACCCTTGGTGAAATTTTCCAGTTCTGTCACTGATGGGCAGTGTCATGGGGCAGGACAGGGTATATGGAGAGTGACCTAAAGACTCTCCAAATTATCCCATTGTGGTAGTCACCCACGATGTATATATTGTATATATAGGATGTTGATCTAGGTGCTTTACGGTAAGTACTACAGGTATGGGGGTAGATCCCTGCCTGCTGGCTCCGCCCAGTAGGCGGAGTATAAATATGTGTGCTCCCCGTACAGCAGCCATTTCGTCGGCTGCTGTAGGAGGCCACACATCATAGTGAAATAAAGCCTCGATTACATCCTACTCTCGTCTTTGCGTAATTCATAGTGCATCACCCATCTCGGCCACGCCGATACTCACTTGTGGAATTGAAAATTCCACCCTCCGTTTCTCCCTCTTCACAGATGGTGCCAGACCTGCTGAGTATTTATTTCCAGCACGCTCTGTTTTCGTTTGAGTTAGTCCTGATTGAACCAACCAGTGTAAAATTGTCCTTGTATTGGTGTAGGGATTGGTGGACCAGCTCCTCCTGCTTTCTTGCCCCTGCACCTTGCCTGGTGTCATGCTGAGACTTGGGTTATAACCCACCCCTGGGAAAATTTCCAATTGTGAAATCTCACTGTGGCAATGGGGGATTTGGTTGCTCCTGTCCTCTCCTATGAGGGTCATTCTGATTTGGTTAGGTGGAAGTAGGGTAGGAGAAGGTCCGTGTGGAGCATAAACGCTGGGAGAGGCCAGTTAGGCTGTTTTCATCCATACTTTGTTGGTGTACAGCAGTTTTGCACTGCCAGAATGAGACTGAAACACAGACACTGTTTGAGAGGATACCAGGGTGACTATTGAGGGACACTGTCATTGCCACCAAAGAGGATGACACGCAATTGGAGTGCACAGTAGGCACGTCTTTTGCAGTTTCTGAATCAGTTGCAAAAGGCTGAAATCAGAATGACCCCCCCCCCCCCCCCCCCCCAAATTCCCAGGAAGGCGAGGTGGCGGAGGTGTCTGGGCAACTGCGCCTGCGCCCAGCCGTCCTATCCCGGAAGAAGCTCAAAGTTTGGGATGGAGATCGATGTGATCCCACTTTGATCGAACACTTCCGGTTTGGGGGGAAGAAAGGAGTGAGGTGGGGAGAAGGGGGGGCAAAAGCTCGCCTGGAAAGCCGGACACTGGGAAGGCTGAGCCCAGAGGGCGCCACGTAACCTTCATGGAAGCGGCTCCGCTGTTCCATGTGAAACCAGACGTGGCACCAGGAGGGAAGGAAAGTGAGCGGATTTCTCCATGGCTTTTCCCGTCTGCGAGGGGATCAGGACCCCGTTGGATTTATTGATCCAGGCAGGTATGCGAGATGCGAGGCGAGAAGCTGCTTGCTTGCTTGGTGGGTGGACGGATGGGTGATCATGTAGCTCAGAAAGTTCAGGTCGACTGCAAAAGTTTCCAAAAGTTTATCAGAAGTTTAGTAACGGCGCCCGGGGGGGGGGGGGGGGGGGGGGGGGGGAGGAGGTCGTGGGAAGTGAGATAGAGATTTTGAAATGTACAGGAAGCAGACTGAAATAGCACGGGGTACAGCAATGTGGCAACTGGTCCCTGCGTGAAATCGACATGAAATTAACCTGATGAATTGGCTGGGGTTGAAATTGGGGGTGGGGGTAGAAGTTTGGAGTTTCAGGCAGACTTGTAAACACGGAAGTGAGCTGATGCTTTGATCGAGCAGCTGGTGAGCTTGACCTGGGGCTGGGGGAAGGTGCACATCCAAGTTTTATTTTCCGAGCAGGCGATCCAGGTTGCATTGCAGCTCCCTGTCCAGTTCGGATAATTCGCATTCACAGTGCGAGCATGTACAGAGTCAGCAGCCGTTGCAGTTTGTTTGCTCACGGGCTAACATTAATCACCCTCATACTCGGCCTCCGCAGCCAAACTGCTAAGAAGATGAGAACTGATCATGTGCAATTTCACATGTTCATGAAGTATGGAATATTGACTGTTCACTTTCATTAATGGATCATGTTTTGATGTCCCTCTGAAGAGTAAACTTGGCCTTTTATGATGTATGTTGCCATCCTTATCCAATGAATTCCCCTCTTGAATGAGGACATGTCTCTTACTTAATCTGAGAAGTGTCTGCTGAGACCAGCAGCTGATTTAGATGTGAGCACAAAGCTAGTGGTGAGGATTGAAAATGAGGTATAATTTACTAGTAGGAGAGATGCTTGTGATTGAAGGTATGTAGAGACTGTTCATAATTGATATAAATTAATTCTGTTAAACCTCATGCTAATTACTTCAGCATCTTAAAGCAATAGGTTTTAAAATCCATTTAATGAGCTTCATGTCTTGCATTCTTTTTTTGTGATTTATTCTGCCAGAACAGTTAGTCTAGAGGGGCTGCACACATTGTACTGTTGCATGTCACTGCTCTCATTGGCGTTATAATCTCAGCATCAGAACCAGTTTTTTTTCCAGGATTACCCAGGGTGGCAGCCATACTTTTTTTTTGTTTTTAAAAAAATTTACAGTACCCAATTATTTTTTTTCCAATTAAGCGGCAATTTAGTGTGGCCAATTCATCTAACATACACACCGTTGGATTGCGGGGGTGAAAGCCACATGCAGACACGGGGAGAATATGCAAACTTCACATGGACAGTGACCCGGGACCGAACTCTGGTCCTCAGCGCTGTGAGGCAGTAGTGCTAACCTCTGCACCACCGTGCCACCCTCAACCCATTCCTTCAATGTCACAGCACGTAACTGAACCAGAGCAGTGTTCTGATTGTTTACCTGCTCAGCTGCTCTCTGTGGGTGGATGGTGCAAATAGGCATATCCTCAGGTCAATTAGAAACTAATTACTGAGGAATGTATCTGTTTTCCTGGAAAAGAATAGCCGTGAAATTATTTTCATGTTACTACTGAGCAAGTATATAGCTTGGATTTTTTCCTTTTGAAGCATGACTCAAGTGTCATTCAGATAACCAATCCACCTAACCTGCGCATATTTGGGTTGTGGGGGTGATACCCACGCAGACATGGGGAGAATGTGCAAACTCTACACGGGCAGTGACCCAGGGCAGGGATTCGAACCCAGGTCCTCAGTGCTGCAGTCCCAGTGCTAACCACTGTGCCACATGCTGCACTTGGCAGCCATACCTTTGAGCGGAGATTGTTGCGGGGGAAAAAAAATCAAGGGCGCAGTGACTATTGCCCAGAGTTTTGTAAGATGATGCTCCTGTTAAATTCATATAAACATTCTAAAATGATCCACAGGCAAAGAGCAGCTGGCCCATCAATACTGCCCCACACTCCTGATTGCTGGAGCATCAGGACCAAACAGTCACCACTTGCCTATCCCACCCCCACAGCCATGACATCTCAAAGAGGGAGGGAAAACCTCGGGACCTTTAAGGGAAAAAATGTCCTATAAAATTGCTCTCCGACTAGGAGATCAGAACCAATTCAGATCACAAGGAATCAAAACCTCTATCGGAGTTGCATGAAATTTATATATTTTTTTTAAAAAGCATAGCATTATGTGATTTTAATATTATCCTCCACACCACCCCATACTTTGCTTATTTTCCCAACAGGAGGGCTAAGATATGATTGCTGGAAGTGAGCTTCTCACCGATAATTGACCCCAGTAATCATTTGTCAAGTATACACTTTGTCAGCTGTTTGACTGTGGAGTGCATCGCAACTGTTTTTTTACCCACGAGTGAAGCTTCGACAGTCGCCAACAGCGATAAGGAAAGAAAAATCTGCTTTTGCTCCAACTCACCAGGGTTCAGAGAGACTTGCAGTTATCTGGTCCTTTACAGCCAAAGAAGAAATTTTCAAGTGACTGTTGTAATGCAAAAAAATGCAGGAGCCAATTTACACTCGGCAACATCCTAAAAATAACAATGAACAAATAGCCTTTTGTTTTGGGCGATGTTGGTGGCGGAAGGGTAAATATTGGCTTGGGCCACTGGGCAAAAACTCCCCTGCTCCTCTTCAAAACAGCACCTCGATTTAATGCCTTGTCCAAAAGACTGCAGCATGTCCACTGTGCAGCACTGAAGGGTCAGCCTAGCTTTAGTACTCGAGTGAGACTTGAACCTTCTGCCTCTGCAAGAGTGTTACAATTGAGTTGAGGCTGAAATGTACACACAGGTCAATCCTAGAGCCTGAACCCAAATGTAGCGGCCTCTATATTTTCTCCACCGTGCAATGTGCTAAGGTAGGGAAGAAAATAATACTGGGGCCTTTATGTCAGTGCGCCACAGTCTGCACCAGGGAGTACCTTTACCCATCTAGCTTTTTGGGAGATTTCTATGACAAGTCCATCAATTAGTTTGCAAATGTTATTTATGTGAGATCTACTGTGTACATGAATGCCCAATGTAGTGATTCATTATGCGACACCAGAGCTGTTGGAAAGGATTGCTTCTCGCTGTCAGATGTTGAGAATATGTCCATTTGCTATTACTGATTTATGAAGGACACACCATTGATATCTCACCAAAAAGGCCTTTTCAATGCCAGCGAACAGAATCTTAGTGTATAAAGTTCAGCAAGCATTCTATGGCTCTTTACTACAATGGCAGTGAAGGCAGCAATAACTGACATGATTTGAAGAGTCCATTTGTCGAAAAGCACAAAGGGCAGTATGTGCAGCTGATGATGTTGGATAATCTCTGAAAGGCAGCTCGTCTATTTGGCAGACTTGCTGACTGGGCAATACTGCAGGATTGCACTTAATGGTATTGTAACAGGATTTTCATTGCACCATCTGTAGTTTACTTCACCAATACTGCTAATCGTGCAGTACAGGACGGATAATTAAAACTCGGGAGCTCCCACCATTTAGAAAAATGAAGTTGGTAGTGGCACAACCTACTCTTGACACTGAAGGAGGAGAACAAAGTTAGGAAACTGCAATTGTGATTGTTTATTGTATTGCTGCAGTCAACATTGTTGCTTATCAATCCAATGGGCTGGTTTTCCTGCCCAGATTCACATGAGCAAAATATAGGTGAAGATGTATTTATTGCGTGGCACAGTAGTTAGCACTGCTGTCTCACAGTGCCAGGGACCTGGGTTGGATTCCAGCCTTGGGTGACTGTCCGTGTAGAGTTTGCACATTCTCCCTGTGTCTGTGTGGGTTTCCTCTGGGTGCTCCAGTTTAATCTCTCAGTCAAAAGATTAGGTGGATTGGCAATGCTAAATTGCCCCTTAGTGTCCAATAGTTAGATGGGGTTGCGAGGGGGTGAGTATAGCTAGTGTGCTCTTTTGGAGGGCCGGTGCAGACTCAGTGGACCGAATGGCCTCCTTCTGCACTGTAGGGGTTCAATGATTCTGTTCAATGATTACAGTTACCCCACCTCAGCACAGTTTCTAAGTGCACCTCTGTGTGGGACTCAGTTTCACAAATCAATTCTGGTCTTAATCCCTGCTCTGCATTTTCAGGCAAGGGTACAACAGTTGCTCTCCAGACTGGAGAGGGCAATATGAGACAGGATTCCTACTGGCAATCACTGTTGTCCTTTGCTTGAAGCACTGTAGTTTGAACATTGAGTGAGGGCAGGGTTAGACCAGGTTCTAATAGTCCCCGATATCACATTAAACGTCACTGTTCTGTCCAGGCTTCCAATGAAGAATTGGCACTTCCTGAAGTACTGGAGGGAAATTGCTGCCCAGTGAACCATTTCCCAACAGGAGCTGCATCTTTCTGAAAACGTGGGTTTTGAATGAGGAGGCAGGGAGGGCAAATACATTTTTTTTCCCTCTATTAAATTGCAACATTGTGAAACTGGAGAATAATGAATACACAAGGGTAATTACAAGGTAGGAATATAATTGAGCTTGAATAACAAATTGGAACAGTGATGCTTGAGTAGTTTATTCCTGTTATACAGTGTCCCCAATTGTAACCACTAAAGTACAAACTATATTAACAATGCTTCTCTAGACTTTGTTACTCATTGCAGCAATCTGGTGAGGACTACAAGTCACTCCTAATTTGTGTGATGATCAACTGAACCGTTAATGATCTGTGCTATCCTTACTGCAGGTTTTGGAAGCTGACTTTAAAGTTAGTAACCAGAAAGTTTTCTTTTCAAAATGTGGTACTATGAATTTAAAAAAACCATGGTTTGAACGCAGATTTCAGAGAATCATAGATTTTACAATGCAGAAGGAGGCCATTCGGCCCATCGAGTCTGCACCAGCACTTGGAAAGGACACCCTACTTAAGCCTACACCTCCACCCTATCCCCGGAACCCAACCTAAACTTTGTTTTTGGACACTAAGGGGCAATTTATCATGGCCAATCTACCCAACCAGCACATCTTTGGACTGTGGGAGGAAATCGGGGCACCCGGAGGCAACCCACGCAGACACGGGAAGAAAGTGCAAATTCCACATAGACAGTCACCGAGGCCGGAATTGAAGCCGGCTCCCGGGAACTGTGAGGCAGTAGTGCTAACCACTGTGCCACCGTGCCATCCCAATGACAGATCATGCTGTTCCATGTGTGCGTGGGTTTCCTCCGGGTGCTCCGGTTTCCTCCCACAGTCCAAAGATGTGCGGGTTAGGTGGATTGGCCATGCTAAATTGCCCGTAGTGTCCTAAAAAAGTAAGGTTAAGAGGGGGGTTGTTGGGTTATGGGTATAGGGTGGATACGTGGGTTTGGGTAGGGTGATCATTGCTCGGCGCAACATCGAGGGCCGAAGGGCCTGTTCTGTGCTGTACTGTTCTATGTTCTATGTGGAGGCTTTTGTTGATTAGCACTGCAGGCCGATGCCACTTTACTTTATAAGCTCACTCACTCATCTAGCCTCTACAGTACTCAGAGCAGTGATTTTACAAGGATTATGCCCAAGAAGTGGAAGATTTGTTCTTGAAACCCTTTTCCTGGAAACCATGAAGCAGAATGTGCATTCTGAATCGTTGGGGACTCTTTGCTCTCACCCTCCCCTCAGTAATGTCCTTCTTTAAACGGCCTTCCTCACCATCACTAGAATATATATATAGGAAGAAGTTTGCATTCATTTCGAGCTTCAGATGGTTAAACCATTTGAGCTCTTGTGCCGTTTAGTCACTAGTTACAATGTTACAAATGCAGAAGTCAAATTGTGCGCAGCAAGCTTCTACAACCTGCAATGAGATAATGAGCAGGTCATCTGCTCGTGAAGTTTGTTGCAGAATAAATATTGCCCGACACACCAGAGAAAATAGACTGCTTTCAAAATGAATTTTGCGCTTATCGAAAGAGCTGGAACCCCATTTTGTTGTCTCTTCAAAAATAATCTCACCTCCATTCTACTGTACTGTAAATGGCAGCCTAAATTAGGGGCTGAAGTAGACCCCCCCCCCCCCCCCCCCCCCACCCGCAGCAATCTGTAGTACAGAGATGAGGTCAGAACCTCTGAGCAATGACACTCAGCAAAGTAAAATTAATAATCCAATAAAAAAGTATATGACCAGAAATCTCGTAACTTATCAGACCCTTTGGATCAGGATTTGATTTAATTTGTTTTATTGTCACATATGCCAAAGAACAGTGAGAAGTATTTTTCTGCGGCCAAGGGGACGTATGCAGTACGTACATAGCAGTCAAAAAAAGAATAATTGACAGAGTACATTAACAAATGTAACATCAACAAACAGTGATTGGTTACAGTGTGGAACAAGGGGCCAAAGAAAGCAAATACATGAGCAAGAGCTGCATAGGACGTCGTGAATAGTGTTCTTACAGGGAACAGATCAGCCCGAGGGAGAGTTGTTGAGTCTAGTAGCTGTGGGGAAGAAGCTGTTCCTATGTCTGGATGTGCGGGTCTTCAGACTTCTGTATCTTCTGCCTAATGGAAGGGTCTGGAAGAAGGCAAAGCCTGGGTGGGAGGAGTCTCTGATAATGCTGTCTGCGTTCCTGAGCCAGTGGGAGATGTAGACAGAATCAATGTGCGGGTGGCAGCTTGTGTGATGTGTTCGGCTGAGTTCGCCACACTCTGCTGTTTTTTGCGATCTTGGGCTGAGCAGTTGCCTTACCAAGCTGTGATGCATCTGGATAGGATGCTCTCTATGGCATATCTGTAGAGGCTTTTGAGAGTCGATGCAGACATGCCGAATTTTTTTACCTTCCATAGGAAATAGAGATGTTGTTGGACTTTCTTGACTGTTGCATCAACGTGATTTGACCAGGACAGACTGTTGGTGATGGGTGACCCCCCCAAGGACATAAAAGCTATGGACCATCTAGCAACAGGAGACAGTGCAATGTAGTGTGTTTGTGAAGATTTCTGCACTCTCCTCATTTGTGCAAGGCACTCTGTGCTTATGTACATTTAATTTTTATACATTTTGTTGTTCCAAACTTGGGTTGAACGTGGAGGGAGAATTGTGAGCTATATGGCACATAATAAAGAAATGTTAATTATGTGGCTGCCTTTGGTGGTGGGAATAATTGGAGGTGGTGAGTTGAAGAGCACCAGACAGAGATTTGCATTAATCTGAAGGAAAAGCCTTTTGGCGCATGCACAAATTTCCCTGCACTATATTGATGCTCATGGACAAAAGTAAACCTGACAACAGCCCTGTAAGCTGTTAATTCATCAGTGGCATATCACATACTCTGACAGGCTGGCATTTTAGTTGTTTTTTTTGGGCACATCTGATGTTGGTTTTGGATTATTGTGAAATTAAATTTAATAAACTTGATGTGCAAAATTGAAATCTGTCATCCTCATCCACCCCCCCCCCCCTTCCCCCGCAAGGTCTCAGCCATCCTCATCTTGTAACCCAGCTGTCTATGCTCTGGAATTTCCTCCCTAAACCTACTCGTCCTTAAAATCTATCACATTGACAATGCGTTTGGTCACCTGTCCTAATGTTCCCATCAGTTTATGCTCTTGTGAAATGCTTTGGGATGTTTCACTATATTAAGTGCTCTATGAATGCCAGTTGTTGTTGGTTGGGTTTCAGGGGCGTGACCTCTGTACGTTGCTGTCCCTCGTTTATGAAGTAGAGTGCGCTGATCTCTGAGGAGGCTGCTCGCTGGAATGCCTGGCCACTGCTCTGCGCGTGCGCAGTTACCTGTTTGAATATTTCATGTGTGCAACTGGAGTTGTGACTTCTGAATTAGGATGGTGCGGCGGCGCAGTAGTTAGCACTGCTGTCTCACGGTGCCGAGGACCGGGGTGTGACCCCCAACCTCGGGTCACTGTCCATGCGGAGTTTGCACATTCTCCCTGTGTTTGCGTGGGTCTCACCCCTACAACTCAAAAGATGTGCACGGTTAGGTGGATTGGCCACGCTAAATTGCCCCTTAATTGGGGGAAAAAAGAATTGCCTATCTAAATTTATTTTAAAAAAATTAATAAATTACTCAAATGGAACTAGTTGTGCATTGGCCTGTATACAATTGTTTTGTGTTGTAAGGGTGGCAAATGAACATGGCAGATTTTGTAAGCTAGTGACTGTTGCACTGAGGCCTTAATGTCGACTGATCTGGAGTAAATAATGAGAGCTCCTCAACTTGGGCCTTTTGGCTTTCATTTTATATACCAGAATTTCTGCAATGGGACTGATGACGGCCTCCAAATTGTTTTTGGACTTTTACCAAATGTATGTCACCTGCAATTCTGCTGATCTTTGTTTCATGCCTGTGACCCATGATCAAAATCAGGATTGAATTATTCTGAAGAATGCCGTGATTCCCAGCACTCTCGTGTTGTTCTTTATCGCTTTGTTGCTGGAATCATGAATGGGGCATGGGCACAATATATATTAAGTAATGGCCCATTACTGTTCAGACTTGTTGGCTGGGTGCAAAGGTCAGTCATCGCACTCGACAGTTGTTTGGTCAGCATTGGATTTTTGCAACAGCTACCGATTGAACTTGTACTATTTTCTTTTCTTGTGGTAATCGGCTGTTACTTGTGTGCTTAATGTTTTGCAGTTTGAATGAAGGAAATCATTCAGTCTCAAAATGCCATCTGTCTTGAACACAATCCATCTGAGGTTGCTAGTGTATGGGGTTACTGGCTATAGAAATCACCTAAGTTTTGCTGTTAGAATCATTTCTACAAGTGTTATTTTTGTTGCTAAATAAAAATGTAACTCATTCATTTCATGTGAGGTTATTTTCCAGAACTCTGGCCTGGCCATATTGGCAATGATTGCAGACGAATGTTAGTCATCATGAAGTTAAATGTGATATATGTTGCCATTTTACAGCGTTTGACAATATTGCGGAGCCTGGTTCAATTGTAAAAGGAGTGTTTGTGCCTCCTCCTTAAGCAAGAACTGCACTCTGCACCAACACTGGAAAGTTATGCAACTTTGGTCGATGAATTTCCTGATTAAGATAGCTGTAACATAGAAGCAAGAAAGCCACTAATAGCTATGAGCTGGTGGATTGAGATTAATGCTGCAATTGGGAAGTGGCAGAACAATCGACAGCGATGCTTAGTTCAAACACATTGTAATTGTATCCACTAGATTTCCTATAATTTTCCATTAGCAGTGTGGGCTGTAGTTAATGCTGTTCTGAACCTGTGACAGTAATGCCTTGTCTATAATACATTAATCTTACAAGATTTAAAGAGACTAGTGTGTATTGCATCCTGAACCATTTTGAACGGCGGACTTTGAAAACAGTTAGATTAAGATAAAGCTACAAATCTTATAACACAGCTGCTTGAAATCTAGCCAATGATCTACTGGCGATGTAGATGCTCGGAATGAGGCAATATTAAGAGCGCAATTGAGCTGAGCTGTTGGTGAAGGAGGACGCAAGAGATGGTATTTGTCTCTTGCTGGAAGAATGCGCATAGTATAATCCCGACTGGGAGCTCTTTGTGTTTTATGAACTTTACTACCCAAACTACCTAAAGCAAATAATTGTCGTTTGTTTCCTGCACAATTCATTTTGTAACATTTGAATTATTTTTGAAATAAGTTTAGAGTATCCAATTAATTTTTTCCAATTAAGGGGCAATTTAACGTGGCCAATCCACCTACCCTGCACATCTTTTGGGTTGTGGGGGCGAAACCCACGCAAACACGGGGAGAATGTGCAAACTCCAAACGTGCAGTGACCCAGAGCCGGGATCGAATCTGGGACCTCGGAGCCGTGAGGCAACTGTGCTAACCACTTGCACCACCGTGCTGTCCTAAATTTGAATTATTTGATGCTCTCTCAAGCAGTGTTGCATTTAAATAACCCGAGTTTGAGTCGGTGGAAAAATTAGATATATTTTATAGTTCAATTGTATATGGAGCTTGATTCATGGCGTGAACATTTTATTGAAAACCCTCTTTTAAGTATCTGCAGTATCTGTTAATTATGTTGGTTTCATTATGCTGGGATTTACAATATTAAGGACGTCACAGCAGTCTGTCACTGCTTCCCATTTCTGACCTGCTCTTGGAGCCAGAGTATTTGCATGGCCAATCCACTAAAGTTTCTGGTCAATTGTAACCTCCAAGATGTTGATGGAAGGGTCTCAGTGATGCTAATGCCATTTACTGTCAAGGAAGCTGTTTAAATTTTCTATTGTTGGAAATATACTTGCAGTTGTCAGCTCTGACCTGAATGCCTTATTGAATGTGGGCACGTTTACTTCACTATGTGAAGGGTCGCAAATGGGAGTGAACATTGTGCAGTCATCAGCGAATATCCCCAATTCTGACCTTGTGATGGAGGGAAGGTCATTGATGCAGCCTGCTGAAGATGTTGGACCTAAGATACTAATCAAAGTAGCGATTGGTTCTCCTGTAGTGATGGCTCAGGGATGGGGCGATTCACCTCCAAGAATCGCAACCATTTTCCTTTGTGTTACATATGACTCCCACCTTAGGTTAAGCTAGTGATTTGAAACAAACTGTTGGACTTTAACCTGGTGTTGTAAGACTTCTTGCTGTGCTCCAACCTTAGGGGCAGCGCGACTGCGCAATGGTTAGCATTGCTGCCTCGTGGCGCCGAGGACCCGGGTTCAATCTAAGTGCCGGGTCACTGGCCGTGTCTAGTTTGCACTTTCTCCCCATGTTTGCATGGGTCACACCCCCATAACCCAAAGATGTGCACTGTAGATGGATTGGCCACGCTAAATTGCTCCTTAATTGGGGAAATCTTTTTTTTTAAATGTATGACTCCAACCAGTGAACGATTTTTCCTGATTTCCATTGACTTAAATTTTGCCAGGGCTCCTTGATGCCACATACTGTCAAATGCTACCTTGATGTCAAGGCCAGTCACTCTCACCTCACCTTCGGCGTTCCGCACTTATTTTTCCACGTTTGGACCAAAACTGTAATACGGTCTGGAGCCAAGTGGCCCTGGCGAGCGGAACACAAACTGAGAATCGGTGAGCAGGTTGTTCCTGAAGAAGTGCTGCTTGATGACGCCTTCCATCACTCTGATGATGATGATTGAGAGAGTGGACTGATGTAGTAATTGGCCACATTGCATTTGTCCTGCTTTTTGTGGATAGGAGATACATGGGTGAGTTTCCACTTTGTTGGGTAGCGGTCAGTGTTGTAGTTTAACTGGAACAACTTGGCAAAGGGCATGGCAGATTTTGGCGCACGAGTTTTCAGTATTGTAACTGGAATGTTGCCAGGCCCCATAGACTTTGCTGTACCCTGTGCTTTGAGCCATTTTTTGATGTCATGTGAAGTGAATTGAATTGGCAGAACGATGGCAACCATGATGCTGGCTACATTGGGAGGAGGCCAGGATGGGTCATCCAGTCTGCACTTCCTACTGAAGCTGGTTGCAAATTAATGGAGTACTTAGAAGCTGGTATTGTGATATTTTGTTTTTGGAGAGGTTGTGTAACAATACTTACTCGGCTCATCTGAATATATCAAACAGAGGGAGAGACTGGATTTGGGGAGCAGAGAATTCTTGTATGTTGTTGCAGAAAGTCGTAGTAATTATTTTGTTCACAAATGGTTAAAAATGTATTAAATGATAGATCAGCTCTCAGATAAACCACTAACAAACGTAATTCCCTTTTATAATTTTAAATGCTGGACGCAGAATGTCTATGGATCTTTTTACAGATATAGCCAGGTTGGCAATCTAATAATAATCTTTGTTGGTGTTACTTAACACTGCAATGAGGTTACTGTGAAAATCTCCTAGTTGCCACATTCCGACGCCTGATCGGGACTCTCCCATTCACTTAAGCAAGCCATTCTGGGACTTGTGGGAGGAAACCGGAGCACCCGGAGGAAACCCACGCAGACAGGGGGAGAACGTGCAGACACATGGAGAACATGCAGGCTCTGTACAGACAGTGACCCAAGGCGGGGATCGAACCTGGGTCCCTGGCACCGTGAAGCAGCAGTGCCAACCACTGTGCTGCCTTGCCCTACATACCTGCAATCTATCCTACAGCTGGCCTTAGAATTGAGATGAAGAATGCAGTAGGCTGAGAGGAACATACACCTAGGTGGTAGAATAATGCATTGTTTTAAGTTCATTAATGTTCCTACCTTTCTAAGATAGCTCCCCTTGGACTTACCAAGGACAAGTCCTTGGACTTACCAAGGAAGATTTGCTTACAGAATGTAAAATGTTCAGTACGTGTCTGCTGTACTTCAGACTCCAAATAAAATGGCAGTCTTTCAAAGGTTCTTTTTTTCTCCTCTTCAATAATGGACAACCATGCACCACTCTGCCCTTTACCGACAACAAATGGCTTCTAAGTTTGCGGCCAAGTGTAAAGTCCATAAAATATCGCGTCACATCGGCATCATGATCTGTTGTTGATGCTACAAAACATAATCTGATAACAGTATTTTGTTGGTTAGAAGGTTTGCCCCTTTTTTTTTAAAGTTTAAAGTATGCAATTATTTTTTTTTCCAATTAAGGGATACTTTAGCCTGGCCATCCACCTACCCTGCATCTTTGGGTTGTGGGGGTGAGACCCACGCAGACATGGGGAGAATGTACAAACTCTATACGGACAGTGACCATGGGCCGGGATCGAATCCGGGCCCTCAGTGCCGTGAGGCAGCAGTGCTAACCACTGTGCCACCATGCCTCCCCTGGGTTTGTCCCCTTTTAAATGAGTTTATTTTCTATCTCGCCATACAAGATATCCTAAAAAGCTATACTTGTCATTACCGTAGAATGTTCCAGCACTGTGGTAGATCCCCCCACACTTCTAACTGCAGCAGGTATTTAGGGTTAAATTTCAGTCGGTGTGCTTCCACAGTAGTAAACCACTGCAGAGGCAAAACGTCAATAATATTTTGCAGTCCGGATCTGTGGCAAATGCATGCAAATAAACGTCATCTGGCTCTGCTATAAAAATTGAATTTCTGTAATCTAATCCAATCAGATTCACTAACCTGAATGTAAACTGTAAATCCAGTGCCCATTTTATATTTGGTAATTACATGCATTGACTGTCCCCTGTTGCCTGGGCACCTGAGGGTCGTAAGGAATAATGTCTTTTCATTTGGCACGCTCGCTTCGGCAGCCTGGTGCAATGCAGACGAGTGTTTGTTCATTTCTTTTGAGCAACCTCGGCTACTGGTTGAGTTGTTAACTTTTGTCTTTCTGGTTCTTTGCTGCCAGGGCTCTCAAACCAGCATTGCAGCCAAAATACCGAGAACAGTGATTAGTTGGTATCTCCATCTTACCCAAGAGAGTTTGTGAGAAAACACTCATTTAAGTTGGATTGCCCTCTTGTTAGCCATATAACAGGGGGACGATATTGTCGCCTGCAGTTGCTGCATCTGTTGATTCTTATTTTAACATGCCAATTATACTGCTATTTCCTTTGTACATCTGACCATTTTTTAAACTCTAGTGATTTGTCAGTCCTAATTTGTTGGTAAACTGTCCAGGCCAGTTTTAAGCTTGATGGTTATGTGCAGTTACTATTATATCTCCTGCTACACTTGTGTGTGCTATTCCTGTAGACCACAAATGTTTTTGCCTTGGCTAATCTAGTTTGGTGGATCTCTCTGCCCCTTAGTGGAAGCTTCCTGTCAAGATGAAGATGAAACAATGGAGACCATTGAAGCAGCTGAAGCACTCCTGAACATGGAATCCCCCAATGCCATCTTGGACGAGAAGAGAATGTGTGAGTTTTAAACACGGTTGCACTTTCTCCCTTACACGTGGCATTTTCCCTTTCACCACCTGACGCGATTGTTTGGTGTATGTCTATTCTAACATAAACATCAACTGCACACAAAAGTTTCACCTTTTGATCAGATCTTTGGCGTGATGCCTAATGTCTCATGTAATGAATTCTATAGCATCGGTTGCATGAAGACAAATGTCTGGTGCACTCGACGGAATAAAATAAAAATAAAATGATAACTGAGAGAAAATGTCCAGCCCCTACGACAGAAGGCAGTTTTGCGCACTGTGTAGTAAAGAAATCTCTTTTTTGATCTGTCAGCAACACAGGCACATTGGTGCCAAACACTCAACATGTGCTACTTGTGAAAAATAAATCCTCAAATCAATGTCTTGTCAACAAAGCCTTGAAAAGTTATTTTCTCCCCTCCACTCCCCCACTTTCCTTCCCTTCCCCCTCCCACTTAAATCCCTGTTTAGTTCATCAATTCACACATTCTCTGGATGAAGAAATTGCTGCGTCTGTTCCTCACCTATCTGTCACATCAGATAAGATCCCCGAGGTAATCAACAGGCCTTCAGCCTACATGGCAGGTGATGAAGATGATTCTGCAGATGAGTCGCCCAGAAAAAATGCACTTAAGCAGAGGAAAAAGAAAGGTAAATTCTAGATTAATGGACTGTGTTAGCGGGGAAAGGAACAAAAAAAAAGAAGAGGTATTCAGGACCGTATTGTGTGGATTTTTGTGTATTTATTTTACATCTATTTTTGTAGCATAATTGCACCTTTAATGAGACAAATATATTTGTTCTCTGTGCACTTAAAGGATATCTCGGTTTTTGTTAACATTCCCTTCTTGGCGCTTGTTCTTTGCTGTGAGGTAGCATGCAAACTTCTTTGTGGATGGAGCATTCGGCATCTGGGTGTATTTATCAGTTTTGTGCCCATGTTCTCCTGACCTTTTCTCATCATGTTTAAAGAATGTGGACTTAAATTGTGTGTCCAAAATGTGAGACTAAGATGATCTGAATAATATTTGTGTGGTTCTTTGTTCTGTGTGTAGTATAATTCCTTTAAAAGACTGAAGTCAGAAAGCTATTGGGAACAAACTCCAAACTCAGTGAATTTTGGGGCCTTAATGTGCTCAGCAGTTGTAATAGTTTTGCATTGATGTGCACCCAAGCACTTGTACAGCAACATGGGTATGGCAGTATAGCTGCGTGCTTGGCCTAAGCATAGGATTCTAACCAACCAAGCCACTTTCAATTCAGGCCATTCATGAAGGATTTTCAGTTCCAGAATTAATAGGTTCCATGATTTCTTTTTTTTAAAGTATTTTTATTAAGGTTTTGCAGAATTTTAAATAATAAAACAGTAGTAACAATAATAACGAAACAAACTAGAGTGAATATTAACATGGTTCCATGAATATTTTGAAGCTCTTTTAAACCACCAACATTGTTTCTGTGGCTGGAATGCTGTCAACGGTAAATCAGTGTTGATTGGGCACAGTTCTGAAAATTGCATTTATGTTGGCTGTTAACTACTGACAGACGCACAAACACACACGCACATTACTGTGGCCAGCATGTGGTGCTGGCCTATGCTGTAGTTTAGAGAGCAGCGTTAATCAGGGAGCACCATGTGCGCATGCTGAGTAATGTGCTTGATTTTCCAGGTCGAAAGATGAAACCTACTCGCCCATCTTCACCTGTCACAGCGCCACACCTTCCAATTAAGAAGAAAACTAAGGATGGAAAAGGTAAAGTGCCACAGGGTGACAGCCCGACAGTTATGCAAACATTGTAATTTGCCTTTTCAGTGTGGTTTTGTTTTTGCATCATCAGCAAAAATGGTGCGATAACGCTGAGTGAGGGTTTGCTGTCAGTGCAAAAAACATAGAACATAGAACAGTACAGCACAGAACAGGCCCTTCGGCCCTCGATGTTGTGCCGAGCAATGATCACCCTACTCAAACCCACGTATCCACCCTATACCCTTAACCCAACAACCCCCCCCCCCCCTTAACCTTACTTTTTAGGACACTACGGGCAATTTAGCATGGCCAATCCACCTAACCCGCACATCTTTGGACTGTGGGAGGAAACCGGAGCACCCGGAGGAAACCCACGCAGACACGGGGAGGACGTGCAGACTCCGCACAGACAGTGACCCAGCCGGGAATCGAACCTGGGACCCTGGAGCTGTGAAGCATTTATGCTAACCACCATGCTACCGTGATGCCCACTGTGCTGGCCACTGCCCACATGTTTTTCTTTTTGTAGTCTTTGCTATTCTTTCACTTTCACCTCCCTCTTTTTCTTCCCTCCACCTCAGAATTAGGCTTTATCAGTTTTAAACATAACTTACATTTAGAACATATAACATAGAAAAGTACAGCACAATAGAGGCCCTTCGGCCCACAATGTTGTGCTGACCATTTATCCTAATCTAAGTTCAACCTAACCTACACCTGCTATCCACGTGCCTGTCCAAGAGTCGCTTAAATGTCCCTAATAACTCTTGACTCCACCACCTCTGCTGGCAGTGCATTCCAAGCACCCACCACTCTCTGTGTAAAGAACCTTCCTCTGACACCTCGCCTATACCTTCCCCTAATCACCTTAAAATTATGTCTCCTCGTGACAGCCATTTCCGCCCCGGGGAAAAGAATCTGGCTATCCACTTTATCCATGCCTCTCATCACCTTGTACACCTCTATCAAGTCACCTCTCTGCCTTCTTCACTCCAGTGAGAAAAGCCCTAGCTCCCTCAACCTTTCTTCATAAGACATGCCCTCCAGTCCAGGCAGCATCCTGGTAAATCTGCTCTCCAAAGCATCCACATCCTTCCGATAATGAGGCGACCAGAACTGGACACAATATTCCAAGTGTGGTCTAACCAGGGTTTTATAAAGCTGCAGAAAATCCTCGCAGCTCTTAAACTCAATTCCCCTGTTAATGAAAGCCAACACACCATACGCCTTCTGAACAACCCTATCAACCTAGGTGGCAACTTTGAGGGATCTATGTACCTGGACCCCAATTTACTGGCACTTCTGAAGAATCAGGAAGGAATCCTGAATGGCCAGCCATTCCATTGCTTGAGAAAGATCTGGGATGTTTCTGTGGTTAAAGATCCAAGGAATAAAGATTTTTTTAAAAAAAAAATCTTGTTCCCTTATTGCATAATCTTATCTTGAGGAATCGTCTCCGAGCATTCAGCAGGTATAGTTCCAACATAGAACTCTTAAATGATGGTCTGCAGCAGAATTTATTGCTGTCACTCCTTCCTCTCTCATTTACCATGTGTGCGCATGGGCTGTCTTCTTGGTCTACAAGGGTTGGCTACTCAAAATGGGATCCATTCTCCAGGCTCTCGTCACTCATTTTTGTCCATCAAAAAATATCATTCCAATTCCTCTCACTTTATTGTTCTCTAAGTTAGGGACAGCACGGTAGCATTGTGGATAGCACAATCGCTTCACAGCTCCAGGGTCCCAGGTTCGATTCTGGCTTGGGTCACTGTCTGTGCGGAGTCTGCACATCCTCCCTGTGTGTGCTTGGGTTTCCTCCGGGTGTTCTGGTTTCCTCCTACAGTCCAGAGATGTGCAGGTTAGGTGGATTGGCCATGAGAAATTTCCCTTAGTGTCCAAAATTGCCATTAGTGTTGGGTGGGGTTACTAGGTTATGGGGATAGGGTGGAGATTTTAACCTTGGGTAGGGTGCTCTTTCCAGGAGCCGGTGCAGACTCGATGGGCCGAATGGCCTCCTTCTGCACTGTAAATTCTATGTAAGTAGCTGCATTTGGCACAATGCTTTGTATAAGGCAAACAAGTATGGTATTAAATTATTGAGCACTGGGCTATTTGGTCCATAGTGCCTGGAATAACAACAGGCCAAGTTACTGATCTTGCTGAGGCTGCCAGGGCAAGATGTCAAGCAGGGATGAGGTACCTCCGCAAATGGAGGATGAGAGATAGACAGCTGGGGAAGTGTTGGTTATGTTTCTGCAGCATCTGACAGATCAGCATTATTGCAGACCCAGGGACAAGCTGCCTGACAGTACTTTTAACCTCCGAACCACAGTTGCAGCAAAAGACTATTTCATTTTATTAGTGGAGGAAAAATCAAGCTCATTGTTGTTTTCTGAGCAGAATTAAAGGGATAATTGTAACCTAACTCGCTGTGTTGGAACACACAGGATCCAATGGGACGTTGGTTTTACACTCTGCCTATCACTATTTCAATGTAGAGAAAATGGGTAGCATATAAAACATGTATGGCATATATAAACCTGAACCTGTCTGTTTCCCAATGGACAGTTCAGGTTAAAATTTTCCACACAGTATATGAAGTTTGATTACTTCGACAAAAGACTAGACAGTCTCCACAAGGCTCAGGTAAATGGAAGACCTTTAGCAAATAATGGCTAGATGCCACAATGCTTCTAACAACTTTCCTTGCCACTCTGCTAACCTATACCTTAACAGTATGCTAGATGGTGTCTAGTATAGGAATTTGTTTTCATTCATTCACAGAATGTGGGTGTTGGTGGCTAGGCCAGCATTTCTTGCACATCCTTAATTCCCCCTGAGAAGGTGGTGGTGAGCCCTAACTTGAAATGCTGCGGCCCATGAAGTGTAGGTAGAGCCACGGTGCTGTTAGGGAGGGAGTTCCAGGGCTTTGAAGGAACAATGAAAAAGAGTCAAATTTACAGCACGGGAAGTGGCCTTTAGGTCCATCGTTTATGTGCTGGCAATCAAACACCCAGCCTAATCCTATTTTCCAGCACTTGGTCCGTAGCCTTGCATGCTACTGCTCTAAATACTTCTCAAGTATTGTGCGTTTTCCTGCCTCTACCACCCTTTCAGGCAGTGATGTTGCCAATCGGCACCGAAGCAATGTTGCCAATTAATAATGATGTCTTTAGAGTCACCAGGTATCAAATGATGCCACCACAAGGCTTTACCGGATATTGATCAAAGGACCACACAACCATTAGTCAGTTCAAATTCAAAGATGGTTTATTTACACACAAGGATTACTTCAATATGCAACACAAAACACTACAAGTTAAACTACAAGGTGGATTGGCCATGCTAAATTGCCCGTAGTGTCCTAATAAAAGTAAGGGGGGGGGGGGGGTTTGTTGGGTTACAGGTATAGGGTGGATACGTGGGTTTGAGTAGGGTGATCATGGCTCGGCACAACATTGAGGGCCGAAGGGCCTGTTCTGTGCTGTACTGTTCTATGTTCTACACCTAACAAATACAATAACCTATACTTAACTTCAGGGCAACCGGCTCTATGCAGATGGACAAGGCTTTTGTCCGGATCTTGCATGTCTGGGTGGAAGAAGTGGCTCTGTTTCTGCTGGGCTCATCTGTCTGGTAGCGATCGTTGGTTTTGAACTTGTCTGTCTGGTCGTTATGCTGCACTTGGGTTGGCATAGGCTGGATCCAAGAGAACCCGAGGACATGGCTGTGTCTTTTCTTAACCCTCTGGGATTTTGGGCTCTTTGGGGCAGTCCTTAACTTTGACCAATAATTCGACAGGCTTCGATCATTGCCTTCAATTTTGGCCAATAAAGGGGTGGGTGCCTTGATGGCTGGGCGTGTCCTCCGGTCATTGAACTTGGCTGTTTGGGCTCCCTGAGTAAAGGGAGTGGTGCCGATTAGTCTGTATCGGTTACCTGAGTACAGTTGTTTTGTTCTGGGGAAATGGGCCATTAGAATGCAAACGAGCGGGGGTTTCGATTGCGTCTAGCTACCTGGGTTGCAAATACACACACAAGCTCTGAGTCTGTCTGAGTCCTGGGTTGGCCATACTTCCCATGGTCCTTTGCAGGTGGCCATCTGATATGGCTACAGAGAGTTCCGGATGCGCACCACCCTCTGGGTGAGAGCTCTTTCCCTCAAATCCCTACTGAATCTCCTGCTCCTTATATTAAATCTTTGCCCCTGGTTATTGACTCCTCTACCAAGGGGAAAAGTTTCTTCCTATTTACCCTATCTATGTAACTCATAATGTTGTACACCTCAATAAAGTTTCTCCCCCCCCCCCCCCCCCCATGACATTTCTGATTCAAGGAAAACAACCTCAGCCTATCCAGCATCTCTTCATAACTAAAATGCTTGGGCAACAAAGAACAAAGAAAAGTACAGCACAGGAACAGGCCCTTCGACCCTCCAAGTCTGTGCCGACCATGCTGCCCGTCTAAACTAAAATCTTCTGCACTTCCTGGGTCCGTATCCCTCTATTTCCATCCTATTCATGTATTTGTCAAGATGCCCCTTAAATGTTACTATCATCCCTGCTTCCACCACCTCCTCTGGCAGCGAGTTCCAGGCACCCACTACCCTCTGTGTAAAAACAACTTGCTTCTTACATCTCCTCTAAACTTTGCCCCTCACACCTTAAACCTATGCTCCCTAGTAATTGACCCCTCTACCCTGGGAAAAATCCTCTGACTATCCACTCTGTCTATGCCCCTCATAATTTTGTAGACCTCTATCAGGTCGCCCCTCAACCTCCGTTGTTCCAGTGAGAACAAACTGCGTTTATTCAACGCTCCTCGTAGCTAATGCCCTCCATACCAGGCAACATCCTGGTACATTTCTTCTGCACCCTCTCTGAAGCCTCCACATCCTTCTGGTAGTGTGGCGACCAGAATTGAACACGATACTCCCAAGTGTGGCCTAACTAAGATTCTATACAGCTGAATCATGACTTGCCAATTCTTATACTCAATGACCCGGCCAATGAAGGCAAGCATGTTGTATGCCTTCTTGACTACCTTCTCCACCTGTGTTGCCCCTTTCAGTGACCTGTGGACCTGTACACCTAGATCTCTCTGACTTTCAATACTCTTGAGGGTTCTACCATTCACTGCATATTCCCTACCTGTATTAGACCTTCCAAAATGCATTACCTCACACTTGTCCGGATTAAACTCCATCTGCCATCTCTCTGCCCAAGTCTCCAAATGATCTAAATCCTGCTGTATCCTCTGACAGTCCTCATCGCTATCCGTAATTCTACCAACCTTTGTGTCGTCTGCAAACTTACTAATCAGACCAGTTACATTTTCCTCCAAATCATTTATATATACTACGAACAGCAAAGGTCCCAGCATTGATCCCTGCGGAACACCACCAGCCACAGCCCTCCAATTAGAAAAGCACCCTTCCATTGCTACTCTCTGCCTTCTATGACCTAACCAGTTCTGTTTCCACCTTGCCAGCTCACCCCTGATCCCGTGTGACTTCACCTTTTGCACCAGTCTACCATGAGGGACCTTGCCAAAGGCCTTACTGAAGTCCATATAGACAACATCCACTTCCCTACCTGCATCAATCATCTTTGTGACCTCTTCGAAAAACTCTTATCAAGTTAGTGAGACATGACCTCCCCTTCACGGAACCATGCTGCCTCTCGCTAATACGTCTATTTGCTTCCAAATGGGAGTAGATTGTGTCTCGAAGAATTCTCTCCAGTAATTTCCCTAAAATTGATGTAAGGCTCACCGGCCTGTAGTTCCCTGTATTATCCTTGCCACCCTTCTTAAACAAAGGAACAACATCCTGGTGAATCTCATCTGGCATCCTTCTAGTGCAATCATATCCTTCCTATAGTTTGGCAACCAAACTGCATACAGTACTCTAGCTGGAGGTTAATGAGCATTTTATATAGCTCTCTCAAAATCTCCCTGCTATTGTATTCTATGCCTTAGCTAATAAAGGCAAGTATCCCATATGCTTTCTTAACCACCTTTTCTACCTGTCCTGCTGCCTTCAGAGATCTTTCAGCATGCACCCCAAGGTCCCTCCACTTCCCAGCATCCTACTGTTCATTTTATACTCCCTTGCCTTGTTAGTCCTCCCAAAATGTATCAACTATCATATTCAGGATTAAATTCCATGTGCTACTTTTCTGCCCATCTGACACCAATCTGTATCATCCTGTAATCTAACGCTTTCCTCCTCACAAGCTTGTATTGCTTTTTTGGCTCTTATTCCGCACTGTAACCAATCACTATTTGTTGATATACCATTTGTCAATGTGCTCTGTCAATTATTCTATTGTCTACTATGTACGTGCTGTGTACATTCTACTTTTCACTGTACTTTGGTACATGTGACAAATATCTATCAATCAATCACTATTTACCACACAACCAATTTCTGTGTCATCTGCGAATTTGCTGATCAGACCCCCCACATTGATATCTAGATCATTAACATGCAATACAAACAGCAAGGGATCCCTGAAACACAATAGGATGCAGGTTTCCAGTCACAAAAACAACTGTCAACCATCACACTAGTACCGGATGATTGGAGGGAGGCGAATATTGTTCCCTGTTCAAGAAAGGGAATAGGGAAATCCCTGGGAATTACAGACCCATTAGTCGTAAGTCTGTGGTGAGCAAAATATTAGAAAGGATTATGAGAGATATGATTTATGATTATTTAGAAAAACATAGTTTGATTAAAGATAGTCAGCATGGCTTTGTGAGGGGCAGGTCATGCCTCACAAGCCTCATTGAATGCTTTGAGGATGTGACGAGACACATTGATGAAGGTCGGGCAGTGGATGTGTATATGGATTTCAGTAAGGCATTTGATAAGGTTCCTCATGGTAGGCTCATTCATAAAATTCGGGGGCATGGGATACAGGGAGATTTGGCTGTCTGGATATAGAATTGGCTGGCCAAAAGAAGATAGCGAGTGGTAGTGGATGGAAAGTATTCCGCCTGGAGATTGGTGACCAGTGGTGTCCCACAAGGATCTGTTCTGGAACCTCTGCTCTTTGTGGTTTTTATAAATGACTTGGATGAGGAAGTGGAAGGGTGGGTTAGTAAGTTTACTGATGACACAAAGGTTGGGGGAGTTGTAGATAATGTTGCAGGTTACAACAGGAATTTGACAGGATGCAGAGCTGGGCTGAGAAGTGGCAGATGGATTTCAACCTTGATAAATGTGAAATAATTCATTTTGGAAGGTTGAATTTGAATGCTGAAGACAGGGTAAAGGCAGGATTCTCGGAAGTGTGGAGGAACAGAGGGATCTTGGGTCCACGTACATGGATCCCTCAAAGTTGTCACCCAGGTTGATCGGGTTGTTAAGAAGGCACATGATGTGTTGGCTTTCATTAACAGAGGGATTGAGTTTAAGAGCTGCAAGGTTTTGCTGCAGCTTTATAAAACCCTAGTTCGACCACACTTGGAATGTTGTGTCCAGTTCTGGTCGCCTCATTATAGGAAGGATGTGGATCCTTTGGAGAGGGTACAGAGGAGATTTACCAGGATGCTGCCTGGACAGAGGGCATGTCTTATGAAGAAATGTTGAGGGAGCTAGGGCTTTTCTCACTGGAGTGAAGAAGGCAGAGAGGTGACTTGATAGAGGTGTACAAGGTGATGAGAGGCGTGGATAGCCAGAGACTTTTCCCCAGGGTGGAAATAGCTCTCATGAGGGGACATAATTTTTAGGTGATTAGAGGAAGGTACAGGGGAGATGTCAGAGGAAGGTTCTTTACATAGAGAGTGATGGGTGTGTGGAATGCACTGCCAGCAGTGGTGGTGGTGTCAGAGTCATTAGGGACATTTAAGCGACTCTTAGATAAGCACATGGACAGCAGTAAATTGAAGGGGTGTAGCTTAGGTTAATCTTAGATTAGGATAAATGGTCGGCACATCATCGTGGGCTGAAGGGCCTACACTGCTGTACTGTTCTATGCTCTGTGTTCTATTACGCTCTATTTCGTACCATTAAGCCAATTTTGTAACCAATTTGCCAAATTTCCCTGATTCCCATTGGCTCTTACCTACTTAATCAGTCTCCCATGTGGGATCTTGTCAAAAGCCTTACTGAAGTCCATGTAGAATATATCAATCGCACTACACTTATCTGCACACCTGATCACTTCAAAAATTCAATCAAATTTGTTCGGCATGACCTCCCCCTCACAAAGGCATGCTGATCATCCTTGATTAATCCTTGCCTCTCCCAAGTGGAGATTAATTCTGTCCCTCAAGAACTTTTTCCAATAATTTCCTTACCACTGTTGGACTCACTGGCCTGTAATTACCTGTTTTTTCCCTACTTCCTCTCTTGAACTAATGGTACCACATTACCTGTAGTCCTCTGACAACTCTCCTGTGGCCAGAGAGGATTTGAAAATTAGCGTCAGAGCCCCTCCAGGATATTCTTGGACAATTTTCCAAATTGACAGGTGGGTGTCAGCGTTGTAGCTGTACTGGAACAGCTTGTCCGCAGCACATTCTGGAGTACAGACCTTCAGTACTGTTGCTGGAATATTGTCGGGGCCCATTGCCTTTGCAGAGTCCAGCGCCTCCAGCCGTTTTGTGACATCAAGTGGTGAAAATCAAATTGCTGAGGACTGGCACCTGTGATGCTGGAAACCTCAGCAAGAGGCCAAGATAAAGTTTAAGTAATGACAAACTAATAGATTAATTTGACAGTTGCTCCATGGTATCAATAAATGTTTATGTCATAAAACAAAATCCAAGTCCGGCAATTCTGTAAGTTAACAAAGACAAGTGCCTTGTCTGTTACAGTATAAATAATTATTTAGGTTTCCCAAATAGAGATTCGGTGGTGACAAGTTAGTCAAACGATTAGTGCAGACTTCAGTTTCCTTACAAATCAGCAAATATAATCAATCAGATCAAGTGAGAAAGTAGCAATGGGAAGCTCTGATAAAACCAACTCTTATTTCATCACCCTAGAAAAAATACTTCAATCTTGACTTTGTGTGAATGCATTTGAGAAAATCAGTTTTGCTATTTCCTCATGTCTTCTTGTCGAACTGTTTATTGTGGCATTTAAAATAGCTGAACAGTAACCTAGTTAGCCACCCTTTCATGATGTTTTCCATTTTCCTTTTGTAGGCAACACAATATATCTCTGGGAGTTCCTCCTGGCTCTCCTTCAAGATAAAAACACTTGCCCGAAGTACATTAAATGGACGCAGAGGGAGAAGGGAATCTTTAAGCTAGTGGACTCAAAGGCCGTGTCCAAGCTGTGGGGAAAACACAAAAATAAACCTGATATGAACTATGAAACAATGGGCAGAGCCCTTAGGTGAGTATGGCCAGGAATCATGCATTCTTCATAAAATGGCAGTCAGTTCAGTTTTGTTGGACACAATATAATAGTCAAAGCATTATTTATTGTTTTACCTTTTGTGAGTTTTTAAATAATTGTTTCAGGTCAGGTCCTAATTTTCCCTTTGTCTGTTCGTGTCTCTGTTTTCTTTTATTCTGCATTATTGAGCAACAAGTTTAATTTTGAATGATGTTTTGTTACTTTTAGGTATTACTACCAGAGAGGGATTTTGGCCAAAGTGGAAGGTCAGCGGCTGGTCTATCAATTCAAAGAGATGCCAAAGGATCTGGTGGTCATAGACGACGACTCAGCCGAGCACCCTCCATCCAATTTGGTGACCTCGCCCGGTTCCACGGCAACATCGCCGGCAAAAAGCAAAAGCGCCGCCCTCGGAACTTTTCAGTCGCAAAATGCGAACAAAGTGACAGCCATGCCACAGAGTGTGCTGGTGCAGCACGTCAAGCAGGAACACCCTTCTGGCTGGGCTGAAGCAAGGAAGGCAAGAGGACTACAGGGTCCATTTTTACAAACCATCCAGGGGTTACAGAGCAATCAAATCTTTCAGCAAGGATCGGCAGATGTCTCTAAGGTTGCTGTAACTATGTCATCAGCTGGACACGCAATGAGGTAATGATGAACTTTACTGCAGTTTTACTGATTGTAATTTGCAAATAGGTTTTGCACAAAAGGCAAACTGCACCATTTTGCTCAAATGGCGACTATCATGTGTCACATCTCGCCACTTGTTAAACTTAGTCTTCCGAAATTGTCACTTTAAAAGGTGTATTTTGGATGGCTATAAACTATGTTTTCAAAGCTATTTCCATTACGTTTACCCAATGTATCTGTATCACCTGGCTTGTATTTTTAAGGGATTGGATTCGTAGGATCAAGTTCATGGATAGAGATGCTATTAATAAGACACAAGCATGCTTTCCAAAATGGGCTAGGAAGTTGGGGCAAGTTCTGGGAGACTAGATGCCGCAATGTGCTGTGATTGAGTTAGCAATGTTTGAATAACATGGTTTGCAGTGCTTTGGCAAGGAAAGAATATACACTGGCATTTGGAGCGGAAGGGAAAGGAAGGATAAAATGCCTCTGATTAAATGGGCATCCTTTGCAAGTTTGTTGAATCATCTGCTTTGGAATGTAAACTGATTTTTTTCAATGCCTTTAAATGTCTTTTTGGAAGGATTTTACCAGGAGGTATTCTCGATGACTAATTTGGTGTGCTGCAGGTCTGCAAATTGCTTAATTATTGTTTCCTTTTCCTTTAATCCAGCAGGACAATAAGTGTCCCTACCCAGGTTCCTGTGGTGATGACGTCTGGCACACATGCGGTCGGTACTCTAATGTTGCAAACGATACCCCTCACAACAATGCTGGCTGGAACAGATACATTGAACAACTCTCCTTCCAAAGTTATTTTACGTGCCATTCCATGTTCCGAAGGCTCAAAGGAAACAATCACCATCGAGGCCACCTTGTCTCCCACAGGTGTTGATGGCTCTAGTTTATCTGAGATCCAGCAAGCCCAAGTGATTGCCACCAGTCTTTCGTTATCTGATGGTGGATTTCAGCCTTTGATAAACCACTCCATGCAACCTTCGCCCGATGCCATCACACAACTAGTGACCATTAGTAGCAATGGTCAACCAATGGTTGCTAATCGTCCAGGCAGTGTAATTGCCACAGTCCTCAAACCACCCGAACCCATTCTGGACACACCCGAATTCCAGACTACAGTCGCGAGTGCAAATGCCGCCAGTCCTGAAGTCAGAATGGCAGAAATGGAGAAGGAACTTGGACCTAGTTCAGATGGCGAGCCAAACTATCAGCACCTCGAAACTGTGATGCTGAGCAGCACAAATGGTATTGCGACATCTGTCATAAGGATTGAAGGAATGGACAAAGACTTTGAAGCTACTGTGCAAGGCTCTGAAAACCTCAACTGTTCATTGTCCCACAGCCCAAATTGTGCTCTCACCCCTGTAGTGAAACTGGAAGCCAATGAAGATTGCTCGGTACTGAATCTACATCCAGACCACAGGCACCATCAGGATACGACTCCTGTGGTGACCACTCTGCACGACACCATGCCATTTCTGAAACTGGAATGTGCCCAGATGCTTTCTCATGCAGCGAGCATGCTTAACTATCCCAGTAACATGGCTCCTAGTCCAAGTGCCATATCCACTTCTGTAGTGGTTAAAACAGAGCCAACAAATTTGTAAATACTGTAGAAAACCATATCTTTGTATCTTTCATATATGTTGGACCCTTGTTTGTCCAATTATAGTTATTTGGAGGATTGTAAATAAGCAGTTATTGATTCATAATCTTGGTCAGAATATTTAATACTGTACCCAGATAACACTCTCTATCATTTTGAAATCCATGCACCAATATCTGTAAAATATTCAAGAGACCTAAAAGCTGCAATAATTTTGTCAAGTTTTGATGAAACGTCAAAACTTCACACTCTTTTTGCTTCTTTCGAAGCCGGCTTTCCTTTTTTTCTGCTGTTGCACCAGGAATAATTAAGATGGGCTTTGATCCAAATGTGCTTTTACCTGGATACCGCAAACGTGGACACTCGGGTAAATGTTTTAAATGTAAGTTGAACTGCTCCGTTGCAACGTTAAGCTTTCTTCAAGCCGAACTGAGCATGTGTTCTGGTGACCAGTTGACAGAGCATTGCACTGGCAGGTCATCAGTTGGGTCGATGCAACCTGCTTTGAGGGGCTCAGAATTCGAATCAATTGGAGTGAGAGTTAAGATTGCACTCGAGTGTGTCAGGGACATGAATCCAGTTCAGTTGTTCCCTGTGGCACATCTTTCGATTCCAGAAGATGTGCCCAGAGCTAAAGAAGTCATAAGATCCCAAATATTTTCCTGTAGTTCTGTACATAGTCTTTTATTTGGTGTGTGATGATAAAATCCTTTGAGGGTACTTTGTTCCTATTCACATGCTATTTGTTTATCAACTTCTCCCCTGCCCTCGCAAAAAAAAAGAACAGTAAGTCCAACTTAATTATCCAAAGGGCATAATTTGAGTTAGGCTTCAACAAAACTCAGCCTTTTTTTGACAATATATCCTATTTATATTTTGTAACTTTGTTGCTGAAATCCTTCTTTAAGGAATTTAGATTTCTTACCAGGAGTATGACGTAAACCAGATTTAGAAAATAATATTGAATGTAATTTTTAGGTCACCATAAACATGGTGCTAACTAACCACCAAGATGAAAATTTTATATCTAAATTGTTAATGCCTTGTAGGTTTGTGCAGAATTATATATTTTTCATATATGTAATATGAAGAAAATTCTTCAGGAAAAATGTGAACTGGGATATTTTATAAATGGTGGGATTTTTTTTCCAAACAAAAAATTGTAAATATTTATCTTTGATATAACAAAAGTCTACATTTACTGAGGTGTACTATTTCCTCTTATGCTCTATGTTTTGATCATGTTGTAAGTGGGATGGATATGCTTTTGTTCAGTGCTTCGTTCAGAGGCCTTCTTGGATACTGCAGCCTCGTCAAGAAAGTGGTAGAGTGAGGTTTCTTTGAAAAGAAATAAAACCCTTTTTATTTTACAAATTGTATAAATAGACTGGCTATCTTTTTGAAACCATTTTGCATGTACGAGTGAAACCGCTAAGACGTTGCGAGGAGGTTTCATCAGAACGTGCTTGGAACATGTTCCTGCTGCTTTTCTTGGCACTCCAACAGCTGGGTTCATGCAGAACAGTGCAGAAGGAGGCCATTTGGTATGAAGAGCTGCCGCCTGCATTAGCAGAGTGGAGAGGGAACCTTTACCGCAGGTAGTTTGACCTATTATGCTGTAGAGCAAAGAGCGCATAAGTCAAGTAAGCTAAAGGAAGGCAATGATCATGTTAAAATGTTCTCTAACTGTTTAAAAAAAAAAAAAAAATAATTTCCAATTAAGGGGCAATTTAGCTTGGCCAATCCATCTACCCTACACATCTTTGGGTTGTGGAGGTGAGACACAGGAAGAATGTGCAAACTCCACACAGACAGTGACCCAGGGCCGGGATCGGACCCAGGGCCGGGATCGAACCCAGGTCCTTGATGCCGTGAGGCAGCAGTGCTAACCAGTGTGCCGCCCTTGCCCTCCTAACTCTAACAGTTGGAATTGCACTGGATTTCTGCTTTCGGAGGAGTACTGTCATAGAATCATAGAATTCCTACAGTGCAGAAGGAGGCCATTTGGCCCATAGAGTGCACTGACCTTCCGGAAGAGCACCCTACCTAGGACCACTCACCCGTCCTATCCCCGTAACCCCACCTAATCTTTGGACACTAAGGGCAAATTTAATAATGTCAACCTGCCTAACCTGCTCATGTTTGGACTGTGGGAGGAAACTGGAGTACCCAGAGGAAATCCACGCAGACACTGGAAGAATGTACAACTCCCCACAGTCACCCGAAGACTAAATCAAAGCTCAGTCCGCTAATGTTGTGAGGCAGCAGTGCTAACCGCTATGTCACCCACATGTCTTACAGTTTGATGAGTAATCATGTGATGGTTCCTGTCCCAAGCACTGTTAACAGCACTAACTCGACGCACATGACATTCCCTGACCAAATTACAATGGTGCAAATTTTGAAGTCAGTGGTGAATGAAAAACCCTAGGCGGGATTCTCCAATTGCTGACACTGAAATCGCGTTCGGCGATTGGCCGGAGAATCCGTTTTTACGCCGAAATCGGGAGCGGTGCCATTTTTCGGAGGCTCTGCCCCCTTAAAAACGATGTAATCGCTGACTACGCCATTCATCATTGGGCTGGCCTGAGGATGTCACTGGATGCCCGCCCTGATGGGCCAACTTCCCAACAGCGTTGGTCACGTGCGCTCACAGTTTTCGGGATCTTGCGTGGTGGCTCCGAACTGTGACCAGCGCCGACACAGTCTGGAGGTGGGGTGGTGTGAGCCGTTCCGCTGGCCGGGGGGTCTTCGGCAGGGTCTTTGGGGGGGGGGGGGGGTGGTCCAGGGGTGGTGAGGAGGGTTACAGCGGAGCACTATTTGTCAGGCCGGGTCCGCGCACGGCAGGCGCCATGTTGTGCGGCCACGGACCTGGCAATTCTCCATTTGCAGGTAAAGCGGGAGGCTTTACGTGCCGCGGCTGCGATACCCCCACCAGGCTAATCGGCAAATAAAACCCTAATTCCATCAACTCAGCTGATATGTCTTTGCTATAATTTCCATTTTAAAATGGCTTGTTTTTCTTCAAACATACAGCCACTGGAACACGTTTCCAATTATTGGAATTCTTGCTTTTTTCATCTTAAAATGATTTCCAAACAATATACTAATTGGCCAGGAGTCAAGCTCAGCACCCAACTGTGCCTATTGTGACGTGAGAGCAGGTGGCAGCCATGTTGGGGACATTGTCAGTTAGATAGCTCCTCAGAAGGCGACGAGGTTTGGTCCAAGGCCCATGCTGCCACTCATGTTGCCCCTCAGATTTCATCTCAAAACATTTGCAGAGAAAATGACTTCGGAGCTCAGACAGCTTTAATGTTCTTTTATGATTTTTCGAACTCTCCTGAAAAAAGAAGAGTAAATCCAAACTTGAATGGATAGGCTCCTGAATTATCTCTGTGAAGAGTTCAAGGGGTCATTAATTGGCACCGATCTGATTTCCTATCCCCTCTTCCCTGCCAGCCCTTTGAAAACCTAAAGCTAGGCGACACGGTGGCACAGTAGATGGCACTGCCGCCTCACAGCATCAGGGACCCGGGTTCGATTCCGACCATGAGTGACTGTGGAGTTTGAACATTCTCCCCGTGTCTGCGTGGACTTCCTCCAGGTGCTCCGGCTTCATCCCACAGTCCAATGATATGCAGGTTAGTTGGATTGACCATACTAAATTGCCCCTTAGGTTGGGGTCACCGGAATAGGCCAGGGGATTGGGCCTAGGTCTTTCGAAGGGTCGGTGTAGATTCAATGGGCTGAATGGCCTCCTTTACTCTGTCGGGATTTTATGATTCTACCAGAGGTATCCGATTCCTAAGGCGACCTCCAGGGCTGTGATTTTTAATTCGTACCCCCAAACTGATTAGTGGGCAGCACGGTAGCATAGTGGTTAGCGCAATCACTTCACAGCTCCAGGGTTCCAGGTTCGATTCCCGGCTTGGATCACTGTCTGTGCGGAGTCTGCACATTCTCCCCGTGTGTGCATGGGTTTCCTCCGAGTGCTCCGGTTTCCTCCCACAGTCCAAAGATGTGCAGGTTAGATGGATTGGGTACTGATGGGTTCAGTTTGAGCTCATGTAATCGAACCATGTTGTTGAGATACGATGCCCTATTCGGATATGATGATTAAACTTTGAGGCACTAATTGCCACTTCAAACCATAACACTGTCACTGGATTGAACATCTGGATGGGACAAAGTTGGAAAGCAGCTGGGCCCAAATATAAATATCCAGAATAACTAGTTATTTTTTTTGTCAGATTCCCCTACTCAAACCTACTCAAGTCCAGGGCTTTCTTTTTATGCGTTCCCTCCCTCCACCTCATTGCAACCCACTTTGAAGGACCAGGCTTCCATTTCACTCGAAGCAAATTTCTGTGAGCTCAATGGCCCCCTGGGTAAATGCACTCTCGAGACCCACAGTGTACAGTCGAAGTAGTTCTCAGCTTTAATTTCCTGTTCTCTGCAGCAGGTTGATTTTAACTGTCCCATGACGGGTGCTGTAATAAGCCTCAAAGTGTCTCTCCTGCAATCCATTCAGTCTCCTCCTGTTGGAAAGTACCTGTGATAAATGTCATCCGTGGCTCAGTGGTAGAACTCTTGCCTCGGTGTCTGAAGGTTGTGGGTTCAAGACCCATGCCTGAGATTTTGAACACATAATCTAGGATGGCATTTATGTGCCGCACTGTGGGAGCGCTACCCTCAGAGGTGCTGTTTCACTGATCAACCGAGGACGTGCTCGGTGCATTTAAATTATGCCACGGCACATTTAGTAAAAGAACGGGTGAGATCTCTTCAGCATCCTATTTTGTTTTTTTTCGATGAATAAATGCTGATAATCTACCAACGAGCACCTTCAAACCGATGACCCTTGTCATTTGTTTCATTGTCATTTATGCCTGTGTGTACACTAGCTAGCATGAGGGCAGCACGGTAGTGCGGTGGTTAGCACTGTTGTTTCACAGCGCCAGGGTCCCAGGTTCGATTCCGGGCTTGGGTCACTGTCTGTGCGGAGTCTGCAAGTTCTCCCTGTGTCTGCGTGGGTTTCATCCGGGTGCTCCAGTTTCCTCCCACAAGTCCAGAAAGACGTGCTGTTAGGTCATTTGAACATTCTGATTTCTCCCTCAGTGTACCTGAACAGGTGCCGGAGTGTGGCGACTAGGGGATTTTCACAGTAACTTAATTGCAGTGTTATTGTAAGCCTACTTGTGACAATAATAAAGATTATTATAATTCTGTTCCCTACATTACAACAATGACTGCAGTTCGTTGCCAGAAATGCTTGAGACTTGAGGTGAAAGGTCCTAATGTTAAGCTTGATTGTCCACATATCCACATCTTCATGACTTTTTATTGGCATTTGTGTGGAAAATGTCCTCTAGAACTTGGGACCAGTGGTGCCACTGGCACCCATTAAACTGTTTGTCAACTTAAAGTTACCACTGTCAGCAGAATTTGGAAAGAGGTAGGTTTGGGAGATGAAGGTGGGGCACGAACTGAACACAAAGTAGCATTTTATAGTCCATCATTTCACTGGAACGAATAGATAAAGCTAGGTACCAATTGGATAGGGGAATTGCTATTTTCCTGAATTGATCTGGAAATTTAGTCCTTTTATTGTAGCGGGGACTTTACTATTTATTTGACATTGGTGATTGAAAGCCAACAATTGCTGAACGTTTGCAGTATTATAGAATTCCAGTATTCCCGCTGTTCTAATCATGTAACCACCAGTCACCTTAACCCATTTTCTGTGGATCAGCTGTGACTATAAATCCCTTAGTCTTAGTTTGACAAGGAATAAACTTGTGCTACAATTCAAGGATTTACATGCTGCAAAAATAACCCACGGCACAAACCCTTCGCCCTCCTGCTACAATCTCTTTGCTTTACGTCCTGTTCACATTTGGTTACTGTATTAAATGCATTTTTTTGTACAAAGCAAAGCCGACTAAACTCAGCAAGCATTCCACTACAGTAATTTAAATGTGGTGTTGTTCCGGGTAAATTAATCTTTTAAAAGTGCTGCAATATATGAAAATAATCCATTAACAAGTGATTTTCTTTCAGTGTTAAATGTCAGTTAATCTGCAGTGATTATAGACGGAGTTCACTTGCTGTCTAGCTTCAAATCGTGAGCGGTTACTGATCTGAATAAGGACAATGTTGCAAGGATCTGCAATTTGCAAAATATCTTGGGCACGATTGAGTGGTTGTGTTGTGCTTAAGCAAGAGCGTGCCAAGGCCATTAGATCTTGGGACAGGCCAAAATCGAGAAATGCGGCAGGCGCCAACCAGTTTGTGATCTAACTGGCCTGCCCCCATTAGTAAAATCAGGATCCCTCTGTAGCATGATGAGAAACCAATAATCACCACTTATAGCCCATCTCCAGACAATTGATGGGAAAGACCGTTATCTAACGGCCTCCCGAGATCGAACGGCTTCCCCAGTAAGTGGTAGCGCTCCTTTTTTAAAATGTGAAGCTGGCGAAAGTGCTGCTGTGGATTTCCAAGGGGGTGAGTATCTATCTTCGCGCCTGAGCATTGAGCCCGGGGGGCACTGGAGTTGCTGCCCGGTGTTCGGAGGGGGTTGGGGGAATCCCCGGGGTTTGCGGAGCAGGTGGGTGTCCACCCATGGCCTTGGCTGGGGGAATGGGTGTCTCAGGATACCCGGGTCTGCCATGCCACCCTCTGGATCATGTGGACAGCCCCACCGACCACCCATAACTCCCACTGACCACGGAGGCCTCTAGCCATGTGGCTGAAGGCTATTGCTAAATTGGGAATTGGCAATCATGGTTACGTGAGCATTTCACACGTTGCAAGTGGATCCCTGTGGGTAAGCGTTCCATGTAGCATGTGGGAGCTATTGCCTAGCATCCCAATCAGACCGTGATGCCTGAACACTGTACCTGAACACTGTAGGAGGCAACACGATGGATGCAGCAACAAACATCCAGGAGCTGGGACCCAGCACTGCCAGGGTGTCCAGGTGGCTCTGCCAGGCTCTCGGGGGCACCGTCAGCCTGGAATTTTGCCTATGCTGCGAATCAGTTCCAGGGGTGCCCAGCCTGTGTGAGGTCGGGGCCAATAGGGGGTCCAATGGTTGCATGTCGGGGGGGGGGGGGGGGGTCAGATGGCGTCCTGATCTCTTCCTGCACTGGGGTCCAGCAAGCGGAGCTCCTCGGTGCAGGAAACGCGACTGAATGCGGCCTTGGGAGTGGAGGCTTCACCAGGCCATTCAAAAACAAAAAGTGCCATTAGATAGCCCAGAATGGACTTTTTTTTGTTACATCACACCCATCAACTCTGTTCCTCTCTGCCATAGCGGATGGGAGTGGAGAATCTAATGTAAGGTTTAAAGAGTCAGAACCTGCTGGCATAGAATCAGTCTGCAATTCTCCAAGGGCGAGTTGGTTACACGCTGCCTGGTGGAGTCAACGCCATTTTCATTCGTTAACATCCAATAACCACTCATTATAACAGTCATTCACTGGAATCTCCTCATGTCTTCCAATCTTGCTTCATGCCAGCAGGAAATTACGTTGGTCTAAAGCATGCTTGAGAATGAGTGGCATGCACCAGGTAGTCATTCACTTGTCACTTTTGAGATGAGTGCAACACGCATAGCCTTTGTGTCATAGCGCTGCGCTGCTCTTGTTGTGATGAATGCCACACTGGGACTGGAGGTTTAGAAGCATAGAATTCCTACAGTGCAGAACGAGGCCAATCAGACCATTGGGTCTGCACGACCCTGTGAGAGCACCTTACCTAGGCCAACACCGTTGCCCTATGCCTATGAGCCCCAAAACCTGCAGATCTTTGGACAACAAGGGGTAATTTAGCATAGATAATCTACCGAATCTGTATATCCTTCGACTGTGGCAGGAAACCAGATCTCCTGGTGGAAACACACGCGGGGGGGGCATGGAATGATGAAGACAAGGGGCACATTGGAAGGCAGAGGGACAAGGAAGATGAGGAACAATGGAAGTCTGAGGGTAGACTGAGGGGGGGGGGGGGAAGCTGGAGACTGACAATGGTATATGAAAGGCTGACAAACCAAGGGGGTCAAAGGGATAACGCATTTTTGACTTAGGATATGCAAGGGAACTCTGGAATAGGAAGAGGGTGGGGGAAATATGTTAGTATGGCACATGAAAGATGAGTCGCTCAGAGATCAGTCGGGGTTTGGGAGGGGACACTAGGCCTTAGTTTTCATGGCAATGAGGGACTGTACCTAAGTCCAAGTCCTTAGTTTGAGACTTATAGCCAGGAGTCGCAAGTACAGACACTCCTGCGGCGATGTGGAAATGAGTTCTAAAATATGGGCAGTCCAGGGCGATGTGGACACCATAGTCGGAGAAAGGAGACAGTCCAGAGCATGCAGCAGGAGCAGTCATTGGGAGCATGGTGTATACCAACTGCAGGGAGGGACAAGTGCTGTGTGCTCTAGTAGGGGACAAGCACAGCTTGGTGTGCAGGTCCATCTCACAGTCACTGCCCCTGGGCTTGGCGGTTTCCTGACTGGTCTGCAAATGGAATGGTGATGGTAACTGGAGGCACCTGCAGCCTGTAGACTGGAAAGGGTGAGATATGTGAAACTCTCCTGGAGGGTGTTCATCTCTGTAGGTGACCATGCACACAGCCTCAAGATGGGATGGGTAAAGGTCCACGTGGGGCATAGGCACATCACAAGTGATGGTCTCGGAGGGAGGGTAGAAACACCACCACAACAATGATGGGGTCCAATATTATTCCAGTGAGGGGGGGTGCTGGTGGGCTGGAGAACAATAGGAGGAAGCTTCATCTTCACATCATGAAGTTTGAGGTATATATCTGGCACACAGGCAGTGAGAGAGGGAGCGCCGAATTCTGATTGGGGGAAAAAAAAGTGAGGAACCGCCATTTTGTTGTACCACAGTAATGGCGGTGGCTCAAAATGAACGTGATTGGAAGGAGTTTAAGGCAGCATGGGAGGAGCGGACTGCAGGGCTGAGGCTCCTTCTGGGGTACCCTCTAACTTGTTGGTTCTGCAGGATGTAGTCCTGGGGGATCCAGGAGTGATTTTTGTGCTGAAGTCCTTGGAGTGAGGACTTGAACTCATTGACCCCAGAGGCAAGTGTGTTATCAACTGAGCAACTGTTGACATCATGAAGAGACCTGTCAGTGCTTTGGTACTGGCTATTTGCTGACTTTTGGATAAAACCAAGGGAGGCAAGAAAATATGAGATGAAGTAAACGTAATTGAGAGGAGCACCAAGCTTCTAATACATTTTACTAATAACCTGAAAAAGTCTTTAAAATGAGAGGCGGTGGAAATTAAAATGGGAGAAGCACAAGGGGAATAGAAACAATAAAGGTCAGGGATTAAATTGCCTGATCACCAGCACATTTAATTTGTTGATTAAAATCAGAGACAACAGAATCAAATCTCTAGTCGAGGGACACTTCTGGTTGAGGCCCGTCTAGCTTGGCAGATAACTGATTGAAAATGGGTCTCTCTTGGAAAAGGAGAGTTTTCTGTTGATGATGAAGGAAAATACTGCACAAAATGAGCATCTCAAAACAGATAAAGCTGAGTGGCAAAAATAAGTGGTTTGGATAACAAGCAGTTTTGCTGTGCTTCTCCGCAACATTCTCTGGGCCAGCCTTCAAATCATGCAGGTAGCTTTCAGTGTGAACGGGTTCTGCGAAAAGAAAAGGGCTCTTTGTCCTCGAGTGTGTCTCCCAGGTACGGGGGAACAGAACCCTTCTTTCTGCTGTCTTTGTACCAGTGCAAAATACTCATCATACTTAATGTGGGTCAGAGGACGTGTAATTCTGTCCCCAAAGTTTGTAACTATCTCCTCAAAGTTCCAAAGACTTGGCACATTTTAAAAAAATTATTCGTTCATGGGACGAATTTATTACCCATCCCTAATTGCCCTTGAGGGGGCAGTTAAGAATCAACCACATTGCTGTGGGTCTGGAGTCACATGTATCTCAGACCAGGTAAGGAGACTGATTTACTTCCCTAAAGGCAATTAGGGAACCAAATGTGATTTTACAACAGTCAACAATGGTGGTTTCATGGTCATATTAGACTTTTAATTCCTGATTTTCATTGAATTCAAATTTCACCGTCTGCAGTGGCAAGATTTGAACATGGGTTCCCAGAGCAATACTCTGGGCTTCTGGTTTACTAATCTAGTGACAATGCCAGGACTCCACTGCCTCCCCCACTGCGCAGTGTTATTGTGTACTTCCAGTTGGTGCAATTAGAATAGAAATCTCTAAATTGTAAACCAAATGCTGACATTTTCTTTTAAGAGAGTGGCCCATTTTTGCCATTTTGCTCGTTACTATGCAGTTCCGGTGCAAATCCATTTTTGGAAAAACATCCTCAGCAGTAAGTATCAGAACTAAATTGCCAACCTACTCCCTCTCCTGCCTACTTTGGGACTTAGACTTGAGGCAATGTCCAGATTGACCGAGACTGGACATATTATTCAAGGAGCGTGTTTGGATTCCAAGGAAGTTCTGACGTGTTGACCTCTGTGGGAATTTCCTCAGAAGTTACAACTTTTGATGGGCAACGCCCCTGCTCCCTGAGGACCCCCTGCGAATGCCTCCAACTCTAACTTAGCGTTGAAGACTAGGGCCAGTTCCGATTCAGTTACCTGAGAGTTACCCACAAAATGTTAGACAAATTAAAATCTAGGGTGAGATTCTCTGGTCGATCAGGAGCGTTGTTCTCGACGGTGGGAGGTGGTGCACTGTTGGCCAGTGACAGGATCTTCTGGTCCTGTGCCTGTCGATGGGATTTCCTATTGAATCTACCCCACACCGCTGGGAAAGACATGGCGGGGGTCTGCCATCGGCGGGACCGGAAAATACCACCAGCTTGATTAGCTGGAAGAGCTGGCCCCTAGTCTAACATCTAGACAACTCCACAACTGATCACCCATCACCCAGTCACAAACCGACTCCAAGGCTACTCTCCTGACCACTGACCAACCCAGCTAATTACACCCCCACCACTCCCTGAGCGCGCGACTACCTGCCTGGCCATGTGACTATCTCCCGATCCCTTTGATCTCACCCGACACAGCTGACCCACTCCGACCACCCAACTACTTATTTGGTCCTCTCAACTAACCTGACCTGCTGACCCCTTCCTAATATGCTAATTCCCAACAACCACCTGCATCAAGCTGATTACAATTCAACAATTCCCACCAACATGACCCACCTACTAGCTCACCCACTCTACCCACTTACCAACTTACCTCACCTACCTTCCCATTCACTCATTCACCCATTCACACCTGATGTTTAAACTTACCATATGGTAAGTGCTTTAAAAAGAGGCGTATCATATCTTCCCTCGACTGTTCAGTGCTGCAACTGATTGGCCAGATGGATGCTACATTCCCGCATTCCTGTTGAACCTGCGCTCAGAATGTTAGCAAGCACGTCTGGTGGTGACCATGGAGGGGTAGGTCGCACATTTGATAGCTCCCGCCTGTAACGGACCTTTGGACCTTTTCCCCCCGTTTTTTTCAGATTTTATGGAATAAAGCAGTGAAGAGTGAGACAGTAAGGAGAAATCCCCCTCCTGTGTATGGAGAATTGGACCAGAAGTGGCCATGTGAGACGACAAAGTCCTATAAGGGAGATGCAAGCAGAGCTGGCAACGCGGGACAGCATGGCGGAGGGCAAGGGCCGCGGGGAGATGGCACAGTGGTCGACGGAGCAGCTGGTGAAGGATTTTGAGGATTGCTTCGCCAAGCTGAAGAAGGACACGCTGGACCTGATTAATGCTTCAATTGATCAAGTGGTTCAGAATCAGGAAACGCATGGGAGAGCGATCCAGGAGGTCAGGTAGACCCAGGGCTGGTCAGTGGTGGTGGCAGGCGATGAGCGGCCAGAAAAACGTCCTGACGAGCAGGGGTCCGAGCACAAGGAGTATATAACCGTGCTGGAAAGCAAGGTGGGGATGATGAACGACCGCCAGAAAAGAATGCAGGAGAAGCTGGAGGACCTGGGGAATAGGTCCAGGAGGCAGAATCTCAGAATTGTTGGCCTCCCTGAAGGCAGTGAGGGATCGAATGCGAGGGCCGATGTGATGGACATGTTGGAGAAGTTGATGGGGGCTGGGGCGTTCCCTCGGCCCCTGGAATTGGACAGAGCGCACAGAGCCCTCGCAAGGAAGCCCAGAGCGAAAGAGCCGCCGAGGGCCATGGTGGTATGTTTTCACTGTTTCATGGACAAGGAACACATTTTGCGGTGGGCCAAGAAAGAACGGAGCAGCAAGTGGGAGAACTGTGAGTTGCGCATTTGTCAGGACCTGGGCGCGGATTTGGCCAAGAGGCGAGCTGGGCTCAATCGGGCAAAAGCGACCCTCTTTAAGAAGGGGGTGAAGTTCGGGATTCTGTACCCAGCCCGTCTGTGGGTCACACATGAGGAACGAGACTTCTACTTCGAAACACCAGACGAAGTATGGACCTTTATTAAAGAATTAAAAGATACTTAAGCCTTGGAGAAGTACTGTGGCAGCGATTTGTGGTGCTGGATTGTAAAAATGTAAGTAACTCTGTGTGAAATAATGGACTGTATGGATGGTTAAAGGTTTATCTGTCTTGCAAGGACCTTGTTGGGGGGATGGGCTTTGAATTTAGTTCTGCTTTTTGGGTGACTATTTTTCAAAAGTGATTGTTTCTTCATTGTTTTTTTTCTGTTGTTTGTTTACTGGGGAATATGATGCTTTTAAAATGTTTAATCATGTGGGGAGAGAGAGAGGAGAGTACAATAGGGAGACAGAATGCTTGGTGCCATGGGCGGGAGCTATCGAGTCAGCATTGGTCAGCTGACTCTCGGAAGCGCAGTGGGGGGTGGACAGGTGTTAAGCTGGAGCTTGACTTGGGGGATTGGGTTTTTAGTTTTGTTGCTAGGGGGGAGGGAGGGGGTGCTGCTTTGCTGACAGGGGAGGAACTGTTACTAGGGGACAAATGGGAGGTCGGGAACGGCGACAGCCCGAGTGGGGACTCAAGGAAGTAGAGGGTGCGAGCTCGAGGCTGGCCTGAAAAGGGTAATGGCTAGTTGGCAGGGGAGGGTGAGTTGGAAGGCCCCCATCCAGGCTGATCACATGGAATGTGAGATGACTAAATGGGCCGGTCAAGAGGGCTCGCGTATTCATGCATTTGAGCGAACTGAAGGCGGACATGGCAATGCAGCAAGAGACACAACTAAAGGTTACAGACCAGATGAGATTGAGGAAGGGGTGGGTTAGCCAAGTGTTCCACTCAGGACTGGACTCTAAGACCAGGGAAGTAGCGATCTTGATCAGCAAATGAGTGGAATTCGAGGCAGGGAGAATCTTGTCAGACAGGGGGGTAGGTACATAATGGTGAGTGGGAAGCTGGAGGGAGTGGGAAGAGTGCGAGTGGTACTTGTGAACATATATGCTCCGAATTGGGATGACGTGGAATTTATGAGGCGGGTGTTAGGTAACATCCCAGACAGAGTCACATAACCTGATCATGGGAGGGGACTTCAACACAAGTCATTGATCCGGAATTGGACCGGTCAAAATCCAGGTCAGGGAGGAAGCCGGCTGCGGCAAAGAAATTGAAGGGTTTTACGGAATAGAGTGGGGGAGTAGACCCATGGAGGTTTGCACGGCTGAGGACGAAGGAGTTTTCCTTTTTTTCACATGTCCACAAGGTATACTCTCGCATCAACCTTTTTGTTCTGAGCAGGGCGTTAATACCGAACGTGGTGGATACTGAGTATTCGTCAATTGCAGTGTCGGATCATGCCCCGCACTGGGTGGATCTACGGGTTAGTGTGGAGAGAGGGCAATGCCCACTGTGGAGACTGGATGTGGGATTGCTAGCGGACGATGGGGTCTGTGGGTGGGTTAACAAGTCCATCCAGAACTAGCTGAGGTCGGGGTATTTTGAACTACACCAAGGGACGAGGCAAGGGTGCCCCCTCTCCACGTTACTGTTTACTGTTTACTCTGGCCATAGAGCCATTGGCCACGGCGTTAGAGCCTCTAGGAACTGGAAAGGGCTGGTTCGGGATGGGGGGTGGAGCACCGGGTCTCGCTTTACACAGATGACCTGCTCTTGTACATTTCGGACCCGTTGGAGGGGATGGGGGAGTAATGCAAATCTTAGGGGAATTTGGCAATTTTTCGGGGTATAAATTGAACATGGGGAAAAGCAAGACGTTTGCGATCCAGTCAAGAGGGCAGGAAAAGAGACTGGGAGAGCTGCCGCTTAGAATGGTAGGGAAGAGCTTTCAATATCTGGGAATCCAGGTGGCCTGGAAATGGGAGGCACTGCGCAAGTTAAATCTATCCCGGTTGGTCGAACAAATGGAAGGGGACTTTATGAGATGGGACATTCTCCCGCTATCACTGGTGGGGAGGATACAGACCGTGAAAATGACGGACCTCCCCAGATTTCTGTTTGTCTTTCAGTTCCTCCCCAAGGCCTTTTTCAAGCGGGTGAATAAGATTATTTCGGGCTTTGTGTGGGCGAGTAAAACACCACGAGTGAAGAAAGTGTTGCTGGAGCGCAGTCGGAGGGAGGGTGGGTTGGCGCTGCTGAACTTCTGCAATTACTACTAGGCGGCTAATATAGCCATGATTAGGAAGTGGGTAGTGGGGGAGGGGTTGACATGGGAGAGGATGGAGGCGACGTCATGTAAAGACGCCAGTTTGGGAGCATTGGTAACGGCACCTCTGCCGTTCTTGCCGGCCCGATACTCCACAAGTCCGGTGGTAGTGGCAGCTCTGAGGATCTGGGGCAGTGGAGGACATAGAAGAGAGTGGAGGGAGCATCGATTTGGACCCCAATTTATAACAACCACAGGGTTGTACCGGGTAGGTTAGATGGGGGGTTACGGAGTTGGCAGAGGTGAGGAATTAGAAGGATGGGGGATCTATTTATAGATGGGAGCTTTCCTTGCTTGAAAGCTTTGGAGGATAAATTTAAATTGCCAGCAGGGAATGGTTTTAGGTATTTGCAGGTGCACGACTTCCTGAGAAAGCAGGTGCCGGCCTTTCCGCTGCTGCCGCCACGGGGGATTCAGGATAGAGCAGTTTCCAGTACCTGGGTGGGAGAGGGAAAGGTATCGGATATTTACCAGGAGCTTTCGGAGGTGGAGGAAACTCCGGTGGAGGAGCTTAAGGGCAAGTGGGAGGACGAGCTAGGAGGAGAGATAGAGGCGGGTCTATGGGCGGAAGCCCTAAGCAGGGTTAATACCTCCTCATCGTGCGCCAGGCTTAGCCTGATACAATTTAAGGTAGTCCACTGGGCACACCTGGCAGTGACTAGGATGAGCAAGGTTTTTGGGGTAGAGGATAGATGTGCGAGGTCCGTGGGAAGCCCAGCAAATCATGTTTTGGGCATGCCTGAAGCTTAGAGGGTTTTGGCAGGTTTTTGCTGAGGCAATGTCCATGGTGCTAAAAACACGGGTGGTGCCGAGTCCGGAGGTAGCGATCTTTGGAGTGTCGGAAGTGCCGGGGGTTCAGGGGGCGAAAGAGGCCGAAGTCCTGGCCTTTGCCTCCCTGGTAGCCTGAGATGGATCTTATTAATGTGGAGGGACTCGAAGCCACCGAGTGTCGAGACGTGGGTTAGGTACATGGCTGGGTTTCTCAGTCTTGAGAAAATAAAGTTTGTCTTAAGAGGGTCAATGTTAGGTTTCTCCCGGAGGTGGCAGCCATTCGTCGACTTTCTCGGGGAAAATTCAAAATGTCAGCAGATGCAGTATTCCAAGGCGGGGCGGATTGTTGTTGTATGGTTGACGTGTGTGAAGATTGGGCTGGGGGGGGAGGGAATGTTTCTTTTACCATGTTGATGTCACTGTTTTTGTTACTGTTATAAAAAATTATTAAAAAAAGACGGTTAGCAAGTGTGGTAGTCACCACTAACTGCATATTAGATGTAGTACGGTAAGGCTCCTGTACTAGAGGTACATGGGTAAATCCCTGCCTGCTGGCTCCACCCAGTAGGCGGCGCATAAACGTGTGTGCTCACCAGAGCTGCTCACTACAGGAGGCCACACATCTTTGCTCAATAAAGCCTCGATCATTCACTACTCTCGTCCTTGTAGTAATTGATAGCGCATCAGCAAGAAATGCAGAGCAGCGGCAAAGAGGGGTAAATTTCAAGCAGAGGAGCAATCTGACGATGATTGCTGTTGCCCGGATATCCGGGCTAATATTTTTGCACTGGGCTCATTACAGTTTATCATGAGCGCTTGCCTTGTCCCCTAATGATAGATTTAAAAAAAATAAATTATGAGTACCCAATTCATTTTTTACAATAAAGGGACAATTTAGTGTGGCCAATCCAGCTACCTTGCACATCTTTGGGTTGTGGGGGTGAAACCCATGCAAACATGGGGAGATTGTGCAAACTCCACACGGACAGTGACCCAGGGCCGGGTTCGAACCTTGGACCTGACTGCCGTGAGGCAGCAATGCTAACCACTGCGCTACCGTGCTGCCCTTATTGACGGATTTTACATTGATTGTGAAGGCTCCATCTCCTGAGTAGAATGTATAAAATGAACAAACACAGGGCAGGGTAGCATGAGGTCTACGATTACTGCTCTTTCACCTCTGACACCAGTATTTCAATCCAGAGCAAATTAATCCAATATACATTTAAACATTCAGCTGAGATGGCAGTAGAGGTTTGAAGTGAAATTAATTGGGCAACCTTTAGTTCCAGGAGGGCATGAACCAACAGCCGAGATGAACGAAAAACACTCTGAACTCAATATTAAATTGGCAGCTTCTCTCCCAAGTAACATGGATGACCAAAATGGAAATTGGAAATGTCACGAATGCAGCAGTGGAGTTTAGTTACATTGATAAGAATATGGAGGGATCTTTGCGATGCATGTAACTGGTGGTCAAAGATGTATTCCTTCTGTCGTGTTAGATACACTGGTCTAACACTGGCTGCAACTGATCCTGGTCGACCGCCTGAGCGGTGGTGCTGGGGACGACAGCGCCTTGATGTGTGGGATTGAAGCCTGACTGGTGGCCTCGTGAGTCAAGGCATCAGGAGGTGGCAAAACAACAGAAGGGAACGGAGAAGAATGTGGTTGCGGGCAGGCAAATTTGCGCAGTGCCCGTCTGTTTCATCGCACAACAGAACCATCAGCTAGACGCACAACATACGAGCGGGGGGGAGGGGGGGAGGGGGAGGGGGGGGGGGGGCAGCCTGTCGAACAACAACAGCAGGAGCTGACCAGCCTCCAACAGGGATCTTGACCCGAATTGTGTCTGACAGGGATAACACGGGCAAATCGGTGGCATGAGCATCATAGCCCTGTTTTTGCCGGTCTCGGAGTTGCTGCACCTTCTGCAGCACCGGGAGGTGATCGAGCTCGGGCACTTGTATGGCTGGAAGTGTCGTTCGCAGGTCCCTGTTCATCAGGAGTTGAGCCGGCGACATGCCAGTGGACAGTGGGGTCGCCTTGTACGCAAGCAGCGCAAGGTGAATTACAGATGCAGATTCTGCGGCCTTGCAGATGAGCTGCTTTACTATATGCACCCCTTTCTCAACTTTTCCATTTGACTGCGGATAGTGTGGGCTGGAAATAACGTGTTTGATCTGATACGACTGGGGAAACAGAGACCATTCATGGCTGCTGAAGCACGGGCCGTTGTCACTCATGACAGTGAGTGGGATACCATGCCTGGAGAACGTCTCCTTACAGGTCTTGATGACGGTCCAAAATTTGAGGTCTGAGAGCTTCACGACTTCAGGGTAATTGGAAAAGTAATCAATGATTAACATGTAATCACAACCATTTGCATGAAAGAGGTCGATGCCAACCTTGGACCACGGAAAGGTTTCGATTTCATACTGCTCAAGTGTCTCCTTACTCGGCGCTGCCTGGAAATGTTGACAGGTCACACAGTTAAGGACCATGTTCGCGATGTCCTGGCTTAATCTGGGCCAGTAGACAGCCTGCCTGGCTCTGGGTCTGCACTTTTCCACACCCAGGAGGCCCTCATGGATTTGATGGAGCACCAAGCTCTGGAGACTGTGTGGAATTACAATCCGGTCCAGTTTGAGGAGGATACCATCAACCACCGTCAAGTCATCCTTTACATTGAAAAATTGAGGGCACTGCCCTTTTTGCCAGCCGTTGGCTAGGTGTTGCATAATACGTTGCAAGTCTTTGGCTGTCTCCTCACGGATACGAATCACTTTCTCATCAGATGCCGGGAGGGTGCTAGCACACAGCTGCACCTGTGCCTGAACCTGTGACTCATTTTGCCGGATGACGTTCAGTGGTTCACTAGGCACGGTGATGGAGTGGGACAGCGTATCGGCAATGATGAGCTCCTTGCCAGGCATGTAGACCAGGTCAAAGTCGTACCTTCTGTGTTTGAAGAGGATGCCCTGCAACCGAGGCGTCATGTCATTAAGGTCCTTGTGGATAATGTGGACTAGGGGCCTGTGATCTGTCTCGACTGTGAATGTCGGCAGGCCGTAGACATAGTCGTGAAACTTGAGAATGCCAGTGAGAAGGCCCAGGCATTCCTTCTCGATTTGTGCATACCTTTGTTCGGTGGGCGTCATTGCCCTTGATGCGTAGGCAACCGGTGCCCAGGATGAGGTGTCATTGCGTTGCAGGATGACCGCACCGATGCCATCCTAGCTCGCATCTATTGAGATTTTAATTTCCCTGTCTGGGTCAAAAAATGCCAATACGGGTGCAGTGGTGAGCTTGGCTTTCAGCTCCAACTACTCTGCCTGATGGACCGCCTTCCACTCGAAGGCAGTGGACTTCTTCACTAGGTTTCGTAGGGCCGTGGTGTGTGAGGCCATGTTTGGCATGAACCTGCCCAGAAAATTGACCATGTCCAGGAAGCGCAACACCGCCTTCTTGTCTTCCGGGACCTTCATGGCTGCGATGGCCTTGACCTTGTCTGTGTTGGGGCACACACCCTACTGAGAGATCTGGCCTCCCAGGAACTTGAGTGTCGACATGCCAAAGCAACATTTGTCCCTGTTCAGCTTCAGGCCATTGGTGTGGATATGGCGGAGTACCTGCTGGAGATGGCAAACATGCTCCTCAGGGGTCGTGGACCATATGATGATGTCGTCCACGTACACACAAACCCCTTCGATGCCCTCCATCATCTTCTCCATGATGCGATGAAATATCTCCGTTGCCGAGACAATGTCGAACAGTATGTTGAAGGTGCAGAGCCTTCTGCTGGACTCATCCGGCTGGATTTGCCAGAATCCATGTGACGCATCTAACTTTGTGAAAAACCTTGTATGTACCATCTAACTTGTGAGTTCCTCCCACTTTGGGATGAGGTAGTGTTCACGCATTATATTCTGGTTGAGATCCTTGGGATCAATGCAGATGCGCAGGTCTCCAGAGGGTGTTTTAACCACCACCATCGAGCTGACCCAGTCAGTTCGGTTACCCTGGAAATGATCCCCTGCTGCTGCAGCTCCTTGAGCTGTTCCTTCAGGTGCTCCTTCAGCGCAGCCGGGACCCGGAGTGGTGCATGGACCACTGGCTTGGCATCAGGTCGCAGTAGGATCTTGTACCGATATGGCAAAGTGACCATCCCGTCAAACACATCTGGATACTGAGCGGGATGTCGTCAATGCCAGCTTGAGGATCCACGTTGGAGGATGTTGTTGAATAAACCCGCTGCACCAGGTTTAGCTTTTTGCAGGCATGCGCACCCAGTAGGGATGCCCTGTCCAGCCTGACAATTTCAAACCTTAGCCTTGCATTGGTGCTCTGGTTGGAGACAAGTAGATGGCAGGACCCCAGTGCCGTGATGGCATTACCGTTATAGTCCAGGAGCTGGCAGGTTGCTGGAAGGACATTGGGGGGCTTCTTGATGTGTTTGAAGTCTGTCTGTGAGAGGAGGTTGGCAGAAGCACCTGTGTCCAGCTTGAACTGGATGGAGCAGCGATTGACCTGCATCACCTCACGCTATTCGTCCGCAGAATCCACAGCGAGGATGGACTGAATGCAAGATGAGTTAGGTGTGGCATGTTCACGCGTGTTAATAATGCCCACTCGGTAGGCGGACTCCAGGCACTAGTCCTCTGGATCCATTGAACTGCCTGGATCAGAATCCTGTAATCGTCGTTGCACATTCTGGACGCGCCGTCGTCGGAATTGGGAGCGCTGGCCCCTGACTGGGGCAGACCTGCACAAGGCTGCATAGTGTCCAGGCTTCCCACGGTTTAAACATCGCCGGCCTCTTGCAGGGCAGTGTCCCTTTAAGTGGGCGTTACCATAGTCCGGGCATGTCATGACTTCGCCGTCGTGATGCAGTGTACGTTGTCGCACATGTGCAGTGCGGTCGGCAGATGTCTGCACCTGCGCAGTGTGGGTGTCGGCCGCTTTGTTATCCTGTTCGCATCGCGCATGCGTGGGGCCCCGGAAAAAGCGCGCAAAATATCCGCTGTCTTCATTGCTGAGGCGCTGCATCCGGGAGATGGCCTGCACACTCTCTGCCTCCTGGGAGGCACGTTTCTCATTTTCAGCCGATTTGTATTAGGCATACCGATTTTTTGCGTGCTCATGCACTGTACATGTTTCAATCGCAAGTGGCAGGGTCATATGCTTGATTTTTAAGAGCTGCTCTCTCAGAGGATCAGAGTGAACTCCTAACACGATTTGGTCTCTGATCATGGAGTCAGCAATATCACCAAAGTTGCAGGACAGAGCTAGCAGGCGGAGGCCAGTTAAGAAGGCATTGAAAGATTCATCTTTACCTTGAAGACGTTGTTTGAATATGTAGCGCTTGAAGATTTCATTGATGTCCACTTCACAGTGACTATCAAACTTGTCCAGGATGATCTGAAACTTTGTCTTGTCCTGGCCTTCGGTGAAGTTAAACGAGTTGAAGAGTTCGAGGGCTTGATCACCCGTTGTTGAGAGGAGAAGCGCGATCTTCCTTGCATCAGACACACCCACGAGGTCTGAAGCTTCGATGTACAGCAGAAACTTTTGTTTGAATATCCGCCAGTTGGCACTGAGATTGCCGGAGGTCCTCAGCTGGTGAGGAGCCTGAATCTTCTCCATGGTGCCGGGATACATTTGCTGGTCGTCATGGAATGGACTGAGATAAGCCACCTTAAATTAGTAGTCTGCTGGTATCATGTTGTGTTAAGTACACTGGTCTAACACTGGCTGCAACTGGATGCAGTTTAGATCAGAAATATACTCCAGACCTTGAAGTCAGGTTTATTGAACTAATAGCACAGTTAGCACAGTTCTCTGTGAGTTTGACTCTCTGCTTACTTAAGCGTGGTTACTCTGTCTGACTGAACCAGACTAGCTCTTAGCCACGTGGTGGAGGTGTCAGATTGTAGCAACACCCTTGACTGACTCTCAAGATGTTCATCAGTGGAAGAGGCGGAGTGTGAGTGCCTTGTGTCTTTTATAGTCGGATCCCACCCGTGAGTGTCCTGCCTGCTTATTGGTCATGTCCTATTCTCTGTGTCCATTAGCAGCTTGTCTGTATATCAGTATGTGTGCATGTGTGCCTGCATGTCATGACACCTTCCTGATACTAAATTAATTGGGAGGGCTGGAGGAGAGAACAAACCTAAAACATATTGATTTGACCTGATGCAGAGTTGTAAATTGCAGTGCTTAGAACATGAAGCCTTGTTCTACTTCTTCAATTTTTGCGGTTACAAATGGATTTAGGTGGTGATTGATTTATATTTTTTCATCAAAGCAAGTAAGGAAGAAACTTGAGTCAGAATTAGCTTGTCCGAGCTAGATAACATTTTAATAACCTCCTTATGGAAGCAAATTATGAATTTAATTAAATAAACAGTCAAGATCACAGCCATGGCTCCGATTAGCAGCCGGAAAACAAATGGTTAAGGTTTATGTCCAGCCAGTGAAGCAGGCTGTTGCTATGGTACCAAGCATTGATTAGGCAACCAGGATTTAGAAATTCTGATAACGAGATTGCCAATGTGTGAAAACGGTGACAATCTCATTATCAGAATTCCTAACTCCTAACTGACTCATCAATGACAGTTCCCATAGCAACCACTGGATGTAGCTGGATATCTAACTGCACAATGTTTTATTTAACAATGCTCCTGAAGTCATCTTTGCCATAACCCCTGTTTCGTGTACATTAAAGATTATCGATGTATAGGTGATCATATTGGTGGAGGAGCACAAGCTCAGTATATGCAGAATGTAACCAAAGAATCTGATTTCTCCCATGTGCTCTCAATCCCAGTTTTGTCATTCAATTAAATGGAGGAGAGGAAAAATCAAAGGGGGAGTTTTGCACCTCCTTGTAGCTGATTTCGGGGCATGTTTGGAAATCGGAAAGTAGGTTATAGTCAGACACAGATGATGTGGCTGGGGCCGATTGAAAGAATGCAAGGCAAGATTCACATTCGAAAGAAAACAAAATCTAGATACTTGAGGATCAGCATAATTTTAAAGTTGCCATTGTTTACTTGTAAACACAATCTCGTGCTCAGTGTCAACCTGGTCTACTTCAGTGAAAAACCCAGAATGCAACATTTCATTTAAACAGTTGGGTGCCTTTGCTTTCTGGATAAAGGGCCTCGTGATTTTGCCGTGCGAAAGAGAATAGGAAAGATAAAAGCAAATTACTGCGTTGCTGCAATCTGAAACAGAAAATGCTGGTCAATCTCAGCAGGTGTGACAGCATCTGAGGAGAGAAAAGAGAAATTACGTTTCAAGTCTGGATAACAAAGAGTCATCCAGGCTCGAAATGTTAGCTCCCTCTTCTCTCCAAGAATAGGAAAGATTTTTCTCTTAAATTTGAACCACAAGTCCAGTGTTGCCTTCAACCTAGTTAGTTCTTGGCCTATAACTCATTCATGTCCAAAGAAGAGGAAAAAGTATTGCCTGCCACACACAAGAATGAGATCAAACCATTTAATCTCTTCCCTGGCTGATTTTATCGCTTTCTCTCCTGAAATTGCTAATATATGCTGCAGCACAGTAGCACAGGGGTAGTACTGTTGCCTCACAGCTCCAGGGTCCCAGGTTTGATTCCCGGCTTGGGTCACAGTCTGTACGGAGTCTGCACATTCTCCCCATGTCTGCATGGGTGCTCTGGTTTCCTCCCACAAGTCCCGGAAGACGTGCTTTTAGGTAATTTGGACATTCTGAATTCTCCCTCTGTGTACCCAAACAGGCGCCAGAATGTGGTGACTAGGGGCTTTTCACAGTAACTTCATTGCAGTGTTAATGTAAGCCTACTTGTGACAATAAAGATTATTATTATTATACAAAATCTCACGAATGCTGGTGGCCATTTCCCGCTCTGCTCAATGCATCAGGCAGTAAAAGATGAGATGTTATGTGACCGTAGGTCAGTGGCCATCTTCTCACTTGGTGTTTATTTATCGTGATTATTTTTAGCAGTGGATTATAATATAAATCGGAAATTTAAACCCTGACTGATTTTCTCCTCCTTTACCCAGGTACATCGCAACCAGTTTTAACACCTTTGCGGAAAAAAATAATGACTCTTAATTACTTCCAGATTCAAATTGATTCTCATGTTATGGTAGAGGTGGTAAATAGTTTTGTTCAGCATCAGTCTATAATCCTGCAGATGGTGTTTCTGTTCCAGATTTTGAATGGGTGTGCCCTATATAAGTAGCATTATGAATGCTAAGATAGACAGAAATATCACCTTGGATAGATTAGGAAAGGTCCTTTCATTTTTGTTTCTTGTTCGTCCTTCGAGGCAGAGATGATCATCGAGGATGTGTTGGGTATGTGGGTGACTGCTAAAGCTGATCTGTACCCAAAAGGTTGTGCTGCAAATAGGGCAGGATATTTCAGACAGTTGGATTTTGGACCAACTGTTGGATTGCGATTTCCTCTGCTTGTGTTTTCTCTCTGCCTCTGATGTGCGCTTGCTTTCAAAGGAGAACTCTCCATTCTATATTTGGTTATGCCAAGTGCAGTGATGCAGGGCAAGTTTCTCCCAGGACCCAAAGTCAACATCAAGCCTCCAAAATGAAGCCTTTAAAATGTCCTTGTAGCGTTTCCTTTGACCACCATGAGAGTGCACCCCAGATTCAAACTCTCCATTGAAGATTTGCTTTAGTGGGCGAGCGACAGGCTTTCAGGCTACGTGACCAGCCTAATGTATATGTGATTGCCTCAGTGTGGTGTGGTAGCTTGGTATGCCAACTCGGGTGAGAACCTCAGTGTCTGGTATTTGGTCCTGCCATCTGATCTTAAAAGCTTCTGAAGCCAGCACGTGAAAGTGCTTGAGCTTGACATTTGTACGCAGTTCAAGTCTCACATGCAGTGTGGCAAGGATTGTTGCACTACAGACTTTCAGTTTGCTAGGCAAACTTAATCTTCTTCATTCCCATACCGATGTTCAAAATCTGACAAGGGCTACACTTGCTTTGGCAATTCTTGCACATACCCCTTCATCTAGTGGGCAGCACGGTAGCATTGTGGATAGCACAATCGCTTCACAGCTCCAGGGTCCCAGGTTCGATTCCGGCTTGGGTCACTGTCTGTGTGGAGTCTGCACATCCTCCCCGTGTGTGCGTGGGTTTCCTCCGGGTACTCCGGTTTCCTCCCACAGTCCAAAGATGTGCAGGTTAGGTGGATTGGCCATGCTAAATTGCCCTTAGTGTCCAAAATTGCCCTTAGTGTTGGGTGGGGTTACTGGGTTATGGGGATAGGGTCGAGGTGTTGACCTTGGGTAGGATGCTCTTTCCAGGAGCTGGTGCAGACTTGATGGGCCGAATGGCCTCCTTCTGCACTGTAAATTCTATGTAATCTATGTAATCAATATGGACAGCTCGAGAGAGAGAGAGAGATTGCTGGCGAGATAGGAGAACTAATCCAGAGCTGGCAGGTTTTTTTTTCTTTTTCTTTTCTTTTTAAAAAATAAATTTAGAGTACCCAATTCATTTTTTTCCAATTAAGGGGCAATTTAGGATGGCCAATCCACCTACACTGCACATCTTTGGGTTGTGGGGCGAGACCCACACAAACACGGGCAGAATGTGCAAACTCCAGACAGACAGTGACCCAGAGTCAGGATCGAACCTGGGACCTCGGCACTGTGAGGCAACAGGGCTAACCACTGCGCCACCGTGCTTCCCCAGAGAGCTGGCAGGTTTTGGCCATGAGCTGAAATACTGGACTGGAGACGGGACTTCTCTGCAGCCCTATAGAGTAGGTTGCTGCAGTTTCCTTTGTGCTGATTTTCAGGCTGAAGTTGTCACAAGGAATGGAGAACATGTCCATGCTACATTGGATATCCAGCCAGTGCACAGTCATGGGCAAGCAGCAAATTGTAAAGCATGTCCTTGGAGAGACCGTGCCTGGAGTTGTCTCGATTTGAGCAGCTTCCCGCCAATGCAATGCCTGATTTTGATGCCAGGAAATTAATCACAAATAGTTTGACAGTTCCATAATGACATGCCTGTGTGTATCCTAGATACTAATGAGTTTTCTGACCCATTCCTAATTATTAATGGAGTTAGGAAAGCTCACAATCAATAGGACCTCAGGCCCATTAATGGGTGATTATTGGGACGCGACGGGAGATTTATCAGTCCCTTGCCTATATTTTTGTTTTTAAAATTTAGAGATCCAATTATTTTTTTCCACTTAAGGGGCAATTTAGTGCGGCCAATCCACCTACCCTGCACATCTCTGGGCTGTGGGGCTGAAACCCTTGCAGACACGGGGAGATTGTGCAAACACCACACAGACAGTGACCCGGGGCCGGGATTCGAGACCAGGTCCTCAGCGCCATAGGCAGGAGTGCTAACCACTGCACCACCATGCCGCCCCCTCCTCGCCCATATCTTCAATGGTTCAGTAGGATCAAGATCCTAGACTGAAAGCTAGCTCAAGTCGGCCCCATTTTCAAAACAGGGAACAACTCAGAGCTAGGGAACTACAGACCTCCCAACCTGGTAAGCTTTATTGGGAAGATGCTAAAACAATTTATAGGAGATGCCCATTGCAATAACAGGGAAGGAACGGGACCATTAGAAATTCAAATCACAGCTTAAAAAATAGGTTGTGCCTTCCATCTGCACTTTCAGAAATCCAATGTTCTCTCATAATGCTGTCGCCATCAGGAGTTTCAGGCAGACATGCTAACCAGCTGGATTTCTCCTGTCTGACAATTTGGTATGTGTGCATGAATGGAAAATGATAAAATCTGCTTGATTGTCTCTTCAGTCTGCCCAGACCTTGTGACAGAAAATTGGGATTTTGCAAATAGCAGTGCAATGGCACTGAAGATGAATTGATCTCCAATTTTACCCTCAGAAATTCATTAATTCCAACTGGGTCACAAATTTTAATTTCACTGAATAATCCATACCCATTAGAAATATTTGCATTGACTGCAGATGTGTGCGTGCCTGCACCAGGCTGCTGGATGTTTTAAAAGGAATGGCTTTTAACCAAAAGAGCAGTGTCTGATCTAGCAACCTAACACCAGCAAATCTTTCCGCTGTTAGCCCATAAAGGCTCAAAATATCTGTGCACTGGACGACATTCTCCCTTCCTATGTTCTCCCGCCAGAGTTGAATTGCTATTGATTTGCACTCCCACTAAATCGTGAACCGATTCCCAATCCTCAGTCTAGCAAATTTATGCATGGCGAGCCTGTCAATTTGAGCTGGCAGCCCGATAGCAAGACACTGCAGCTGACCGCCCTCCCCTCATCGCAAAGCAGCCCCCCCCCCCCCCCCCCCCCCGCATTGCGATTCAGAACCACTCCCTCGGATTTTCTGGGTCCCTCCTTCCCCCAAGTCCGGAGTGACCCAATCAGCCCACCCCAGAGACCCCCAAATAGGGGATTCCACACAGATACCCCCTGAATAGAGGGACCCCCCCTCAGAGGCCCCCTGAATAGGGGGGCACCCCCAGAGACCTCCTAAATAAAGGGACCCATCACAGAGACCCTCTAAATAAAGGGAACCCCATGAGGGACCATTAACTAAAGGAACCCTCCCAGAGACCCCCTCACTGAAGGAAGCCCCCCACAGAGACCCTCTAACTAGAGGACCCCCCTTCCTAACAGACCTCTCCAGAAAAGAGCCCCTATCTGGAAACTAGAGAGCATCTAGTGACATTGCCCACAATGCAATGTTCCCTTAGTCTAGACTGGTACAGTGAAAAAAAATACTGTTGTAACTCTCACCTGGGAATACACCTACTGACTTAGACAGAGGAAGCACCACGTGTCCATTCCTGGAAAGTGAAAAGCAGAGAGTAGTCACAAAGGAAGCAGTGGGGAGAGGCGGTTATTGAGTGTTCGGACACTATGCTATGTAGTTAATTTTGTGGGTGACATCAAGCAAACACAGTTGTGCATGCATAGGAGATATCCAACTTTTAGGGCTCAACAGAGTTTACACAACAATGATTTGTGGAGCTGAATATGGACAAATATAAAGTATTGTTGATGCAACCATCAATTCATTCAGAGACACTAGTTGGAGTAAACTGTGGCTTTAATCGGCTTACAACTGAGCCTGCCTGCGACTATACTGAACTGAGGGCGGACTCGTAGGACTGCAGCACTTATACTTCCTGCTGGGGGCGGAGCCCTGTACATGCTCCTCATCTCCCCCTGTGGGCAGAGCTGCGCAACGGCTCACAGATGGAGCCCACAGGGACACAATAATGTACAGTGTGAATTTATAGTGGTTACACATTCACCACAATTGTACTGCATATTGAAAGTTAAAATAAGAAACGTACATAATCCATAGGTAAGATAGAAATTACAACGTTTACGTTAAGGAGCTTTAGAGTCTTGGTTGACTTATCATTTACCAGGCTAAAAGGTATCTAGTGTCAATATAGGAATTAAATGAGGTGCTTACAAAAAGAATCCAATTGAATTCAGGATCCAAGTATAGGGGGCTTAAGTGGGGTGCTCTTTCCAAGGGCCGGTGCAGACTCAATGGGCCGAATGGCCTCCTTCTGCACTGTAAATTCTATGATTCTAAGTTTTATTGAAGCCATACAAAACTGTGCACAGTCCCCACTGTGAGGGCCATCCATACTCAGAGGGAGATCAATATTGAGTCCAATTCCACAGCTTTAAGAAACATATTTCATAACCGAAAGGTGTTTTTTCTTCTTCGATATCATCAAAGGCCGATGGCGGGCAGAAAAGTGGTATTGAGGTTGCGGACGGCAATTACGACTATTTCTGTCATATAGTCCAGGACTGAGGAAAATAAAATCCAGTCACGGTTTCCACGGCATGGGCGGCCTCTGATTCACCTGCCCCTGCCATCAATCAGCAACTCGATGATCTGGGTGCCACCTTTAAAGGCGGCCCCAGCTCACAACCAGGAAACAATCTTTATCCAAATGCAATCCCTGGCAACCCCTGACATAAAATGGAAAAATCCTGTCACCACCTGGCACTACCCTGACACAACCCTCTCCCCTGAATACTGCACTCACCTCTGACTTCCACTGGGAATACTGCTCACCAGGGACACACCTTCCGAGACCACTTGTGCTTCAAGTCATTCTGGCATCATGCTGCCGTGTCGATTTTTTTGGCGTGACGGGATGATTCCTATATAGGTGCCTGATAAATATATGTTAATTAATTAAGATGAACGGGGAACGTGGCTCACCACTGAAATCGCTTCTTCCTTTTACGTTGTTGTAAAACGAGACTTTGGCTATCTCGTGATATTTCACACTCCCGTCGCTGAATCCATTGGATGCAAACGGGAACGGAAAATCCCAGCAAAATCTTTTCAGCCTTGGTGAACGATACATGATCTATTCAAACAGGCAAAGTAAACTTAAAGCAACACGTTCAAATAGGTCAGGGTAACAGGGTGTAGTTCAAGATTGTAACGGCCAGATGAAGAGTTATTGGTGAGTGGTTACGAGGGTGATATTGGACTTATTTAAGGGACAATGGATGTGGCAATGGAGAAATAGTTGGTATTCTGGAAGAACAACACAAACCAGGTAAGAGTGGTTTTGATTACTGAAAATTAAAGTACTAGAAAGAGAGAATGATCTTCAATGGTCAAAGATAGAATCAATTTGGTTGGAGTTAAGAAACCGCAATGTGTGTATTTTATAGATGACTAAATAGTGGGGGATGATGGTGAAGCAAACTTGTTTGGAAATACTGAGGGATGCAGGAACTGGAGTAATAATAATAGAAAACGTTAACTTCTCCAATACTGAAGGAGGAATGATTTTGTTAAAGGCAGAGAACATAGAACATAGAACAGTACAGCACAGAACAGGCCCTTTGGCCCTTGATGTTGTGCCGAGCAATGATCACCCTACTCAAACCCACGTATCCACCCTATACCCGTAACCCAACAACCCCCCCCCCCCCCCCCCCCCCCCCCCCCCCCCCTTAACCTTACTTTTTAGGACACTACGGGTAATTTAGCATGGCCAATCCACCTAACCCGCACATCTTTGGACTGTGGGAGGAAACCGGAGCACCCGGAGGAAACCCACACACACACGGGGAGGACATTCAGACTCCGCACAGACAGTGACCCAGCTGGGAACTGAACCTGGGACCCTGGAGCTGTGAAGCATTTATGCTAACCACCATGAAGAAAGTGTGTTTCTTGAAACTTTCTGCTGAATGAGAGGAGACACTGTTCAGTCTCGGGCCGTGGAATGTAATGGGCCTAGTGGAGAATTTAATCTCAAAAACAGTGATTGTGGTGTTGCAAGGTTCATATTGCTCCTGTACTTTCTTGGTAACCAATCTACAATAAAACAGATTTAGCTGGAGGAGGGCTAATTTCAGAAAACCTTGAGTCAAATGCTGGCAAGGAGAAATGTAGTGGAGGAATGGGCGCTATTGGAAAACAATATCTAGTTGGGTACATTTACACAATGGGGAGAAAGAAGGTACCCAAAGCTTGAGCTTCCTGAAAGTCAAAGGATTTATGAGTAGGATGAGTCAGCTATCAGCTTGATAATTCAAGGGAGAATCAGGCTGAGTATAAAATAGTGAAGTGAAAATGGAGATAGAGGGGAATAGAGTAGAAGAAGAATGAATCGCAGCTACAATAATGAAATTAATATAGCACTTTTCATGAACACTGGTTGTTTTGAGAACATTACAACCAATGGAGTATTTTTTAAGGTGCAGCCACTGTTGTTACATAGGAAACAGGGGGCAGGATTCTCCGACTCCCCGTCGGGTCAGAGAATCGGCAGGAGTCGGCGTCAATCCCGCCCCCGCCGTGTCCTGAATTCTTCGGCACCGGAGATTCGGTGGGGGCGGGAATCGCTCCGCGCCGGTCGGCGAGCCCACCCCTCAGCGATTCTCCGGCCCACGATGGGCCGAAGTCCCGCTGCTGTCAAGCCTCTCCCGCTGGCGTGGATCAAACCACCTACCTTACCGGCGGGAGCAGGTGGCGCGGGCGGACTCCGGAGTCCTGGGGGGGCGCGGGGCAATCTGGCCCCTGGGGTGCCCCCACGGTGGCCTGGCCCACGATCGGGGCCCACCGATCGGTGGGTGGGTCTGTGTCGTGGGGGCACACTTTTCCTTCTGCCTTCGCTATAGTCTTCATCATGGAGAAGGCGGAAGTGACCCCCTCCCCTGCGCATGCGCGGGGATGACGTCAGCAGCCGCTGACACTCCGGCGCATGCGTGGACTTCCGCCGGCTGGCAAAGTCCCTTCGGCCCCGGCTGGCGTGGCACCAAAGGCCATCCACGCCAGCCGGCGGAGCGCCAACCACTCCGGCGCGGGCCTAGCCCCTCAATGTTAGGGCTTGGCCCCTAAAGGTGCGGAGACTTCCCGCCGAGTCGGGGAGAATCCCGGCCATGGTTTCTAATTTGTGATCAGCAAACTCTCTCAAACGGTGATGTAATAACCAGATAATGGATGGAATTATCCAGTCCCGCCTGCTCGGGATTGGAAATTCTTGCTCAAAGTCAAAGGACTTTTCACTTGTCTGTCAAATTATGTGTCCCACCGGCAAGATTCCCATGGCAATGGGACCGAGAGATTTAGGACAATGATTTTTGTGATATTGATAGAGGGACAAATATGGGCCAGGACAATGGGGAATAACTCTCGCTTGTCTTCATCGAAAGAGTGTCATGGAATCTTTTACTTCCATCAGAACATCTGGCTGGGTCCTAGTTTACTATTTCATCAAAAAGGTGGCACCTCCCACAGTGCAATGTTTCCTCAGTACTGCACTGGAGAGTTTTCAATATGCATAAAATGGTTACTAGAGGAATGGTGGATCAAAATGGACATTTATTGCTGAAGGCAGACCACATGTCCTGTTAAGCTTCAAGGGTAACTTCATCATCGCCAGGTTTATTCTGTGCCATGATCACTTCTCCATGAACTCAGCCAGTGACACCTGTATCCCCTTAATTTATATGGTGCAGTCTGTTTAAACATTAAATGAAATCTATTGAACAATAAAAACAATTCAACACTAATTCTAACTCAAATGCTGGGGAACTTAGCCCTTTCCGAACATGGCCGAATTACAAAATGAGTTCAAGGAGTTTACCAAGGAACAGAGTTCCACCAAATGTGTAAACAAGGAGGCTGTTGGGATAATAGCTGAGGTAAAATGGAGCTATCAGGAAGACTGACAGTTCTTAAAGTAAGCAACATAGTCCGAATGGGGTATGTTCCCCCGGTGTTGAGGGAAATAAAATGCTGATCACAATCTTCCAATCCTCCCTAGATACGGGATAGTGATCAAAGGAATGGAGGAGTACAAATCATACACCCTTGTTCAAAAAAAAAGGGGAGAAAGATAAACCTGACAATTAAATACCAATCACTTTAACATCAGTGATGGGGTTGCTTCTAGCAATAATAATCTGGGACGAAATTCAACAGCCACATGGAGTACTAAAGGAAAGTCAATTCAGATTTATTAAGGGCAAATTATGTTTACATAACTCGATTGAGAGATTTTGAGGTAACAAAGGAGACGGGAGCAATTATGTTGATAATGTCACCATGGGCTTTGAAAAGACAATTTGGTAAAATACACCATATAAGGCTTGTTTTCAGAATTGAATTAAAATTGGATTAAAGGGGCAGGTGCAGCATGGATTCAAAATTGGCATGGGACAGAAAACTGAATTGTTTTGAATGGCTGTTCATCCAATGGGAAGGAAGGATACCAATGAGCCCCCAAAGGTCAGTACGAGGACAACTGTTTTTTTTTAATATACATTATTGAGGATAATACTTAAGGATTCAAGGCACAATTTCAATTTATGCAATAACACAAACTTGGAAGTGCAGTAAACAGTGGGGAAGAGAGTCACATAATTCAAAAGTACAAAGGGTGGGGTGGCATGGAAGCGTGGTGGTTAGCACTGCCGCCTCACGCCGCCGAGTACTGTAGCCACTGTAGCCACCTAAAATGGACACTGAACTAAACAAGATGGAGAATTGCTAAGACTGCAGGGAAAAAGCAGTTTAGCCAAGGCAGCAGTCTGCAAAGACTCATTAGCATTTTGCAAGCAGCAAAACTAGTTTCTGGCCAGGTGGAAGATCTCAAACCAAAGGTGATAATAGCAAAACGCTTTACATACTAATGAGGCAGTCCAGATCTAGGCACACACAATGGCAACATTTGGGTTTGAATAAGATACTTTAAGTGGATGTCCAGACAGAGCGGCACCAGAAGTATCTACTATAGAAACCGCCCCCGCCATCAAGAAAGACCCTCACATTGGAGGAATTCAAAAGATATCGATTGGGAGTGATCCAATCGATACCTGAAGGTAAAGCCCGCCCAGAAAAGGCAAGGACATTGGGGACCCCTATAAAAGATAGACCCCCACCCATGGTCCTGTCTGTTGTTTCGTGCTCCGGCTTTGACCAAGAACTCCAACCTGTATCCTGACTCCAGCCGTTGAGCACCAGCCGCCGAACCGTAAGTGCCAATACGACGCTCGCTACGCGAACCAGGCCCTCTAGACCCCCAGTGACCAGCACGCTCTCTGAAGGTTGCAGACCAAGATCGGAACGAAGGCCTCGCTCCCTGACCTTGCCTGTTCCTGTTTAGTTAAGTATTCAGTTTGCTTAGTTTAGTCATAGCTTAGTCCCTTAGCGTGTGCATGCGTATTTATTATAATTGTATAATAAATATTGATCGTTTGGAACTTACTAATCGGTGTATCGTTTTATTACTTTGAACCTGACCTTGGAATATTTGTGAGGTGTCTATACGGAATCTGGCGACTCCTGAGCTGAAAATACATACATAGAGCCTAGTAGTGTTAAGCACACTGCCTTTAAACGGAGGCGTGTTAATACACTCCAATAAACGCGTATTACACCCATAGTAAAACGTGCAACAGTACCCAGGTTTGATCCCAGATCCAGGTCATTGTCCGTGTGGAGTTTGCACATTCTCCCTGTGTCTGTGTGGGTCTCAGCACACCAACCCAAAGATGTGCAGTCAAGATGGATTGGCCACGCTAAATTGCCCCTTAATTGGATAATTTTTTAAAAAGTACATAGAGTGCAATTCAACCAAAACATTTCTAAGTGTCATTTTGGGCGGGTTTGGCGGGATGTTTCCCGCCAGCTTTTTGGGTGAGATCAAGACGTGTATTCACCCACACTTTGTCATTTTTTGGGTCTTGGGAAGTTTCTCCCTGGTCAAGCCCACAATTGGAAATTTTTTCAGCAGTGGGGGGCTGAACTCGCCAGCGAAACTGGCTCCTCAGAGATGGGCCACCATTTTAAAAGTGTGCCCCATTCTCTAAGTGAGCTTGAGGGTCCCCCACACGCCCCAACCACAGGCAATGCCACCCACCGTGGACAGGAGTATTATGCCCCACGAATTGAGGACATCCTGCAATGGGGTCCACCCTTCATACACCCTCAACCCCTTTCATGGCCCCCCTCAGGTTTGACCCATGGCAATGCCAAACTGGCAGCTGGGCACCCTGGCATTGCCAGCCTGGCACCCATGCAGTGTCCCTGGTACCCTGGCAGTACCAACCAGACACTTTGGCAGTTTGACACTGCCAGGGTACAAAGTTGGCAATGCCAGGGTGCACAGCTCCCGGGGGAGTACCAGTGTACTGCCATGTTCCCGACCACCCTGGGGGCTCCAATGGCATCCGAGACCCCAGAATCACCATCACGATTGGTTTCCGCTTGTGGAGACCAGTACTGATTGGTGTCAGGTTGATGTCTTGCTGGTGTGGCCAATGACTCCTGGGCACAGGGTGAAAGCTATTAGATTCTTTTAAATATGACTATCTGGATCACGCCCAGCGAGGGTATGATTCCAATCACGCCAGGCACTGCAAGAAGGTAACTCGCTATTGCCTCGGTGCCTGGGACCAAGTTCAATTTGGACCTCTCCCAAAATCCACCCGTCATGTGGAGCCCGCCGTGACTTGGTGGTAGAATTACACCCATAGGCAATCAAGAGAGGAATACCACTGCGTGAAAAGTGCGATCTGATACATATTGGTCGGAAGATTGGGGATTGACCACGCCTGTTGAACAGTATAATTATAATGGGGGCGCAATATGCAATTTAAAAAAAAATCCTTACAGATGTTGAAAAGCATGAATTTTATAGCATGTGTTATGTAAGTAAAAGAATGTTTAGACTTTTTCTAGCCTTTTCTAATGGCTACAGAGACTGCCTTGAAGAGTCTAAAGTGATAATCTGTTTAACTTGACCCATTTCTTTTTTTTAACCCCAGGCCGAACTCTGGTCCTCAGCGCCATGAGGCAGCAGTACTAACCACTCGGCCAATGTGCTGCCCTTGACCCATTCCTTCATTGTCACAGCACATAACTGAACCAGAGCAGTGTTCTGATTGTTTACCTGTTCAGCTGCTCTCTGTGATTGGATGGTGCAAATAGGCATATTCTGAGGTCAGTTAGAATCTAACTGCTGAGGACTGTATTAGTTTTCATGCAAAAGAATAGCTGTGAAATTATCTTTAGGTTAGTACTGTACATGTATATAGCTTGGATTCCTTCCTTTTGAAGCATAACTCAAGTGTCATTCAGATAACAATCAGGACAAACGTAATATTGTACAAATGTGACATTCACTTTACTTGACGGCATACAAATAGGAACAGGGGTAGACCATTCAGCCCCTCGAGCCTGTTCCACCATTCAATGTGATCATGACTAATTGTCAAACTCAACTCCACTTCCCCACCTGCTCCCCCAAATTTGTTGATTTCCTGAAAGTTCAAAATCTATTGATTTCAGTACTCAATGATGGAGCATTCGCAATCCTTTGGGGTAGACAATTCCAAAGGTTCACACCCTCTGAGTGAGGGCATCTCTCCTTATCTCCGTCCAGAATGATTGCCCCCTTATCCTGAAGCTGTGGCCCTCATGTTCTAGGTTCTCCAGCTAGGGGAAGGCAATCTGTGTCTACCCGGCCAGACGCCTTCAGAATCTTGGATGTCTCAATGTGACGCATATTTCAATGCAATCACTTCTTACTCTTCTCAATTTCAGAGAGTCTAGGCCCAAGTTACTCACCTAACATAGAACAACCCTCTCAGCCGAGCAACCAATCTAGAGATTACTGCGGATGCTGGAATCTGAAACGAAAGAGAAAGTGCTTGAAAATCTCAGCCGTTCTGGCCGCATCTGTAGGGAGAGAAACGAGCTAACCTTTCGAGTCCAATGACTCTTTGTCAAAGCTTTGACAAAGAGTCATTGGACGCGAAACGTTAGCTCTATTCTCTCCCTATAGAGCCAGTCTAGAGCACATGGATAATAATTTCAAGTTTGACAAGGATGATGTATACCTCAGGCATAATTTACTAGATGTCCATTAGCTCATTTTATTGGCATCAGTACATAGTTTTAACTGCCAATATCTTTTACAGACGCTGAGCAGATGGTTTCTACCTGGTACCGAAACAATTCATGAGCTCTTCACACTGGCTGTGAGAGGGGAGGGTGAGGAGGCAGGAAACAGAAGCTCACGCAGGTAGTTATTAGCACTGAGAGGTCTGAGGTTCTATTGCACTCCAGCCTGTAACAGCCTTCCTGAACAGGTGCTGGAATGTGGCGACTAGGGGCTTTTCACAGTAACTTAATTGAAGCCTACTCGTGACAATAAGCGATTTTCATTTTCATTTCATTTCAATTATCACAGTTTTGGCGCCTTCAGTGGCAGGAGGACTCAGCTACAGGGTAATAATGGCAGTTTCTGTTAAAATGTGGACCTAACTGACAGAGAAATTTCAGCTAGCCAGGGGGAACGAGCTAAGGTATCTGCAGCTTAAAAACTTCCTACAAAAGGAGACAAGGACGTACCCACAACCGCCACGACAGACACTACTGGAAGAACTACTGGACACAAGCATACTAGACAAGGGAAACTGTAGTGACATGTACGACCGACTGACAGAAAGGGCCGACACCGTACTGGACGCAACAAGAAAGAAATGGGAGGAGGACCTGGGGATTGAGATAGGGTGGGGACTCTGGAACGAAGCACTGCATAGGGTCAACTCCACCGCCACGTGCGCAAGGCTTAGCCTGACACAGCTAAAAGTGGCACATAGAGCCCACTTAACAAGAACCCGTATGAGTAGGTAGTTCCCGGAGGTGGAGGTTAGATGTGAACGGTGCCAAGGAGGCCCGTCCAACCATGCCCACTTGTGGAGTACTGGACAGCCTTCTTTGAGGCAATGTCCAAAGTGGTGGGGGTGAGGGTGGAGCCATGCCCGAAAGTGGCGGTCTTTGGGGTCTCGGACCAGCCAGATCTATTCCTGGGGAGGAGGGCGGACGCCCTTGCCTTTGCTTCCCTGATCGCCCGCCGTAGAATCCTGTTTGGCTGGTGGTCAACAGCACCACCCAGAGCTGCAGACTGGCTGTCCGACCTCTTGGAATCTCTCCAAATGGAGAAAATCAAATTCGCCATCCGAGGGTCAGACGATGGCTTCCACAGAACGTGGGAGCCATTCACGCGAATGTTCTGGGACCTGTTTGTGGCCAACGAACAAGAGGAAGAATAGCCAGGTAGCCAAGAATCAGGGGAAATTAGTCCAGAATCATGGGAAGGTAGCCAAGTTCATGAAAGGGAGAGATAGACTGGGAGGGAGGGAGGGAGGGGGAAGGGGGGGGGGGGGGGGGCTAAGCCTGAGGAAAGAAAGGCGAACCGTGGAGGGGGGGGGGGGGGGACAAGAGAGGAGAACCAGTGGGGTGGGGCGGGGCGGGGAAACAGGAGCCAGAAGGAAGGCACGGGATGCCAAAACGTGCATGACATCTCCAGGAGCGAGGAAAATAAAGATGGAGGACTGGAGGAGCAGCAGAAGCGGAGGCGAGCGTGGGACGGCAGCGAGATACGTTCGGGAGAAGCAGGCTACAACAACACAAAACACAGCCAAGTATCGCACACTGTAATTATCTCCCCGGCACCCAAATGTATATTTGCCTCCCCAATCCCCCCCCCCCCCCTCCCCCCTCCCCGCAAACAGTCGCCTACTTACGTGGTGTAAATAATTTTGCCAGGTGTACAGAGCTGCCGCTGTCGAGCTGGTGCACAATACCTACCTTTCCAGTTATTCTATTTCATATTTTATTGTATTTTATGTTGGGGTGTGCCCTTCTCTTCTAAATATGTGTATATATGTTTCTTATTCTTTGTACATAATGGTAATTATACCTTGCTCAAAAACCCAATAAAAACATTTATTTTTTGAAAATGTGGACCTAAGAATTTATAATTTTACAAAAGCAATTTAGAGTACCCAATTCATTTTTTCCAATTCAGGGGCAATTTAGCATGGCCAATCCACCTAGAACATAGAACATAGAACAGTACAGCACAGAACAGGCCCTTCAGCCCTCAATGTTGTGCCGAGCCATGATCACCCTACTCAAACCCACGTAACCACCCTATACCCGTAACCCAACAACCCCCCCTTAACCTTACTTTTATTAGGACACTACGGGCAATTTAGCATGGCCAATCCACCTAACCCGCACATCTTTGGACTGTGGGAGGAAACCGGAGAACCGGAGGAAACCCACGCACACAGGGGGAGGACGTGCAGACTCCACACAGACAGTGACCCAGCCGGGAATCGAACCTGGGACCCTGGAGCTGTGAAGCATTTATGCTAACCACCATGCTACCCTGCTGCCCTCATTGCACAGCTTTGGGTTGTGGGAGTGAAACCCACGCAAACACGGGGAGAATGTGCAAACTCCACACGGACAGTGACCCAGAGCCGGGATCGAACCTGGGATGTCGGTGCAATAGGATTTAACTGCATCTGGTCACTTTATTTATGGAGAGAGAACAGAGTTTTGAGTCTGGATGACTCTGTCAAAGCTGGAAAAAACTAGAAGTAGGGATGAGACTTATACTGTAGTGGGTGGGTATGGGCCATGGTGGCTAGAGGGCTAGCGATAGGTGGAGGCGAGGCAGAGATTGACAAAGGTGTCATGGACAAAGGTAGTTATTAGCTTTAAATAGTATGTAAATAGTGATGATAAAGACTAAGAAGGGTGCTGATAGTGGTACATAAAAGCTTAGCATGTGTTAATGGCAGAACAACGGTATGCCGTGTGTCAAATAACAATCTGGGACAGGGAACAGATGCCCCTAGTGGGGTGGGGGGAGGGGAGACGGCGGTAAGGGAAAAACAGGTTGAAAAACAGGTTGCTTCACAGTGCCAGGGTCCCGGGTTCAATTCCCGCTTGGGTCACTGTACGAGTCTGTATGTTCTCCCCATGTCTGCGTAGATTTGATCCAAGTCCCGAAAGACAGAAGGTGAATTGGGCATTCTGAATTCCACCTCAGTGTACTCGAACGGGCGCCAGAATGAGGAGACTAGGGGATTTTCACAGTAACTTCATTGCACTGTTAAGTAAGCCTACTTGTGACATTAATAAAGATTAATATTGAAATGAAAATAAATTGATGGATATAAAAATGGAAGCCATGATGTGGAGATACTAGCATTGGACTGGGGTGGGCACAGTAAGAAATCTTGCAACACCAGGTTGAAGTCCACTAGTTTTGGAAGTATAGCTCCTTCATCAGGAGAGCTAGTGATTCCAAATAAACCTGTTGGACTTTAACCTGGTCTTGTAAGACATCTTACTATAAAAATCTTCATGCATAAGTTTGAACAAGACCTCCTCACCCCACTGGACCTTCAACTGACGTTATACACCAGATACACTGATGACATTTTTTCCCTTTGGACCCTTGGTGAAGAATCACTGAAACGACTACACAATGACATCAATATGTTCCACCCCACCATCAGACTCGCCATGGACTACTCTCCAGAATTGGTTGCATTCTTGGACACACTGATCTCCATCAAGGACCGTTACCTCAGCATTTTGCTTTACCGCAAGCCCACAGATAACCTCACGATGCTCCAATTCTCCAGCTTCCACCCTAAACATATTAAAGAAGCCATCACCAATGGACAAGCCCTCCGTATACACAGGATCTGCTCAGATGAGGAGGAGTGTAACAGACATCTACAGACGCTGAAAGATGCCCTCGCATGAATGGGATATGGCGCTCGACTCATTGATCGACAGTTCCAATGCCTACAGCAAAAAACCGCACCGACCTCCTCAGAAGACAAACATGGGCCATAACCGACAGAGTACCCTTCGTCGTCCAGTACTTCCTCGGAGCGGAGAAACTACGACATCTTTTTCACAGCCTTCAACACGTCATCAATGAAGACGAACGTCTTACCAAGGTCATCCCCACACCCCACTACTTGCCTTCAAACAACCGCGCAACCACAAACAAACCATTGTTTGCAGCAAACTACCCAGCCTTCAGAACAGCGACCACGACACCACACAACCCTGCCATGGCAATCTCTGCAAGACGTCCCAGATCATTGGCATGGGTACCACCATTACACGTGAGAACACTATCCACCAGGTACGCGGTACATACTCGTGCGACTCGGCCAACATTGTCCACCTCATACGCTGCATGAAAGGATGTCCCGAAGCGTGGTACATTGGCGAGACCATGCAGACGCTGCAACAACGGATGAACGGATATCGTGCGACAATCGGCAGGCAGGAATGTTCCCTTCCAGTCAGGAAACACTTCAGCAGTCAAGGGCATTTAGCCTCTGATCTCCGGGTAAGCATTCTCCAAGGCGGTCTTCAGGTAGCGCGACAACGCAGAATCGCCGAGCTGAAACTTATAGCCAAGTTCCAGGCACATGAGGAAGGCCTCAACCGGGACCTTGGATACATGTTGCATTACATTCATCCCCCACCATCTGGCTTGGGCGTATGAAATCCTACCAACTGTCCTGGCTTGAGACAATTCACACCTCGTTAACCTGTGATTATCTCTGTCCAGTTGCTCAGTTTGGACCTGTAAAGACCTAATTACCTGCAAAGCCTCGCATTCCAAGTATCGTTTTGCATCTTTGACTTTGTCTATATATATGTTTCTGGAACCTACCTCTTCATTCACCCGAGGAAGGAGCAGTGGACCGAAAGCTAGTGATTCGAAACAAACCTGAGGACTTTAACCTGGTGTTGTAAGACTTCTTACTGTGCTCGCCCCAGTCCAACGCCGGCATCTCCATATTATAAAAATGGAGTCAAGGTGGAGGAGAGAATTCACAGTCTGAAGTTGTTGAACTCAATGTAAGTCTGGAAGGCTGTACTGTGTCTAATTGGTGCCGGGGCCCCACAAAGAGGCTTTGTGGGCCATATTTGGATAAGCCTGCTGTAAAAGGTACCGGCAAGGAGGCATTCCCATCTCTAAATCGTGACACACCTCTACTCAACACCACACTGACTCCAAGGTCTGGACCTGGATTTTGGACTTGGGTTTGATTTATTGTCATGTGTACCGAGGTACAGTGAAAAGTATTGTTCTGCTTTGCCTTCTTACATCACTGTGTAGTCAGTACTGTACTCAGTACCACATCAACCCTGCAGTTTCCAGAGCCTTGTATTACATACAGCACTTAAAATAAATAAAGAGTGATAAAAGCAAATTACTGCAGATGCTGGAATCTCAAAAACCCCACAGAAAATGCCGGAAAATTTCAGCACCTGTGGAGAGGGAACAGAACTAACGCTTCAGGTCTGGATGACTCTTCATCAAAGCTGCAAAGAACTGAAAATAGGATGACATTTATACTGTAGTGGCGGATGGAGGGCTAGAGATAGGTGGAGGCTAAGGAGACGTTGACAAACATGTTGTGGACAAATACACAAAGGGATTGTAAATGGGGGTGATCAAGGCCAAGCGGGGTGCTGATCGTGGCACATTAAGAGATCAGAATGTGTTAATGCCAGAACAAAGGTTAGCACAATGTCAAAGGTCAACCCGGAAAACGAATAGATGACCCTACTGGGGTGGGATGAGAGAGGAAATGCAAATGAATTGATCAAAGTAAAAATGACTCGCTCTGGGAGAACGGGTTGTGGGCATACGTAGTCCGAGAGCATGTTTGGGTCAGGGCCCTGGAGAGAGGGCTCGGGTCAGGGCCAGGGAGAGTGAGCTCAGGCTGGGGCCAGGGAGAGTGAGCTCAGGTCGGGGCCAGGGAGAGCGGGCTTGGGTTGGGGCCGAGACACCGGGCTCGGGTTGGGGCCTGGGAGAGTGAGCTCAAGTCGGGGCCAGGGAGAATGAGCTCAGGTCGGGGCCAAGGAGAGCGGGCTCGGGTTTGGGCCATGGAGAGTGGACTCAGTTAGGGGCCGATACAGCAGGCTCGGGTCAGGGCCCAGGAGAGTGGGCTCGGGCAGGGTTTGGGACAGCAGGCTCGGGGCGGGGCCCGGCAGAGCGGGCTCGGCCAAGGCCCGGGACAGTGAGCTCGGGTTGGGGCCTGGGAGAGTGGGCTCGGGTTTGGGCCCTGGAGAGTGGACTCGGTTAGAGGCCAATACAGCAGGCTCTGGTCAGGGCCCAGGAGAGTGGGCTCGGGCAGGGCTCGGGACAGCAGGCCCGGGGCAGAGCCCGGGAGAGCGGGCTCAGCCAAGGGTGGGGACAGTGGGCTCGGGTCAGGGCCTGGGAGAGTGGACTCGGGTTTGGGCCCTGGACAGTGGACTCGGTTAGAGGCCGATACAGCGGGCTTGGGTCAGGGCCCAGGAAAGTGGGCTCGGGCAGAGCCCGGGACAGTGGGCTCGGGTTGGGGCCTGGGAGAGTGGGCTCGGGTCAGGGCCTGGGAGAGTGGCTCGGGTCAGAGCCCGGGCCAGCGAGCTTGGGTCGGGGCCTGGGACAGCGGGCTCGGGTCAGGGCCCGGGAGAGTGGACTCGGGTCAGGGCCTGGGAGAGTGGCTCGGATCGGGGCCTGGGAGAGTGGGCTCGGGTCAGGGCCCGGGACAGCGGGCTCGGGTCGGGGCCTGGGACAGCGGGCTCGGGTCAGGGCCCGGGAGAGTGGGCTTGGGTCGGGGCCCGGGACAGCAGGCTTGGTTCGGGGCCTGGGAGAGTGGGCTCGGGTCGGGGCCTGGGAGAGTGGGCTTGGGTCGGGGCCCGGGACAGCGGGCTCGGGTCGGGGCCTGGGAGAGTGGGCTAAGGTCAGGGCCTGGAACAGGGGACTTAGGTTGGGGCCAGAGAGAGTGGGCTCGGGTCGGGGCCTGGGAGAGCGGGCTTGTTTCGGGGCCTGGGAGAGTGGGCTCGGGTCGGGGCCCAGAACAGCGGGCTTGTGTCGGGGCCCGGGACAGTGGGCTCGGGTGAGGGCCTGGGAAAGCGGGCTTGGGTCAGGTGCCCGGGAGAGCAGGCTCGGAACGGGGCCAGGGAGAGCGACTTGGGCTGGGGCCTGGGAGAATGGGCTCGGGTCGGGGCCCGGGAAAATGGGTTCGAGTCGGGGCCCTGGAGATTGGGCTCGGGTCATGGCCCTTGTGATCGGAAATGTGTTGGGACCCAGGCGAGCGGGCTCGTGTCGGGGCCAGGGAGAGCGGGCTCGGGCCGGGGCCCGGGGGAGCAGCCTCGGGTCGGGGCCCGGGAGAGCGGCCTCGGGTCGGGACCTTCGAGAGAGCAGATTCAGACAGAGAGGGGCCCAAGAGAGCACGTTCGGGTCAGGGCCCAGGAGAGTGGGTCAGACCAGGGCCTCGGGGAGCACATTCGGGTCAGAGCCTGCGAGAGTGGGTTCCCCCAGAGCGTTCAGGTCTGGGGGAGTGTAGATTCAGGTCAGGGTCTGGGAGAGCAGGTTCAGGGGCCAGGAGAGAGGGTTCAGCTTGGTTTCCATGAAGTCAAACATTTCACGGACCTGAGAAAGAGACATTTTTGTGGTGAATGTGTGTGTGTATGTGCTCCGGTTTTCTCCCACAGCCCAAAGATGTGCAGGTTAGGTGGATTGGACATGGCAAATTGCCTCTCAGTGTCCAAAGGTTAATTGGGGTTTCAGGGTAAAGGGGATAGGGTGGGGGAGTGGGCTTAGATGGGGTGTTCTTTCAAAGGGTTGGTGCAGACTCAATGGGCCGGATGGCCTCCTTCTGCACTGTGGGTATTCTCAGACCATTACAATGGTAACATGCCTGCATCCTGCTCCTGCTACCATTACACTTTCAGCGATGTTACTGCAGTGGAGTGGGAACTGCTCCAAGGAAGTTTCCAGCCAGACCATTACTATGGTGCCAGCACTGATGTCTGTGTCTAAACCACTGGTAGATTTTATTGGAGAAAATGTAGAAGTGGACAGCTTCATATAGCGCTGTCTTCGCCAGCCCTCTGCACTTTGGATCAAATATGATTTTAAACATTGTGCTGTGCATGTTATAAATTGACTTCATGCCCTGTTTTGGCTGATCCCAATTAAAGAAAATTTAGATTTGCCCGGATTTGTAATAATCCATAACTATTGTCATTAAAAAAAAATCACCATTTGTACGATAATGCTATCAATTCCCAAAAGGGCATTTATAGATTCACGAAAGAGAGTGGGATGTTATACGATTTTGTTTGAAATAGCCCATGGATTGATTTGATCTGCTTGCAGCTGGTCTTCCTAATGGAGCCTGCACAGGCTGAACAGACGCTGCATTATGACCCTTCAGCATTGGCACTGCCCCTGCCGAAATAGCTCCTGTTATTCTTCCCCATCATTTTGACACCACACAGCTTGAGTAGGGAAAGGGCGTACGTGAGGTGGGCAACACGATGATACCAATGCCCTGGAATGGTGATTAAACCTGCTTGAGAGTGGCATGGTAATCAAATGGCCTTTCAACTGATTAAAGGTTCATCTCATCATGTTTCATTAAAAATTACAGCTTCAGTGCATCATGTGAGGGCAAGGAGACTGATTGGCATAACAGTCCCAAGGACTCTAAGTCAGAATGTTGTTGAGGATGGGGGCGGGGGGGGCGGTCGACAGCCAGATATTATTTCTAGCATAACTGCGACAGCTGCAGTGGTGGACATATTAACACAACTGGCTGCAGAGTGAGTTTTGCAGCCTCCCTTTCCCCCCATATCCATTATAAAACCAGTATCAAACCCATCGTGACATAATGGTACCAGTGTGAATCAAATGTAATATAAAAACAGATTTTAAAAACTGACATACTATTATTTCTACCCCTGGGGCCCTGACATGACTTCCATCTTTGTATTTCCTAAATAAATAATGCGCAGCCCTCAAATTTTAATTATCTGATAATCTGATATAACGGCATTCATCACAAGAGTATATATGAAATCAGGTTTTCTTTGATATGCAAGTATACAGACACTTTTTTTTATCAAGACTGCACCACGAACATCCAATCAGTGATAAACTGGTGTCCAGGATTTGATGTCTCATATAAGTGGCCCCTTTGACGTGAATGCCTCTTCACCGTTGACAGTCTGCAAAAATCGTTTAAATTCACACCACGTTTCAACCTGAGCTGCTGTTCCTCGGTGGTGAATCAACACTAGAGGGTGCTCTTCACAACATAATTGCTGGGGCCGCGCTAAATTGCTTTCAAAAGTCAGGTTGCCTATAACGAAAAGCTGCCTGTCAAAGTATTTTAATTACACTGAAGGGTTTTCTGAAGCCATATTTTCCTGGAATCCAGCCAAGTGGTTCAGTGTCATTCTTCACAACCCAATTATCTGGACTGTATGGAAAGCGTGACTTTACTTCAGCTGCAGACTTCCTTCTCCAATTGTCAAATTCGGGTCAATTTCATAAATACAGAATTGACTAACTAGTGATCTTTGCATATTCTCGCTAATTTGGAAATGACACCATTAATATGCAGGTTGCTGCAATGAAACATTGCTTTTTTTTAAAAAAAGAAAGATAAATGGATCAGGCATTGCCATTTCTGCAATCTCCAAGCCTTTCGATATTCTGAAGAGATCATTCCCTCTCCCACGCACTGCTGCAATCTTCCTTCACCCCTGCCAACTCCTCCCCTTCTCATGGCGTCCACCCAGGTAAACGGTGGAGTTGCAAGGCCTGCTCTTCCATTGACCAGGTCTGAAACACTCCTTCAGGTGAAACAGGGATTTCGATGCACTTCTTTCAATCTGGTATGTTGTACTTGCTGCTCCCTGTGCAGTCTAATCCAGGCTGGGGAGATGAAGCACAAATTGAGGGATTGTATTGCTCAAAGTCTCTATTCACTCTACAAGTGTGACGCTTGAGGCTCTGCCTCACTCCCACTATGACCTTTCTAACCTCGGTCTCCAATGTTGTTTGAATGAATCCCAATGAAAACTCAAGGAACAGTACCTCATCTTTTGGTTGGGCACTTTGCACTCTTCTAAACTCAACACGAAGTTCAATAATTTGGGATCATCACCTCTGCATTCAACATTTTGGGCTGCAGCTGTTGATAATGCTTATGCTGTTACCATTTACAGCCCCTGACTACTCATCTTCCCTTTCACCGCTTGCCCCATTATTGCCCTCTTTTATACTGGACCATCAGCCACCCCATTGTTTAATTATCTCTACCTTCCTCTCTATCAGCTAGACACCTTTCCTTTTGTTCTTTGTTTTTCTGGCAGTTGCTCAGTTCACTTTCCAACTTGAGATAGCCTACTTGACTGACATTCATGAACTCATTCAGATCGCATATTTCCACCAAGTGCTCTGCATTCAAGTTCTTTTCCAGTGGAATATAAGCAAAGCAAGAAGCAAGGATCTATTGAATGATTTAAGAAAGATTTCATGGGATGTGGGTGCCTCTGGCTAGGACTTCCCTTAATGCCTATCCTTAATTGCTCTTGAGAAGGTGATGGTGCCATCTTAAACTGCTGCAGCCCATGTGGTGTAGGAACACCCACAGTGCTGCTGGGATCTTCAGAAGGAAGTTAACCATCTCCAAGAGACATTTCTAATGACCAAAGCTCGAGACTGCGTCTGAATTTGGTGGACCAAACAGACCATATGCAACCAAGTACCCCACCCAAATAGCTAGACAATTAGATTGGATCATTACTGTTAGCCATGAAAGAACACTGCAGCAATAATTTACAATTGAAAATATTTCGAAGGTGAGGGAAATTAGGCCTAATGTGACAGGGCCCTGTTGTCAACTCAACCAGTGGCACAAATTCAAAACAAAGTTCCAAAGTGCTTGGTTTTTTTGAACATCTTACATATATTGGGAGAAATTCTCCGACCCCCAGCAGGGTCGGAGAATCGCCTGGGGCCGCCGAAAATCCTGCCCCCGCCGTGGCAGAGATTCTCCGCCACCCGGGAAGTGGCGGTGGCGGGAATATCGCCACTCTGATCGGCGAGGCCCCTGCGGCGATTCTCCGGCCGAAACATTCTCCGGCCGAAGTCCCGCCGCTGGGAGGCCTCTCCCGCCGCCGAGGTTTAAACCACCTCTGGTGGCGATGGGATTGGCAGTGCAATCAGGCCCCCGGGGTCCTGGGGGGGGCGCGGGGTGATCGGACCCCGGGGGGTGCCCCCACGGTGGCCAGGCCCGCAATCGGGCCCCCGATCAGGGAGCGGGCCAGTGGGGGGCACTCTTTCTCTCGCCACTGCCTCGGCCATGGCGGAAGCAGAAGAGAAACCCACAGCGCGCATGCGCCGGTGGTGATGTCAGCGGCAGCTGGCCGCTGACGTCACCGCCGGCGCATGCGCGAACCGGCGAAAGCCTTTCGGCCAGCCCCGCTGCCGGGCGGTGGGCCTGAAAGGCCGCTGGCGGCGGTTTTTGCGGCAGTCGGCATGGTGCCAACTGGTCCGGCGCGGGCCTAGCCCCCAAAGGTGCGGAGAGTACCGCACCTTTGGGGAGGCCTGACCCCGGAGTGGTTGGCGCCACTCCCCTACGCCGGGACCCCCCGTCCCGCCGGGTAGGGGAGAATCCCGCCCATTAATCGAAGGTCATCAAATCCGTTGCAACCTTAGGACACGATATTTCATAAATTTTCATAGAATGCACAGTGCAGAAGGAGGCCATTCAGCCCAATCGAGTCTGCACCGGCTACTTAACCCCACCCTATCCCTGTAACTCTGCAACCCCATCTAACCTAAGGGCAATTTAGCATGGCCAATGCAACTAACCTGCACATTTTTGGACTGTAGGAGGAAACCGGAGCATCCAGAGGAAACCCACACAGACACGGGGAGAACGTGCAGACTCCACACAGACAGTGACCCAAGCGGGAATTGAAGCTGGGGCTCTGGTAGTGTGAAGCCATAGTGCTAACCACTGTGCTAACGTGATATCTTTCTTGACAAAGCTCTAATATGCACCAGGCCACGCCATCAATGGCAGAGCAGTACCATGTTATAGTGTATTTAACTAAACCTTGTTTGATATCTGGGGCTGCCACCAAACGTCAATCAAAGTGGGGCCAGTCAAATCAGCTGATGTGCACCTATATGGGTTGTCTGAAAGCCCGATTCTTGGAAAACAATGGGCCAGACATGAAACCAAAATTGCAGCAGATCTTTGGTTGGTAGGACTTTCCTCTGACTTTTATCAGCTTCCTTCAGACTATTTGCGGAGGTCAGGTACATTTAAACCTGGAGGAGTGAACAATATAAATTGACCCAAGCAAAGATTTATTTAACAAAAAACATATTTCAAATATGATGGTTCCCTTTAATGCAATTGACTATTTAATTGGCCATTCAGTTTCTGCATTACCCCCATGAACCTTAGCAACAGTGGGTACCAGATATACACACAATGCCCAGTGTTGCTATTGTACAGATTATTGGAAGTAAACATGGTATGGTACAGCCCCCTCTTATTTTTCATTATAATACTTGCTTATATTTTTGCTGATGTGTTATATGCTTGACATCATTTGTGACACCAAATTCCAGAATGGCTCTCTGTCCAATTTGTCTTCCCTCGCCCACCCAGATTAATTTGGACAGGACATTCAGGGCTTGGGACTTAGATTTTAAATCCTATTCAAGAAACTAATTGCTTTCCTGGCTTGTCTACGCCAATTGTGTCTGGTAAACCTCATCCCATCTGAGTGCATAAAATTGCTTCATATTTGCAAGAACATGAAAATCACCCTCAATAACTGTAGACCAGTGTTTTTATTGTCAGTTGTGCCACAGTCAATATAAAGTGAGCAAGAAGCTGAACTTCCCAATTACAACAGCCTGCTGTTTGACAGTTTTCCTTCAACTCAAATTGGTCGACTTGCAATACTCTATCTCATGCTTCAGCAGTTGACTTATTCTCTCGGCTCCTCGTACAAAAGCCAGAGCAGCAATCCTTGACAGTTCCTGGGTTTTCAGTAGGTCATAACATCCTAACCTCTGTGAGCATATCGAGTGAGCTGTTCAACTCTAAACAGCGAACTTGATTGGAGGACACAGACATCACAGTAAGTGGATATTTATCATGCTATGATAGATGGAAATGTCTCCTCCAGAAAAATGCTGCCTTAACTTTTGTTTTATTTAAATCAATGACCTAGCAAGTGCCATCAACATGCTCATAACAATGCTCTTCATATAGCATGGAACTGTGTATATGAAAGATAAGGAACAATGGATTACTATAGATAGATATAGACAGAACTGAAGATAGGGTGGACAAATACTTTTTATGTTCAGTGATGGGAAGAACAACCCTGTTTCAAGATTGGAGCACAATATTTTTCTATGTAACCACCCACCTTTACTGGGGCATAGAACATAGAACAGTACAGCACAGAACAGGCCCTTCGGCCCTCAATGTTGTGCCGAGCCATGATCACCCTACTCAAACCCATGTATCCACCCTATACCCGTAACCCAACAACCCCCCCCCCCCATTAACCTTACTTTTTAGGACACTACGGGCAATTTAGCATGGCCAAGCCACCTAACCCGCACACCTTTGGACTGTGGGAGGAAACCGGAGCACCCGGAGGAAACCCACGCACACACGGGGAGGACGTGTAGACTCCGCACAGACAGTGACCCAGCCGGGAATCGAACCTGGGACCCTGGAGCTGTGAAGCATTTATGCTAACCACCATGCTACCGTGCTGCCCAAGAGAGCATTAGCTCTCTTTCTTGACTAACATTCAGGACTGTGGATTATAATATCATCCAATCTACAGTGGGGAAAAACAAATAGTAAACTTCCGTTCAGATTGATATTCAATTAGAAAATCTGAGATATGGGGTAAATGCTCCTGCGCATGCCCACTGATAGCAACAAACAAATCTAATAGGGGAGTCAAAAGAATCACCATTATCCTGATGGTGGCTAGAATATGGAATGTGAAACAGATTGTTTATCCAATTGGTCTATACTGTTGGTTATCCATCAAACAAGTCTCCTCCCACCCCTCTTTAACCCCATCACCATAACATTTCTATTCCTTCCTCTTATGTTTATCTAGTTTCTCCTTCTATGTAGCCATGTTATGCATTCCAACTATTCCATGTGGTAGCAAGTTCCAAATCCTAGCCACTCTCAGGATAATGGGGATTCTTTTGACTCACCTATTAGATTTGTTTATTGCTATCAATAATTCATGGGCATGCTCAGGTATATTTGCCCATATCTCACATTTTCTAATTGAATATCAATCCGAATGAAAGTTGGCTAGTAAAAGATGAATACTTCTTCGACCCATAGTAGCTAAGCTCTGCCTGTGGTATTTACATAATTGCATTCAGTACGTATAAAAGACAACAACTTGGATTTATATAGCACCGTAATGTAGCAACATGTCCCAAGGGGCTTTACAGAGGCATTAAAAACAAAATGGAAACCTCTTTGTGTCCTCCTCACAGGTTACACACTCACCTTGAAATTTGTCTTCAGCAAACTTAGATACATTACCGTTAATCTCTTCAAGTCAAAATAGTTTTCCCAATTATTGTAGTCGTATGATGCACCCACTGTCAACTGTAGACTGACACTAGAATGCTTCTGTATATCTCCATGTTCAACACAAGGGGGGCCTCACGGTAGCATGGTGGTTAGCATCAATGCTTCACAGCTCCAGGGTCCCAGGTTCGATTCCCGGCTGGGTCACTGTCTGTGTGGAGTCTGCACGTCCTCCCCGTGTGTGCGTGGGTTTCCTCCGGGTGCTCCGGTTTCCTCCCACAGTCCAAAGATGTGCGGGTTAGGTGGATTGGCCATGCTAAATTGCCCGTAGTGTAAGGTTAATGGGGGGATTGTTGGGTTTAAGTAGGGTGATCATTGTTCGGCACAACATCGAGGGCCGAAGGGCCTGTTCTGTGCTGTACTGTTCTATGTTCTATGTTCTATGTAAGTGTTTCTGCAGAAGAAGACAGTCCATTGTAAGGGACAGAGAGCAGCAGCAAACCATACATTTTTTTTTTCTTTTTATAAATTTAGAGTACCCAATTCATTTTTTCCAATTAAGGGGCAATTTAGTGTGGCCAATCCACCTACCCTGCACATCTTTGGGTTGTGGGGACAAAACCCATGCAAACACAGGGAGAATGTGCAAACTCCACACGGACGGTGACCCAGAGCCGGGATCGAACCTGGGACCTAGGCTCCGTGAGGCAGCAATGCTAACCACTGCGCCACCGTGCTGCCCCCAGGAAACCACACATAAAAGAAGAGCTGCTAATGTTGGTGAACTGATCTTGTATAATGCTTCCCGGGAGAGAGATCAGAGAGGAGGCTGGTTTTGAGAAGGTAGAGAGACTGGATACAACAAAGAGTTTGTGCAAATCAATTTCTCCTATTTCTTCATCTCGTCCTATGCATTTATTCATTTACTGACAACAAACCATATACTAAAGCTCATTACCATGTCACTTCAATTGGAAGCTATATTCAAAGCCTTCTCATAAAGACACCCTTTTGTTGGTTCTCTGTTTTCTTATATAACTACAACCCGAGAAATGTCTGTGAGGAAACTCATCAAATGTACCGAAGACAAAAAATGGACCTGGGTCCTGGGGAGCAGCGCAGTTGCACAGAGGTCAGCACAGTTGTTTCACAGCAGGGTCTCGGGTTCGATTCCCAGCTTGGGTCACTGTCTGTGCGGAGCCTGCACGTTCTCCCCGTGTCTGCGTGGGTTTCCTCCGGGTGCTCTGGTTTCCTCCCACAGTCCAAAGATGTGCAGGTTAGGTGGATTGGCCATTCTAAATTGCTCAATTGATCAATTTGCGAAATTTAAATTCTCCTTAGCTAGCCTCCAGCCAGGGTTGATTAGAACTTTGCAAATTTTGAGAGGGAAGGAATACTGTGCATATGTACTCTGACTAGACTATATTTGGCTGTATCTGTGCATAAAAGCAGGAACACCTGAGGAGGCAGAGAGACCACCCAACCTGGAAAATGTTCCAGCCCCAAAGTACAGCCTATGCTCAACTGTGCATGTGTTCCCGAGTGTTAAGCTGCGTCACGCAGCCTGCGTGTTATCTTAAGTAAGTAATGTTACTGCTGCACATTCTCGGTTCCATGTAGTGCGGCATGTGGCACAGTGAATAGCACTAGCACTGCAGCGCTGAGGACCCGGCTTCAAATCCCAGCCCTGGGTCACTGTCCATGTGGAGTTTGCACATTCTCCCCATGTCTGCGTGGGTTTCATCCCCACAATCCAAAGATGTGCAGGGTAGGTGGATTGGCCAAGCTAAATTGCCCCTTAATTGGAAAATAAATAATTGGGTACTTTAAATTTATAAAAAAAAATGTTAGTGCCGTGTTGTTTCTGAAATCAGTCGCTCTCTACCTTCTGTGAACCACAGAGTTAGCACTGCTATTTCTGAACTCAGTAGTGTTAGTGATGTCTTGCAGTTCGACAGCTTGCCTGACAATAAATTGATCATTTTGCACATGACAGACATTCCAGCAATGTGTGCATTGTTCTTCCATTTTTTGATGATGCCTATATTTAAGTATACTGATTCAAATGGATCTGTCCAGGATTGAGGATTGTTTTACTCTCTTGTCATGGGATCCAACTCATCGACTATGAAGTTGGCTTTCAGAATGTCTTTGTATCTTTGCTTGAGATGACCTTTGGTGTGGGTTCCTGTGCTCAGCTGTCTGTAGTATACCATCATTTCGATGTGGTGATCCTCCATGTATTCCACATTGCTGGCGCAGCAAAGTTAATTCCAAAGAAGTGGTGCGAATAGATGTGACCCATTAAAAGCACGCCTAGCAAACGTTCAGGCGCTAGCAACACTGGTGGTCGACTTTATATGAGCGTACCAATTAAAAATTTACACAACCATACCTCATTATGGCCTTTAACCTAGCTAACACACAACTGTTGAGTGCCATTGACATCAGAAGCAAATGCTGGTGAAAACGTACATGGGATGTTCAATGAGTGGGAGTACTGGTGTGAGAAGTTAATTTGTTCAGTGATAGAACATTGCAGCATTTTTTGACAACAGCAAAGAAAGTGCGTGCCTCCTGGAGACAGCGAGATCCCTGCCTTACAAAATAATAACTATACGCGCAGCACGAGTGCTTAAACCAGATGTAAACGTGTATACCAGAAGACAATAACAATTAAAAGTGAAGCTCAGCATTTTATACCACCCACCTTTAATCAGTGGCTCAGATTTAAATACTATTTTTCCTGCATGTGAAGCACTTGCCCAGAAAACAATATAGCTTTGACCTTCATTTTCTGTATTCAGAGAATCTCAAAGGTTGTTAAGGATGTCCTCAGGAACTGGCTTAGCTCGGACAGGTCAGTCTATGAGAAACATGTAACACAATTGTTGGGAACCCAATCCGACTTTTCCAATCTTCCATATTCTGGTAACTGGCAATGTGAAAACACCATCGCTATGGTGACTTCAGCAGTTCGAGAAGGCTCACCACCATCAATCACTGCAACCAGCAGCTTCCCATGGCCATGAGGAATGGGCCAATTTTGTGACTTTGCCAACACTGCCTACATTCTGAGAACAAATTCAGAAAACAAATTTTGGCAAAGACATCAGTGTTCTTGCTGTGCTCTCTGGTAGTCTGTTGTTTTTGCCGTGCCGCACATAATATGGATTAAATCTCCACAGCTGAAGTTTTCACATCAAAACTTTGACTAAGTGAGCAGCATCTTTTTCTAAAATGGATCATAATTCAACATCAAGTGGCAGTCTCATGGGGGCTACAAGGATGCCTGCTGCAGAAGGTGGATTAATCTCATTGGGCGGGGGCGGAGGGGGGTGGGGGAGGGGTTGTGGTGTTAGGGTCTATTGTAGTAGTGTGAAGGAAGCCAGGACCAGCATTTCATCCGTGTTATTCTTGACCCCAGAATGATAATCAAATTGAACTGAAATGTGAGAAAATTTTCATTTCTCTGTTTTGACCGACCTTGCCCTGATGAACATTAATTCCTCAAAAATATTTGTATTTTCTCTGGCTTGAATCAATTATACACATATTATAATACGCAGTCATTAGGTGGCCCTATAATCCTTTAGTGGTTTAATATCAAATTTTTTACTGTGTTGGCAGTAGCTGTGCGATTGCAATTTCGGTTTTGCAATATTAGGTGCAAGAGTAAAGATACATTGCTTTGAATTACATTACTATTCTATGACTTCTTATACATTTATTGTCATCTACAGCCCATGGAATACCCACTCCTCTAAGAAGAAATTAGGTTTACCAGGGAGAGTCATAGCTTCAGTGTTACTGGGCTCAATAGAGATTAGGCTACTATGAAGTTTCTGATATCATTGGTATTTTAGCTGTGTTGCTGTACTTGGCATTCAAATTTCCTTTTGCTGGACCATGCAACTCTGCTGCTATCTGCTTAAGGTATTCATCACCTTACACTGGGTAACCGAAAGCTTGCAAATGTTATTGGGCGAAATTCTCCGCACTCCCGACGGTGCGGAGAATAGCGTGGCTCGTACAATTTTACGGCCACGCTGTTCCGACGCCCTCCCGCTATTCTCCCCCCCCCACGCCCAACTCCCGACACGAATCGCTGCCGCCGTTTTTTTTACGGCCGGCAGCGATTCACAGCTGATAGATGGGCCGAGTTCCCAGCCCTTTACGGCTGTTTTTACGAACGGCAAACACACCTGGTCTGGCCGTTCGTAAAAACGGCCGTAAACACTCGCATTTTATAACCATGGCACCGATTGGCACGGCAGTACCACGGCCGTGCCAAGGGTGCCATGGGCCCGCGATCGGTGCCCACCGATCGCAGGCAGCGGGCCCGATGCCCACGCACTATTTTCCTTCTGCTGCCCCGCAGTATCCATTCGCGGGGCGGCTGAGGGGCATCCCGGCCTGTGCATGCGTGGGTTTCGCACAAATACGCGATGACGTCATCCGCGCATGCGCGGGTTGGAGTCTTCCAATCCGCGCATGCGCGGCTGACGTCATATGACGCGTCAGCCGGCGCTAACTCGGGCAAGCGGGCTTAACGAAATTCGTTAAGCCCGTGATGCCGGAGCTTACGGCGTCGGGCTGCTAGCCCCGACCGGGGACCAGAATCGGTTCCCGTTCGGGAAGGGGGGGGGGGGGGGGGGGGCTGGCGTCAAACCCGCCCGGATTTGACGCCAGCCTTACGATTTCTCCCCATATGGGAGAATCTCGCCCATTGTCTTTGGGGCACAACCCAAACCAGGAATTTGCTCACTATTACATGGATGTGTGCCTAAATCAAACATATGCCTTTCTCTACTGTGCATATTATTTTTAAATATTTTTATTCTCCTTTTTCACATTTTCTCCCAAATTTGAACCCACCAACAATAAACAATAAGCAGTAACAAATGTCAATCTCCATATCGACAACAAAAATCCCATTCTCCCACCAACCCCCAAACAACTGCCTGCTTGCTTAAACAAATAACAAAAGGAATCACCCATAGTCACCATTAACACACACAGTCCCCCCCCCCCCCCCCCTTTTCAACTAATGTTTGATGTTATCCAGTTCTTGAAAGTTCACAATGAATAACGCCCATGAATTGTAGAACCCCTCCATCCTTCTCCTCAGTTCAAATTTGACCTTCTCAAAAGTCAAGAATTCTAACGGGTCCTCCCGCCACACCAGGGCACAGGGTGGAGAGGTTGCTCTCCATCCCAACAGGATCTACTTTCAGGCGATCAACGAAGTGAAGGCTACAACATCTGCCTCCGCACCCGTTTCCAACCTCGAATATGGCCTCCCGAGTGCCCAGGTCCAGTTTCACTTGCACCACTTTAGAGATTACCCTAAAAACCTCCTTCCAGTAATCCTCCAGCTTTGGACAAGACCAAAACATATGAGTGTGATTTGGGGTGTCCCCCCCTGCAACGTTCACACACATCTTCAACCCCCTCAAAGAGATGTCTCATCCTCGCCCTTGCGAGGTGTGCTCTATATACCACCTTCAGCTGTGTCAGCCCCAACCTCGCACACATGTTGGAGGCGTTCACTCTCCGGAGCACCTCACACCAGAACCCCTCCTCCATACCCTCTCCCAACTCTTCCTCCCACTTTGCTTTGATCCCTTCCAGTGGTGCCTTCTCTTCCAAAATAGCTCCGTAAACCGCCGATACTACCCCCTTCTCCAGTCCCCCTGCAGTCAGCACCTCCTTCAGCAATGTGGAAGCCGGCTCTTTTAGTATCTTAATCCCCTTTTCCTCCCATTTCCGAAAATTTCCATCCCACTTCCCTGGCTCAAATCTATGGTTTCCCCAAACCGGCATTTCTCTTGACCCTGCCCCCAACATGAAGTGTTGGCGAAGCTTCCTCCAAATTCTCAATGAAGCTATTATTATCGGACACCCTGAGTATTTCCACGGGGCCATCGGGAATGGCGCTGTTGCTAGCCCTTCAATCCTGACCCCCTGCACAAACTCTCCTCCATTCTGACCCACTGGGAATTAACCCCTCTGATCCAGCTCCGCACCTTCTCCACATTCACCGCCCAGTAATAATACATCAGGTTCGGAAGACCCAAACCCCCTGCCTGCCTTCCCCTCTAGCACACCTTTCTAACTCTGGCCACCTTCCCTCTCCATAACGAGGTAATCATCCCTTCAATCTCTCTGAAAAATGTCTTTGGCAGGAAAATTAGCAGGCATTGGAAAATAAACAAAACTCGCGCCAACACGTTCATTTTAACCGTCTGTACCCGACTCGCCAGTGACAGAGGGAGACCATCCCACCTTGCCAGATCAGCTTTCACTCTCCTCACGACACTAGAAATGTTGTACCTACAGAGCCCCCCCCCCGCACTCCCGGGTAACCTGCACCTCCAGGTATCTAATGTGAGTCCCTGCCTTACGGAATGGCAGGCTCCCCACCCCTGCCCCCACCCCTGGCCAAGACACCACAAAATTTTCACTCTTGTCTAGATTTAATTTGTACCCCGAGAAAGACCTGAACACCTGAAGCAGCTCCAATATTCCCCTATTGACACACTCGGTTCTGACATGTATAACAACAAGTCATCGGCATATAAGGACACCCTATTCTCTATCCCCCCCGCACTATCCCTTTCCATACCCCTGAACTTCTTAATGCAATGACCAATGGCTCAATCACGATTGCAAACAGCAGGGGGACATAGGACATTCCTGCCTAGTCCCACGGTGGAGAGAGAAGTATCTCGAGCTGATGTTATTTGTGCGGACACTCGCCCTCAGCTCCTTATATAGTAGCTTTACCCAGTCCACAAATCTTTGTCCAATCCCAAATCACTCCAGAACTGGCATCAAGAATGCCCATTCTACCCAGTCAAACACCTTCTCGGCATCCAATGCCACAACCACCTGTTTCCTTCCCCTCTGCCAGTACCATAATCATGTTCAATACCCTTCTAACATTTCAAAAGAGCTGTCTCCCTCTCACGAGCCCTGTCTGATCTTCAGCTATCACCTTCAGAAGGCACTTATCCAGCCTACCTGCCAGTACCTTCGCCAATACTTTTGCGTCCATGTTTAAAAGTGATATGGGCCTATATAAACCACACTCCGTCGGATCCTTATCTTTTTTAAGCAACAAAGAAATCAATGCCTGCCCCAAAGTTTGTGGTAACACCCCGTTCCCTATCGCCTCCTCAAACAGCCCCACCATTATCCTTGAATTTTTTATAATATTCCACCGGAAACCCATCCGGCCCTGCCACCTTCCCCGACTGCATCCTCCAATCACATCTTTTATCTCCTGCTCCACTATCGCTTCTTCTAATGTAGCCCTTTCCCCCTCCCCTGACCTTGGTACTCCAGCCCATCTAGAAATTCCTGCATCTCGGTCTCCCCCAGGTGACTCTGACCTGTACAACCTCTCATAGAATTCCTCAAAGACCTTGGTAATCAGATCCGGAGCCACCACCAACTTCCATGACCTGTCCCGCACCTGAACAATCTCCCTTGCCATCGCCTCCCTCCAAAGCTGACCCGCCAACATACGCCCTGCCTTCTCTCCATGCTCGTAAACTGCAGCCCTTGGTCGCCTCAGTTGGCACACCGCCTTCCTGGTAAATAGTCGGTTAAAGCTCGCCTGTAGTTCCTTCCTCTTTTCCAACTTCACTGGGTCCTCATCTGCATAACTCCTGTCTACCTCCAGCATTTCGTCTGTTACCCTCTGCCGCTCCAACCTCTCCTCTTTGTCCACCCTGGCCTTAAACGAGATCGCCTCACCATTATCTTTTGAGCCTCCCAGGCAACTGCCTTCGACACCTCACCCGTACAGTTGAAACCTACATATTCCTCAATTATTTTTTCAATTTTGTCACAGAACCTTCGGTCCACCAACAGCCCCACATCTAATTCCCACCCCGGCCTCTGCGCTACCCCCTTCTCCAGTACCATATCCACCCAATGCGGAGCATGATCTGACACTGCTATTGTCGAGTACTCCGATCCCTTAACCCCAGCCAGCAAAGCCGTCCCCACCACGAAAAGGTCGATCCGCGAGTATACCTTATAGATTGCTGAGAAAAACGAGTACGCCCACTGACTCGGGTGCAGAAACCTCCGAGTGTCCACCCCTCCCATTTCCACCATTAGCCCAGCCAACACCTTCGCCCATCCCTGATGGGACCAGCGAGCACGGCTGTGACTTGTCCAACCTTGGCTCCTGCACCAAGTTTCAGTCCCCCCCCCCCCCACTATCAGTTCATGTGTGTCCAAGTCAGGGATAGCCCCAAACACTTTCTTCGTGAATCCCACATCGCCCCATATACTTACCAGCGCCACTAACCACCCCTCCAGTGCCCCTGTCACAATCACATATCTATCCCCCTGGGGCGAAATTCTCCGACTCCACGCAGGGTCGGAAAATCGCCTGGGACCACTGAAAATCCCGCCCCCGCCGTGGCAGAAATTCTCCGCCACCCAGGAATTGGCGGGGGCGGGAATCACCCCACACCGATCGGCGAGGCCCCTGCGGTGATTCTCCGGTCCGCGATGGCCCGAAGTCCCGCCGCTGGGAGGCCTCTCCCGCCGCCGAAGTTTGAACCACCTCTGGTGGCGGCAGGATCGGCAGTGCGAGCTGGCCCCCGGGGTCCTGGGGGGGGGGGGGGCGCAGGGCGATCGGACCCCAGGGGGCGGCCCCACGGTGGCCAGGCCCGCGATCGGGGCCCATCGATCGGCGGGCGGGCCAGGGCCGTGGGGGCACTCTTTCTCTTCCGCCGCCGCCACGGCCTCCACCATGGTGGAGGAGAAGATAATCCCCCAGCACGCATGGCCTTTCGGCCAGCCCCGGCACTGGGCGGCGGGCGTCAAAGGCCGCTGGTGCCGGTTTGGCGGCAGTCGGCGTGGTGCCAACCGCTCCGGCGCGGGCCTAGCCCCCAAAGGTGCGGAGAATTCCGCACCTTTGGGGAGGACCGACGCCGGAGTGGTTAGCGCCACTCTGCTACGCCGGGACCCCCTGCCCCGCTGGGTAGGGGATAATCCCGCCCCTGATCTGCAATCACACTACCCCTGAGCCCTTCCATCATATCCAGAGTGAAACACCTGACTAACCCAGCCCTTTTTAAGTCTCACCTTGTCCTTCATCCTCAAGTGAGTCTCCTGCAGCATTGCCACATTGACTTTCAAACTTTTAAGATGTGCAAGCACCCTTGACCTCTTGACTGGACCTCCTAACCCCCTCATGTTCCACGTGACTCCTAACTGGGGGTCTCTCAGCCCCCCCCTCCTCATCCACCATCATCATACCACTGGGCCCTGCCCCATGAGCCTGAACCGCCCCTATCCATTATTAACATCCAACCCCTTCCTCCCCTCCCAGATTCCCCCCCGCACTTCCTCTCAAAAAAACGTCTCCCTGTATCGATTCCTTCTCTCCCCCGCTCGCCTCATAGGCCTATCGAAACCTGCTAACCAGGCTCCGATGTCCGCAGCCCTCCTCTCACATACCTCTGTTCTCTAGCCGACTTTAGTTAGCTAGTGGGGTGGCCCCCCCCCCACCCCTCCAAGGTATGCAGTCCCCACCACCCCAGTCCCAGAAAAAAAACAACAATCCAATCCATACAATTCAATAAAATAACAATGGTTAGAATAATGGGAAGAAGTGTTGGCATTTCTGGGATTTATCCTAGGATTCTCTGGGAAGCCAGGGAAGAGATTGCTGAGCCTTTGGCTTTGATTTTTATGTCATCATTGGCTACAGGAATAGTGCCAGAGGACTGGAGGATAGCAAATGTGGTCCCTTTGTTCAAGAAGGGGAGTAGAGATAACCCCGGTAACTATAGGCCGGTGAGCCTCACGTCTGTTGTGGGTAAAGTCTTGGAGAGGATTATAAGAGATACGATTTATAATCATCTAGATAGGAATAATATGATTAGGGATAGTCAGCATGGTTTTGTGAAGGGTAGGTCATGCCTCACAAACCTTATCGAGTTCTTTGAGAAGGTGACTGAACAGGTAGACGAGGGTAGAGCAGTTGTTGTGGTGTATATGGATTTCAATAAAGCGTTTGATAAGGTTCCCCAAGGTCGTCTATTGCAGAAAATACGGAGGCTGGGGATTGAGGGTGATTTAGAGATGTGGATCAGAAATTGGCTAGTTGAAAGAAGACAGAGGGTGGTGGTTGATGGCAAATGTTCAGAATGGAGTTCAGTTACGAGTGGCGTACCACAAGGATCTGTTCTGGGGCCGTTGCTGTTTGTCATTTTTATAAATGACCTAGAGTAGGGCACAGAAGGTTGGGTGAGTAAATTTGCAGACAACACTAAAGTCGGTGGAGTTGTAGACAGTGTGGAAGGATGTTGCAGGTTACAGAGGGACATAGATAAGCTGCAGAGCTGGGCTGAGAGGTGGCAAATGGAGTTTAGTGTAGAGAAGTGTGAGGTGATTCACTTTGGAAAGAATAACAGGAATGCGGAATATTTGGCTAATGGTAAAATTCTTAGCAGTGTGGATGAGCAGAGGGATCTCGGTGTCCATGTACATAGATCCCTGAAAGTTGCCACCCAGGTTGATAGGGTTGTGAAGAAGGCCTATGGTGTGTTGGCCTTTATTGGTAGAGGGATTGAGTTCCGGAGCCATGAGGTCATGTTGCAGCTGTACAAAACTCTGGTATGGCCGCATTTGGAGTATTGCGTACAGTTCTGGTCGCCTCATTATAGGAAGGACGTGGAAGCTTTGGAACGGGTGCAGAGGAGATTTACCAGGGTGTTGCCTGGTATGGAGGGAAAATCTTATGAGGAAAGGCTGATGGACTTGAGGTTGTTTTCATTAGAGAGAAGAAGGTTAAGAGGTGACTTAATAGAGGCATACAAGATGATCAGAGGGTTAGATAGGGTGGACAGTGAGAGCCTTCTCCCGCGGATGGAGGTGGCTAGCACGAGGGGACATAGCCTTAAATTGAGGGGTAATAGATATAGGACAGACGTCAGAGGTAGGTTTTTTACGCAAAGAGTGGTGAGGCCGTGGAATGTCCTACCTGCAACAGTAGTGAACTCGCCACCATTGAGGGCATTTAAAAGTTTATTGGATAAGCATATGGATGATAATGGCATAGTGTAGGTTAGATGGCCTTTAGTTTTTGACTTCCCATGTCGGTGCAACATCGTGGGCCGAAGGGCCTGTACTGCGCTGTATCGTTCTATGTTCTAAGTTTGTTTGAGGTTGCGCGGTTGTTTGAAGGCCAGTAGTCCCTTCGTCGTCCAGTACTTTCCTGGGGCGGAGAAACTACGACATCTTCTTCGCAGCCTTCAACACATCATCAATGAAGATGAACATCTTGCCAAGGTCATCCCCACACCCCCACTACTGGCCTTCAAACAACCGCGCAACCTCAAACAAACCTTTGTTTGCAGCAAATTACCCAGCCTTCAGAACAGCGACCACGACACCACACAACCCTGCCAGGGCAATCTCTGCAAGACATGCCAGATCATCGACTTGGATACCACCATTACACGTGGTAACACCACCCACCAGGTATGCGGCACATACTCGTGCGACTCGACCAATGTAGTCTACCTCATACGCTTCAGGAAAGGATGTCCTGAAGTGTGGTACATTGGCGAGACCATGCAGACACTGCGACAACGAATGAATGGGCATCGTGCGACAATCACCAGGCAGGAATGTTCCCTTCCAGTCGGGGAACACTTCAGCAGTCAAGGGCATTCAGCCTCTGATCTCCGGGTAAGCGTTCTCCAAGGCGGTCTTCTGGACACGCGACAACGCAGAATATGCCGAGCAAAAACTTATAGCTAAGTTCCGCACGCATGAGTGCGGCCTCAACAGGGATCTTGGATTCATGTCGCATTACATCCACCCCCCACCATCTGGCCTGGACTTGCAAAATCCCACCAACTGTTCTGGCTTGAGACAATTCAAACCTCTTTAACCTGGGATTATCCCTCTCCCTGGATCTGTAATGATTTGATTACCTGCAAATGCTCGCATTCCAAGCATTGTCCAGCATCTCTGCCTTTGTCTATACTGTATAAATGTTTCTGGAACATACCTCGCCATTCACCTGAGGAAGGAGCTGCGCTCCAAAAGCTCGTGTTTGAAATAAACCTGTTGGACTTTAACCTGGTGTTGTAAGACTTCTTACTGTGCTCACCCCAGTCCAACGCCGGCATCTCCACATAATGAAAAGAAAGTTATAGCATTTATACATTTTCCAGCTCCCCAATCACAGTTTATGGTGCCTCTTCCAGCTCCGCTCCTCACGTCTGTCCCAAGCCGTTTGCCTTCACGAACGCCTCCACTGTTTCAAAATAAAAATCTTTGGCGTTATACGTCACCCTCAGCTTCGCCGGGTAAACCATACCAAATCGCACCCCGTTGTTGTACAGTGCCGCCTTCACTCGGCCGAATGCCGCTCGTCTCTTTGCCAACTCCACCGTCAAGTCCTGGTAAATCCGAACTCCAGCACCATCCCACTGCATCTCCCGCTTCTGCTTCACCCAGCTTAACACCTTCTTCTTCATGTGATGTTTATAGAAGCAGATAATTACTGCCCTTGGCGGCTCATTCACTTTGGGCTTCGGCCTTAACAACTGATGAGCTCAGTCCAGCTCACACCGGGAGTAGTTCTCATCCTCCCCCATCAACTCTGCCAGCATCTTAGCGACGTACTCTGTAGGCCTCGAGCCCTCTGCCCCTTCGGGCAAGCACACAATTCTCAGATTGTGCCACCTCGAGCGGTTCTCCAAGTCCTCGACCTTTGCTTGGTGTCCTCTGTTGACCTCCACCACCGTCTGTAGTTCGTCTCCCATCGGGGTGAGCTGGTCGCTATGCTGTGACATGGCCTCCTCCACTTCCTTCATCTTCTTGCCCTGCTCTCTCACCTCGGCCGATGTCTTTGCCACAGATACCCTCACCGGGACGATTGCTTCCTCCACCAATAGCTTCAGTGCGACCGCCATCTCCTTCCTCAACGTCTCCATGTGCCTCGCAAACTGCTTTTCCAGCTCCACAGCCATCATATCGGTCATCTTTTCCACCATAGGCAGTGTGGCCCCACCATGCGGTCCGGCATCCGCCATCTATGTCTGCGCTTTTGCTGATCCTCTCATTCGACGGCAAACCCACGTTTCCTCCCTTCTTCACCACTACTTTTTGCATCCTTTAACGACTTATTATTTTTCTCTTTCTTTCTTCAATCTTTAAAAAAAAAATTTCCTTCAAAAAAAATGTATTAAAAAAAAAATTATTCCCCTGGGGCTTCAGACTTCTTAAAAACACATTCTAGATGGGAGCCACCCAATGTGGGACATCTCCACTACATCGCCCCCTGGCTTTGGGCCTGCCACCTCGTCCTCAGTTCGGCTTCGCCCCCGTTGCCCCAAATGCTGGGCGCCCAAGGCCCGACGCCTCAGCTCCGGCCGCCCGAAAATCATGGGGTTAGCGAAAAAATGGGGAAACCCCCAAAAGCGCCGTAAACAGTGGCCACCGGCGGGAGCTCCTCTCAATGCAGCCGACCCACTCGCGAATGTCATCAGAAGTCCCTCACTATTGATATAACAAGCATTTGAATTTGCAACAATCATCATAAATTATGAAGGGTCGATGTAAAAATATACTAGCCACAAGCCTCTGTTTCTATCTGAATCTACATGCCTACCTGTCTTTCAGATAAACCTTCTCTCATTTGGCATCAGTGCTGGAACCTCACTGAAACAAATTTCAAAAATTTTATATTTGCATGTAATGTTCTCTCTTTGTGAAAAATGACTTATCTTGAATTAGTTTAGCCCGTGTATATCTGTGCCAAGAAGGCAGGCAATCATTCTGCTGCCAAGCCAATGTGATTTTTGTAATTGAGGCAGTCTTTTACCGGCAGACTCTGGAAACCCTATCAGTTCACTAATGGACAGTCCTCATCATAGCAGAGGCATTGTTAGCGATCACACAATAGTTATAACAGCTTACTTGAGAAATTAGTGTCTCACTTTTCAAACCTTTGCTAGACTGCCAAATTACATTAGGCTCAGACTTGGCTCCAAAGTTTCTGCCAATTGCAGAAATATGATATTTCAGTTCATTACAATTGCTTAAATTTTGATATATATATCTCAAATATTCTTGTAAAGCAGTGCTTGCCACTGGCTGATACCCTTTGCCTCTCTCTTAATGCCAACCACTGTGACGATTGGAAGATTTTAGGAAAATTGGATTATCAATATATTAAACAATTTAAGTGTTAATAACCTGGGGTTAGAATTTGTTTGACTGCAATAATCATGTTTTAAGAAAGATAATTCTGTTCTACAGGGTCTGGGGTGGTTTTTGCAGCCAACAGGTTAAATTCACAAAGCAATGTGATTGTCAGTCTGGGCTAAAGCATAGTGGGATGCCTGGGGAAGTCCCTGGGGAGTTAATGTTGTTACAGATGCCTGACCAGCCCTCAACAAAGATTAAGATACTGAACCAGATGTGTAACGTTTTAAAGTTTTAAGACTGCAGAAAAGATAGGTTTGTTCTGGGAGTCTTAATATAAGAAAATGGGCTTTGTTGTTTTATATACAAAACTTTCTTAAAACAGCAGAAAAGTAAACAATATTTAAACTTTTACTTCACAGCTCTGACATTGATAGATTATATGCAGCTTCTTAACTTTAACACATGAGGTCCCATTAAACCATACGGCATTAAAATACAGCTCTCGTTCCACTCTCTACACATCCAGGCAAAGGCAACACTTTCATTTAGGAAGCAACCTTTCTTCTGTTAGAACATCTTTCAGAATACTTTTTCAAAGCTTTCTCTCTCTCTGTGGCAGTTTCCATGACTTATTCCGTGGCTACTAACATCTTTACGTGAACAGGCTTCATGACCTGACTGGCTGCTCTCCACAGCGTTAGCTTCTCCCCGAAATGGTCAAACTTGAATCTATTTTCATTATTTGGCTGATAGCCCATTCCCATTGATACAAAAGTCCAGAGTTATTCCAATCATATGCAACTACCTTCCATCGATAGACCATTAGGTCATCAGACCCTGTCAACGGGATAATGGCTGGTCATGAAAGAGTGACCTGAAAGACAATAGGTCAGTGGTGAATGATGCATTCCCTAACGAGTCTGAATGGGAGTATGTGTCATAGTCATGTATGGATGTATCCATAGAACATAGAACATAGAACAGTACAGCATAGAACAGGCCCTTCGGCCCTCGATGTTGTGCCGAGCAATGATCACCCTTCTCAACCCCACGTATCCACCCTATACCCGTAACCCAACAACCCCCCCCCCCCCCCCCCCCCCTTAACCTTACTTTTAAGGACACTACGGGCAATTTAGCATGGCCAATCCACCTAACCCGCACATTCCTTTGAGTTCAGGCTAACACCATTTTCCTTCAATCTGTTTAAACCTTTAAATTGTCTGCTTCATTTTCGGACCCTATTTGTGAACCCAAAATCCTAATATCTCCCTATCATGATAATATGCTTTCAGTCCTTGGAAAATTAATTTGTTTTTGAGCTTGGAGAGATGACGTCATTGCTGGGTGGAGCCAAGGAAGGAAGAGAGACATTTTGGGAAGCTGTGGAGAGGGACAGTTTTGGAAAAGCTATGGAGAGAATTTATTTGGAGAACGGCTTTCGGCTCAGTGAAGTCTGATCTGGCAATCCTTGTTTTAGTTAGACCACAAGTAGAGGCAGTTCTTTTTCCGAGTAGGAAAGTTAAACAAAGAGCAATAATATTTTAACAGCAGAGCAGTTTTGTCTGAAGACAAGGAAGAGGCTGATACAACCCAGTTGAAGCAGCTATTTAAAGATATTCAGCCAGAGTCTGAAGGGGTTCAAACCAGAGCCAGAATCTGTTCTGTACCGCAAGTATTACTCTCTGCCCTGCTGATTTTTAAGCTGGAATGAGAGCTGTATGTTTCTTTTCTTGTTATTTAATGGGAAATTGAGTAGGAGCATAAAGGCGGTAATTATAAGTTGCTCTTTTTCAGGTGTGGTTAAAAGTTTAATACTGTATTTTTAATAAAGTTTTGGTTTAGAAATACCAAAGCCCTATTTTTTTCTCTTGCAATCACTCCTGGAGCAAATAATTCTTTCCGTAGTCTTAAAGTAAACTAAAATATTAGGGTTTCGGTCCAGTGTCCACTTTTGGGGACTGATCGGTGATTGTAATACCACACTAAGAGGAAGTGACATCTTACAAGCTAACGTGAGACTGAAGTTATATTGTGCCAGCTGTTTTTAGAAAGGTGAGACAGGACATACCCAGAGATCCTGAGGGTGGCACCTGGGACATTATCTGCTTGGTATGATTCTGTGAGTATGACTATGTCAGGCTGTTCCTTGACTAGTCTGTGAGACAGCGCGCCCAATTTTGGCACAGGCTCCTAGATTTTGGAAAGGAGGACTTTGCAGGGTCGACTCGGCTGAGTTTGCCATTGTAATTTATGGTGTTTAGCTTGATGATGGGTGGTTATATCATCCATGATGTTATTTAGTAGTTTCTCAAATTTAAAATTTTCATCCTTGTTTTGAAATATCTCCATGGTCTTGATTTCATGCTCTGTCAATATAGCCTCCAGCAGCTCTTTGATCCTCTGAGATCGCTGTGCTTCTCAAACTCTGGTCGCTCACTCATCCTCGATTTCCATTGCCTCGCATTAGCGACTGTGTCTTCTGCTACTGAGGCCGAAGGTGCTTGCTCCAAATCTCCTGTAATAAGTTGCTCTGTAACAGTTGCTCATTGACTACAGTCATGTGTCCTGATATCGCTTCATAGAACATAGAACAGTACAGCACAGAACAGGCCCTTCGGCCCTCAATGTTGTGCCGAGCCATGATCACCCTACTCAAACCCACGTATCCACCCTATACCCATAACCCAACAACCCCCCCTTAACCTTACTTTTATTAGGACACTACGGGCAATTTAGCATGGCCAATCCACCTAACCCGCACATCTTTGGACTGTGGGAGGAAACCGGAGCACCCGGAGGAAACCCACGCACACAGGGGGAGGACGTGCAGACTCCACACAGACAGTGACCCAGCCGGGAATCGAACCTGGGACCCTGGAGCTGTGAAGCATTTATGCTAACCACCATGCTACCCTGCTGCTTCATGTAGCCTGGTGGTAAGTTTTGCCTGCTGCCCTCCCGTGAAACACATTGGGATGCTTTTAGTACATTAAAACTGCTGTAATACTGCAAGTTGTTGATATCGTATGTCTAGAATGCAGATTACATTGAGCCTGGATAAAACCGTGACTGACTTTCGTTAATCAACAGACAGGAAGTCATTTTGACAGTTATGGATGCAATTAGATGGAAACCCGAGAGCATTTGTAGGCAAAATAAGAGACAGCGCTTTGTTAGCTGTGATAACCCAGGTGGGATGAAAAGTAGTGAATTTAGTTCAGAAACAGGAGCCTTTAGGAATGGTCCAAGGTCTTATTAAAGTGAGTAATCATTCTAATTAATTAGCCAGGAGGATTTACACAACAGAACAGCATTGTAATTGGTGCTGAGGTGGGAGTACATTCGAACATTAAAAAAACTGACAGGCATATCTACATAGAGGCCGACTAATAACTTTTCCAATTGGGGCTTTATCAGACAAATGTGTCATGGCTGATTTAAAGAGCCCCGCCACTTGGAGTGGTAGCCTGAAAATAACTTTGGATCATTTACAACTCGGTTTCATAATGGTCTTCTAGAGACAGTTCATCTTGGGTAGCGCCCGAGAGAGATAGATTATACAACAAAATAATGCAAATGCTGGAAATCTAAATTGAAAATGGAAAATGCTGGAAATATATTTCTCTTGCAACCGTCATACCCTTTTGCCGTTTAATATTTCCACCCTCTCCAGGACATCCCCTTTTTGTTCTTCACCCAATACGCCTTGCCCCCTTTCCCTGCCCCAGGGCTTGTGGACCAGCTTGTCCTGTTCCTCTCATCACAGATTCTGCCTGATCTGCTATGTATTTCCAAAATTATAGTTTTTAGGTTATGATATTATCTAGTTAATTTGGGCAACGATATGAATTTAAGAAGAAATCATTTCCGGGGAGGAAACGTTTTGAGTTTGTCAAAGTGAAGGATGTTGCTTATGGGGAAGAGAAGACTTTTAAAACTCGAACACTGGAAAATGTGTGATGCAGGTGCCGCAGGTTATAATTACAGTTCATAACCTTAACATTAGAAAGCGTAATATCTGATCGAACATTTCCCTGCCACTGTTTTATTATGGAGACCTTCCTTTGTATTTTAAATGGGTGAGTGCTTCTGGCAAAAGGATGAATAGAAGAATGCCACGTGAACGTATTGAGCCTGCTAATATTGACTAACTCATTTCTTGGTTCCAGCAGTAAATTGTATGTGAGACCTTGATGTGTCTTGGAAGAAGTCAAAAGGGATTGTATTGTCTGCAATTTTACAATGTGCTCTAGCGATCTGCAAAGGCCACACTGCAGTTTGGGACTTGCAGAATTTACTCTCTAGTTCCAGTGATGTAAGCAAGATGTGGACTACAAGGCTTCTCAATTCAAATTCAACATCGGTAATCTAACTCTGACCTCTGTATGATTCTGTTTTTACTTGCCTGTGGCATTTTTCAGCAAGGTTGCCATTTTCGCACACAAAGCTTGAAAAGTGACATTCAAATTTGCCAATTATGCATTTCGAATTTTTTGGTTAGCCGTTTGTCAAATGGTGTACATGGAGAGCATCAGTGGAAATGATCCACCTGACCTGGAGCTATTGGCATGGATACTCCCCTCAACCACCACCAAATTCTTTCTTTCTAATTTAAAGTACCCAATTGTTCTTTCCTAATTAAGGGGCAATTTAGTGTGGCCAATTCACCTTCTCTGCACATCTTTGGGTTGTGGAAGTGAGACCCACGCAGGCACGGAGAGAATGTGAAAATTGTACACGGACAGTAAATCAGGGCTGGGATTGAACCTGGGTTCTCAATGCCATGAGGCAGCAGTACTAACTACTGTGCCACCTTGTCGCCTGTTGAAGTAATAAATTCCTGCTTGCTATTGTTCCCGTTTGACTTACTGTACCAATTCTTGTTTTTGTGTAATCCTGGCAAGGCAGTAGACAAACCTCCACCCCCTATTGAAAGGCAGACAAAAGGATAACTGTCTGCACATCTGTATGTGTGTAAAGCGTTAATATTCAGAAGTAACAGCTAGATAACCACTAGATGGCAGCACTAGAGATCGGTATAAAAGATAAACTCAAGGAGAGTTCCTGCCTCTTCGTGTTTGGAGCAACTAGTGACCAGAGGTAGAGAGAGATAGCATAGTGTGCAGGTGCCATTAATCATAGTTAATATATATTTAGTCTTGTTAATTTAACTTATAGTTTAGTTGTTGAAGAGAGAACAAACTCGTAGTTAAATTGTTATCGTTACTCAATAAGCAGTATTTGCTTTATTTGAAGACTTCGAGTGTTACTGAACATCGAGTGTATGACCATCTCAGCAGAAAGCAAATGAGTAATAAGATATTCCAGAACATAATATAACAATAACTACCAGTACTTTTCTTTTTTGTGTGTGTTGTGTGTTTGCAGGCAACTGGGGAAAGTCGGCCATTGCAAGCCTGAAATGGGTATTTGGAAAATGAAACAACCAAATGCGATCAGAAATTAGAAAGGAGCTTGTGTTGAAAAGCCAGTTGCTTGTTTTACCTCATAAGCAATTCCCAACTGCCTGGTGTAGTAACTGTTGTTGGATTTTAAAAATAGTTTAAAATAGTGAAAAATCAAATTAATCTTGAGGGGAAATTTGACTTGAGCGATTCCGTCGTCACTGCCAGAGAGACTGGGCAGACTTTCCTCGTTGCATCAATGATGGACCTTCAGTGAGGCAGGATGTCTATCCATCCCCAGCCTCGGTTCTTGACGCTGACCTTGCCTGATCTCTTGGTGGTCTAAGCTATCTGAATAATTTGAGTGGGCTCTGGTAGTGTTTCTGGCAGTGCTGGCACAATTATCTCAGGTTGGGTGGTGGGGAGATGCCAGCCACATTGCTGGTCATGTATCCTGGTCCATGGTAAGATCAGAAGCGATAAAAATTGCTGATGTTTTACAAATCAACTGCCTTGTTTGGAATTGATCACTTTGCGATCAATCGTATTTGGCAAGCTAGCACCTTAACTTGAAAATGCCCCGCCACTCCCATTACCCCGCAGCAACCCGAGATACCAGAAACACCTGTATTCTAACGTGCAGCATCATGAAGGTTCTAAGACATGTTCTGATGACAACACTCCAGGTGAGCACTAGTCTCATATTGTTGGAAGTACCAGCTTCAAATGAAAGGTAAACCTTTTGTGGGCAGAGTATCAGGAAAATAGTGATGACATGAAAATATCTGGGAAATTCAATAAGTTGGAATATTTTCTGCTGACATATTTGTCAAGACTATTGGTAAATGCAAGCTGCTTAAGGCAGGGTCAGTTTAGAATCCCTCATAGAATCCACCCAATGCAGAAGGAGGACATTCGGCCCATTGAGTCTGCATTAATCCTCTGAAAGAACACTCTACCTAGCTCACTCCTTCACTCTATCCCTGTAACCCCGTGCATCGATCATGGTCAATCCACCTAACCTGCACATCATTGGACACTAAGGGGCAATTTAGTATGGCTAATCCACCAAACCTGCATATCTTTGGACTGTGGAAGGACACTTGAGCACCCAGAGGAAGCCCACGCAGACACAGGGAGCCTCCTTCTACACTGTATGTTCTATGTTCTATGTACATAACTTACAAACTCCACACAGGCAGTCACCCAAGGTCGAAATCGAACCCAGATTCTGTGAGGCGGTCTCAATGAACTAGTATTTACAATATGTTGATGTGTCTAACAAACTGATAACACTCAAACAGAACATAAAGGATTTTGAATAAGATTTAGACAAGGTGTGACAAGGTGTGAACTTTGCACTTACTGTACATTCTAAAAGGTAGACTCATGAAATGAAGATAATTAAGTTTGACTTCTAAAAAGGTTAGTTCAGACAATAGAAAATCAAAAGGGAAAAACTGTACATCAGGAGATGATTAAACCTATGCAAGGGTAGCTGCTTCAGACCTCAGCCATGGCAGGAATAGATGTTTAACTCCTAGGAAAATGTGTCTGAAAGAAAGCTTGAGTTGCTTGTTTTACCTCATAAGCAAATCCCAACTGCCTGTTGTGGTAACTGTTGTTGGATTTTAAAAATAGTTAAAAATAATCAATAAGATGTGGTGGAACCTTCAGCGAGAAGTAGCTGTAGCTCTGCAGGTAGTGCAAAAAAGATAGATTAGAACTGAGTAAAGCTCACAATACTGTTTATGGCCACCGTCTTAGTTAAAGGTACTTTTAGTTTAGTGTATTCTTGTTTATTTAATTGCTTAATAAGCATTTATTTCATTTAAAATCATCACAAAATGTCTGGGACATCTTTCTCTGGATTTCAAACCTTTCCTCACAGTAAATCAAATTGCAAAAGACAGTGAGGACTGTAGTTTCAAGTTTCCCTTCTGGGATTTGGAATAATGCAATGTTTACTATCAGCGGTGTTCTTAACAATAGAATATCCCACTGACCAATTATAGCCAAGATTCTCCTTTCACCGCTACTGCGATTGGGAATCCAGATCAGGTGGAGAATGGAGTGTTGGCAGAAAAATGGGACCGGCACTGGGCGCTCAAGCAGTTCCCATTCTCTGGTTCCCTAAAGCGAACCATAGCGGCCCTTGCTGGAGGGAAAATGCAAATTAATGATAAGCATGCAATTAATGGGCTGGAAGCCTAATTCCACCCCCCCCCCCCCCCCACACACCCATCCCCCCATCACCATGGTGCTCTGACCCCCACAGTGGGAAATCCATGGGGCAGGCTTTGGTGCAAGTTTGGCCAAGTGCAGCCCTGGCACAGTGGAGCACTGATAATGTGCTGCTCTGCCAATCCCAGGCTGCAGAGGGGGTGTGGGGTGGGGGGGAATAAGGGATGGGGGTCTCATGTCTATTCTGCCCCTTCAAGTCCTGGGCAACCTGAAGATCAGCCTTGGCATGGTGCCCTCTGCTCAATAGCATCCTTCTGCTGTGGCCTCGTCAGCCTGAACTTCTCTCGCTGACAGCTGAAGGGCTTTCCAGGCAGTTCAGTGAAGAATCAATGCAGGAACACCTTCCCTTTTCTTTTAAAAATTTTAGAAAAAATAAATTTAGAGTACCCAATTCATTTTTTCCAATTAAAGGGCAATTTAGCATGCCCAATCCACCTAGCCTACACTTCTTTGGGCCGTGGGGGAGAAACCCACGCAAAAAGGGGAGAATGTGCAAACTCCACACGGACAGTGACCCAGAGCTGGGATTGAACCTGGGACCTGGGACATGAGGCAGCAGGGCTAACCCACTGTGACACCGTGCTGCCCCCATATCAAACAAAATTAAGTGCTTTCTGCTGAGAAATTGGGGAAGTGAAAGCACTTATCTCCCAGATGTTTATAAACATTGGAGTCAGCTTCACAGCAGGGTACTTGAGACACAGAAATGAAAATAAGCAATACAGACACCTGGCTGTCTGGAAGCTATTACCCTGTCAGTCACAGTCTACGAAAAGCTATTTCTCTTTGAAAGTGAATTGAATCTTGGCAGATCAAAGGATCTGAGGGGCTTTAAAGCTTTGCGGGGTGTTTTGCTTTCAATGAAGTAACATCCACTGCATTCAACATTTCTGGTCTGAGGCAGCAGGTGTAAGGGACTGCTGGTAAGTGAAAAAGCAGTGAGTTTTCACTGTTTCTGCCTGGACTGAGGGGGTGGGGGTTTCTGATGGGGGGGGGGGGGGGACCTCTGAGATGGGGGGTCTCTGAAATTGGGGTCTCTTACTTTGGGATCTGATGGGGGTTGCTTTGGGGGTCTGATGTGGGTTGGTGAAGTAGGCCTCTGATTGTGGGGGTGGGGGGGGGGGGGTGGCCTGATGGGTTGATATCTGAGATGGGGGTCTTTGAAATGGGGAGTCTCTGAGATGATTGTCTCCGGTGGGGGATCTGTTGGGATTTGCTGGGGGCTCTGTTGGGCAACTGATAGGGGTGGTTGGTGGGATGAATCAGATCACTCTCATACATGCAAGCTCGGTGGGGGCGGGGGGGGGGGGGGGGGGAGGGGGTTGCGAGGGGAGGGGGGTGAGACCCATAATTCCCATGGTGGGGGGGAGGAGGATGCCCCTACTCGTCAGCGGGAGGGATTAGGATTTGTATTGTGTGGGGGAGGGGGGCACTCCACCGGACTTTTGTATTGGGTGCCCGCTCAAAATGGAGGCCCGATACTGGGAATACAACAGTGTCCCGCGAACTCCCCACCATGCATAAATTTGCATGGCAAGGGAATCACTCTTTTTTTAAAATTTAGAGTACCCAATTCAGTTTTTCAATTAAGGGGCAATTTAGCATGGCCAATCCACCTACCCTGCACATTTTTGGGTTGTGGGGACGAAACCCACGCAAACACGGGCAGAATGTGCAAACTCCACACGGACAGTGACCCAGAGCCGGGATCGAACCTGGGACCTTGGCGCCGTGAGGCCGCCGTGCTAACCCACCTGGCCACCGTGCTTTCTGCAAGGGAATCATTCTTGAATGCTGCTCCTAGTGCTAGCGCGAACCAGGATGATTCTACTCTGGCAGGAGTCTCCCGAGCTGAGGATCCAGCCCAATATCCCAGATCCGTGGCTTTGTTAATAAAGTACACTCAAAAGGAAATTCTAAAATACTGGTTAAGCTTCAGCTTCAGGACTGTGTGCAGATCCATACACTATACATCATAGCAAGAATGCCTGAGGGACTCCAGCTATTGGCAGATGGATGGCAGCAATTCAAGAAGGCGGCTCACCACCTCCTCGAGGCTTATTAAGGATGAACAACAAATGCTGGCCTTGCCAGCGATACACATATCCCACAAAAGCATTTCAAAACAATTGGGAGAGACTGAGGAAGCTGGGGATGTTCTCTTAATCTTTCCTCTCCTAAGGAAGATATTTGATAAAGATGTTCAAAATCATGAACGGTTCTGATACAGTAAAAAATGAGAAACCATTTTCAAGGGCAGAAGGTCAACAACCAGAGGATGCGGATTTAAGGGGCTAAATTATAAGGGCCACTAAAGGTGAGAATGGAGGTGTGGTGGTCCCCAGAAATACTGAGCAGTGTGCCTGTTACAGGATGGCATTCCCAACACCAGCTATTTCGGGAGAGATGGGTTCAGGGGCCAGGGGGGGCTACTTGCTGTCATGCAGTGAGCAGGCAATTTGGATTATTGAAAGCCTGAAGGAGAATTTAGGAGGTTGACCAGGATTTATAGTCAAGCTCCAGTTTCCAGATGCAACAGGGGCAGATCAAAGCCGGATTCTCCGTCGGCCGACGGCGAAATCGGGAAAGGCGATTGGGCGACGAATTGGTTTTGTCGCTGAAATCATGGCCGGCGTCAATGTCACACCAATTTTTGCAATTCTCCGGTGCCTCGACAACGGTGTCAATGCATTACAGGCCGCATGCCTAGTAAACGCCGTTGGCATATCATTACTGGGCCTGACCTGGTATTGTCCGGGGCATCCAAGATGCTCCGGATTCACTAGTGGGAATTCCCAGCGGCGAGATTCACTTGTGCTTTTAAAAATCGTGAAACAGGGGCTGTGACTGCTGGGGGGGGGGGGGGGGGGGGGGGGGGGTGCGCGGTACAGAAAGTACTCACATCGCCATAGTTTTCTGACAGTTGTGCCGCTGGCTGGGGGATCTTCTGTCAGGACCAGAGGGCGTAGCGCGGGGGGGGGGGGGGGGGGGGGGTGGCCAGGAATTGGGCTGTGGGGGTCTGGTTGAATGGGCATGGAACAGAATTGCCACAGCTCATGGCAACCAGCCACAGACTACCCACTGTGAACAGGGCCATGGGTCATATTGGTTTCCCCGCAAGCACCTCACTAGGTGCCTTTTGGACCCAGCTGACCCATCAGCGGGATGGGCATTCTCCGGCACAACTAGTGCCATCTTGTTGGCTGGGATGGTGTGTGTGTGTGTGTGTGTGTGTGTGGGGGGGGGGGGGGGTGTATAGGCGGCTGCAGCTTGTCAGCCTCCCGAGTGTCAATCGCGAATCTGGCGAATCCCGCACCACTTCTCATTAAAATTGATTGTATTCCATGTGGCGTCAGTGCCACATGGTGCAGCATCAGTTTTGCTGTCGTGGGAGTTCACGAATCCTGCCCCGGCGTCAACACTTAGTCTCAGGAACAGAGAATCTGGCCCCCAATGACTGGAGAGGGGTTTCAGCTTGGCTGGCAGGCCTGAAGGCCTTTTCAGCCTGCCAGGATGGGATGCAGCCAAAGAGCACTTTGTAGAGGGATTCCACAGCCTCCCTTCCCCTCCACACCCTCCTGCTCCTTCCCCACAGCCACACTGGTGACTTGGCTGCTTTATCTCTTCCTTTCTCATTAATGTTTTAAAAATGTGGCTGAAAGGGCACCTTCTTCTTGAGGTGACATCTTATTTGTATGGTATTGCTGCTGGATTCATCTCTGAAGCTGGAAGTCCTCGGAATGGCCCTCCAGCTTGGAGAGCCTGCTCTCAATTGGATAGAAAACCTGGGCTGGATTCTCTTATTGCCGAAAATCATGTTCAGTGATTGGCCGGAGAATCTGTTTTTACGCCGCAATCGGGGGCTGCGCTGTTTTCGGATGCACCGCCCATCAAAAATGGCATCGTGGCTGAATACACCACAAGACGTTGAGACGGCCTCAGGATGTCACCAGGACGTTGAGATGGATCGTTGTCGTAGTCTTGGTGAGCGAGCGTGGTCGCGACTGGTCGAGTGTGATGGAAGCAAGTCGTGGCGAGAGTTCCAGGTCATCCTCGGTGGCAGAGTAATCGCTGGCAGGGCCTTCCGTGTTGGCCCAAGATGGCGGCACCCAGGACCCGCATGTGGAGCCGGGGCCCCAAGATGGCGGAGCCCGTGGGAACCTCGTGGCAGCTGGGGGCTTTGTCAGTGGTGGATGCGGGCCGGTCAGGGCAGCCGGGAGCGGGGGTCGGGAGGACCGTGGGCCTGTTGCGGGGGCCGGGAGGCGGGCCGGAGAGGTCGATGCGCGGCGCGGGACCCTGGGGGAGCCCGGGGGGGTGATCGACTTGGTCTGGCAGACCACCGCACTTCTTCCCGCAGCTCTTACACAGGGCGGAGCGGGCCGGGCAGCGCAGGCGGGGTGTTTAGAGAGGCCACAGAAATAGCAGCGGGGCCCCGATAGCTTGTCGGAGCGTCCCGCAGTGCAGGCCTGGGGGGGGTCGGGGTCAGCGGAGGATGGGGGTGGCGTGTGCCATGACGTCCAGGGGGTTGCTGCGCGACCGGGGGCGTATGCGCGGGCGTTCTGGTCGGTGACCTCCAGGGAGGTTGCAAGGGTCCATGCCTCAGCTAGGCTGAGGGCGTTCTTCTCCAGCAATCGTTGGCGGATAGAGGAAGATTGCATGCTGGCAACATAAGCGTCTCTAATTAAAAGTTCCATGTGCTCAGTCGCAGAAACCTGGGGACAGGCGCACATTCTCCTTAGAGCTGTGAGGGCCTGGTAGAATTCGTCGAGTGATTCACCAGGGAACTGTTGTCTAGTCGCCAGGAGATGCCGTGCGTATACTTCGTTGACCGGCCGGAGAAAGTGTCCTTTCAGGATATCCATGGCCGCGTCATAATCACTTTCGTCCTCAATCATTGAATATACCGCCGTGCCCACGCACGAGTGGAGGATGTGGAGTTTCTGCTTGGTGGGTTTGCTGGCCGCAGCTGTCAGGTAACTGTTGAAACACGCCTGCTAGTGTTTAAAGATTGCAGGCGCATTTGAGGCATGCGGGCTGGTGCGGAGGCAGTCAGGCTTGATGCGTAGCTCCATTCCAAAATTCTAGCTGATTAAATTGATGAACCATCAATTGGACGCGAGACACGATGAAGATCCAAACTGTGGCTTTAATCAGCTAGTTGTTAGCCCGGTGGTCGACTACAGACAAAGGCCGACCACCGGGAAACCTGGGTACTTATACCCCGCCTCGGAGGCGGGGTCGACTTGCCTCTCGACCAATTGGTGAGCAGTCACATGACTAGTCCCAGCCAATCAGATGAGAGGCACATGACCAGCCGGAGCCAATGGGAAACCAATGCTCTGCACCAATGGCAGTGCTCCCACTCATATCACCACAGCGTGGGACACATGTGTTCACAGTTTTTGGGGATCTTGCTTGGCGCCTGCGGACTGTGTACAATGCCGCCACAGTCGTGGGGGGTGGGGGTGGGTGGGAGGGAGCCGTTCCACTGGCTGGGGGCTTCGGCGGTGGCTGGAGTGACTGGAGGGGGGTGGTCCGGGGTTGGCGAGGTGGGTTACAGGGGGGCACTATCTAGCAGGCCGGGTCTGCGTGCGGCCGGCGCCATGTTATACGGTGCTACCGCTGTTAGTCGCCGCCGTGCGTTTGCCTGGCCACGGACCCGGCAATTCTCTGTCCGTATCTGCAGGTAAAGCTGGGGGCTTTACAAGGCGTGGCTGCTAGCCCCCCACCAGGCAGAGCATCGACTTTTTGGTCGTAAGACTAGATACATGCTCTGGATATAGCCTCAAAATCGGAGAATCCAGCCCCCTGTCTCCGTGTCTGGTTTCAGCCAACGATCACCCTGAACTTTTAATCCGGGACACCTTCGTTGCAGGTATGCTGTCCTCTCAGATCCGCCAGCGGCTGCTGGAAAAAGAGACGCTAAGTCTCAAGGAGGCACGGGCCCTCGCAAGCTCCTTAGATGTAGCCTCCCGCAACGCACGAGCGTATGTCCCCGACTGCACGGCAGCCCCACGGGCAGCGTGGACCCCACCCGCAGCCGATTCCGACGCATCCCCCAAACCCCCACAAGTGTGTGCCGTGCGGGTGCCAGGCAACCCCAGGGGGCCCCGGTGTTATTTTTGCGGGCAAGCCAAGCACCCCCGGCAATGCTGCCTGGCCCGCAACGCAACTTGCAAGGGCTGTGGAAAAAAGGGGCATTTCGTGGTGGTATGCCAGGCCCGGGTGGCCGCCGCTGTCTCCGCAGGCGAACCGGGGCAGCCGCCATTCCCCTCCTCGCAGGCCACGTGCGGCCCATGGACACCGCCTTCTTCGATCCCGCGGGCCATGTGCGGACCCCGGGATCCGCCATCTTGTCCCGGGGAGACCACGGGTGATTCTTGTGCACTGCCTTCTTGCCCACCCCCGGCCATGTGCGACCTGTGGGCGCTGCCATCTTGGCTGGAGTCTCAAGACCCCGATTCGGATGACCACACACCGCCTGAGGAATCCCACCAGCTTCTGCCACGACTCGCCTCGGTGACTCTGGACGAATTTCGGCCCCGCTACGACGACGGTACTCATCAACGGACACGAGACATCCTGCCTGATAGACTCCGGGAGCACAGAGAGCTATATACACCCCAACATGATAAGGCGCTGCTCCATCCCTATACACCCAGTTAACCAGAGAATCTCCCTGACCGTCGGGCCTCACTCTGTCGAGATCAAGGGGTACTGCATAGCTAACCTCACAGTCCAGGGAAGAGAGTTTAATAATTTCCGACTCTACGTCCTCCCTCACCTCTGCGCTGCCACACTCCTGGGATTTGACTTCCAATGTAACCTCTAGGGCTTAACTAAATTCAGTGGCCCTATACCCTCCCTCACGGTCTGCAGTCTTGCGACCCCCAAGGTCGACCCGCCTTCCCTTTTTACAAACTTCACCCCTGATTGCAAAGCCGTCGCCACCAGGAGCAGACGGTACAGTGCCAAGCACTGGACCTTCATTAGGTCGGAAGTCCAGCGGTTACTGAAGGAAGGTATTATCGAGACTAGCAACAGCCCCTGGAGAGCCCAAGTGGTTGTAAAGACCGGGGAGAAGCACAGGATGGTCATCGATTATAGTCAGACCATCAACAGGTATACGCAGCTCGACGCGTACCCTCTCCCCCGCATATCTGATTTGGTCAATCAGATTGCACAATATAAGGTCTTTTCCACGGTGGACCTCAAATTCGCCTACCACCAGCTCCCCATTCGCCCTAGCGACCTCAAGTACACTGCATTCGAAGCAGATGGGCGGCTCTACCACTTCCGAAGGGTTCCCTTTGGTGTCACAAATGGGGTCTCGGTCTTCCAATGGGATATGGACCGTTTGGTTGACTGGTACGGTTTGCGGGCCACATTTCCATTCCTCGACAACGTCACCATCTGCGGCCACGACCAGCAGGACTACGACACCAACACCGCAAATTCCTCCATACCGCCAGTCTCCTTAACCTGACCTATAACAAGGAGAAATACGTATTCAGCACCGATCGTCTAGCCATCCTCGGCTACGTTGTGCACGATGGAGTCATAAGCCCCGGCCCCAAATGCATGCGCCCCCTCATGGAGTTCTCCCACACTGCTCCAAGGCCCTGAAATGTTGCCTGAGGTTTTTTTCATATTACTCCCAGTGGGTCCCCAATTATGCGGACAAGGCCAGCCCACTAATCCAACCCACGGTTTTCCCCCTGTCGGCAGTGGCCCGCCAGGCCTTCAGTTGCATAAAGGCAGACATCGCAAAGGCCACGATACACGCAATCGATGAATCCCTTCCCTTCCAAGTCGAGAATGACACATCCGACGTAGCTCTGGCGGCCACACTCAACCAAGCGGGCAGGCCCGTGGCCTTCTTCTCACACACCCTCCATGCCTCCAAAATCCGCCATTCCTCCGTTGAAAAGGAGGCCCAAGCCATAGTATAAGCTGTGCGGCATTGGAGGCATTACCTGGCCGGCAGGAGATTCACGCTCCTCACTGACCAACGGTCGGTAGCTTTCGTGTTCGATAATGCACAGCGGGGCAAGATAAAGAATGATAAGATCTTACAGTGGAGGGTCGAGCTCTCCACCTACAACTACGTGATCTTGTATCGTCCCAAGAAGCTAAACGAGCCTCCTGATGCTCTATCCCGCGGCACATGTGCCAACGCGCAAGTGGACCCTCCACAATGACCTCAGCCACCCGGGGGTCACTCGTTGCTTCCATTTTATCAAAACCCGCAACCTGCCCTAATCCATTGAGGAGGTCAGGACCATCATCAGGGACTGCCAAATCTGCGCGGCGTGCAAGCCGCACTTCTACCGGCCAGAGAAAGCGCATCTGGTGAAGGCTTCCCGGCCCTTCGAACGCCTCAGCATGGACTTCAAAGGGCCCCTTCCCTCCACCGAGCGCAGCACGTACTTCCTAAACGTGATTGACGAGTGCTCCCGGTTCCCGTTCGCCATCCCCTGTCCCAACATGACTGCTGCCACTATCATTAAAGCCCTCCACAGCATTTTTACCCTGTTCGGGTTCCCCGCCTACGTCCACAGCGATAGGGGGTCCTCCTTCATGAGCAACGAACTGTGTCAATTCCTGCTCAGCAGGGGAATTGCCTCAAGCAGGATGACCAGTTATAACCCCCGGGGAAATGGGCAGGTGGAAAGGGAGAACGGAATGGTCTGAAAGACCGTCTTACTGGCCCTACTTTCCAGGAATCTCCCAGTCTCCCGCTGGCTGGAGGTCCTCCCAAATGCACTCCACTCCATTCAATCATTACTGTGTACCACGACCAACGAAACCCCTCATGAATATCTCCTTGTGTTCCCTAGGAAGTCCTCCTCCGGGACCTCGCTCCCAACCTGTCTGGCAGCTCTTGGACCCATCCTGCTCCGCAAACACGTGCGGGCGCACAAGTCAGACCCACTGGTCAAGAGGGTACACCTCCTTCATGCTAACCCTCAGTACGCCTATGTGGAGTATCCCGATGGCCGGCAGGATACGGTCTCCCTACAGGACCTGGCGCCCGCTGGATCCTCATCCATAGCCCCCTCACCAACCCCACCCATCCTCCCACTGGCGCACCCCACGGCTGCCCCCTTCCCAGGGGGATCGGTCCTTCCACTGGTCCCACCCAGGGGTGATGAAGCTGAAGAAGCCACGCTCCCGGAGTAATGGATGCCTGAGCCGGCACCTGCATCACCCCCGAAACTGCGAAAATCACAGAGGACAACCAGGGCCCCCGATCGACTAAAGGCTTCATTATGAAATGTACCTGTAAATAAATACCTGTAAATAATTTGTGTGACAGGTAAAAGGTAAAACACTGTACCACCGACGGGTACCACCATAACCTCCACCACTGTATAACGCGAGACCACCACCCTCGCCGGACTCTTTTTTTTTAACAGGGGGTGAATGTGGTAGTCGGTATTAGGGGTATTACGGTACCTACGTTGGAGGTACCTGATGCTGTAAGATCATTGGTGTTGGAGGTACCTGATACTGTAAGATCATTGGTGAAGCCTGCCTGCTGGTTCCACCCAGTAAGGCGGAGTATAAGAGTCTGTGTTTCCCTAGCTGTTGCATTCTGTACCTGCGCTGCTGGGGGAAATATCTAGTTCAATAAAGCCTTCACTTGTCCTTCAATCTCGTTTCGGGAGTTATTGATCGTGCATCACCTGCTAAAACAGACTATCTGGTCATCACATTTCTGCTTTGGCAACCTTGCCATGTTTCCGATTGCGCAACTGTGGTTACACTTTAAAAGTACTTGATTTGGCTGCAGAGCACTTTGGGAAGTGTTGACATTGTGAGATTTTGTTCAGCATCTTTTAATATTTGACCAGAGATACGGTCTGTGTGAAGTCATTTCCAGGTTGGTGTGTGGCTAGGAGTCAGTGGAACTGATTTTGCAATCTCACCACAGACAAATATGGCCATGTTGGTGCAACATTAGAGGAAATTGCCAACTCTGTCAGAAGGTTCTAGAACAGAACAGGGAGGTAGTGTCCTGGCCCACATTCCTCCCTCAACCCCACCACTGAGTGTGGAGGTTTGTGGTATGTAAATTGACATTATTTGGCCTGCAGCGACTGTATTTCAAAAGTCATTCATGACTTGCTAACTGCTTTCGAGCACCCTGAAGATGTGATAAGTTGGAATAAGTTGCAAGCACTTTCTTTTCACTGCACTGTATTACAACTGGCGATGTGGAGACTGAAAGCTGTTGTATTTGAGCTAGCCCCACATGCTTAACTTTCCTTTCTCTAACCCTTCTTTATAACCAGACTGGCCTTGCCTTGTCTTCCATCCTCAATCTTTCTGTTGGACCAAATGTGATGGGCTTAGGACTACTTTGTTGCGTGAGATGGGTGACCTTTGTTCTGTGCTTAATGATATTCTTCATTATCTCTTGGTCAGGCAGGATTCAAAGAAGAGTAGGTGTTACCCTTCTTTGATTTCCTTCACCTGGGATGATCCACTGTAGAAAGGGAAGCTGACAAATTCAGGTGAAGAGTTCATGCCCAAACTTTGATGTGCATCAATTGCACAAAAACTTATGAGGAAGATGGTGGGTATTATTATTATTTTTAAAATGCAGCATTAGATGTGGACAATTTATCTTGATAGACTTGATAGGCGTGGGGGGAGGGGGGTGTTGCTTGGGGGTGACCTCTTTGTGGTTTCTGTACAGACAGAGACCATCTAACTGTCTTATGCCCAGAAATGTCACGAGTCACTAGGAGTCATTGAAATATAAGCTACCTTTTGGGGGATATTTTCATTGAAGACTGAGACATCAGAATGCAACAGATCACTTGTGGAGTAATAATAATAATCTTTATTATTGTCACAAGTAGACTTACAATAACACTGCAATGAAGTTACTGTGAAAAGTTAACAGTTACTATTGACCAGATGTATGCAGAAAATGTGAGACAATAATCATCCAGACTTAATAATAATAATAATAATAATCTTTTATGTTCACAAGTAGGTTTACATTAACACTGCAATGGAGTTACTGGTGTTGCTTCGATTAAACCATTGTGAGTTCATCTCCAGAAACCTCCACCCTCCCTTTTTCCTTCAGTGCAATTCAATAGAATTCCCGGGTCTGCATTGTCTCCAATTGCCATTTTGAAGAATTTAAGTAACAGTCTTAGAAAGATATTGGTGCATGCTCTACTTTTAAATCAATCTTTTTGTCCGTGTGTGTGTGTGCGTGCTGTTGGGTTTTATGTTTTGAGTGTTGAGAAAATCAGAGTTTATTTCTTCCTTGAATTTAAGCCTTTCAGAAAACTTATTTTTTGTCTGTTCTTGAAGGTCACAACACTCAAAGGGTCAAAACACTTCTCCAAAGTACACTTTATCACAGTCAGTCAGTCGAGAGGTGGGAAAAGAGGGAAATTGTGCCACATCTCTCTGTTGCACTCTGAGTCCACTTTCACATAAACACTAGCACCAAAGAACAATGTTGTTGGTATTGCTTTTGCTACTAATAATCATTTTGTGTCCCTACCTGTTTTGATATTTGATAACTAATTCTTATTTAATATATGGTATCTTCGTCAGGATCTGACAAAGAATATAAATGGTTTGTGAGGAATATTGTGTGTTCCGGTGTGACATATTGATGTTGCAGAGTATTTCTATCTTGGTGCTTTGCACACAGACTGGAGTATTTCCATTTCACTCACAGACTCTCTGACAAACCGGGGCATATGTCTACCACATGCTAATATAAACCAGCTCTACTTTCAACAAACAGCCCATCGCACCTTTGTAATTTTCACAGTATAAATTATATATCGGGCAATAAAGTTGAAGTTACAGACCTATGAAAAGGCCCCTGACTTGTTTATGGATCGTGACATTTATTAACTCCTTTTCTGTGGGATTGCAGCACATGTGCAATACAGCTTCATGTCATTCAGGATGTTGCGAAGAGCGTGTGTTGTCAATCTCCGCTGAATCACTGGAATAAAGGGGAGAGTGCTGTGGAGAAAATCAATAGTGTTTGAGGCTGTCTGACCACAATTTCGCAAAAACAAATGAGGTGGAACATGAGTGACATTTTAAAGAAAAAGCAACTCATTCTTGCTAAATATACATCGCGACGTTTGGCGAAAATCCCGTTGAATCTCTCAAGACGTTCGAGCAATGCAAATCTCGCGAGAGATCTATCGTGAGATTCAAGGCTTCGTCCCGACAATAAGTCAGGCGCAGCGAGGGTGCTAAATCGTACCCGTTGCCTCTGTTCCTCACTCCACAGACACTGCCTGACTTGACGAGTATTTTCACCATTTTGTTTTTATTTCAGATTTCCCACATCAGCAGTATTTTGCTATTATGATATATTTCCAAATTGGGAGATGGTGGGCAGAATTTTATGTTCCTCCCAGGTGGGTTCTGAGGCTGGGGGGAGGTGGGGTGAAGCGTGTAAAATTGCAGGGACGGGATTTCCTCTGTGATCCCGCCTGCCCTGACCCAGGTGTAATTTCACAGTTGGTTGGGCAGGGCCTTGGGTGGAATATCTGACTTTACCCTGTTAAGGCCCTTAAGTAGCCACGTTAGGGGCACTTAAGGGCCTATTCTTGCCCATCCTCAATTTTTAGGCTGGTGCGCATGGGTCAGAGTAGGGTGGGAAACTGAAAAAGAAACAATTTTCCAGCTCAGGCAGGAAGGGGCGGGGAGGGGGGGGGGTGTCTTAATCTGAAGGCCCTTTCTGATTTGGAGAAACCTCCCCTTCAGGACCTGGAACTCTGGCCCTATCTCCCCTGATGCTGTGGTGATTCCCCTCCTGGCGCCCCAGGACATACCTTACTCTCCAACCCCTGGGTTTCACCTTATGAACGTTTCTGGGTCTTAGTTCCAAGTGAAGCGATGCAGTGTCTTTTCTAGCCACTGCAGCACTGTGCCTGGATAGGTTGGCGAGCTGTTGGCCAATCAGATTGGCCGGCAGCTGTCCAAGGAGGCACTTCCTTCCAAGGGCAGACAAACTCCAGCCCACTGCCAGTCAGCGCTTAACTGAGCGTGCAATGGCAGTGGGACTCTGATGTTCAGCAGGAATGGGTTATGTGTCAGCTGCATGCCATTCTGCCGTGTTCCTAAGCAGCTGCTGCTCTTGTCCTTGTAGTTGTTGGAGTCCACGGATTGGGAATTGCTGGAGAAGAGTGTTTTTGCTGCAGTTTCTCTTGTTGATAAGAGATATGGCAGCAGGTGGTGGAATGAAAGGATGCTTAAGATGGTGGATGGGCGGACTACCTCATCCTGGATGATGTCAGTCTTGTGAGTTGTGGTAGATTCACTGCTCCAGGCAAATGAAGACTTTTCCATTAAACTCGGGCCTTGTTCCTTCTAGGTGATGGAGAGGTGTGAGGAGTCAAGAGATGAGCCACTTGCATTGAATACCCAACGGCTGACCTTTTGCTACATACAGTACCTAAAAGCTTCACCAATGGTTAGAGTAATGAATTTGAAATTTGTCTGCCTGTTCCTCTTGTGGAATGAAATCGAAGGTTTATTTTCAAACAAAATAATTGATTTATAAAATTGTGCACCTCAAATAAGTGAATGTTCAAAATAAACAAAAATGACAAATAATCTTACCACAGCGGCAGTGTATCATTAAGTCGGTTTATAAAAGGACAGAAGAAACATCACTTTGGTTTAATGTTATTTACCTAGATAGTGCCTGAGAAAATAGAAACTAATTTTGTCTGTTCTGTGCTGGAGATCCAGAGCTGATAAAATGACAAAATGTGAAAAGTAGCAATTTTGTATTCATTGGTTTGTGTTTTTGCCTCAGGTTGCTAGTAGCCACTGTAAGAAACGTCAAGAAGAAGAAAAGTTCCTTCTTGCTTCAACTGGATTAGGACAAATAATCAATTGAATCAAAAGCTCAGTGACTGTCAGTCTCTGGGCTCCTGCGTCACTCAAATTCCTCTTGCCTCTGCTCTGTCTGGAGTGCTGAGGTAAATGAGCACAATGGTTGCTGGAGGAAGATACCTCATGACCTGCCCTGTTAGTTCGATGCTTTCCCTAAACCTTCAGCAAAAACGTTTCAGCGTGGCAAGTGGACAGGCCTGGGGTTGATGGGAAATCTGAGAGCTTGGTGAATAATCAGGCCAATGGTATTTTTCATTAACCAATGACATTTGAGGATTGGGAAAGAGACTGAGAAAAAAATGGAGTGAAATATGATGTAATCGGGCACAGAAAGACAAAGTAAGGAGAACCAAAGATTGGATTCAGAAAGAGGGGGGGAACGAGATTCACTGGCCTCCCCACGATATGTTTCTCGTCAGTGGGAGGTGGCCCATTGTTGGTCGGTGGCAGGATCTTCAGGTCCCACCACTGTCAATAGGACTGTGGTAGTATGACTAGGGGTATTACGGTACCTGGAAGTGTTAGCTGCCATTGGTGCAGAGGACTCGCTGCCCATTGGCCCAGGTATGTCATGTGCCTCTCAGCCGATTGGCTGAGAGGTGGGTAGCTCCACCTACGAGGCGGGTTATAAGAACCTGTGTCCCCGGCAGTCTGCCATTCTTCTGTCTGTCTGCTGCCAGGTCCACTTCTTGTGTATTAAAGCCTATCGTTCGGACTTTATCTACGTTTCGTGCCATTGAATCTGCATCAAGGACTTCCCATTTAATCCATCTCACGCCGCCGGGAAACCCGTGGCGCCATCGGTGGGACCAGAAGATTGCGATGGCGTGAACAGCCGAAAGATCTTGCCCAGAGGGAGAGGAAAAATAAGAGGGAGAGGAAGGAAAAGAAAGGAAAATGTATTTTGCCCACAACAATTCACGACAAGACTTGTAGGAATAAGATTCTACAATTTAAATTGTTCCCTTTTTCGGCTGGCGAAGTTAGGTGACATTACAGGAATATAAATTTTATTGTCACTAGGTACCTTACAATATTAAGTGTGACACCTATCTTTCTCTGGTTGAGTTTTAATCTTATTCAATGCACAAAGTGAATAATTGTTTTCAAACACCCAGGGAGCTTGGCAGCAAGATGCAATTTCTGTAAAGTCAACAGCAGGGTTCCCCAAATCATCCAACAACTCGAGACACTTTGCAATGCACGAGGTATCTTTCCCTCATCACATTGGGTGAGTATCTGTAACAGACGGTGATGTTGAGCTCTATGTCCTGGATTTCTGCCCATTCCCTCCCACATTGCAGTGTGTTCTAGTTTCAAGGAGCCCAATGTGACGAGCTGGAACCTGGACATATAATTGTAGAATTTTCATAGAATTTACAGTGCAGAAGGAGGCCATTCAGCCCATCGAGTTTGCACCGGCCCTTGGAAAGAGCACCCTACGTAAGCCCCACACCTCCACCCTATCCCCTTTATCCCAGTAACCCAACTTAACCTTTTTGGATACTAAGAGTAATTTCTCATGGCCAATCCACCTAACCTGCACATCCTTGGGCTGTGGAAGAAAACCGGAGCACCCGGAGGAAACCCACGCACACACGGGGAGAACTTGCAGACTCAACACAGACAGTGACCCAAGCCACAAATTGAACCTGGGACCCTGGAGCTGTGAATCAACAGTGCTAACCACTGTGCTACCTGTATGAGGAATCGGGATTCTGGAACTTCTTTTCCAAGGTCAGACTATTTGGAGGCATCTTAATACGTTTTGATTTTGTAATCTTTGGTTCCTGCTACACATAAAACAATGTATGCTGAAGATTTCACTTGCAAACAGAGGGAGAAGTGGTTGAAGGAAGGAGTTTAAAGTCAAATGCCATTGTAATAAGTTGTTGCTGTTTTCCTAAATGGATTTCTAATAATTCAAAAAGATTCACCCAGCAGGTGGTATTATGGATTACTTGTTGTCCCATCACCGCTCCTTCATGAGATTGGTAGTTCTGTTTGGAAAGTTGAGATGTGAGTTGGAACACCAGTTAGCAGAATTCCTGCATGTGTAGAAAATTCAATGAATGAGCAAAGAAGCAAAGTAAATAATTGCAGATGGTGGGAATGTGAGACAAAAGTAGAATACACTGGAAACTCTCAGCAGTTCAGCCAACACCTGTGGAGAGAGCAGATGAAGTTAGTGAAACTTGGTGGTCAAGAATCATAGAATCAACAGAGCAGAAGGAGGCCATTCGGCCCATCGGGTCTGCACCGGCCCTTGGAAAGAGCACCCTACTTAAGCCCACGAGTCTAATCCTGTAACCCCACCTAACCTTTTTTTGGACACTAAGGGCAATTTATCATGGCCAATCTACCAAACCTGCACATCTTTGGACTGTGGGAGGAAACCAGAGTACCCGGAGGAAACCCACGCAGACACAGGGAGAACGTGGAGGCTCCACACAGACAGTGACCCAAGCAGGAATCGAACCTAGGACCCTGGAAGCTGTGAAGCAACTGTGCGAACCACTGTGCTACCGGGCTGCCCTCAAATCTAAGGCAAGGGACCATTGTGCTTTCTGACGTGGAAGCAATGGGCCAAATTGCCTCCTTCTGTGCTGTTAATCTTTCTATGTCTCTATGTTTAATGGTGCGGGTGCCGGGGCGGTGCCTAGCCTTCATCTGGAGTTTCCTCTTATTCCTGAAGAAGACATTGCACCGATCCTTAAAAAGTTGCCAGTATTACTAGCTGAACAAACTGACCAAAAGACTATTAATCTGTCTTAATTTCACACTTAAATATACAAAAATGATGAAGTCACACCAAAATTGAATTACAATTCTGTCAAAACAAGTAGACTTTTGGGAATGTCAGCTGTGAGTGAGTAGATCCTACTTCAAACATGAATGACTTCTCCCAGTTCAGAAGTATCTTAATACCTTTTTAATGAATATCTATTAGCTTGACTATTGAAAGTAGCTTTGCAGTTGACTAGAACAAGTATTGACCTTTCCTCCTGTCTCTGGTGCTGTTACAAGATTTTGGTACTAGATATGATAGCGTTGTTAGCTTAGAAGCCTTGTGAATTTGTGAGAAATTGGGCACATGTTTTTTTCTCCAGGCTCATCACTATCACAACTCACAAATGCTGCCTGACGTGCAAGGTTGAAACCTACGCCATAAGTCTCCAAAGTCAGAATAATTTCTAATAGACATGTCATCGATAAAATTACAATCAACTGTGCGGACATTTAAAAAAAAATCTATTTTGCATGATTAATGTTTCAGAGTCAGGTAGTGCCCATTGGGAGAGTTGAAAAACATTTTGCACAAATGTTTTCTATTAAATATGCATTGAATTTTTTTTTCCATTGCCTCATTAAACAGTAGCACCTACTGTTATTTAACAACCAGTTAACAAGCACAATTTGTCCTGGGCATTTGCCAATTTTGCCTGCCAGTTACCTGTGCCCCTTTTATAGTTGCACAAGGTCTTCTTCCTCAACCGAGTCATTTACACATGCATAAAACTAAAGAGTGAATTAAAGGAAAACACTTGAGATGTAATGAGGAATCAGTGGCGGAATTCTCCCCCCACCCCACGCCGCGGGGGAGAATCGCCGGGATGCCGCGCGAGTCCCACCACACCGCCCCGGCACCCGCACGCGATTCTCCCAACCCCCCCCAAACCAGCGCGGCTAGATTCACGGCTGGCCGCTCGGAGAATCGCCGCTCGCCGTTTGTAACAGGCGAGCGGCAATTCTCCAGTTCGGATGGGCTGAGCAGGTTCCCTCCGGCGCCGTCCACACCTGGTCACTGCCGGCGGGAACAGGGCGGGAACGCTGGGGGGAGGCGGCCTGTGGGGAGGGAGAGGGGGGAACCAACACTGGGGGGGGGCCTCAAAAGGGGTCTGGCCCACGATCGGTGCCCACCGATCGGCGGGCCGGCCTCTCTGAAGGAGGAAATCCTTTCCTCCGCCGCCCTGCAAGATCCATCCGACATTTCTTGCGTGGCGGCTGCGGGGAGGACGGCAACCGCGCATGTGCGGGTTGGTGCCGGCCAACCTGCGCATGCGCGGGTGATGTTATTTACGCGGCTCTGGCCCCGTAATTTACGCAGCGCCAAGGCGCGGCGCGCGTAAATGATGCGGCGCCGCTCCTAGCCCCCCGGGGGTGGGAGAATTGGGGGCGGGGAGCGGCCTCCGACACCGGAGTAAAACACTCCGGTTTTCAGTCCGGCGTCGGGACTTAGTCTCCCAATGGGAGAATCTCGCCCCAGGGGCCCAATGCAAACGTGAAACTAAAATTTTTTTTTTCGAGTACTCAATTCATTTTTTCCAATTAAGGGCAATTTAGCGTGGCCAATCCACCTACCCTGCACATCTTTGGGTTGTGGGGGGGTGAAACCCACGCAAACATGGGGAGAATGTGCAAACTCCACATGGACAGTGACCCAGAGCCGGGATCGAACCTGGGACCGTGAGTCAGCAGTATTAACCACAGCGCTACCGTGCTGCCGCAGACGGGAAACTTAAGGAAATTAGTAAAGAAGTAGTGCTGGAAAAAATAATAGAACTATCAGTCAACAAATCCTCTGGACCTGATGGTCTACATCCTAGAGTATTTTGAAAGAGGTGAAGATATGGGCAGGATTTTCTGGTCACGCTCGAAAATCCTGCTCGAGGTCAACTGACTTTTAAATGAGCCGTCAAATTTTCTGGCCCACCCGCGAGGATTTCCGCGATGATTGGGACCGGAAAACCTCCCTCTTACGAGTTTTTATCTTCTGGAATGGTGTTCTGGAAAGTGGCAAATGTGACCCTGCTATTTAAGAAAAATGGGAGGGAGAAAACAAAGAATTATAGGCCAGTGAGTCCAGCGTCAGGAGGAGGGAACCCGCAGGCGTGGGCACACTGCCGACGAAACAGAGAATCCGCCGGTGAAGATTCCCGCTGCTACTTTCCAGCTCCTGCCCCTATATTTTAAGTTCTCACAGACACTGTGGCCCAGATGTTCTGGTCTTCACTGGCAGTGTTACAATGCTGGGGTGATTGCCGCTGACTGCAAAGATAAGTGTGACCCTATGTTTTTGTGTACCTTACCTCCTTAACCCGACTGCAGCTGTGATCTCTTGATGCCGTCATCCATGGATATCAGGGTGAAGAGGAGCGGCGGAGAGGACACACCTCCTTTTTGCAACTTCAGCTGCCATGTTCAGATAAACTTTTCAAAAATGTTTTGAGGGTTTCAGTGGAGTTAGTGGATGGAGGGGTTGGCTAGCTTGCCAGGGCAGTTGGGTGCGTGTGACGTTTGTAGGGAGCGCGGGGGTGGGGGCAAGGGGCTCGATTACACTGTTAACCATTGGCCTAGGGCAAAAATTAAACAGCGGGTCAAACCTAGGTTAAGTATCGTGCTTCTGATCCTGAGCTGGGGCGACAACATTCTGGGAAAGGCCACGGCAGCGCAAATCACCCCATTGGAAGTTCAAACGCCTTGGACAATTATTGCGCATTAATCATTGGCGAATGTCTCAACTTTCCCCGCTGCTGGCGTTGTAAAATCCGGCCCAGAATGCTTTTGGGAATAATTCTTTAAGGGTCTTTATTCAGAAAAGTTGTTGAGCTAATCCTGCTGCTGGATTAATCTGCCTATTTGTGATTGAGGGTTATGCAGAAAACAGCCCCAAGTTTCTTCCTTATTTAAGGGCTATATCATTATTTCCAACAGTTCATGTTCTGGCGGGGTTTTAATTTTAGAAAACATTAAAATATATTCAGATTGTCATCATCAAATTTAAAATGGACAGCCTCATCAGAGGCACAACAGTTATAGGAGAGAGAATAATGTAGAGCCATTACAAACTCTGACACAGCCTTGCACCCCCTGTGATCACACTAGTAATCATAGGCACAGACCTACCACTAATCCAATAGCTGATCAAACATGGAACACGGTGGAATCAAGCATGCCCCTTCATTATTTTCCTAAGCATGCATCTTAATGCAGTATTGACTGAAGACTGACAGTTAATTAGACATAGAAGCTTGGACTTGCTACTGCCCCAATTATGGCTCCAAGTATATATGCTCACTTTAAAAAACACTTTTAAAATCTAAAAGCAGCTGCCTCGGTTGTCATGGTTCCAGGCACAGATGGGTAGCAAGCACTTGATCATTCAGCAGTGAGACTGGATTGGTTTGTGACAGAGGATGTGGATAATGGGTCATTAAAAGGTAGGTCGCCAATGCTGGTTTCCCTGGGTGATGCTTTGATCCATTTACTTGTTTTAGAGAAGGGAAATTGATGAATCTCATTCTAATAGGCTACTGCAATGCCAAATTGCAGTACAGCTCTCAACAAATTCACAAATGGCATCCTGTGTGACTGCAAGCTTTCTCTCCTCACCCTTCCTGACCTGATTGCGTCGTTAACACAGTTGACATCAAACCATCGTCCTCCTACTCCTCTCCACTCCGGTCTACCTGGGTGGGACTGGACTCACATTGTTCCTTTTTTTTAACCTACCCTGTTGTGGCTAGGTAACTGATGCACTATCAATTATGAGGAGACGAGAGTACAGTGTAATTGAGGCTTTATTAAGCAGAGATGTGTAGCTTCCTGCAGCTGCTGCCGTAATGGCTGCAGCTTGGTGAGCACACACATTTATACTCCACCTACTGGGCGGAGCCAGCAGGCAGGGATCTACCCCCGTACCTGTAGTACAGGAGCCTTACCGTATTACATCTCGTATGTGATATATACAACAGTGGTGACTACCACATTCACCCCCTGTTAAAAAAGAGTCCAACGGGGGTGGTGGAAAACTATTTACATGCATTTTAAGGTAAACATTTTGGGGAAAGTTCACAAATTCAGCCGATCGGGTGTCTTCATCCTCCGTTGTGAGTGCCACAGACCCGGTGCCGATGCAGGTGTTGGCTCGGTTGCCAGTGACACCGGGAGCATTTAGACCTCATCTTCATCCCCAGGTGGGGCCAAGGGGAGGACGGATCGTCCTGGAGCGGGGGCTGTGGTGAGGTGCACTGGGAGGAGGAAGGGTGGCGCCGGGGCAGGGGGGGTGGGTGGGGCCCAGCTGGTGCCAGGTCCCTGAGGGAGACTGTGTCTTGGCGGCTGTCGGTGTATGCCATGTAGGCGTACTGTGGGTTTGCATGGAGTAGCTGCACCCTCTCGGCCAACTCGCTTTGTGGAGCCGCACGTGCTTGCGGAGGAGAACGGGTCCTGGAGCTGCCAGTCACGTTGGGAGCGAAACCCCGGGGGTGGACTTCCTGCGGAAGGCAAGGAGACGTTCATGGGGCTTTGCATTAGTCACAGTGCAAAGTGGTGATCGGATGGAGTGAAGGGCGTCGGGGAGGACCTCCTGCCAGCGGGAGACCGTGAGATTTTTGGACCGTAGGTCCAGCTGGACGGCCTTCCACACAGTCCCATTCTCCCGCTCCACCTGCCCGTTTCCCCGGGGATTGTAGCTGGTCGTCCTGCTCGAGGCGATGCCCTTGCTGAGCAGGTACTGACGCAGCTCATTGCTCATAAATGAGGATCCCCGGTCACTGTGGATGTAGGCGGGGAAACTGAACAGGGCGAGGATGATGTTGAGTGCTTTGATGATGGTGGCAGACGTCATATCGGGGCATGGGATGGTGAAGGGGAATCTGGAGTATTCGTCAACCACGTTAAGGAAGTACGTGTTTCGGTATGTGATATATACAACAGTGGTGACTATCACAGTAACCACCTGCAATAACTTCTCCTTGTCCAACAGCTTTACCCCTGGTGTTGGTCAAGAATTAATCTGTCGCTCTCTTATTCTGCATCTATATACTGTGATTTTGTTCTGAACACAGAATGTTAATTTTCATATGTAACTGTTCAGCAACCATCTCTACCTCTCTCAATTCCTTTCTATTCTAGTTGTAGAACTGCTTGTCTGACATTAAGTACTGGATCAGCGGGAATGTCCTTCACCTACATGCTGGGAAAACTGAAACCATTGGTTCCCACCACAAACTGTGCTCTTTAAAATAAACGAGGTGTCGCTGTTTAAAAATCAGGGGTCACACATTTAAATCGGAGGTGAGGTGACATTTTGTCTCTCAGAGGGTCACGAGTCTTTAGAACCCTCTTTCTGAAAAGATGGTGGAAGCAGAGTCTCGGAATATTTTTGGGCAAGTGGGCGAGAAGTTATCGGGGTAGGCAGGGTGACAGATTTCAGGTTAATATCAGATCAGCCAAGATGTTATTCAGGCAGGGTAGATGGGCTGCAATATGCTCCCTAGCCACTGACTGTAGCTCCCTCTGGCAATTGTTTGAGGTTGAACCTGACTGCTTAAGAGTCAGTGGCATTGAGGTAAGCTTCTAACCACACAGCCATACCATCATGAAACTTTTTTATTTCTGCTTCCATGTGATCACCGAACTCCAACCTGTCTCAGTTTAACTGTTGCTGAAACCCTCATCCGAGACTTAGGGCGGAATTCTCCCGGCGGGACAGAGTGGCATGAACCACTCCGCCATCGGCCCGCCCCAAAGGTGCGGAATCCTCCACACCTTCAGGGGCTAGGCCGGCGGCGGAGTGGTTTGCGCCCCTCCGGCTGGCGTGGAAGGCCTTTGGCGTCATGCCAGCCGGGACCGAAGGGTCTCTGCTGGCCGGCGCGAGTCCGCGCATGCGCGGACGTGGCTGCTGGCATCATCCCGGCACATGCGCAGGGGGGGTTCACCTATGCGTCGGCCATCGCAGATGCTGACACGGCCGACGCGTAGGAAAAGAGTCCCCCCACGGCACAGGACCGCCCGCGGATTGGTGGGTCCTGATCACGGGCCAGGCCACTGTGGGGGCACCTCCCGGGGCCAGATCTCCCCACGCTCCCCCCCCAGGACCCCGGAGCCCACCCGCGCAGCCAGGTCCTGCCAGTAAGGGACCTAGTCTAATTTATGCCGGTGGGACTGGCAAAGAACTAGCGGGACATCGGTCCATCGCGGGCCGGAGAATCGCCGTGGGGGGGGGCCGCTGTGAGCGGCCGCTGACTGGCGCAGTGCGATTCCTGCCCCCCGCCGAATCTCCGGTGCCGGAGAATTCGGCAGCCGGCAGGGCGGGATTCACGCTGCCCCCCGGCGATTCTCCAACCCGGCGGGGGGGGTCAGAGAATCCCGCCTTTAATCTCTAGACTTAACTATTTCAATGTTTTACCCTCCATAAACTTGGCGTCACCCAAATTCTGCCCTTGTTCTAACTCACAACAAGTTCCCATCAACCATCACCCTTGTGCTTGCTAACCTATCTTGGCTCATGTCTAACAAAGCCATTTAAAACAAAAATTTAGAGTATCCAATTATTTGTTTTCCCAATTAAGGGTCAATTTAGCCTGGCCAATCCACCTACCCCGCACATCTTTGGATTGTGGGGGTTACACCCATGGAGACACGGAGGGTGATGGAACCATCAATTCAGCGAACACGTGTAGTTGGATCTGAACAGAGGCTTTAATACACTTACAACAGAGCCAGCCTATTCGTCGTTGAACTTCAGATGAACTGGCAGACTAGCTCTAAGGCACTGATCTTTATACATCGGTCCCAGGGGGAGGAGTCCTGGGCGGAGCCAAGGGAGGAGCCCAGTACAAACTCTCGCGTACTCCCAGAGCGACTCCCCTTGGTGGTCGGATAGTGCAACTGCACTTACAATGGTGGATAGTGAACATATATACACGGAGTTATATTGGCAACTATATACAGCATTGATCTTACAACGGGTAGATAACGAACATATATACATGGAGTGATATTGGCAACTATATATAGTGTGAATCACATTCACCACAGAGGGAATGTGCAAACTCCACATGGACAGTGACCCGGGGTCGGGATCACTACTCTCCTCAAGCCTCTTGATTATCCCAGATTCCAAATTCTCTTTGTTGGGAGCAGTTTTCTCAGCTGCCGAGGCGCTTTGCACTATTCCATCTTAAACCTCTCTGCCTCAACTTCCTTCTTTAAGACCAAGTCCAAAGTGAAAGCCTCAAAGGCGAAGAAAGCAGCCTAAGAAAGGAAAGAAGAGAGACCTCCTGAGCAAACCGCAGAAACCTGAACTCGGAGGCTCTTCTCAGAGCCACCCCTCTCTCGTAGGAAAGAGCTGATCCCTGTCCCAGAGCTGGGAGCAGATTTCCGATAAAGTGTATTTGAGGTTCACGATAAACAGATACTGCTTGGTTTCTTTACACAAACCACATAACACAGGTTGGATGTGCGTTAGATCGTGATTTCAATGTAGATAAAAATTGATGGCAGGAATAGCAATGCCATTCATTCTGTTGGAGGTCACTATCGTGGCAAATCATAAATAAACTACCACAGCTGTCAGAGAGTGATGGCTGTAAAACTTTCAAAACACTCGAGCTGCACATGCACGGTGTTGGCAGCAAATGCAGCCCTTTGATGACACCACTGTGAAGTGCATTGGGTCATTTTACCAGGTCAAAGGTGCTATAAAAATATACATTGCTGTTGAATTTTAAAGAGAATGAAAGACTGTGGTTAACTAAAGAAGTTACTGATGTTATCAGTTGAAAACAATGTAAATGCTGCAAAAGTAAGTGGTAGGCCCGAACATTGACAAGATTTTAGAAACCAGCAAACCATGAGTAAAATAATGAAGAGGGAGAAATTAGCATATGTGTATGAACTTGCGAAAAGTATAAAAACAGATGGCTGTACCCTGCATACTGGTGTACAAGTTGAGTTTCTAAGACAAAGAGCGAGATCCTCCAGTCCCGTTGAAGGGCAAGTAGGGATGAGCAATAAATGCTGGCCTTACCAGCGACATGCACATCCCGTTAAGTTAATAAAAAAACGTTAATGAATATTTGTGGCTCACCGCATTCTCCGCCAGGGAACCTGTGGTCATGGAGGGGCTGCATAATTCTGGCCTGAGAGTCCATCCTGGCGACTTTCATTAGCGTATTTTGCCATGGCGTCTTCCAACTGTGGCCGCACACCAGGCTTTCCTTTGTTTGCTTCTTTATTCTTGGGCATTTCTTCATAAACTGTGTAGAAAGCCTCTTTCAATCTCCAATGTTTGTCGCTCATATTTTGAATTCTCTGGCTGCTGAACAATTATTTTAGTCTGCTCTATAATCTCAACGACTTTAAATTTGAACAGGGCGACTTCCGGTAGTGACATGTAGGTGGAGGTCGCATGCTGGGTGGCTTCTAGAAAAATAGGAAGAGGAGGAGGCCATTCGGCCCTTCAAGCCCGCTCCACCATTCATTATGATCATGGCTAATCATCCAACTCCATAGCCTAATCCCGCTTTCCCCCATATCCTTTGATCCTCTTCGCTATAAATGCTGTAGCTTAACTGCTTCTTGAAAGCATGTAATGTTTTGGACTCAACTACTTTCTGTGGTAACGAATTCCACAGGCTCACCACTCTCTGTGAGAAGAAATTTCTCCTCGTCTCTCTCTTAAACGGTCTACCCTGTATGCTCAGACTGTGACCCCTGTTTCTGGACACCCACCATCGGGAACATCCTTCTTGCATCAACCCTGTCCAGTCCTGTTAGATTTCTATGAGATCCCCCCCTCATTCTTCTGAACTTTAACAAATACAATTCTAACCGATTCAATCTCTCCTCCTATGTCAGTACTGCCATCCCAGGAATCAGTCTGGTAAACCTTCGCTGCACTCCCTCTATTTCTAGAACATCCTTCCTCAGATAATAAGACCAAAACTGCACACAATATTCCAGCTGTGGCCTCACCAAGGCCCTGTATAATTGCAGCAAGACATCCCTGCTCCTGTACTCAAATCCTCTTGCAATGAAGGCCAGCACACCATTAGCCTTCTTTACCGCCTGGTGCACTTGCATGATAACCTTTAGTGACTGGTGTATGAGGACACCCAGGTCTCATTGCATGTTCCCTCTCCTAATTTATGGCCATTCAGATAATAGTCTGACTTCTTGGGCGAGATTCCCCGCAAATGCGGAGAATCGTAAAGGCTGCCGTGGGACAGGCTGTGACCCACGGAAGCCACGCCCACTCCCAGGGCCGATTCTCCCCCCCCCGGGGCGGGACTAGGAGCGCGGCCCCGTGCGTCACAGCGGCTGATGCGGTCGATGATGTCGGCCACGCATGCGCAGGTTGGACAACGCCAACCCGCGCATGCGCAGTTGGCGTCTTTTCCCTCAGCCGCCCCGCAAGACGTGGCGGCTTGATCTTGCGGGGCGGCGGAGGGAAAAGGGTGCGTCCGTTACGGACGCACGGCCCGCAATCGGTGGGCATCGATCGCGGGCCTATGCCCAAACGGGCATCTGGCACCCGTTTCACGACGGCAGCGAGCAGGTGTGTTTGCTGCCGTGTTGAAACGGGCGTGAAGGCCTGGCCGCTCGGCCCATCGGCCTCGGAGAATCGCTGCTCGCCGTAAAAAGCGGCGAGCGGCGATTCGTGGCGTGGGGGGGGGGGGGGGGGAGTGAGAATAGCGGGAGGGCGTGAAAAATGTCAGGAGTCCCTCCCGCTATTCTCCCACCCGGCATGGGGGACGGAGAATCGCGCCCCTTGTTTTTGCTACCAAAGTGGGTAACCTTGCATTTATCCAAATTATACTGCATCCACCATTCATTTTCCCACTCACTCACTGAAGGGTTTCTGCATCCACCTCACAGCTCACCCTCCCATCCAATTTGGTGTCATCTGCAAATTTGGAGATATGACATTTTGACCCCTCATCTAAATCATTAATATATATTGTGAATAGCACCGATCCCTGTGGTACCCCACTAGTCGCTGCCTGCTAATTTGAAAAAGACCTGTTAATTCCTACTCTCTGTTTCCTGTCTGCCAACCAGTTTTTTATCCATCTCAATTTACTACCCCTAATCCCATACGCTTTGGGAGGAATTCTCCGCAGGGGGCCGAATTCGTGAAGGCCGTCGTGAACTCGGCCGAGGTTCACGACGGCCTCGGAGACCGCTCCCCGCACCTAATTCACCCCCAAATTCACCCTCGGCAGCGACCTCGTCGCGCTGAGAATGCCCCAAGCGGGCATCTTGCGCCCGTTTCACGAATGCAGTGACCAGGTGTGTTTGCTGCCGTGTTGAAAGGGGCGTGAAGGGCCGGCCGCTCGGCCCATCGGGCTCGGAGAATCGCCGTTCGCCGTAAAAAACGGGGGAACCAGGGGGGCGTAAAAAATGTCGGGAGGCCCTCCCACGATTCTCCCACGGCACGTGGGGAGCGGAGAACTTTACACGCTATTCTTAGATGTGGAACTTTGCCAAAAGCCTTCTGAAAGTCCAAATACACACTTCCACTAGACCCCCTTCACCAATTCTACTGGTTACATTCTCAAAGAATTTCAGTGGATTTGTTGAGCTTGATATCTGCTTCATAAATCCATGCTGACTCTGTCCGGTCCTGCCACAGTTTTCAAAGTGCTCTGCTATAAAATCTTTGATAATGGATTTTAGAATGTTCCCCAATCCTGACAGGCTTACTGGTCTAATGTCCTGCTTGCTCTCCACCTTCCTTTTTAAATATTGGAGTTGTATTAGCCACCCTCCTGCTCGAGCTTTTATTTCTTGGCCCTTTTCACCCAGAATTGGGGGACATTTCAGATGATTGGTCTCCAGAAAAGTTGCGGTAACTAAAGGATGTCAAAAGCCCAATGAAAAATACCAGACGATAAGGAGGAAATGATAGCCCTCCTGAGAACTCGAGTTCGGTGTGGAGTTCTGTTGGTGGAAAGATGACGCGAGCAAACTCGCCTGGGTGGGGCTGTGCTGGCTGAGGTGATGGCGGTGGAGTTTCAGCGGCATTTTGCAAAGTATTTTGAGCGGCATGGGAAAGAGATGATTGCCTTGCTCAAACAGTTGGTGGATGACACGTTGGCCACGATAAAGGAAGCTCTTGGAAAGATGTCGATGGTAGTGTGGGAGCAGGGAGAAGTGTTGAAGGGGGCGGAGGAGGCATTGTTGCAGTACAGCGACCAGCTCGTCTCGATGGGAGGGTAGCTGCGGAAGGTGGAGCAGAGCAATAAAGAGCTGAGAACCAAGCTGGAGGACCTAGAGAACAAGTCACGGTGGATTGCGGCACTGTCTGAGAGGCTGGAGGGCCGGAGGCCGATGGTGTACTTTGCAGAGTTGTTCGCCAATTGTTTGGCGGAGGAGGAGGATGCCTCTGAGCTGGTTCGGGCTCACCGGTTGCTCCATCCGAAGCCAAAGGCGAATGAACCACCATGAGCTGTGACTGTCTGCTTTCATAGCAACCAGATGACGGAGCGGGTGCTGAGATGCATTTATGAAGGAGATGGGGGGAGCGGATCAGTGGCGGTTTTTGCATCCGGGAATATGGAGTATTCCTTCTTTTCTCTGGAGCATAATGTTGACTGAAGGATCGATTTCTTTATTATGGGGAAATCGTTTTTGTTGGGGCTGAGAAAAGTGAAGTACTCAGCTATTTTGGGTCATGCTCCGCACTTGGGGTGGATGTAATTTTGGAGAAGGGGCCTTCACTGAGGCCGGTGTGGAGGTTGGATGTGGGGCTGTATCCGAATCTGAATTTTTGTGTAAAGGTGGGAATGGTGATTGATGAACTACATGGGGTTCAATAGGAATGGGGAGGTCTCACCATCTGTGGTTTAAGAGGTACTCAAGGTACGTAAGGGGTAGGATCATATCGCTTAAGGCTCAGGTGGATAGGGAGGAGTGGCGGCGGCTGGTAGAGGAAATTTTGGAAGTGGATGGGAGATATGCGGAGAATCCCAGTTCGGAACCTCTGGTGAGTAGATAGGAATTGTAGGCATGATTTGGCCTTCTGTCCACAGGGAAAGTGGTGCTGAGTCGGGCAAATGGGCAGCGTGTGAATATAGGGAGAAGGCAAGTGACTTGTTGGTGGGCTAGCTCTGCTGGCAGGCAGCCGATCGAGAGATTGTTTGGATCCGGGATGGGGCAGGGGAGCTGCTGTTGGTGCTGGAGCAGGTGAACAAGGCATTTGAGGAGTTTTATAAAATGATGTTCACCTGCTCCAGTGCCAACACTGAAGATATGGAGACAAGTTTTGGCAGCACTTTAGGAGTGGGGTCAAAGCGGATGCCGGTCCGAGGGAATCATGTGTTCGAGTGGTGACATTGGATGCTAGGTTTCAAGGTTGGGAGAAGCGGGGAGTGGTGGAAATGACGGATCTATTTTCAGAAGGGTGGTTCACGAGTTTGGAGGAGTTGACACAGCAATTTGAGATTCCGTGGTGGGAGGCCTTCAGGTACATGCAGGTGTGGGATTTTGCAAAGAAGGTTTCCCCGACTTTTCCGATGGCAATACTCTCTTCATTGTTGGAGGGGGTGTTGTCGATGATGGGACTGAAGGGGGGGTGGGGGGTCATTTTGGTGATGTATGGACATGGCATCATTGGAGGGGTTAAGGTTAAGTGGGAGGAGGCTCTGGGGATGGCGCTGGAGGAAGGGTTATGGCATGCGGTGTTGTGGAGAATGAATGCCTCAACCTCGTGTGTAAGCCTGGGGTGGATACAGCCAAAGGTGGTTCACAGAGCGCACCTGACAAAGTCAAGGATGAGCCGGTTGTTTGAGGGGGTGGTGTTGAATGGCGTTGAGGGGTTTGATGAATCATGTACACATATTCTGGTCCTGCCCAAAGCTAGAGAAGTTCTGGAGGTAGTTTTTCAGCACCATGTCGGCGATCCTGGGTATGGATTTGCATCCCAGTCCCTGGGAGCCATGTTTGGGATGTCGGACTGCAGGAGCTGCAAACGGGGGCAAGGTCGGATGTTTTAGCCTTCGCCTCGCTGATTGCTCGCAGGCGGGCCTTGTTGGGGTGGAGGTCAGCTTCTCCGCCCTGTGCCTCAGTGTGGCTGGAGGACTTGATGGAGTTCCTGTGCTTGGAGAAGGTGACGTTCATTTTGAGGGGTGCGAGTGAGGGATTTCATAAGAGATGGGGTCTGTTTATATTACACTTTAATGAGGTGGGGGATGACGGTGGGGATCATCATAGAATCATAGAATTTACAGTACAGAAGGAGGCCATTCGGCCCATCAGGTCTGCGCCAGTTCTTGGAAGGAGCACCCTACCTAAGCCCACACCTCCACCCTATCCCCGTAACCCAGCAACCCCATCTAACCTAAGGGCAATTTTGAACACTAAGGGCAATTTATCATGGCCAATCCACCTAACCTGCACATCTTTGGACTGTGGGTGGAAACCGGAGCACCCGGAGGAAACCCATGCAGCCACGGGGAGAACATGCAGACTCCGCACAGACAGTGACCCAAGCCGGGATTCGAACCTGGCACCCTGGCGCTGTGAATCCGTACTGCAAACTACTATGCGGGGGATGTTTGTTCTGAGTCACAGGGGTGTTGGAGGATGGGGGGGGTTTGGGTTTTTTTGTTGTCTTACTTTGCTGTGTTGTATATTTTAAATGTTAAACTTTTAAAAGTGGAACAAAAATATTTTCAAAACAAATATTTGAACATGGCTGTGTACCTGCTATTCCTTCTTCGTACCATGTTGCTGTTTTAGAGAGCAGGATTGGTGGGAAAGTAACGTGCATCGGTGAGGTAGTAACCATGAAATCACTGTTGACATGCACAGACATGAGGAATGAACAGCCGCCTTCAATGTCTGATGTTTTGTTTAATAGAATTTACAGTGCAGAAGGAGGCCATTCAGCCCATTGAGTCTGCACCACCCCTACCGAAGCCCATGTATCTACCCTATGATTCTATCAATGAGTAGGTGTGTACCAGGGCATGTTTGAGTTCAGTGGCAGGCCGGTGCCGAGGTCAAAGGGGTTTGATATTTTTGTCAAAAGTTTTGAGTTGCGGCATGCACCTTGGATTGGAGGCAGGGAGAGTATGGAAGGTGAGTAAATATTTGGCGGCGTGAAGGGGGTTGGGGGGTGGGGGGGCATGCGGCAGCAAGTTTGGTTGAGGCCCCAATGAGATCAGCCATGATTGCGGATTTGGTTTGAGGGGCTGAATGGCTGACTTCTCCTATTTCTTGTGACCTTAAAAAAAAATCACAATGGGAAAACATTTCATAGGTTTGGTCATCCTTGTCACTTATAGATGAACCAGCTAGTTTTAACCTGAAACACACTGGGCGAAATTCTCCGCACCCGCGGAAAGTCGTAAAACCGTCGTAAAAATCGGGAGCGTTTTACGACGGTCGCGAAGGCTTCATTTCCCAACGGATTCACTTCCTGGAAATGGGCTAGTAGCGCGGCCGCGTCAATTACGTGCGTGATGACGACGGAACGCGACGACGACACGATCATGCCCACGTGACGCCGCCCGACGCCGTAAAAAGGCGCGGGCGACCACAGAATCTGTCGGGCAGGATGTCTAAGCCGACGAGAGCTGCTCCTCGCTTTGTAGATGCAGACGTCGAGGCGCTGCTCGATGCCGTGGAGCAGAGGAGGGGCATCATCCGCCCGCGGAGAGGGCATCGCCAACCTGCAAGCACGGTACGCCAGGCTTGGCGTGACGTGGCTGCTGCCATCAGTGCTGTGGGGCAGACCCCTCGCTCAGCAGAGCAATGTAGGAAGAAGCTACACAACCTCACCAGGTCTGCCAGGGTAAGTGCCATGAGGGTGCCCCCTAGTCACAACCATCCCTCCCCCTTAACTTAAGCACCCCCCCCCCCCCCCCCCCCCCCCCCCGTGGCACGGGAGTGGGGGGGGGGGGGAGAGAGGGATTGGGGCAGAGTCATTTGAGGGTGGTTCACAAAGTTGTCACAGACCCAGCGCTCTGGCCCCGAGGAGAGATGCAATCGTCTTATGACAACTTGCCCCCCCAAACTGTGCCAGTATCTGAACGGACTGCTGATACCTACCGTTTTGTAATGATCTACCTATGTTCCCTCCCCCAACAGGCCAAGGCCGCTCATAACCACCGTGAGCGGCACAAGACTGGAGGGGGTTCGCCCAACCTGCACCCCCTCAGCACCTTTGAACAGAGGGCCCTGGACCTTGTTGGGGGGGTCTGCCACCCGCGATATCGCGCAATGCGAGGTTGGCGGAACTGCAGCAAGTGAGACAACCCTCCCTGACAAACACTCACCCCTCCCCCATCCTCTGTCCCTTCACACACCCTGCCCACTGGGACACCTCCCCCATCCTCTGTCCCTTCACAAACCCTGCCCACTGGGACACCTCCCCAATCCTCTGTCCCTTCACAAACCCTGCCCACTGGGACCGTCCAGCGGCCTGCCGAGCAAATCGAAATAACCCGTCTCATTCTCTTCCCTAGGACGTGATGCCGAACGACCAGGGCCGTCTGCCTCCAGACGGAGACAGGAATCTGCCGCCACCTCACCCGGGGTCTCACAACAGAGGGTGCCCGATCAGCGGGCAGCCCTATCCGCCCCAACCCAATCTGCGGAGCAGGACGCACAGAGGGTTCGAGGTCCACCACCACCACCAGAAATGGCCAGGGACAACCCTCCTGTCGCTGAGCAGCCCCACACCCTGGAGGAGGCCCTAAACATTGAGAGCGTCGGGCTTGCGGCACTGCTTTCTCCCACCACATCCATCATCCCAGAGACACACACCCCGGCGGGCCTATTTAGTGATGAGTCTCCTGGGGCACAGTCTGGTTGGCACATCACAGCTGAGCAGGTACAGCAGGTGGAGGTCGGAGCAACAGAGGGCCCGGACTCGCGGAGGCCAGACCAGGCCCAGGATGCAGCTGGCTCCCAGACGTTTTCTGAGTTCCTGGAGTTTATCAACCTACCCGCACAGCCGATGCCTCAGGAAACCCAGGGAAACAATGGCGGGAGGAGGGCAGCCTTCCAGACTCTGCAGACGCTGTTAGAGGAGTCGAACCGCGTCCAAGAGCAGGGAGTGGTGCCGCTCATGGCAGAGACCCAGTCCGACACCGCACGGGTGGCATCCGCGGTGGAGGCAATGGGTCAGGTTATGCAAGACGTTGGGGTTAATGTGCACACGTCATCCTCGGCCCTGGACAGGGTTGCCCTCTCACAGGCAGCAATGTGCCAGAGCCAAAACGACATTGCTGGCGCCCTGCGGGCCATGGCCGAGTCTCAGCAGGTCATGGCCCAGTCGCAGCAGTCGGTCGCGGAGACCATCAACCGCCTGACACATGTGCTGGATGGCGTCGTGCACACACAGGTTGAGATCGCACAGTCCCTGGCAGGAATGTCTAACTCCCTGGACTCCGTCTCTGCAAACCTTCGGATCCTGGTGGATACCGTTGCAGGCCTCCAGGACTGGCAGCGCCAGGTGTCGGTGGTGCGACGGGGCACCTCCCCGCTCGCACCTCTGTCCCAAAGTGAGGCCCGGGGGCCACCGGGCTCCCCGAGGGAGGAGGAGGTTTCGGGGCCCGTCCCATTAACTCCATCACGGGACGTCCCGGAATTCTCGGCCTCCCCCCGTCCCATCCCTGGTGCATCGGGTGGGCAGCAGGCAGAGCAGGGTGGCACAATGTCACCCGAGACGCCCGCAGAGCAGCCTGGCCCATCAAGGCCTGGTCGCCCCAGGAAACGCTAAGACAAGGAGAAACGAGTCGAGGGGGGCGATTCGCAGCAATCCTCCTCCACTCCTGCTGTATCATCTGGGGAGTCACTTAGACGTAGTGGTAGGGCCCGTAAGGCAACTAAGATAGACACTGAGTAAGTTGGCATGGGTGAAGGGCACAGTTTAGTTGTAGGGGCTAGGGCACCTGTAAATAATTGTTAATATTAAACGCACTGTTCCACCTTACTTGTAATACCGTGTGATTGTTCCACAGCCACAGGAATCGTGATGGTGACCGAGTGTCGCTGGGGGTGACGGGTGGTGAAACCTCGGTGCCGGGTGTGCAGTCCCTGCCCCTACCCCCTCCCACAGCTAGCCCACGCGGGCACGTGATGGAGTGTCAGTGACGAACTCAGCGGCCACCAAGGTGGATGGTTCAGCTATTGCCATGGGTCAGACTCTCTCTAACGATTCTGAGCTCACAGCTCTTCGCAGAGCGGGCTGTCATCATTCCACATGGCACTGATCACACCCGCTGACACAGCCATCGATGTTGTGCCATTCCGTCTGCACCCAGTGATAAGCGTCATGTCGAAGTGGAGCAGTGTACACTGAGGGGGGGGGGGGGTTGTGGTGGTGGCAGTTGTGTGGTGACCCTCTGCATGACTAGCGATGCAGGTGGTGGTTTGGTGTTCATCAGGGACGTCACATGCGATGCGTGAACCGTGCTGCCACCAGGGCGTCGCGTGCCCGCCGTCCTTGCCGGGTCCGTCGTGCCGCCTCCTGGACATCACCAGCACCTGGGTCGTGTCTGCGTTCTGCGCCCGCCACTCCGCCAGCCTCCTCCTCCTCCTCCTCCTCCTCCTCCTCCCTCGCCTCCTCCTCCTCCTCCTCCTCCTCCTCTGTGCTGGCACCACTGCCACTAGCTTCTCCCTCCTCCTCCTGCAACAGGTCATCTCCCCTCTGCATCGCGATGTTGTGCAGCTCACAGCAGACCACTACAATGCGAGCGACCCTGTCGGCCTGGTACTGCAGGGCCCCTCCGGAGCGGTCCAGGCACCTGAATCTCATCTTCAGGAGGCCAAGGCAGCGCTCCACCACACCCCTGGTTGCTGCATGGGCCTCGTTGTATCGTGTTTCCGCATTGGTCTGAGGCCTCCGTATAGGCGTCATCAGCCAAGACCTCAGCGGATAACCCCTGTCGCCTAGCAACCAGCCCCTCAGCCGGGGGGGACGTCCCTCAAACATCGCAGGGATGAACGACTGCGCTAGTATGTAGGAGTCATGCACACTCCCTGGGAACCTTGCACAGACGTTCATGAACCTCATGTGGGGGTCGCATACCACCTGGACATTAATGGAGTATGTCCCCCTCCTGTTTGTGAACACTTCCTTGTCCACAGCAGGCGGGCGCATGGGGACGTGAACACAGTCGATTGACCCCTGAACCCTCGGTATCCCGGCCACACTGGCAAATCCACGGGCTCGTGAGTCTTGACTTGCTTGGTCCTCGGGAAAGGTGATGTAGCGGTCCGCGATGGCATAGAGGGCGTCGGTCACATCCCGGATGCACCTGTGCACCGATGACTGGGAGATCCCGGAGACGTCCCCGCTCGGAGACTGGAAGGAGCCGGTAGCATAGAAGTTCAGAGCGACCGTCACCTTGATGGCAACCGGGATTGCGTGTCCTCCCACCGTTCCACGTGGGGCGAGGGGCGACAGGAGTTGGCAGATATGTATCACCATCTGCCTACTCAGCCGGAGTCTTCTCCTCCAGGTGATGTCCGGCATTGTTAGGAAAGAGACCCGGACACGGTACACCCTCGGCTTTGGTCGTCGCCTCTGGCGCCGTGGCTGCACCCTCACTCTCTCCTCTTCCTCTTCCTCCTCCTCCTCCCCCCCCATGCTGCTCGACGACTGGCAACTCCTCGGCCCTTCCCTCTGCTGCTGCAGCTGGCCCTGCAGCCACTGCGGGTTGTGGGTGTGGATGCTGCTGCATCGCCAAATGCAGTACAGCGGCCCCAACCACTGCGCAGAACATAGCCGTTCTGTTCCCATACATCGTGCTAACCTACAGAAGGGTGGTGGGAGGCAGAGAAACGGGACATGTTAGACGGAGGTTAGTCGACACCTCGGCAGCCGCCAGCCATGGGATACCAGTGTGTCCCGGTGGCCTGGTCGCGCTGCTGACACGCGGTCAGCCTAACCCCTGGTCACTTTCTGCATCCAACGGCCAGTAAACTATGGCCTCCTCACGGGTGCGTCAGTGGCCTGTGTCCGGAAGCCACAGGGGAACCAGCGGCCGTGTCCTCGTCACCGGCACACCATGGCATGCTGGCAGACATATTGTTACGGGGTTGGACGGCTCACTCTCTACCTAACCCCCCCCTCCGTCGCCCCCCACTGCCTCCCCCGTCTCCCCCACTGCCTCCCCCGTTGCCCCCCACTGCCTCCCCCGTCTCCCCCACTGCCTCCCCCGTCGCCCCCCACTGCCTCCCCCGTCTCCCCCCACTGCCTCCCCCATCTCCCCCACTACCTCCCCCGTCTCCCCCACTGCCTCCCCCGTCTCCCCCACTGCCTCCCCCGTCGCCCCCCACTGCCTCCCCCGTCGCCCCACACTCCCCCCGCTCTGGACCCCCCTCCCGTTCTCAGGGATGCCTTCCCCGTTGTGGCCAGACTCGAGCGGTGCGCTGAGCGGTGCGCTGAGCGGTGCGCTGAGTGGTGCCCTGACCTCCTCCAAGCTGTCGTCAGCCAGGCCGACTGGTTGACGAATTTAAAAAGCAGGTGTGTTTCACGACGTGCAAACAGGGCGCCATGACGTCGGGACTTCGGCCCATCCGGGCCGGTGAATAGCGGGGGGGGGGCTATCAGTGGCGATTCTGGTCGTGTCAGGGGCGGGAAGGAGGCGTTTGTCGGGAATGGCGACTCCGACATTTTGCGGGGTTCGGAGAATAGCGGGAGGGCGTCGGAACAGCGTCGCCGTAAAAATTTCCGACGCCCGCTATTCTCCGACCCGTCGTGAGTCCGGAGAATCTCGCCCACTGTCTCATGTCTGTGCATGTCAACACCTGATTTCACGGTTACTGAAACACACAGATACGGGACGAGCTTTTGCCGTTGAATGAGCAGATGAGTTAATTATTCAGACTTGACCCTTCATTCGAACTGGAAAATATAACAGATTGGCAGCATTGGCAATGTAACATAAACAAAGAAATGGGAAAGGTAATTACAGATACGAACGCTGTCACATGCACAGATAAATGAAATCAAAGGAATGAAATACTTTTAATTGAAATTCCTCTCATGATATCTCCTATTGTCTCATGTTTTAATCACTTCTAGCCTTTAACAATCTCCTGTCTTCCACACCATCCCTTTACAGCTGCTTTTGTGTGTGCGTATGCTGTTTAACTGCAATGTCCTCCAGTTTTGAGAAAGGATCCATACCTGAAGTATTGTTCTCTGCACAGACAGTGTCTGTCTGGCTGAACCAGTTGCATAGTAACAGGAGTAGGCCATTAAGCCTGTTCAATTAGGGTTGATTGGTACTTCAACTTCCAGCTTTTCAGCATCTGCAGCATTATATTTCGTTTTGAATAGAAAACCATATTTGAGGCTGAGATTCCACAATGGCAAGATTGATGGAAAACAATTCCCAATTCTGACTGGAATGGCTGCCATCAATTTATAGCGTCCCTTCAGGTTAACACAACAGGACTTGCCTTTTGCACTTGGTATGGCCACCTCCTTCATTACACTAGTTTCTCGAGCGGAAGGAAACAATTCTCCTTTGAAGTGAAAAAACCCCACGGTATTCTTTTGACCCATGTTTAGGAAGAATTCTGTCAATTTTATTTATAATGAAACAACACAGATATCACACTTTGTAAGAATGACACATCAAGGTGTTGCATTAGATCCTTCCAATACGCTGGTAACTTGTTCACTCCATGCTTCCTGAATAATCATTAAATATTAATAGTGTGCAATTTGCAATGTTTCTTCCTCCTTTGTTATGTTACAGAAACTACATCGCTGCAAAATAAGTACTTTACTTCTCTTGACTGTGTGATCCAGGCCGACATTTGAGTGCAGTATTGAAGGAGTGCTGTACTGGTGAAAGTGTCATCTCTTAGGATGAGTTAAGGCCCAGAGCCTCCGGTCAGCGGAGGAGCAAGTGAGCTGACTGCAATTTTAAACTACCCACTTACCATTTTACGCTGGAGTTTTCACATCTCCTGGTCCTGATTCCAGTTTGGTCCCCTTAAGGTCTGTCTTCAGTTCAAGAACTTAGATTGTTTTTAAATGGATGTGTAAATCTCCAAAACCGCACAGCTTCAACACCACCCACCACCCCGATAGACAGCAGAAAGGTGCCATGAATTCTGAAAGGTGAGTCAGTCTTGAGGTGGGGAGAGGGGGGGGGGGGGCTGCTGAGCATTGCCAGGAGGATGGCTTATTTTGAGCATTATTAGGTGGGGTGGTGAACGCTGTTGGTGGGGTAGGGTGGTTGACCAATATCAACATTGCCATGGTACTGGAGTACACTCCAGCTGAGATACTTTGAGCTACATTCCTCAGCGAGTTTTACACCTGTTAGGTAAAGCTTTAAGAAAATCTCTGTGGAAAACAGCATAGGCATAGCACAAAGAATCCAAGCCTCCAATGCTTCTGGCCATCTGCTCCTACTGTTGTGGGGAACCATGAGGCAGTCCGAGCAAAGTATGAACAGCAATCAGAAGTTTAAAATTCCATGGTGAGTACCATCAAGTGTGTGCATAGGGAGTTCCTCTGGATCCTGAGGCGTGTAGCCATCTAAAATGGCCACCTGCAAAGGACCATGGGAATTCTGGTCAACTTGGACAGACAAGTACACACCCTCTGTGTATTGCGCAAAGAAGCCAGAGCTGACCAAAACCTGCACCCATTAAAAGTCAATTGCTATTTCCCCCAGGACAATAGAGTCTGAATCTAGGAACTACAGCAGTAACAGACTAACCGGCACCACTTCCCCTTATTTGGAAAGGCCTACGTGCCTGGAACAATGACAGCTGGAATCCGTCCAGCCACCGAAGTATCCCCCCCTTAATTGGCTAGGACCAATGAGGGTGATCAAAAACCTATCGATCCATTGGAGCTGGAGATAGGACCACCCAAAAGGGCGTGGAAGAAAAGAAGGATAAGAAGCCCTGCGCACTAGGGATCGGCCTCTTTTGGACCGGCCTGTGCGCGATCAATTGCAGCATATCAACCAACCAAGTTCAAGGACCGGCGATCGCTACTTGAAGGACGAGCCCAGCCAAGACGAACCTGAAGATTTCCAACTGACCCATGAGGACACAGATAAAGGCCTTGGCCAGGATTCTCCGGAAATCGGCGGGGCAGGCAGAAACAGCGCAGTGGAGTGGCGGGAACCACTCCGGCGCGGGCTGCCCTCAAGGTGCGGAATCCTACGCACCTTCAGGGGATCGGCCAGCGCCGGAGTGGTTTGTGCCCCGCCGGCCGGCGTGGAAGGCCTTTGGCGCAGCGCCAGCCGGGGTCGAAGGGACTCCGCCAGCCGGCGCGGGTCTGTGCATGCGGGGGAGCATCAGCGGCTGCTGATGTCATCCCCGCGCAGGAGGGGGTTCATCTTCGCGCCGGCCACCGTGGAGGCTTCTGCGGCCGACACGTAGGAATAGAGTGCCTCCACGGCACAGGTCTGCCCGTGGATCGGTGGGCCCCGATCGTGGGCCAGGCTACTGTGGGGGCACCCCCCGGGGCCAGATCACCCTGCCCCCCCGAGGACCGCGGAGCCCGCCCGCGCCACCAGGTGCATAGAACGGGCGGGACTTCGGCCCATCGCGGACCAGAGAATCCCCGGGAGCGGAGCCCAGCGACCGATGCGGCGTGATTCCCACGCCCGCCAAATCTCCGGCGCCGGAGAATTCGGCAGCTGGCGGGGGTGGGATTCACGCCGCCCTCCACCAATTCTCCGACCCGGGGTTCGGAGAATCCCGCCCCTTATCTCCCACACAGAGTAGGTCACCCTGAAGTTAAGTAAAGGTCATCTTAATTATTAGGTTTAGTTCAGTGCGTAGCCGTGTGAATCATTACATATAAAACAACTGTGTTTGTTAATAAACTGTCTTTTGGGCTAATATACTGGTTGTGTAGTCATTCGGTCAATATACAATGCAGAAGCAGGCCACTTGGACTATCGAGTCTGCACCGGTCCCTGGAAAGAGCACTCAAGCCCACCCCATCCCCGTAAGAGATAAAGAAACAGCTTGTGGTTCACATAGAAATAAAGAAGTCAACAGGCGCATGAGCAATTTAAGTTGTTCTCTGCTCCTCATTTCAGAAGATTCAGGCCATTCAGTACCTGGGAGACGGCATCTACCTGGCCCTACACATCCCTAGGGCATCTTGGGGCAGCATGGTAGCACAGTGGTTTGCACAGTTGCTTCACAGCTCCAGGGTCCCAGATCCAATTGCCAGCTTGGGTACACTGTCTGTGGGGAGTCTGCACGTTCTCCCCGTGTCTGCGTGGGTTTCCTCCGGGTGCTCTGGTTTCCTCCCACAGTTCAAAGATGAGCAGGTTAGGTGGATTGGCCATGATAAATTGTCCTCAGTGTCCAAAAAGGTTTGGTGGGGTTACTGGGCTACGGGGATGGGGTGGGCTTGAGTGCTCTTTCCAGGGGCCGGTGCAGACTCGATAGTCCAAGTGGCCTCTTTCTGCATTGTAAATTCTATGATCTCAACAACAAGGACTTCTATGTCGGACTCCTGTCTATTGACTACAGCTCCGACTTCAACACCATAAACCCAGCCAAATCTAAAATGGCCATCTGCAAAGGACCATAGGAATTCTGGTCAAAATCAAAGCTCCAAAACCTAGGACTTGGCTCCTCCCTCTGCAACCTGATCCTCGACTTCCTGACCCGTAGACCACAATCAGTAAGGATAAATAATTACACCTCCTCTTCAATAGTCCTCAATAGTGGGGCCCCACAAGGTTACCTACTTATCCCCTCTATACACACAAGACAAGCAAAATGTGGCTCCAACTCTATCCACAAGTTTGCTGATGACACAATTGTAGTGGGTCGGATCTTGAACAACGATGAGTCAGAGTACAGGAGGGAAATAAAGAACCTAGTGGAATGGTGTAATGACAACAATCTCTCCCTCAATGTTCGTAAAACTAAAGGGCTGGTCATTGATTTCAGGAAGCAAAGTATCATTCACACCCTGTCTACATCAATGGTGCCGAGGTGGAGATGGTTGACAGCTTCAAATTTCTAGGTGTGCACATCATGAACAATCTGTCCCGGTCAAGCCACGCCGATGCTACGAGCATAAAGTACAACAGCACCTATACTTCCTTAGGAATCTAAGGAAATTTGGCTTATCCACATTGACTCCTACCAATTTTTACAGATGCACTATAGAAAGCATCCTATCTGGCTGCGTCACAGCCTAGTATGGCACCTGCTTAGTCCAAGACTGTAAGAAATTCAGACAGTCTCACGGTGCCGAGTCCCAGGTTTGATCCCGGCTCTGGGTCAATGTCCGTGTGGAGTTTTCACATTCTCCCCGTGTTTGCATGGGTTTCGCCCCCACAACCCAAAAGATGTGCAGAGTAGGTGGACTGGTCATGCTAAATTGCCCCTTTAATTGGAAAAAATAAATTGGGTACTCTAAATTTATAAAAAAAAAAGAAACCGCAGAGAGTTGTGAACACAGCCCAGTCTATCCCGCAAACCTGCCTCCCATCCACTGACTCTGACTACACCTTTCGCTGCCTATGGAAAGTGGGCAGCATAATCAAAGACCCTTCCCAACCGGTTTATTCTCTCTTTCAAACTCTTCCATCGGGCAGGAGATACAAAAGTCTGAGAACACGTACTAACAGGTTCAAAACAAGTTCCTTCCCTGCTGTTACCAGACTCCTGAATCGCCCTCTAATGGACTGAATTGATCTCTCCACATGTCTCTGCTGAGTAGTGCTATACAGTACTCCATGTGCATCACCCAATGTCTGGGTCTATGTATTTGTATTGTTTATTTATCGTATGTCCTATGTTTTTTCATGTATGGAACGATCTGCCTGGACTGTACGCAGAACAATACTTTTCACTGTACCTCGGTACACGTGACAATAAATCAAGTCAATGAATTGAACCGAAGCCCCGATTTTCTCCTCAGTTGGGGAAACAATCCCATGACAATATTTTGAAGACGAGCAGGGGAGATCTTCCCATATCCTGGTTAATATTTGTCCCTCAACCAATATTATCAAAAACAGATTACCTAATCTTTATCACTTTGCAGTTTGTGGAACCTCATTTGTTACATTACAGAATGACGATATTTTAAAAAATACCTCATTGACTGTAAAGCACTGTAGGATGGTGTGAGGTTATGAAAGGTGCTATATAAATGCAAATTTATTCTTGATGTCAGTTGAGATCATTACTCCCCCAATTAACACCCCTGGTTGCCTCTTTCTTTCTTCAGGGCACTGAAATGTGCTGCTGGCTTACCCATGGACTCCGGTCATCTTCACTTTAGTCCCATCACTCAGGTTTGAACCTGGACAATTTCAGCAAGATGGTTTCTTATCACCCACAAGGATAATGAACAAAATGTATTGCTGAACTTCACATTGTTGTCACCATACTATTCCAAAAACTGTGTTGCATTCCCTACAGCTCAGTCGGGAGTGGCTGAACTAACAGTTGCTTTGGTGATTTTAGCAACAAGGCTGCAGAATAATGCATTTAATCAAAATCAGGGGAACTATTTACTGCTCATGATATTTTAGACACAAATATTCTGCTTTGCTTTAAAATTTGTAATGTGGATCTATTTTAAAAAAAACAGCTGTTCTACTGAATGTGTAATGGGAAAATCGGGATGACGCCAACTCTGTAACTGTAGATGAAATGTCCAGTCTCCATTGTGTTCTGGGACTTAGCCACAAAGGCTAAATCCATAATGCAGAGATACACTAAGAGATGGGTGTGTCTAAGACTGTCGTCTCAATGGTCACAATCTCAGGCCAATGGCACTGAAATATTTGCTTCAGAGGTGGGTGTCTCAATTAATTGACAGCCAGTCAGTAAATATTGAATATATTTGGATTTTACACTTCTGTTGTGCATTGTGATGGTTTTAAATCCCCAGTGCAGTTTCAGGGATACTTGCTTCCCTCTAGTACTTTGCCCACATGATGTTTACGCCAGTCTGATAGACATTCTTGGCAGACACCAGCTAAACTCAATCCGACCCCTTTGGTTGAACTCCGCACAAGTAAATTCCAGTTAGGGTCATTGGTTGAAGATCAGGAATAAGAACCTTGGGCTGTTGACCTTTCATATCCCATTTCCAGCACATCCCCCACCCCCGACCCCCAGACAGAAGACCCGAGGACCCAATTCTGGCTCAGCTGAAGTGAGGCAATGATCAACGGAAAAATAATCAAACCTGTGCTGCGAGATTCTCTGTCGGTGAGTTCCTCCGCTTCACCGGCAGCGCGCCAATGCCTATGGGTTTTCCGATGACATGGAGTGGCCACAATGGGAAACCACATTGAACGCCATGCTGGAAACTGGGACAGGGAGTTGGATTCTCTAATTTTCAGGCTATGTCCTGACGCCGGCGTGAGTACGGTGCCGTTTTACGACCAAAACATCGGTGCACCGATTCTCAGTTCTTCGGGGGCAGCGTAGAGCACCCGGCTGTAGCTGCCAGTATGACAGGAGAATTGCCGGGTCCGTGGCCGCACATGCGCATGGCGGCGGCCTGCAGCGGCCATGACATTCAACATGGCGCCGGCCGCATGCTAACCCGGCCTGCCAAATAGTGCCCCCCTTTGACCAGGTTCATGACCCCCGGACTGCCCCCCCAACAGTGTCCCTAGCCCCTGCCAAAGTCACTGAGCCCGCAGCCACCATGCTGGGTTCCCAACAAAATATGGCACATGCGACCGACGATGTCGGAAATTCGGCCGGTTGGGGCGGAGCATCGGGGTGTGGGCCTCAACGTCCTGAGGCCGTCGAACCACGCCCAGAGATTCCCGCTCGTGATCTTTTCGGTTTATAAAGTGTGCTAATCAGTGAACACACGTTCTACAAACAGGGAGGCTTGTTTTTAAGACTCAATGACTCCCAACAGATTTGGAGATTTGCTTTACACGTAGTTCATTAGCACATGAAATGCATGAGACTGGTCTTTATGTTAATTAGGAAAGGTTGTGTCTCATTTCTAGGGCATTAAAGCTAGAGATTTCCTCAGGTCTCATATCACTGTTCAATTCCAATGTACCCTGATGATCTGGAGTGTTTTTACATTGGCCCAATGTCTAATTAAACAGTAGTATGACATAGGGATCACAACAAAGAGCCTTAATTCCATTTATTCTCTGGCACGTGCTGCTACTTGAGTCATTTTATCTTTACAGAAATTGGAATGTAGCATTTTACAATAATAACAATAATCACTTATTGTCGCAAGTAGGCTTCAATGAAGTAACTGTGAAAAGCCCCTCGTCACCACATTCTGGTGCCTGTTCGGGGAGGCCGGTACGGGAATTGAACCCGCGCTGCTGGCCTGGTTCTGCATTACAAGCCAGCGATTTAGCCCACTGTGCTAAACCATGGTGCCCATTTTACTCTGACAAAAGAACAGAAGAAAGTGTAAAACAGACCCACTGGGATAGGTTTTGGGTTCAAATTTCTCTGGTGTCCTTTGCAAATCTGTTTTTAGCTAAACTCCATGCAAGTTTCTCTGCAATTGCATCCATGGGCTTTGCATTATTTACCATGATCTCAGGCTTGCTCTGAATCCCAAATGTGAACTAGAAGTGGCATTTCTACTCCAAATCCTGAAGAATTATTTTGATCAATCTCATCCTGGCTGCTGTAAGTGCAGCAAAGTGGCACTAGCCAGCCAGACTACTATTTGTTTTGAATGGAAATAAATGTACATTTTTTTATTTGTTTCCCTCATTGTCATGAATATCAAGACGATGGATTTGCTTTTATTTTTATCCCTAATCTCCCCTGCAGGGCATACAAAGTCGCTCCTGTTGTCAAAGCTTCAAAATAAGATTCCGCCGTATGATGGTGCGGAACCTTTCTTTTCCTATGTCTGTTTCAGTTAGCCTGATTCCAGAAACTGATCTTTTCTATCTAATTCTTGGAAGTCACTTGACAGTACTGCAGTTGATAGAGTCTTTGGCTGAAAGTTTGTTGATTCCAATATAACAGGATGAATTAGTTTCCAATGCAAAACCTTGGAGCAATTATAAGTCCAGGGCAGAATGTGCCTTACCTATCGCAATGTAAATAGATTCTTTAAGACAATACTTTCAATTACCTTGGATAGTGCGTATGCCGTAATAGCTAAGAGGGTGAAATCTTTCCAAACTTGCTTAAGTATACATAAAGGGCTGTTACCAAAATTCCCTCTCCGAAATTAATTAGATGTTTGCAATTCCTCTTTTTTTAGGTGCGGAGGTGGTGAAAGGAGAGAGCAGGGATGGGGAGGGGGGGGGGGGGGGGCGTTCCCGGCACTGTGGCGCAGTGGTTAGCACTGCTGCCTCACAGCAGATTAAATCCTGGTCTCTGTCTGTGTGGAGTTTGTACATTCTCCCCATGTCTGTGTGGGTTTCCTCCGGGTGCTCCAGTTTCCTCCCACAGTCCAAAGGTGTGCAGGTTAGGTGGTTTGGCCATGTTAAATTGTCCCTTAATGTCCAGGTTCAGGATTACGAGGATAGGGTGGGGTGAACGGGGTAGTGTAAATGGGTAGAGTGCTCATTCGAAGGGTCGGTGCAGACTCGATGGGCCGAATTGGAACCTTGTGCACTGTAGGGATTCTGAAGGTAAAGAACCTTGAAGAACATATAATCACTCTTAAAAGATTCTACTTCGTGAGATTTCTGTACCAATATAGCATTCAGAGAATAGTGATATTTAACATCAGGGTTAATGTACAAAATAAATCATAGGAAAAAAAACAAGTACTGCGGATGCTGGGAACCAACAGAAAAACAGGAAATGCTGGAAATGTTCAGCAGGCCCAGCTGTAGCGTGAGACACAGAGGCCGGAATACCCCGGCCGTTGGGTTTCCCTTTTCCCGCCGGCAATGCAGCCCACACGGGGGTTTCCTGACGCCGTGGGGTGACTTCAATGGGAAATCCCATTTACAAGCGGGAGGAATATAGAATCCCGTCACCAGCGAATGGTGTGTCGCTGAGAAACACTTGGTAGGGGGAATGGAGAGTACTGCCCAGAGTTAACGGATGGAATTCTCCGTTTCTGTGGCTAAATGCCGATGCTGGTGCGAGACACATGGGGCGGCATTCTCCAAACCCCCTTGCCGGGTTGGAGAATCCCCGGGGCAGCCGCGAATACTGCCCCGCTGCCCCGACACCGGCTGCCGTATTTTCCGGCGCCATTTTTCATGCGGAGGCGGGGTTCCCGCCACACTGGTCACAGGCCATTGGCAGCGGCCCCCCTGGCGATTCTCCGGGCCCCGATGGGCCATTTTTGGCCAGTCCTGCCGGCGTTAATTATTCAACTCATGCACCGGCGGGACCTGGCAGGTGAGTATGTGTGGGCGGTGGGACGCGGGGGGGATCTGACCCCGAGGGGGGCCTCACGGTGGCCTGGCCTGTGATCGGGGCCCACCGGTATGTGGGCGGGCTTGCTCCATGGGGGCACTTCTTTCTTCCGGGCCGGGCGACCGTAGGGCTCCACCATATTGCCCGGGGGCCGGCGCGGAGAACAGAACCCCCCGCGCATGTGCGAAAATACACCAGCATTCTGCGCATGCGTGAGATCATGCCAGCCGTTCCGCGCATGCGTGAACTCGCGCCGGCCCTTTGGGGCTGGCTGGAGCAGTGCCAACCCCTCTGCCGCCCACCTAGCCCCCGAAAATGTGGAGAATTCCGCACTTTCGGGGGCTGTTGACGGCCCTCGCGCCGATTTTGGTACTGTTGAGGTGCCGGCTGTGTGCGTAACCTAACCCACAAACCACGGCCCACAGCCTACCCCCTGGCCATTCCCCCCCCCCCCACCATCCAGCGGCATGGATCCCAGGCCGCGTGTGGCAGCGCTGGACACAATCCACAACCGGCACGCCGGCTCAAACCACACGTGTCCCGCGCCATCGGGTAGTCGGACTATCAGGGGTGGAGCATCGTGGGTGGGCCGGCCGATGCTGTGCCAACGGTGCGGAAACGGCACGTAGTGCACGCCATGATGACGCCATTTAGGAGGGGCGGAGTATGGCGAACCAGCGTCAAACCGGCACCGGCCCCGATTTCAGTAACCAACCGTGGGGTCGGAGAATCGCCCAGGGCCGGCGTCAATCCTGCCCCTGCCATGTCCCAAATTCTTCGCCCCCCCCCCCCGAGATTCGGCGGGGGCGAGAATTGCGCCACGCGGGTCTGAGGGCCCCCTGCGCCGGTCTGCGTGACCCCCGCGGCATTTCTCCGGCCCGCGATTGGCCGAAGTCCCCCGGCTGACATGCCTTTCCCGCCTGCGTGGTTTAAACCACCTCTCTTACCGGTGGGATTGGCGGCGCGTTCGTGCTCTGGGGTCCTTGGGGGGGCGCGGGGTGTCTGACCCCGGGGGGGTGCCCCCACGGTGGCCTGGCCCGCGATTGGGGCCCACCGATCTGCGGGCGGGCCTGTGCCATGGGGGCACTCTTTTTCTTCCACCCCGCCATGGCCTTCACCATGGCGGAGATGGAAGAGACCCCCTCCCCTGCGCATGCGCCGGTATGACATCATCAGCCGCTGACGCACCGGCGCATGCGCGATCTTACGCTGGCCGGCGAAGTCCTTTCGGCCCTGGCTGGCGTGGCGCCAAAGGCCGTTCACGCCAGCCGGCAGAGTGGGAACCACTCTGGCGTGTGCTTAGCCCCTCAATGTGAGGGCTTGGCTTTGGGGCGGCCCGACGCCGGAGTGGTTCACGCCACTCCGACACGATGGGACCCCCCACCCCGCCGGGTAGGGGAGAATCCCGGCCATGGAACTGGAAAATGTTAGAGGTGTAACTCGTTTTATCATGGTATAGAGCAAGGAAATGGAGGAGCGGGAAAGGAAGAATAAAAAGGGAAGAATAAAAAGCAAAGAATAAAAAGCAAAGTCTGTAATAATGCAGAAGGGAAAAAAGTGCCAAGTAAAGAAACAAATGACAAGCTTCGAGGAGGTGTAAATTCAATAGCAGCATCACTACTGTCACAATGTGTGGATATTGTAAAGCCCATAAAGGGTTAATGTAATGTTACTACTCTAGTCACTAGATGGTGCTATAGAGAAACCATATAAATATCACATGCCTCCTTGACTTTTGGGAGAGAGTGGAAGGGAGCCAGACAGAGTAGGTGTGAGATAGTTTAACTGATAGAGTAATTTGGTATTAGAAGTGTAGTGTAAACTGTACTTACCTACTTCCTTAGTAATATGTTTGAATCTAATTCAGTGTTGTATAATAAATTAGCTTTGTTTGTCAAACACAGCTTGCTATTCTTTGTTAGCACTACAGCCTTCACCATCCTGAAGAACAAAAACAAAGAACACAAGTACTAATAGCTCCTCTCTTAGGTGAGGGCTGGGAAGGGGAGCAAAAAAATGGAACTAGTGGTTTTGATCTGAAAGTTTTATAACTCAATATTGGGTCCAGGAGGCTGGCAAGTGCCTGTTTGAGAAATGAGGTGTTGCCCCCCCCCCCCCCGCCCCGCCCCGCCCGCTTCTGTTGTGTTTCATCAGAACTGCGCAGGGGGGGAGATAAAGGTCAGCGTGGGGGTGAAGTGTAGATAAATCTTGTTGAGATAAATGTTTCTTGGAAGAAATGTGTGCTCCCAAAGTGACTCCTAACGGTAGTGAAAATCCCCCAAGACCTCTGCCTTAATGAAATGAAATGAAATGAAAATCGCTTATTGTCACGAGTAGGCTTCAATGAAGTTACTGTGAAAAGCCCCTAGTCGCCACATTCCGGCGCCTGTCCGGGGAGGCTGGTACGGGAATCGAACCGTGCTGCTGGCCTGCTTGGTCTGCTTTATAAGCCAGCGATTTAGCCTTGTGAGCTAAACCAGCCCCTGTGGGGCAGAGAGTGAGGCAGACATTTTCTAATCGCTTCGTAAATCTGGATTCGGAGTGAGGATCCCCATGTGTGACTGGCGTCATTTTTTGCATCCGTTTCAAATAATGACAAGCGGGGAGAAGCCGTCTCAGATCTGAGGAAAAACAAAGATTCGGCAGAGTGAGCTGCCATCTGGAACCTGCAGCAACAGCTGGATGCAAATTTAAAATGGATCCCCTGCCAAAACCGAACTCCCTGCCTTGCCCCTCACATCAGGAGAGCGCTACGTCCATGGTCTTAACAAAGATGCTGTCTCTTGATGCACAGCTGAGAAATTAAAGACTAAATCAAGGCGGAGTCAGGACTTAGTTTCTCAATGGGTCTTGTGGAAAAATATATCGAAGATTGACATTCTTCTTGTATTTTCCCTCTGGATGGTAATCCCTCTTTGGGAACCATGGGTTAACCCTTACACGACTGGACTTGCATTACATCCATCAAAAAATGTACGCCAGGTCAGTGAAAAAGATGTCAGTTTTTTAGAAATGAAACGTTGCAAACCCAAACTTTGAGAACTTCAAGACGCAGCTGAGTGTTTCTTCATTAACAGTCATCTCTGAAGAGGTTGGAAAATCTGACATCACTGTGCAGAAAATGCTGTCACAGCCTTTGAGATCTTATAATACCTTTTGCGTGGGTTTGCATGTCATAATGTTAAATGCATCAACAGTCCTACATGCTGTTTTTTTTAATAAATATTTTTTATTGGGTTTTTGAACATAGTATACTTACAGTTATGTACAAAGACAGAAGTATATATATATATATATATAAAAAACCTGGTAGGATATTGTACACCAGCTCAAAAACAGCAACTGTATAGTTAGCAATATTACGTTTAACAAATAAGTAGGCACATGCTTGTGGGGGGCGGTGGAAACTGGCGAGGTACATATACATTTGGGTGCTGGAGAAACAACGACAGTAGTTACGTCCAATATAGAGAGGGCAATACAAGAATGGATCTGGTGTTGGTGTTGTTGCTTGCTTCTCCTGGACGGTTTTCGCTGCCATTGTTGTTGCGCGTTCACCTCAGTTTCTGGCTGATCTGATACCCCGAAGGCCACCACTTTCGGACATGGGTCCACCCTCATCCCCACCACTTTGGACATTGCCTCAAAGAGATTGTCCAGTACCCATCAAGCCTGGGGCAAGACCAGAACATATGGGTATGGTTGGCTAGGCCTCCTTGGCACTGCTCACATCTATCCCCACCTCCGGGAAGAACCTACTCATTTGAGCTCTTATTAAGTGGGCTCTATGTACCACTTTTAGTTGTATCAGGCTGAGCCTTGCGCACATGGAGGTGGAGTTGACCCTATGCAATGCTTCGCCCCAGGGTCGCCACCCTATCTCCATCCCCAGGTCTTCCTCCCATTTCTTTCATGTTGTGTCCAGTACGGTGTCGGCCCTTTCTACCAGTCGTTCATACATGTCACTACAGTTTGCTTTATCTAGGATGTTTGCGTCCAGTAACTCTTCCAGTAATGTCTGTCGTGGTGGTTGTGGGTACGTCCTTGTCTCCTTTCGTGGGAAGTTTTTGAGTTGCAGGTACCTTAGCTCGCTACATGCTGTTTTGGCTAGCACGAGTGCAGATTTGTTATGCAGTTTAAATATTAAAAATGTGGAAAGTAATTTGAGGCCGTCACTATGTATATGGATGCCCGTTTGTTTTGAGAAATAGTTAATCAAAAAAACTCCATAAATCAAGCTGACTTTAAAAAAAAAGAATAATTTTTAAAGAAGATTTAAGCTTTTTAATAGGATCAGTTGATTCCTGACACTATTAACTCACATAGTGAGGGAAGCCAAGGGATTTTGCTTCCTTAAGGCATACTTAAAAGTCATTGGATGTATTTAAAATTTAGCCACGGCAGCACCAAGAGATTAATGCTTATGCTGCTGAATAAACAAGATTTTTGGACAGTAATTGCACTGAGCGCTAAGTACTTTCAGGAATTGCAAATCTAGGTTGAAACTCACTGTTTCTTCTGAACGTATTCCGGTGAATCCAAGTTGATATGCAGTGGGCAAGGAAATGAGTTTCCAATACTGCAAGTTCCACATGGCACTGATGAATCTGCCAGTGCTCAAACGATGAGCTGATTCAAATTGGCCAGGTGGCGAGGCTGGCATGAGGTGTGGGCCATTTTAACTGCCTGTCCTCAAATCGAAAACTTGTATTTATCGAACCGCCCCAAGATGCTTGATGGAAAATTTATCGAACAACCTGACACTGAGCAACCGAAAGAGATATCTGGAATATTCACAGGGAAGGAGAGCAAGGAAGTAGAGTAGAGGATTTTCGGAAGGAATTCTCAAGCTTAGGCTTCAAGCAACTGAAGCATGGCCACTGACGGTGGGGTGGAGGAAATTGGCTATGCACAAGTAGGACGCTCTTTCCAAAGGCCGGTGCAGACTCGATGGGCTGAATAGCCCTCCTTCTGCGCTCTAAATTCTATGACTTCTATAAGATGTCAAATTGTAGGGCTGTAGGAGTGGAGGAATTTACCAGGATAGGGAAGCAACTGAGGGATTTGAATAAAGTTCAACAGCAGTGACAGCGAGATGGAGGTGACTGGGGCAATTAGATTTTGGGGGAATGGAAGCTGTGTCAGGGACTGTCGGAAACTGCCTCTGATAGTCAATGGGGGCGGGGGGGGTGGATGGAGGGAAAGGGACCCACCTGTTCTTCCTGGACCAGGAAGCTAATAAAAACTTAACCCGTAGGACCATATCTTGGCCCAAATCCATTAATTGCCAATTTTCCTGGATTTTCCCGCCATTCACTGCCAACTTCCCTGGGTTTGTTTACCATTCATTGCCTACTTCCCTGGCAAAATGGATGTAGAATAGTGAACCAGCAGGTGTGACTGGCGCTGGCTCTGTCGGCCTGAAAGAGAGAGATGGAGGAGGTCGCATAATATAGAAGCAAGTGGCTTTACAGATTCTGCAAGCGTGTGGTATCCTCGATTGGTTTTGATTGCGTGAGAGATTGCGTATTTTCTCGCTTATTTAACTAGTTAATTGATTTGCTCTGAACTTTTTGTGGTTAATTTTGTTGCCACCCCCCCCCCCCCCCCCCCCCTCCTCCTCTCCAGGTGATTATAAGAGTGGTGGGGGGGGGGAATCTGAAATATCCAGTCATGGTGGCCTGATCACCACAGATGTGACCAGATGGTCCTTTTCTGATTCTGACCATTTGATTTGGATGTAGGCATTGATGGTTCAGAAAGAAAACTTCTGTAAAAAAAAACAACTTTCCTGCTTTTGATTTGGCTGGATTAACTAACGAGAAATTAATATTCAAAACATCAGCCTGTTTGGTTTTCAGATTATACACCACAGAGCTGTTCATTCTGACATTAAAAGCACAAATTCCCACCTTTAATAAATGAGTCATGCTTGGGTGATTTTAATGGCGAGAAGATGTGTGAGAGGAATGCAAGCACCTTTTTATCTCTATGAATAATATCTGTCACCGCTTTCAGGTTGATGAAATCCTTTCAGATTTCCCGTCGCTCCCCATCCAGCGAGTAAGATCGAAGCTTTCAGCTCGTTACCTACAAAGGTTATGATGCTGAAATTTAATAAATTACATCTGTTGCCAAAGAAAGGTTTGAAGAAGGTGCAGCAAATGCAAAGATATTTCTGTGCTTCACTAATCTGGTCTTTGTTAACCTTTGAAAAGAACCTCTGCCCTCTTTAAAACTGGGCATGTTTTCCATTATTTTTTGAATGTCAAATATCACAGGCAAGCTTCAGAAGAATGCTCTGTCCCTGCACCATTGTTCTTCAGATTTACCCTGTGAACTGACAATGAATCCACTTGCACTTAATGCCACTAATCAGATAGCTGTAATGATAAAAGAAGGCTGCGATTTTGCTGAGAGCTATTGTTAAAAAACCCTGATTTATAGGCAGGGAATCTAATTCTGTCTCTGAGCCTTTCATTGCTCTGCAGCGTAGGTCTTTCATAGAGTTCGAAAATCTGAGCATGTAACCTAGAGAAAACCTATCAGCAATAATAAACACAAAAGGTGCACATTTATCTTGGTTTCAGGAGAGCAGGGTCCATTTTAACCATCAGCTTCATCTTTTATTGAGACAATCAGTCCCTCACAATCCTGCAGCGAGCATTTGATTTTGTTAATGCCCAGCTAAATCCTCATTTCTTTTATTAATGGCCTCCATTTTTCCTGGTTGGCTTCCCTCCATTTTTCCTGGTTGGCTTCCCTCCAGAAATTGTCAATGTTTGTTGGTAGCTTATTATTTTTGAGTACGTCAGGGCCTCAAAGTTCAGTTGTGTAGGTGCCTGTATTTTCAGCACCAAGGGTGCCATTTTGGATTCAAAATGGCATCATGTGCCAAATAAGCAGCGTTCTGCTGACATCACGGATGTCATTTTGGTACGGCGTTAGCTCAGGCACTATAGGGGTGGCACTGGGTCACTGTCCGTGTGGAGTTTGCACACTCTCCCCGTTTCTGCATGGGTCTCACCCCCACAACCCAAAAATGTGCAGGATGGGTAGATTGGCCACATTAAATTGCCCCTTAATTGGAAAGAAAAACGAAAGCTCAGATGCTGTGAATGGAAGGTCGCAGAGTAGGCAGATTGTGATGTCGGTCAATGTTTTACATTACGTGGAATTCTCGTGACGCAGCAAATGTGAACCGCAATTGGGCGGCGAATCGGGCGACAGGCCAAAATGGAGGTCCACACCAGGCACTCATTTGGGCATCATGCTCTGATCCCTACTGGTGGTGATAATGAGGTTCGCGCCCTGCACAAGCGGCAGCATACAAATCCAGCACTTGCATTCATTTAAACGTGATTAGCGTATTTGCACCACTGTGCTCCGGGCTTCAGCAACGCTCTATGCCTCGCAGGCACAGTTTACTACAGATATTTATAAACTGGGACTGGGTGCCATGGCTGCTGAGGGGGAAAGAGTAGGTAAGCAAAGCTTGAAAAAAATGTAAACAATTGTACCACTTGTTGAGAGGTGGCTGCCGGGGCGGGAAGTGACAAGAAGTGACTCCATTGTCACAAGCCTCCACAGCGAAATCGTGGACAGACTCCACGATTGCAGAAATGCAAGACTCCAGAGCGCAGTCCTTGCACGAACAAGAAGTGACTCCAGTGACACAAGCCTCCACAGCGAGCTCGTGGACAGACTCCACGATTGCAGAAATGCAAGACTCCAGAGCGCAGTCCTTGCACGAACAAGAAGTGACTCCAGTGTCACAAGCCTCCGCAGCGAGCTTGTGGACAGCCTCCACGACAGAAGCAACGCAAGACTCCAACGCGCAGTCCTTGCAGGAACAAAACCATGAGGGTCTAGCAACCTCCTCTGACCAACTAGCAGCAGACGATTCAAGTCTGCCATGCTCAATTAAACAGCAAGAAGACTATGACAGTCTACCACGCTCCAGTGCACAGCAGGACGACTATGACGGTCTATCATGCTCCAGTGAAGAACAAAGCGACTATGACGGTCCACCCACATTTTATGAGCCACAAGGAGAAGACTGACGATTTACCCAACCCAAGTGAACAACAAGAAGCTACTGAGGCTCTACCCACTGTATGTGAGATGAGTGACGACAGCATCCCACTTCCCATGCAAGATGTGCAAAGTGACAGACCTCAGCTGGTGTGCACAGAGGCACTCGATGATCACTGGGTTACCACTGGTGACTCCGGTGACGCCATGTTACTTCCAACCTCATTCGCTCGAACCTCTCCACAAGTCAATGCATTCCTGCATGTTCCGACTCCTGATGTGCAGCTTCAAGAAATCTCAGCTGACTCCAGAGAACCTGCTAAGACAGGGAGCACCGACAAACCACAGCTGACTCAGGTGACACAAACCAGACTCCAGACGGGGAGCATCAACAAACCAACACTGACTCAGGTGAAACAGACCAGACTCCAGATGGGGAGCAACCAAATGCCGACTCTGATTCACGTAAGCCGGACTTTACTCCAGACAGGGAGGGCTGTAACCTCAGTGACGGCACGCTCAGGGTGACAGCAGATGCCACAACGACAGGAGACGGATCACTTGACAATTCCACTGAGTCAGTAATAACAAGCAGTGGCTACAGTCCAAGAGGAATACACCAATATTCACCACAGCTATATCTTTCCAAGCCATACCCACATATTCTTTCCACACCAGCAGTGCAGTAAATGACAGCTTATGCTGGGCAAACCCAGTATTCAGGAATGTAGCAGCCAGCAGTCTATGCAGCATATTCTCAAACAGGCCAGCACTGCGGGTTGCCCATTTATGGAATCAAGATCGAAGGAGGGCTACGCAAGCACAATCTGCACTGCAGACTGGATGCCTTAGTTACAGCCCAGGATTTGCTGCACCCCAGCCTGGCCAGACGGCATATTCCTATCAGATGCAAGGTTCTAGTTTCACACCATCACCCGGTATTTATGCGAGTAGCAATTCTGTTTCCAATTCGACAAGGTTCAACGGTTCTCATCAGGATTACCCTTCCTACACAGCATTTGCCAGAACCAGTATGCACAGTATTATCCAACTTCAACACATGGCACATACATGACCTCGAATGATACTGTTGATGGTGCCTCTTCAACATCAACAACTCATCAGCTACAAGATGCCATCCAACATCACCATCACAAACATTGAGAAAAAAGAAGGGACTCCAAATCAGACAGCGAAGTGATTTGACCACTTCTTGGTTCCTGTTGCACAGGGACATTGATGGCGTTCAGAAGGACATGCCATCATCATATTCACCAACCCACCAAGAGAGGCATTTGACCCTGATGATTGATGGGTTTTGGACTCACACATATGATTTGGACTTATTGTTTAATCACTGTCCTCATGACTTGTACATACCATAACGTATCTACCTGTTTTTTGTTCAGTTTTCTTTAAATGTACAGAAAATATGTAACATGTAAAAAAGGGGGATGTGGTGATATGCATCACTGTAAATACACAAGGGGTTAATGTAAACACATGTAGACTAGCTAGACATTAGAGGGAGCACCAGAGACATGACACACAGACACTCAACCAATAGAACAGTTAGATAGAACTTGACCAATGGACATTCACGATACACACAAGAGGTGACACGACCACAGGAGGGCATTACACCAACCCATATATAAAGGACACCACACACATGATCTGCCTCTTTCCAGTGGAGACAGTCAGTGAGTAGAGACACAGGGTTGATTCAATAACACTCCCACCACGTGGATTGTAGCAGACTGGTTAGTCAGTCTGAGTAGCTATAGAAGGATTAACAGTAGTGGCGAACCCGAGTAGGAACAGTGTAAATAGTTTAATAAACGTGTTGAAGTTATCTCCACGTCTGAAACTTCCTTTGTTAAGTGCACCACAAGGAAGCCGCTTATGCTACGCCTAGAGCATAACAAGACATGGTACCAGCAATCAACTGTTTCAATCCATATAGCTAAAACTCAGCGTACAGTGACAACCATCAACAAGCACGGTAGCATTGTGGATAGCACAATCGCTTCACAGCTCCAGAGTCCCAGGTTCGATTCCGGCTTGGGTCACTGTCTGTGCGGAATCTGCACATCCTCCCCGTGTGTGCGTGGGTTTCCTCCGGGTGCTCGGGTTTACTCCCACAGTCCAAAGATGTGCAGGCTAGGTGGATTGGCCATGATAAATTGCCCTTAGTGTCCAAAATTGCCCTTAGTGTTGTGTGGGGTTACTGGGTTATGGGGTTACTGGGTTATGGGGATAGGGTGGAGGTGTTAACCTTGGGTAGGGTGCTCATTCCAGGAGCCGGTGCAGACTCGATGGGCCGAATGGCCTCCTTCTGCACTGTAAATTCTATGTAAAAAGAAATACCCAGACGAGATGTTCGAGATCCTGGTTCCGCATCGGCTCCAGTGCCATGGCGATCTCCGCGAAAACTGGCGGGCATTCCGGCAAAGGTTTGAAATCTTCCTGGTAGCAGCCGACCTATAAGACGTGGCCGATAACATGTCCCCTACCCAAACCCACCCCCACCCCCCATGTTGGCGATGTGACCATCGCTGGTTAGGCCAGTATTTATCGCCAAAAGCCTTTTCAGCATCCATTGCTACCACTATCTCTACCTCCCTACTCTCCGGGGGCATCATAATCATGTTGAGCGGCCTTCTTAGGTTGGCTACCAGCTGCCTCCCCTTTACAAACCCGGTTTGGTCCTCCACAATTACATCCGGTACACAGTCCTCAATTCTGGTCGCCACAATCTTGTCCAGTAACTTGGCGTCTACGTTGATCAAAGAGATCGGCCTGTATGACCCACAAGCCTTCGGGTCCTTATCCCGAATGAGCGAGATGGTGGCCTGCGACATCGTCGGGGGGTAAACTCCCTCTGTCTCTTGCTTCGTTAAAGACCCTGACCAGCACCGGCCCCACTATCATGTCAAATTTTTTGTAAAACTCCACCGGATTCCCGTCCAGCCCCGGGTCTTTTCCCGACTACATGACCTTCAGGCCCCCCAATACCTCTTCGATTCTGACCAGGGCCCCCAGTCTGTCCACCAATCCCCTCCCCACTCTTGGGAGGGTCAGTCCATCCAGGAATCCCCATATCCCCCCCGGTTCCCCGAGTGGTTCCGAAGTGTACAACTTCCTATAAAAGTCCCTAAAGACCTTGTTCAGCCCTGTCGGATCACCCACAAGATTACCCTCCCTATTTCCTCAGTTGCTTCCCTCTTCCTTAGTTGTTGCGCAAGCATTGTACTGGCCTTCTCCCCATGCTCATAAATCACGCCTTTTACCTTTCTAAGCTGCTCTACAACCTTGCCTCTAGTCAGCAGCCCAAATTCGGCCTGCAGCCTCTGTCGTTTCCTGAGTAACTCTGGCCTTGGGGATTCTGCGTAGCTCCTGTCCGTCCGTAGAATTTCCTTAATCAGTCAATCCGCCTCTGCCCTGTCTGTCCTGTCCCTGTACGCCCGGATTGAAATCAGCTACCCTCTCACCACTGCCTTCAGTGCCTCCCAGAGCACCCCTGCCGAGACTTCTCCCGTATCGTTCACCTGCAGGTAATTCTGCATGCATTTCCTCAGCCTCTCACACACCGCCTCGTCCGCGAGTAGTCCAACCTCCAGCCTCCATGGTGGGCGCTGAAAGCTGTCCTTACAAAACTGCAGGTCTACCCAGTGCGGAGCGTGGTCCAATATGGCAATTGCCGAGTATTCTACCCCCACCATTCCGGCCAGCAGGTCCCTACTCACAACAAAGTAGTCAATTCGGTAATATACCTTGTGGCCGGCTAAATCTCCACGGATCTACTCCCCCCGTTTGCTCCATGAACCCGCTCAGTTCCTTTGCCATCGCTGGCAACCTGCCCGTTCTTGAACATGACCGGTCCAACTCGGGTCCAGGACTGTATTAAAGTCCCCGCCCATGATCAGCTTATGCGAGTTCAAGTCGGGGATCTTCCCTAGCATCCTCCTAATAAAATCCACATCGTCCCAATTAGGGGCATACACACTGACCAGGACTACTCTCACCCCTTCGAGCTTACCCCTCACCATAACGAACCTGCCACCCCCATCCATGACTGTGCCCTCCACCTCAAATTGTAGCCTTTTATTAATCAGGATCGCAACTCCCGTCGTCTTAGAATCAAGCCCCGAATGAAAGACCTGACTGACCCAGCCCTTCCTTAACCTAACCTGGTCTGCCACTTTCAGGTGCATCTCACATGACTATGTCCGCCTTCAGAACCCGCAGATGTGCAAACACACGCGCCCTCTTCACTGGCCCGTTTAACCCTTGAACATTCCAGGTGATCAGCCTGGTTGGGGGGCACTTTGCCCCCCCCCCCTTTGCCGATCAGTCATCCCCTTTCCTTGGCTAGCTCCCCCCAGCCATGTGTCGCGCTTCATCTGGCCTGCCTCCTGACCGGCTTCACCCATGACCTCCTCACTGTTGCCTTGCGCAGTTTCCATCCCCGTCAGCAGAACAACTCTCCCCCCCCCCCACCCTCAGCAACACCATCCTATCACCTAACCCCTGCTCTAATCTAACTATATGCACACCCCCCCATCTCAGCTACCGTTGACTAGCCCCACTCAGCTAGCCTGGGGCTCCCAGCCTCGGCGCCAGCACGCCTCCCACCCATTGTTCCCAGTTGCCCCTCCCCAGACCCAGCCATACCACTTCCCCAGATCAGCCCTACTTAAGCAAACAGTCTACACAAGTCATAAACAACCCCCACAATAGCACAATTCAAGTTAAACAAAAAAAATAGATAAGAAATACCAGGCACTCTCAGTCCTTCCCATACAGACACAGAAAAGGATTGCACAAAGTTTCCCTGAAGCATTCATTTTAACCCAACCCTTTTAACTGTTTTTTTAATTATTTTCCACCATCCCCCAACACCAACTAATCAAAGAGCCCAAACAGGAAACATTCAGGTAAACCATGCAAAAAGCACGCAAAAAGAAAACACATCCCTCCCACCTTCCAACCCCCTAAAAAGGTCGAAAAAAAGAATGACAACAACGGACCCAAACATACAGGCACTTTTCAAATTGGGAGAGACACCAAATATACTTAAAAGTTCTAACATCAGTCCAAATGTCCTCAGCTCAGGGCCAGCCCTTGCTCCTCAACGAAGTCCATCGCCTCTTCGGGTTCCTCGAAATAGCAGTGCTGATTCTCATATGTAACCCACAGTCACGCCGGAAGAAGCAGCCCGAATTTCACCTTGTTTTTATACAGTGTCTCCTTCACCTGCCTGTAGCCTCCCCTCCTTCTGGCCACCTCAGCGCTCAAATCTTGGTAAACACGCAGGGTGGTATTGTCCCAAGTACAGCTTTGTGTGCTCTTTGCCCATTGCAGCACCCGTTCCTTGTCCAGCTACCTGTGAAAGCATACCACCATTGCTCGTGGGGGACTCCCTCGTCGCGGCTGCCTCACCTGCACTCTGTGTGCCCTGTCCACCACCGGCAGGCGCGGGAATACCTCGTTCCCCAGCAACTTCTGAAACATACCCTCCACAAACGCAACAGCGTCTAGCCCCTCTGCCCCCTCCGGGCGGCCCATGATTCTCAGGTTCTGCTGACGAGATCTGTTGTCCAGGCCCTCCAGCCTTTCCAGAAGCACTTTTTGCTGGTCCCTCAACCTCCGAATCTCCACATCCGCCACCGTTTGAAAGTCAGCCTGCTCCTCCACTGACTTCTCCAACTGCTGGAGCTTCTCAGCCTGATCATCTAGCCTTTTTTTCCATCCGGTCAATCGACTTCTTAGCGGCTCCAAGTCGTCAAGCTTCAAAGTTAAAAAGCTCCTGCATAGTCTGCAGCAGCTGCTCCATTGTGGGCTGGGCTGTCGCCGCCTATCTCTGAACACCAGCCATGCTGGTCTCTCTTACATTCTCCACTGTGCCCTTACTCAACCACTTCTTCTACTGTTTATGGTCCCTCCAGCTTCTTAGTTCCATACAATTCTGTATGGGTCCTCTGCCTGAGTACTATTGCTTTCCAGTTCGTCGCTCAAAAGCGCAAAAAAGTCAGGGGAAAAGGTCCTAAAGTCCGACCGAAACGGGAGCCACCAAATGTGCGACCTACTCCCTAAAAGCCGCCACCGGAAGTCCCTCAACGGGCTTTTAAATGCTAACGATGCAGCCACCCCGCTAGAAGCGTCAATAGAGAGGAGGTCACCTATCTGGCATATACACTGACGTCATGCCCCTGTAAGTCCAAACATTTGGCATGAAATCACGGGGGGAGGGGGGAGATTCCTCTATTTTCTAGCTGCCAGAGACACAAACAGACCAGGATCTCACAACTGGATCGGCTGGAAAGAGCTGCTGAGGAGAGTCCAGGGCAGGACAAAGCAGCGCTAGTGTGAGCTATATGCAGAGCTCCAAGGTCTCTAGAAGACAACCTACTAAAAAGAAACTGAAATCGGGAACAAAGCAGTATAAGGATGATTTCTTGAGGTATGGCTTTGTTAATTGTACCAATGCAAATCAGGATTCAAAGCTTTATGTTATGTGTAGGGAAGTACTGGCAAATGAGAGTTGGATGTTATTTATGTCGTACCTTGCAGACATCTTTTTAATTCTAAATGAACTGATCTTCAACTTGCAAGGGAAGGAAGATGATTGCTTTTGGCACTGTGAATAAATGCTTTCTAAAAGTAATTGATAGTTTGGCAAGTGTGAGTACAAAGCCCAAACTGCTACATGTTCCCCACCTTGTTACGTCACATCCAAGAACACAGTAAGTGTCAATAGACTGGCAAACCTTATTCAGTCGCATCTGGCCTTGCTGATAAACAGTTTTTGTTGCTACTTTCCAGAGGAGAAGCTTCTGGAAAATTTTGAAAGAGAAGAGGTGGATGAAAGACCCTTTTGCATTTGAGATCCCAGAGTCAACTGTACACTTACAGCTGACTCCAAATGGAGACTGAACTTCTGCGCCTCACCTGTGATAGCACATTAAAGGCACGCTGCAAGTCCATCAGGCTGTTAGCATTCTGGAGTAGCATCTCTGAGGAGTATCCAGTGCTGAGTAAAACAAGCATTGCCCTTCACGATGACCTACACGTGCAAAGTTGGATTTTCAGTTCTCTCAAATATAAAGCCAGCACAAAGGAACTGGCTGAACTCTGTACCCGATATGCACATTGCCCTCTCCTCCTGTGAACCTGATTGGAGTGAGATCGTGTCAAAATGAACTTTGGCTTTAAGACAAGCAGGCTGGGTTTAAGTACCTCCATCGGAGGCAATGGGCCCAAATTAATCATGCTTTGTGATCCCCACCCTTGTTCATGGGCTTTAACGAATTGCACGTCCCAAACGTTCAAATGCAATTTAATTGTGACAGGGTTTACAATTGAGTACAATCCTGGCACTATCTTGTGTATCGAACAGGAAAGGTTAAGAACCGATTTCAGAAAGATGTTTTGATAAGGCAAAGGGAGAAATACTATTTTGATTGATCAATGGGTCAGCAACAGACGGCATCATTTTAAAATCAAAAGAATAAAGGTGAGGAGAATTTATGTGGAGGGTTGTGAGGACAACCATCCCTTCACCCCTGGAAGCAAGAGTGTAAGCAGAATCTATAATAGCTTTTCAAATGGAAAAAAGGCTTGTGTTTCTGGAGCGCCTTTCTGCTCCTTGACATGCTAAAGTGTGTCGCAGCCAATTAATTACTTTTAATATGTAGCCACTGTTGGTATGTAGGCTATTGAAAGGTTCCAAAGTGTACAGTGAAAGGGCAGGGGAGTGAAACAGATACACTGACAGAGTGGTATCCTTCTGTAAATTTTTACATCCAATTTCCAGCACAGACCAAAGATCAGAAACCTGGTTAATTTTTCCCTCGTGAAATGCTGGACACAGAGAAATAGCGCTACTCCTTCTGTCATCTCAGTTGAGATCAGTTAATGTGAGATGAACCAAAACTCTATATGGCTTACTTCCACTCTTTGGCTATGCACTGAGCAATTGAATCTCGGAGGCTGGTGAGCTGCGTTGCTACTTTCTGTAATAAGTATATTCAAACATATGACTGCACATGGAGTAAGACAGATACTGTCCAAGACAAAACCCACGTTGAAAACTCTTAGCATAACTATATTAGGATGTGCTTTTGCAAGTGGAAAAATAATCCAGATGTCAAGACAAATAATTCAGCGAATAGGAGTTCAAGCCTGACCATTGCACTTGTAAAAATTTGTATTCAGTTAAAAAAAAGCCTGGGTCCTGGATTTCCATTGAGAGTCCACACCGCTACTGCTGCAAGCAAGGATGGAGAGTTTGGCCTTGCCGTTCATTGGTGGCAAGGTTCTCTACTCCCACTCTTTTTCAATGGGATTTCCCATTGAAATCTACCCACGCCATTGGGAAGCGCTGCCTGAGGGACCAGAGAATCCCGCCACCAGCAAACAACCAGAAAATTCCGCCCTGGAAAGGAAAAGCTGGTAACGGTGAAAAAAAAATCAAGATTGCTGCAAAAATCCATCCAACGATTTAGGATTTCTGACCTGGATGATTAATCTTAATAGTCTACTTCTGACTAAGCCACCAATAGAGGAAAAGTTATTTCTGTAGACAAAAAAGGTAACAGCTCCCACTAGAGGGAGATTATTCTTCCAGCTCTGAAATAGTTAAACCGCTTTCAGTTACTTCCTGGTGGGGGATTCCCCAGGTAAGTTGTTCATACTAAACCATTGCTGTTTCAGCGTGTATTCTTGTCTCTTAGGGCTTTTCATAATGAGCTTCTCAGAACTTCAGCTTACTCAATGTAACACACACAGTTTATACTTTTAGTGGGGTTTTATTACAAACATTTTAAAATATAAAACAGATTTACAGTCTACAAATGGTTAAGTCTGCTAACAGTTTGTCATTAACGCAAATCTGCTAACAGACTGCCGCTTCTAAAAGAGAAATGTAGTAAACATGGATATCGAAAAGTATCTCTGCTACAAAACTTTTAACAAAGTAAGAAAGTCATACTCGCAAAGTCCAGAATGACTTTTTGACAAAACAGGCAGGAATATAACATATGACTGCACTCTCTTTGCAAGACAGAAGAGTGAGTGCTAGTTCTGTTGAATGGGTGTCTTTTAATAGATGTTTCTTCCCTTTCTGTAGAATAGCCTGATGGTAAATAGCCCATATTAAGCTATCTTAGAGACGGCTATTCATACTTGTAGATTTATATATGTTTTATTCCCACAGCTACCTCGACTACAGCTCCTCGTACCTTGCTTCATGTAAGATTCCATCCCATTCTTCCAGTTTCTCCACCTCTGTCGCATCTGTTTTGATGATGCCACCTTTGAAAATGGTGCTTCTAAAATGCCTGCCTTTTTCCTTAACCAGGTTCCACCCAGTTCCCACACCTCTGCCCTCACCCCTTCCTCTCTCTCCCAGAATAGGATAGGGTCCCCCGGTCCTCATTTTCCACCCCAGCATCCTCCGCATTCAACGGATCATCTTCCACCATTTCTGCCAACTCCAGCATTATGCTACTATGAAACACACCTTCCCCTCACCCCCCTATCAGCATTCCATAGGGACCATTCCCTCCAGGACAATCTGATCCACTGCTCAATTACCCCCAACACCCCATCCCCTTCCCACATCGCCTTCCTATGCAAATGCTGAATGTATAACGCCTGTCCCTTTACCTCCTCACTGTTCAAGGGCCCAAAGGCTCCTTTCAGGTTAAGCAACATATAACTTGCATCTCTTTCAATTTGGTTGATCGTAATCGCTGTTCCCAATGCAGTCTCCTGAACACTGGGGAAACTAAATGCAGACTGGGTGACCACTTTGCAGAACACATTGCTTAGTCCGCAAGCACGACCCCAACTGTCCTGTCCCTCACCATTTTAACTCGGCAATTTGCTCTCATGCCCACATTTCTGTCCTTGACCTGCTGCAATGTTCCAGTGAAGCCCAATGCAACCTGGAAGAGCAGCACCTCATCTTCCAATTAGGCACGTTACAGCCCTCAGCAATCAACATTGAGCTCAACAACCTTAGACTGTGACCTTTCTCCTGCATCTTAAACCCTTTTTTTAAATATCCCACACATTTACTGTCTCAATGTAAAAACTTTCTACATCTTGTTTGTTGCAATCTCTCCCAGATACAATTTAATATCCAACACATTTCTCCCTTTCATTAATTCTGATGAAAGGCGGACTGGAAATGCTAACTCTGTTTTCTCGCCCGATGAAGGCTTCCTGACCTGCTGAGTTTTTCCAGCATTTTCTTTTCTGTTTTATGTTGGCCTTTGAGCAGAACACAGCACACACAGCTCTGCTGCTGATCTCTCGACGCTTTCCACCCATGTGTAAATGTTCTCATGTAACCAATCCCAATTGTTTACCAAATCCTTTATGAGTGATTGGTGCCTTTGGGCGGGATTCTCCCCTACCCGGCGGGGCGGGGGGTCCCGGTGTAGCGCCAACCACTCCGGCGTCGGGCCTCCCCAAAGGTGCGGAATGTTCAACCCAAACAGGAGCCATAAATTCCAGCCCCTGTCACCTCCACTCCATCAACATTCAGGTTTTAAACTTCACCAATTTTCGCCGCTGCAGCTGTGAGATGGAAATGAGCACATCTGTCATTTCCAATGAATAAGTAGTTCTTGGTTTGTAAGGTGCTTATTGTAGAAATTTGCAAAAATAATTTGGACAAGATAATTTCTTGCTATTAAAATTCAAAACATTAAAGCCCCTGGAATTAGTAACAACAGGGGAGCGTGTACCGGTTGGTATTGATTTGGTATGGTATCGGGAATGAAACGAGGCTTCAATGAACTTGGAACTTGGAATTTAAGGATGCAACACGCTCAAGAGGTTCTATTGATATTGTAAATGGTGAGAGAAACTAGGGGCTAAATATGACATGCAATTAACCTCTGCCTGTTGATCACACTGCAGGCCGAATGCCAGCTTTGTGCTGTCAGTTCGTTTTGATGACTTCAACATCCATCTCGTGCTAACTGTACTATATCAGCTGGATATGTCAGCAGGGGATCAATATTTTGAGTGGTTAACACCACTTTCAGCTAGCCTGTGCTGCTTTAAACTTAGCTTGTGTCTCTTAAAGGGGAGGTGCACTGTGGCTGGAGCAGGTGTCGGCAGTCAGTGTGGGAAATGAATCCCACAACCCCGCAGCAATAAATGGGCGCAAACACGCCAAATTTCTCTCTCCTGGCTTTCTCTATGGCTCAGTCGGTTTATCTAGTGAGGAGCTGAATTATACAGACCAGAAAAAATACAGACTCAATCCCGGCTCTGTGGTGAGGTATTTATTCTCTGTCAGGGCTGAGTGGAGAAGCTATGCCAAGAGATCTTGGCTACTGCATCTTGATTACTAGTCTGTGATCCTAGCAGTGGAGCTGCATATGGAAAGGTGTTTAGCGAGGGTGGGATCATCTAGCTTATCCATCATGCCCTCACAGTCGAATAGCATAATGGCACTTATTGTCAAATGTCACACCTGTGTACTGGCTATTTGGGTGAAATGTTGGAGGGAAACTGGGACTAAATTCCAGCATTGTGCATTGTGGAAAGTAATTAATGCTGAAAAATAGATTAGAACTTGACAAATTTTAAAGCAAGGATTAAATCCATCAGAATGTTTGAACAATCTTTTTTAAAGCTTCAATGTTGTTCACAGATCTGTTATTACGTTGTATTATAGTCAAGGCCAGTACGACTGAATAGTCAAATCCTCCTTTTTATTACATAGAATGCAAAGTAACAAGAACATTTTAGGATATTGTCCTTTTATAATTACACCTACTGGGTAGTAATGATTGAATAGAGTCAATTCACTGATCTCATACTCCAAACAGCAGCACTTAAAGGGAGCGCACATTTCAGAATCTGAATTGCAGTGTCGAATCCCTTTCTCTGACCTGCTCTCCTTGCATTATGGATGTCTTTAAATGGAGCCTGGCATCAGGGAATTTGTCCCAAAAGGATCAAATTTGGTTTTGATTTTATGGATTCGAGATTTTTAATTTTTTTTAACTGGCAAATGTATGGATCATGAGTTGTGATTTTCTTTATTCTTCTGGCGAGTCCTCCTGAATTGCTGACCACTGGTCGCCATTTTGCATTTTAGTCTGCACAAACTCTCGTTAAACACTTGTTCTAGCATCATACATCTAGCATCTAGCACTTGCATCATACAGGAGGGAGGTTACATGTTTTCTGGCACCTCGTGAACTTTGAATGAATATGGGGAATAATAGCTAAAAGATTTTCCTGTAAAGCATATATTTTAAATTGTACAACAGTTATTCAATTAGATATTGTGTACTCGTTGATTTATTTTACATTCAGTCCCTTCTCTTTGCAAGCACTGATTTATTATCCATCCATTTTTATTGTTCTTCCTTAGTTACTCTGAAAAGGAAATGGCGATTCTTCCCCCTGAACCACAGCAATTCTTGTGATGAAGGTACTCCTTCACTGATGTTGAGTCAGCAATATCAAGATTTTGATGTAGCAACTTGCACATAATGCAACATATGTCCAATTCAGGTCAATGTGTGACATGGAGATGGTGATGTGGCTAACATTTGGCAGCTTTATCCATCTAAGCATAAAAGATCCATGGGAGGAACGCATTCTTCTATTTATCGATAACATACCAATCACGAACAAAGATTGGTGGAACAACAATGTGGATATTTTATTCGAAGATAAGACTATATGGGCCGTAATTCTCCGAAAACCCGGCCAAGTGTTGACGCCGGCGTCAAAACCAGCGCGAGCGACGCTGGCGTCAACGGGCCTCCAGGTCCAGTCATTCTCCCCGTCCTCGGGGTCTAGAATAGGGCCGGAATGCTGTGCATTGCTCTGGAACCGAAAGCCGGCCCGCCACAGCCGGCGCGGATCCGCACATGCGCGCCATGGCCGGCGCGGGTTCGCACCGGCCCGCGGGCAACATGGCGGAGCCCTACAGGGGCCCGGCGCAGAGGAACATAGGCCACCCCCCGGAATAACCGCGCCCGCCGATCGGGTGTCCCCGATCGCGGGCCTGGCCACCGTGGAGCTCCCTCCCCCCCCCAGAGTCGGCTCCCCCCGCCCCCCCACCAGAACGGCCCCCGCATCCAGAACGCCAAGGTCCCCCTGGGTAGGACCATACGCAAACCACGCCGGCAGGACTTGGCGGAACTCGGCAGGCACTCGGCCTGTCGAGCGTGCAGAATCACCGCGGGGGCCCCCGACGGTGCCGCAACGACCGCGCTGGCGCGATTGGTGGTGATTCTCTGGTCGCCGGAGAACCAGCGGCCTGGCGTCGGAGCGGCGTGGCGGGATTTGCGCACCCCCCGGCGATTCACCAACCTGCCGCGGGGTCGGAGAATCCCAGCCATGGTGTTTGTCCCCTTTATGGGGTGATCTGTTGAGAGCGTCACGTGACTTGGGGAACCAATCAATCAGTGACCAGGATTTGGGATCACCCTAGCAAGCGCGCCGGTTTCTGTATCAGTTCAGTCCTGGAAGCTGAATCATGGTCACGAGGTTGCAAGCCTCTGCATTGTAGGTATATGTAAATAAACGTTGCAGTTGTTATGCACCTAACCGGTGAATGGGAAATATTACAGTCTGCATACAATGTTAACTTGGAGGCTATGGGTGCGATCCATACTGAACCGGAAAAGCAGTGGCCTATAAAAGCCGGGAGACACCGCTCCAACGCGGTCACCTTTTGGCAAACCTGCACATTATTTCATTTTTTAAAATGTAAAGTGCATAACTCTTTTTTTACAATTCAGGAGCAATTTAGTGTGGCCAATTCACCAACCCTGCACATCTTTGGGTTGTGGGTAGACACGGGGAGAATGTACAAACTCAACACGGACCATAACCCTTAGCTTGGATTGAACCTCGGTCCTTGGCACCGTGAGGCAGCAGTGCTAATCACTGCAAATCTGCATATTAGTGCATGTCAGCTAGTCTCACTCTAATGTGCAGATTCCCGAGGTACCTGAGGCTTTTAGGTTCATTCCCTCTGCCTCAGAAACCTTGGGTGAGCGCATCTAATGGGGACCTGACGGAACAGCACCCATGGGGTCTCCTAGGGGATCGGAGGACCCCAGCTGCATGCCCTTTGGGAAGGTGGTACCCTGGCACTGAGGGTGCCTCCTGGACACCCTGGCACCCTGGTAATGCCACCAGCTGGCATTGGCACTGCCAAGGTGCCAAGCTGGCATTTTATTGCCTGTGTGTGATTGGGTCAGGGTGCCCTGGGGGGGAGGGGCAGGGCATATGCCTTCCATTATGCCTCCCATAATGCCTTCAGGCTGGGGTAGGAGGAGATCGGGGATCGCTTCAGGGGTCTTGGAAATCAGGATGCTATTTAAAAATGGCGGAGCTCCCCAGTGTACAAAATGGAGCTATGTTCGGCCTCAGCTGCACGATCCTCGTTGAGGCCCTTTATATAACATGAATCGCGAGCGCCAGGAAACACGGGGCTTAACACGCTCGCTATGGGACTTTGTTCCCATTTGGTTGAATCGAGCCTTATGTAGACTTTATGACTGTTGCTGTATTCTGTCTCAGCGTCATGGGATCATACATCATAACCTGCCTTTTGCTGGATAGTGATGGACTGCAGTTTAAGATTCCCGTCCTTAAATGTACATATACATCAAAACACAACAGCACGAGGGTGCTGTTGATGTAAACACGATGAGCTGTGCAGTGCAGTCTGTACGATTACAACCACAAAGCCACTGTACACTAACAGCAAAGCTCTAGATTGTAGATGTGAAGCTTGGATTATGAACTGACAACGCTGCTTATTTTCAAATTTATTCATGGGATGTTGATATCAGTCTCAAGGTCTCGGACCATGCCCCGCATTGGGTGGACCTGCGGCTTAGTGAGGAGAGAGGCAGCGCCCACTCTGGAAACTGGATGTGGGGCTGCTGGTGGACGAAGCGGTTTGCGGGCGGATTAGCAGGAACATCCATGATTACCTGGAAACAAATGATACAGGTGAGGTAGCAGCGGCAACGGTCTGGGAGGCTCTGAAGGCAGTTGTCAGAGGGGAACTCATCTCAATTCGATCCCATAGGGAAAAGAGAGAAAGAGCGGAGAGGTAGAGACTGCTGGAGGACATACTCCGAGTGGACAGGAGATACGCGGAGGCCCCTGAGGTGGGGCTACTGAGGGAGCGGCGGTGTCTGCAGGCGGAGTTTGAACTGCTGACCACAGGGAAAGCGGTAGCACAGCTGAGGAAGGCAAGGGGGGCAGTCTATGAGTATGGGGAGAAAGTGAGTAGAATGCTGGCACCAACTGCGAAATCGGGGGACGAAAGAATAAGAAGGGTAACATGGACCTGTATCCGGAGGGGGGGGGGGGGGGGGGGGGGGGGGGGGGGGGTGAACAGAGTCTTTAAGGAATTCTATAGTAAACTATACAAGCCGGAGTCCCCGACGGGAGCGGAAGGGATGAGGCAATTTTTGGATCAGTTGAGGTTTCCAAAGGTGGAAGAGGACCTGGTGGAGGGGCTGGGGGCCCCGATTGAATTGGAGGAGATTGTCAAGGGTATAGAGGGCATGCAATCGGGTAAAGCCTCGGGGCTGGACGGTTACCAGGTAGAATTCGACAATAAATTTTTGGAAATATTGAGCCCATTCCTGATGAGGACCTTCAATGAGGCTAGAGAGAAAGGAACCTCCCCCCAACAATGTCACAGGCTTTGATCTCACTCATTCTTAAACGAGGAAAGGACCCGGAACATTGCGGGTCATAAAGGCCGATTTTGCTTTTAAACGTGGATGCCAAATGGCCAGCTAAGATTCTGGCCACAAGAATTGAGGATTGCATCCCAGGGGTGATAGAGGAAGACCAGACTGGGTTTGTTAAAGGCAGACAACTCAATACCAATGTCCGGAGACTTTTGAATATTATTATGATGTCCCTCAGAGGGAGGGGAGGCAGAGGTGGTAACAGCGATGGACGCAGAGAAAGCTTTTGACTGTGTGGAGTGGGAGTACCTCTGGGAAACGCTGGGGAGGTTCAGGTTTGTGGAGGGCTTTATTGGCTGGGTGAAATTGCTGTACCAGGCGCCTGTAGCAAGTGTATGTACAAACCGGCTGAGGTCGGGGTACTTCGAGCTTCACCGGGGAACGAGGCAGGGGTGTCCCCTCTCCCCGTTACTATTTGCCCTAGCTATAGAACCACTAGCTATGGCGCTGAGAGCCTCGAGGAACTGCCGGGGACTGGTTGGGGGGGTGGAACATCGGGTCTCACTATACACGGATGATTTGCTCCTGTACATTTCGGACCCTGTGGAGGGGATGTGGGAGGTTCTGCGGATCCTGAGGGATTTTGATAGATTTTCAGGGTACAAACTGAACATGGGAAAGAGCGAGCTGTTTGTGATCCAGGCCAAGGGGCAGAAGGAGAGACTGAAAGAGCTGCCGCTCAGGATGGTAGAGAAAAGTTTTTGTTACCTGGGTATACAGGTGGCCAGGAAATGGGATGCCCTGCACAGGCTCAACCTGACCCTGTTGGTGGAGCAAATGGAAGGGGACTTTGAAAGGTGGGACATGCTCCCGCTGTCACTGGCAGGGACGGTACAGACTGTGAAAATGACTGTCCTTCCCAGATTTATGTTTGTCTTTCAGTGCCTCCCCATCTTCATCCCTAAGGCCTTTTTAAAGCGGGTGAGTAGGATCATTACGGGCTTTGTGTGGGCGAATAAGACCCTGTGAGTAAGGAGATTGCTATTGGAGCGCAGTGGCGGAGGGGGGGGGGGGGGGGGGGGGATTGGCGCTGCTGACCTTTCGCAACTACTACTGGGCGGCCAAAATAGCTATGATTAGGAAGTGGCCGATGGGGGGTAGGGGCAGCGTGGGAGCAGCTGGAGGCGGCGTCATGTAAAGGTATTAGTCTGGAAGCTTTGATAACAGCTCCTTTGCCGTTCTCCCCGACCCGTTACTCCACAAGTCCGGTGGTGGTGGTGACACTGCGGATCTGGGGACAGTGGAGGAGGTACAAGAAGGTGGAGGGAGCGTCGGTCTGGACCTCGATATGCAACAATCACAGGTTTGTCCCGGGGAGGATGGATGGTGGGTTCCAGAGCTGGCAGAGGGCAGGTATCAGAAGGATGGGAGATCTGTTCATAGAAGGAAGGTTTCCCAGTTTGAAGGCGCCAGAGAACAAATTTAATCTGCTGCCAGGAAATGCCTTTAAATATCTGCAAGTACGAGCCTTCCTGAAAAAACAGGTAGTGGCCTTTCCAATGCTGCCGCCACTGAGGATACAGGACAGGGTAGTCTCCGGCACCTGGGTGGGGGAGGGGAGGGTGTCGGATATCTACCAGGAATTACAGGAGGCGGAGTAAACCCCGGTGGAGGAGCTCACGGGCAAGTGGGAGGAGGAGCTAGGTGAGGAGTTGGAAGCGGGTCTGTGGGCAGAGGTCCTGGGCAGGGTTAATTCCTCCTCATCATGTGCCAGGCTCAGTCTAATTCAATTTAAGGTGGTCCTCACCTGACGGCAGCGAGAATGAGCAAGTTTTTTGGGGTAGAAGACAGTTGTATGAGGTGCAAGGGCAGCCCTGCAAACCATGTCCACATGTTTTGGGCATGCCCAGAGCTTTGAGTGTTCTGGCAAGGATTCACGAGGGCAATGTCCAAGGTGCTTAACACACGGGAGGTGCCGAGTCCAGAGATAGTGATCTTTGGAGTGTCAGAAGACCCGGGAGTTCAGGGGGAAAAAGGGGCCGACGTCTTGGCCTTTGCCTCCCTAGTAGCCCGGAGATGGATTTTATTAATGTGGAGGGACTCGAAGCCTCTGAGTGTAGAGACTTGGGTTACCGACATGGCTGGGTTTCTCAGCCTCGAGAAAATAAAGTTCGCCTGAAGAGGGTCTACGCTGGGGTTCACTCGGAAGTGGCAGCTGTTCGCCGACTTTCTCGGGGAAAATTAAAATGTCAGCAGCAGCAGTAATCCGTGGGGGAGAGGGAGGGGTGGTGGTGGTGGTGGTGGTGGGGGGGGGGGGGGGGGGGATGAGTGCTTCATTGGGATGGTATGGGAAAACTGGGGCGTGTGGGGTAATGTCTATTTAATTGTTGTTGTATATTCTCTTTTTGTACAATGTTAATGTTCACTGTAGTTTGTTTTGTTATTATGGTTACTACTGTTTTATTATGAAAAATTCTGAAAAACCTTAATAAAAATACTTTAAAGAAAAAGAAATGGTAGTGGTGAGAAGCCTTGTTGAACTGCTGCTGTCTGTATAGTGTAAGTGCTGTTAGGGAGAGAGTTTCAGGGTTTTGACTCATTAGGCACTAGAGGTCAAGGGTTTTCAAGGTGTTGTTGAAAGAAACCATGGTGAATTGATGCAGTGCAGCTTGTAGATGGTACACAGTGTTGCCACCATGCGTCAGTGGTAGAGACAATGGTCGGACTTCTCGGGACATCGGGATTCACTTTTCCTGCTGGAAGTACATTTTGCAGTGGCATGGGCTGGTTCCAAAAGGGAATTCCATTGACAAGCAGCAGGAGGATAGAATCCCACCGTTGCGAGCGACACGTGGCTGAGAAACACACGGTTGGGAGACCAGAGGATCCTACCCAACGCAATGTATAAGCTAACGGACTGAGTGTCAATCAAGTGGGCTGTGTTGTTCTAAATGGTGTTGAGATTTGTGGGTGCTGTTTAGAGCTGCACTCATCCAGGTTGCAGCTAATAAACTCCTGATGTGTGCCTTGTAGATGGTGAATAGGGCTTGAGGAGCCAGGAGGTGAGTTACACGTTGCTGGATTCCTCGCCTCTGAAATGCTCTTGTAGGCTCAGTACTTGTATGGCTGGTCCAACTAAGTTTCTGGTCAATGGTGACCCCCAGGAGGTGGGCAATTCAGCAATGGTAATGCCATTCAATGTCAGGGAAAGAGAGTTAGATTCTTTTTTGTTGTAGATATCCATTGCCCGACATTGTTAGATGAAGGTTAGATGTTACTTTTCTGGTCCACCCTTCTGGCGGGACCTTCCAACATGGCCAAAGGTCATCCCCTGGGACAGGTTCCCTGGCGGCAGGATGGGCAAGCCATGCAAAGCGGCACAGACATTGGTGGGCCTGCAAGATTCCATCGGCAGCCAATGGCGAGCATCCTCCGCCATAGACTATCCGCCGCTGTGTTGGGGGGGGGGGAATTGCTGGAATTTCCCACCTAGGGTTTTTCATACTCTCCGGAATTTGTGATTGTCTCTTTTGTTCCATCCCACCTACTGGAATTCAGGATGTATATTGTAGCCATGTGGCTGTCTCCATTGCTTTTAGATGGTTTCAGTTTCATTTTTCACAATACAGTTCGAGAAAGAAAAATTAGAAATAGTGGTCGGGATTTTGTGTTTGCTGCCACCCCGACATTGGAAATTCCTGCTCGAGGTCAACGGACCTTTAAATGGGTCGTCAAATTTTCCACCCCGGCCCGCGACGATTCATGCATACGGGAACACAAAATTTACCTCAGCATCTTTTTTTTCAGCAAAGCAGGTCGCAAATGCTGCCTTGATGTCAAAGACGGTCACATTCACCTCGCCTCACCTGATAGAATAGAACCATAGACCCCTACAGTGCAGAAGGAGGCCATTCGGCCCATCAAGTCTGTACCTCTGGAATTCAGCTCCTTTGTCAATGTTTGGAACAAGGCCGCAGTGAGATCTCGAATTGAGTTGTCCCGGAGGAACTCAGACTGAACATCTGTGAGCAGGTTGTTGATCAGTAAGTGTCCCTTGATAGACACATCTATCAATAGCGCAATCTTTCACTTTGCTGATGACTGGAGAGGCGACTGATGGGGCGGTAATTGGCTGGGTTGGATTTGACCTGCTTTTTGTGAACTGGACATACCTGGGCAATTCTCCACTTTGCTTGTAGATGTCAATGCTGTAGTATATCTGAAATGCCTTCAGCTGAAGAGCCACAGTTTTGGGGCAAGACCTGAGTTCACCATCTTCTTACCCCATTTAAACAGCCCCAGTTTAATAAGGACTCAGGGGGCTGGATTCTCTGATTCTGGGGCTATGAACCCACCTCGGCATGGGAACGGTGGCGTTTTATGCCAGACAAAATGGTGCAAAATGGCCACCAATTCCCCGTTTTGCTGGGGGCTAGCATGCTCACAGTGTAGAGCACCCGGCTGTGTTTTGGACATCCTGTAAAGCCAGTACCATACAGAGGCAGCTTCTGTTCCTATTATTTAAACAACTATGTCCCCAGGGTTTTGGAAAAGGTCACCAGTAGGTCAAAATGGTGAGCAGGGCTTTTGTCCGATTGTACTTAAGTTGTTGTAACAGGGCCAAGGGACATCTTCCCTTTCTTTACTTATACAAACCAATGCTGAAGCTACTTGCTTAAATCAAAGAGAGGAAGATGCTTCAAATTATTGTGATACTGCAGATGGCAGAGGGGATTTGCTCCTGTTCCCTGGTTTAAATAATGTAATGGCAGGAGACAGGATATATGCTCAATTTGAGTTGGTCCTCCTCCCCAAGGGTATCAGGGTGGAGGAGCAATCAGACAAAGTAAAATCCCATTGACTTGAATCTCTCAACAGAATGCTGTGAAGCTCAATGCTAAGAGATATCACTGCTCTAGATTTTTCATCCAAGTGTATCGAGACCCCTGGGCAACACAGAAAGTTCTCTAAATTCTATTAAGGCTTGTCTGTGAGCAGCCAATAAGAATATATATATTTAATATTGTGATAGAACCACATCAGTATTCCCCCCTGAGATCGAACATCCCACCTCTGGTGAGTTCTGGACCTTGGGAAAATGATTAACTGCATTTTTTCCTTCTTTTTTGATCGCATAATCTTGTAAGTCTATTATAATTTGCCCTTGAATAAATGCAATGCATTGAATCATTATTGTTGTTGCTAAAGGTGTAATAACTGGAAATACCATTGCTTTAGTTATTGCATTCTGAATAGAACAATAAATTAATTATATTCTCACCATTTTAATGTATTACAAATTCCAGTAGCAAATTCAACCCTGATCCTGAAATGTCACATTTAAAATGTGACAGACTCTAAGCTTTATAATGTACATACATATATATAGTTCACAGCTAAGTGTGTGTGTATTGCCTGTGGCAGAAGCCAAGGTACAAGATTTGGGGAGAGTAGTTGTTTAGAAGGACAGAGGTAGCAACAAGTGCTGGAAATAGTACAAAACTGGATGTGACAGAACAGTAGGAAAACAGCAGCACATGTACATGCAGCATTTTCAAATTCTTAACCGAGAGTCATGACAGATTTCCAACGTTTCCCAACTTCCATCAGATAAAGAGTTCTGGTATATAAACCCCTCACACAGACACACCGTGAAAAGATAGTCTGGATACGCCATCTGCTCTGGCTGGTTCTTGGAGAGGGTCAATGAGAGAGTTTGATTTATTCAAGTCTCAATTGGAACAATAAGGAGCCACTTTTCTCTCACAAAGAGGGTTTCCTGACTTACCACTCTAGCCACTTAACAGTTCCCTGGGCATTCATCTTTCTGAAGCTGCTCATTATTTGTGAAGGGGTTTATGGTTGCTACAAGTCACATCCTTGATTCCAAGGCGTTAATTGCTTTTAAAAATACTTTGATTGCAAGTTGCTGCCGGTGTCTTTCAATTTTGTTGTTTGATGTGAACTGTTCATTTTGCCCAATGCCTGAATATATAAGTGCAACAGGACTTTGCTATTTTTTTTATTTACAGGAGAGGTGGCTCAGCCCATCTTGGACGATGGAGTTGGTGACCACGATACAGAGATAGATGCCAGAACTGCTTGCATGGGGGTGTACGAACAACTTAGTCAAGTCTAATTTTAATGTTCTGTAACAAAAATGCGACAGTTCACACCGTAATTCTGAACCAATGAATCAGTGGCAGATTGTTATGCATGGTGTAGAGATGCATAAATGAGAGCTTCCCACTCCCACATTCAAAATCACAGCTTTAATTAGTTTATGGTCTTATTTTTATGAAGTTTGGGTAATAATTTGAACTAACTGAGAATGTGTGTTAGCTAAATGTCTTGACCCAGCAATCCGTTCAACAGCTGAAGCTCACTTTGTGGTCAGCCTTTAAGCTGAAATTCCATTTTGGGACATTTTGCCCAAGAATCCTTGAAGGCGCCCTGGAAGGGGTGAACACAAATTCAAAGTATAATAAAAGTGAAAAATTAAATAAAGGTCAGAACTTACCTGGCTGGTTCATCCAAAGATGGAAAAATAACATGGCTGACAAAGATGAGAACATTTTTTTTATATGAAAGGGAGCCCTGCAGCACCACCTGGAGGCTGGAGGCTTCAATGTATTTATCTATGACTGGTCTACATTTCAGCGCTGCCAGTTATAAGGAAAATTCTAGTGAAGTATCACTTCAGAGGCAATGAAGGAAATGTGATTATTTAAAAACAAAATGTATATATATATTTTTTTGAAATTTAGAGTACCCAATTATGTTTCTCCAATTAAGGGGCAATTTAGCAGGGGCAGCACTGTGGTGCAGTGGTTAGCACTGCTGCCTTATGGAGTTGAGGACGCGGGTTCGATCCCAATTCCGGGTCACATTCCATGTGGAGTTTGCACATTTGCCCTGTGTTTGCATGGGGCTCAATCCCACAACCCGAAGATGTGCAGGCTAGGTGGATTGGGTCAAATGCCCCTTAATTGGGAAAAATATAATTGGTACTCTAAATTTACAAAGGGGCAATTTTGCATGGCCAATCCACCTGCCCTGCACATCATTTTGGGTTGTGGGGTGGGAACCCACGCAGACACGGGGAGAATGTGCAAACTGTCAACATGGACAGTGACCTAGGGCCAGGATCAAACCCGGGTCTTCAGCGTCGTGAGGCAGCAATGTTAACCACTGCGCCACCGTGCTGCCCTAGGAAACGTACTTATAGGCAGCTAAATCTGGTGTACATGGGGATACTTTTCAAAAAGGAAAGTCTTACTTGGGAATCTTTGATGGAAAGGGTGACAAACTTAAAAGCTGAATGATCTCTTCATTGCAAGTCTGATCATGAGCTCTTGGGCAGCAGCGTAATTTAGTGTAAAGCACAATGTATTCTTCTGCAGCCTTGCCTGTAAGACCTTCAAATTCAATAACGATTAAGAAAGCAAGTCTGTGTATAGCTGTTTACTGGGTGAACTTTGCAGGTTGGAAAATGTTAATAAACTTCAGGAGAAAAAACTTGCACAGAAATTTCTAAAATATGTACTCAGGTGGAACAGGTTTCTTTCATGCTCTGTAACTGGGAGGTCCTGTTGCCAACCAGAGTAATTTCTAGCATCCATCTGGGAAATTACCAAATGTTTTCACTGTTTCCAATTTTTTGAAACAAAGAATAAATTGAAGTAACTTCCAGTTTCCTCAGCTTTTTCACTGAACCGGAAAAGATGGGAAGAAGTTTGTTTCCTTAAAAAATTATGATTCCAGCTGATATCACTATGGGCAAGTCAGATCCCAAGGTGAAACCTGGCTTGATAAAATGAAAATGAGAATGAAATGAAATGAAAATGAAATGAAAATCGCTTATTGTCACATGTAGGCTTCAAATGAAGTTACTGTGAAAAGCCCCTAGTCGCCACATTCCGGCGCCTGTTCGGGGAGGCTGGAACGGGAACTGAACTGTGCTGCTGGCCTGCCTTGGTCTGCTTTAAAGCCAGCTATTTAGCCCTGTGCTCAAACAGCCCCAGGATAGATCCTGAGGGTAGGATTCTCTGTCGGCCGAAACTGAAATCGGGAAAGGTAATTGGGCAGAGAATCGGCCACGAAGCCAAAATGGTGGCCAGTGGAGTGCCATGCTCCAGTGGCCCTGCTATCAGGACCGGGCGCCAGAGCCAGGCGATGAAAGGCCAGGGGTGCAAAGGGCAGAGTGCCAGGAAGAACGGCCGGGGATGGGTGTGGTGATGGAGGAAGGAAGGGGACATGTGGGGGCAGGGTCTGCAGTGCAGCCCAGGGCCACAGTGTCGCCTGTGAACCTGATCGACACGGGGGTACACACCATGCTAACACGTCTGACTTTCAATCCCCACAGACAATGGAATTCAGAATCCAACCAGGAATGGTGGCCCTCATCGGAGTCACTACAGCCCTGGGGCTTGCACTGAGGCTGTACGAGCTGCAGCTGCTTGAGGAGGGCCCTGTAGCATTGGCACCTGCACAAGAGGAACAGAAGGCAGCCACTGAGGATGGAGAGCCGGCTACCCAACAGGCCGAGGAGGAGGTGGGATGGAGGCACCGCATGTAGCCTTGAGTTTACCGGCAGCGCCTGTCATTTGAGGACCTGCCGGACCAGGCATGCTGTCAATGACTCCAGCTGAGCAGGGGGACAGTGCGACATATCTGCAACGTCATGGCGCACCTAGCACCGCAGGTGTAGGGGGGAGGACACTCATTCTCGGTGTCCGTCAAGGTGACAGTCACCCTGAACCTTTAAGCCAAGGGCCCTTCCAGGCGACAGGTGGGGACCTGCCTGGGATGTCACAGACAGTCGGTGCACAGGTGCATCCGTGCTGCCACGGGAGGTCCTATATGCCCAGTCGGCCCAATATATCAAATTCAATGTGGATTAAGCCCACCAGGCAGTGGGGTTCGTCATCATCGCCAAGATACTCCGGGTCCAGGGGGTGATCAACGGGGTGATCAACGGGGTGCAAGTCACTTTATGAGCACTGGTGCATGACAGACCTGTCATAACAAACCGAAAGGGATTCCACTCGATGAACGTGCAGCTGGTGTGTGATGTGACCATGATAAAGACCTATTCGGCGGCCCCAGACCGATGTGGGGACCCACTACCATGACACCAAGGCTGTGATCAGATGTGTGATCGAGGTGCCTGGGCTGTTCTGGAGAGGCCTTTCAGTATAGCGCTAGGAGGGTCTCCCACATAGTGCTGGGTCCTCCACGGCATCGTGCAGCAGAGGGACGACTTGCTGGAGGAGGAGGATGAACACCAGACCTCGTCTGACGAGGAGGTGAGGTTGGGCAGGGCATGGGGAGGCACAACCTATGTGCCAGGTTGGCGCACACGGGATGCTCTAATTGCCTCCAGGTTCACCGACTAGGGGGCCTGGCCTTTGGCACAGACATCACCGCCCCTCCTAACCACTCTCTCCCGTAAACAATTGCCCCCCCCCCCCTGCGCCAACCCACTCCCCTTGCAACTCCCTCCATGATTCATACCTGCCTCACTATGGGGTGCGGTCCCTGAATTGTCAGTAACAGCGGGCTTTGGTCCGTGGGATGGAGGATGATGGCAATCCGCTCTGGGATGACCTCTGGTGCTCCACACTGTTTGATAACGTCTGGCTCCTGCCCAGGGTAGCACTTTGCACCAGCCGCCTGGGTGATCCTGAGCATGCAGGCTGGCCATCCCATCACATTGTCACACCGAACCCTTGGGGTGGAGGAGGTGGGGATGGTGAGAGGGGTGGGAGAGGGGAGGCAGAGGGATGGTGAGGGGAGGCGGGTGGGATGGGGAGGGGAGGGATGGGGTTGGGGCACTGGCTGAATTGGAGTCCCTGGCCCATGCTCACCCCCAACATTCGCCCATCTCCCCCAGCACACCCTCTGCAGCCAGCCCAGCCCAGAGCAGGCCATCCATGAGACTCTTCTAACAGAGGCAGGTTGAAATGTCTTTTGGGGCGACCAGGCTGGATGGGCCCGGCTACCGCTTGAGTGTCGCAGGTGGTGTGGTGCCACTCTGTTCTGCCCACTGCCCATCAGATCTGTCAGTGACAGGAGGGGGAAGAGTCCGAGGTGCTGTGGTGCTTGGCAACCACCCTGGGGGAGTCACCACCATGGGCTCCATCACCTACTCCTCCCTCGGGTGCCCGATGGCCACCCTAGCTATTCTGTGGGATGGGGGGTGCGAGCGTAGCTAACCCCTGAGACTCTCCTGGGGATGGTGGATGGGTGTTGGAGACAGCTGTGTCAGGAAGTCTGTGTCGTGCCCAGACTGGTGCTCCAGAGTGTCTCGGGAAGCAGGTTGAGGGCTCCTGTCACTGTCCGTGTCCTCTGCCTCGCTGCTAGCGATGTTAGGGTTGGGGTTGTGGTTGGGATCGGGGGTGACGGACAGCAGAAGGGCCCGCCTCAGCACCAGGAGATCCTGCACGACACAAGACATGACGCATGATTGGATCGCGGGTTGGGGTGGCAGGTGGTGGTGGATGGACGAATGTGGGGGTGGTGCAGGGTGTGTGTGGGAGTAGTGTGCATGTGGTGGTGATGAAGGGGGGTGTGGGACTGGCGGTGGTGGGGTTTGGGGGTGGTGGTGGGGAAGGTGACAGACATGTCTGGGGAACTGCAACTCAGCGGGGTCTCACTTCCTCGCCCAATACCGATGTCTGCCTTGGTGACTGCCTCTGTCAGGGCCCACTGACCAGGTCCAGTGCCCGCTGTTCTGCTGCGGTGAGGTGCCGCATGTCCGGTGTTCCCCCTCCAGTCTTTTCCATCTGACGGCGGTTATGGGCTGCTTTCTCCTGACATTGGGGGATGGGGTAGGGGGGCAGACACAGAAAACGACAGTGTTAGGCAGTTGGTTGCATGCAGCACAGGGGATAGATAGCTGGTAGCATTCGTGGCCAGGGCACCCGGCCATGGCAGCCGGTATGGGTGCAGGCAGGTGGTACAGGGTGGTGGTTTGGTCACCCTCTGGGTTGGGGGTGTATGGAAGGGGTGGGGTTAGGGGTGTGTTAGACAAGGGTTGGTGCCAGGTCCTACTGGCCCGTCTTGGTGCTCATGATCTCTGCCACTTGCGCCCGGTGAACTGCGACGGGTGGCAACCTCCTTACTACCCTGGGGCACAAAAAACAATACAGCACAGGAACAGGCCCTTCGGCCCTATAAGTCTGTACCAGTCATGATACCACCCCTGGCCAAATCACTCAGCACTTCCTAGTGCCGCATTCCTCTATACCCATCCTATTCATGTATTTGTCGAGATGCCTTTTGAACACCGTTACTGTATCTGCTTCCACAACCTCCCCTGGCAGCGCGTTCCAGGCCCTCACTACCCTCTGTGTAAAAAAACCTGCCTCTCACATCTCCTCTCAACTTTGCCCCATGGACCTTAAACCTGTGCCCCCTGGTGACTGACCCCTCCACCCTGAGAAAGAGTGCCTGCCCATCCACTCTATCTATGCCTCTCATAATCTTGCAGACTGCTGTCTGGCCACCCCTCAACCTCCGTTGCTCCAATGAAAAGAGTCCGAGTCTGTTCAGCCTCTCTGCATAGCTAACACCCTGCAGACCAGGTACAGGGTAGGTGCCTCTCCTCCACGGCACCCATCAGGGTCTCAACTTCAAAGACAGTGAACCAGGGTCCCACTCTATCGTGCTGCCATCGTGTTCGCTGGAATGGTGTGTATGGGGAGTGGCGTGCTTGTATGCGGCTGCAGCTTGTTAGTCTCTCGAGTATCAATTCCGACCCTGGCGATTCGGACACCGGTTTTAAATGGAATCGATCGTGTTCCACGTGGTGCCGGTGCTATTCGATTAACAGTTGATGAATTGCTCCAGGACTGGCGCCAATTTAGCTGTGGAAGTCCACTGATTAAGTCAACTTAGAAACTTAGTTTCTCAGATAGAGAATCCCGTCCCCTAACTTTTATTTTTTTCGTGCAGTAACGTGGAGGGTCGTTACTGAACAGTCATAGAGTCTGCTGATGAACTATTAACAAAAAATGAAATGTTTATTAAACACGAAAGATGAGCTATGTCATAATGTGAGCCAATCTGTATCACTGAACTGCCTTTCACGTGGTTTTCATTGTTGAAGAGCTCTGCAAGGGATTTTCTCCCAAACTACACTTTCAGTTGTATCCACTAGGATCCACCTCCAGGCTTTGGATCTCTCTGTGGTGATATGCATCACTGTAGATACACAAGGGGTTAATGTAAATACACGTAGACTAGCTAGACACTAGAGGGAGCACCAGAGACATGACACTCAGGCATTCAACCAATAGGTTAGTAAGATAGGACACGACCAATGGGCATTCACGATACACACAGAGGTGACACCACCACAGGGGGGGCATTACACCAACCCATATATAAGGACACAGCACACATGATCTTCCTCTTTCCAGTGGAGACACTCAGTGTGTTCACAGGGTTGATTCAACACATCACACCCACCACCTGGATTGTCGCAGACTGGTTCGTCAGTCTGAGTGGCTATAGCAGGATTAACGGGAGAGTCGAATCCAAGTAGGAGAATTGTTAACAGTTTAAATAAACATGTTAAAGCTATCTCCAATTCTGAACCTTCCTTTGTCAGAGTGCACATCAAGGAAGCAGATTATGCTATGTCAAGAGCATAACAAACCATGGTACCCACGGAGTGACCTGTTAAATCCATATAGTTACAACTCAGCAAACAGTGACAACCAGCAACGGCACCCAGGCAAGATGGTGTTCGGGATTCCGGTTCCACAGCAGCTCAGGTACCAAGGCAATCTCAGTGAAAACTGGCGTTGGTTCAGGCAGAGATTCGAGATCCACCTGGTAGCGTCTGACTTAGATGGCGTGGCGACTGCAGAGAAAATAAAGCTTCTACTTACCATCGCGGGTCCAGAAGCAGCTGAAATCTTCCAGACCTTCAAATACTCAAAGGGAAAAAACAAGAGCGACTTCCGGGCAGTCCTGGAAAAATTCCAAGAATTCTGCGAGGGCCATACAAGAAAAAGCGGTAAAAGAGGCGCCAAAACTCACCACGAGGTAGGCTTGCAGCAGAAATCTGCAGTTTTGAATCGCAGCCATCTTGATAAAGGTGCTGCACATGCGCAGACTGGTTCGTCAGTCTGAGTAGGCTATAGCAGGATTAACGGGAGAGTCGAATCCAAGTAGGAGAATTGTTAACAGTTTAAATAAACGTGTTAAAGCTATCTCGAAGTCTGAACCTTCCTTTGTCAGAGTGCACATCAAGGAAGCAGCTTATGCTACGTCAAGAGCATAACAAAACACTCTCCTTCTGATAGTCTTCTTCCCTAGATTCCTCACACTCTATCAGGTACTCAGTCACGTCAACACAACACCATTGCTCCACATGCGCTTGGCAAGGAGTCAGCAACTTTTGGCTGTTTCCTCTGATCATACGGCTTCTCGCAAGCCTATTTTGCTTTAAGTCTGCTTCCTTCTACTTTCTCTCTATAATTTGGAGTCCTCCTCTGCTTTTTACTTGAACTTCTCTGCAGAAGAGCTGCTTTTGATCACTGTCCTTGTTCCTTGACTTAGCTGTCATCTTGGGACCCTTTCTTGTCCCTCCCTGTTTTTGGAACCTTCTTTAGTTTGGGACTTGCCATCTCTCCCTTCCCTGCCTTCACTGTTCTGTTATTTTCAGTGGAATACTGCTTTCTTCTGGGTCACCTTGTATATCTGTGGGTCTCTATCCAATCCCCTTTTGTGAAGTAACAGCACCACCTTTTCTACTTTTTTTTAACTTCCCTAAACCACTTTGAAGGTTGTAAAACCTCATTAAAAATCCAGGTAATACAAAAAACCCACAGATGGGCAGGCAATACTTAGGTTTCCCCTTTCTTAATACACCCACACACAAAAAAATGTAAATTATAGTTAATAAGCATTAGCTTATTCCTAACATCCACAATTACTTAAAACCATCTCTAGTTCCTAAGACAAGAAACAGCCAGCATTGACATACCTTGAATGGATCACCTTGCCATTGATCATAAGAAATTGTAATGTTGGCATATTGTTGTTATATCTGCCATTGCAAAATGTCATTTACCACAGACAAATCCATGGTTTACATTGTCTTCAGGTATTATTGACAAGAACAAATTTGGTTGCTCTGTGCTTTTAAAAAATCTGATTAGATGGGGGTGGGTCATAGATCATAGAATTTACATTGAGAAGGAGGCCATTTAGAACATAGAACATAGAACAGTACAGCACAGAACAGGCCCTTCGGCCCTCAATGTTGTGCCGAGCCATGATCACCCTACTCAAACCCACGTATCCACCCTATACCCGTAACCCAACAACCCCCCCTTAACCATACTTTTATTAGGACACTACGGGCAATTTAGCATGGCCAATCCACCTAACCCGCACATCTTTGGACTGTGGGAGGAAACCGGAGCACCCTGAGGAAACCCACACGTATACGGGGAGAACATGCAGACTCTGCACAGTGACACAAGCTGCGAATCGAACCTGGGACCCTGGAGCTGTGAAGCAACTGTGCTAACCACTGTGCTACCATGCTGGGTCTATACACAGTAAATGTTGGAAAGCTTTTCCAATGTTTATGCAAATGCAGGACACAAATGAAGGGAGTAGGTTTTGCTGGAAGTAGCATTAACAACAGTCAATGAAGAGTAATTATAGCATTTATAAAATAATCCTATAAGTAAACAAATTCTTCAAATTTTGCTGATGGTACTTTTACTTTAAAGACACAGGGCGCGATTCTCCGCACTCACGACGGGTCGGAGAATAGCGGGCATCGCAAATTTTTACGGCGACGCTGGTCCGACGCCCTCCCGCTATTCTCCGAACCCCGCACAAACTCCGAGTCGCCATTCCCGCCAAACGCCTCCATTACGCCCCCGACACGACCAGAATCGCTACAAATTGCCCCCCCCCCCGCTATTCACCGGCCCGGATGGGCCGAAGTCCCGACGTCATCGCGCACTGTTTACACGGCGTGAAACACACCTGCTTTTTAAGTTCGTCAACCAGTTGTGCTGGCTGACGACTGCTTCCAGGAGGTTAGCGCACCGCTCAGCGCACCACTCAGCGCACCGCTCAGCGCACCGCTCGAGTCTGGCCACAACGGGGAAGGCATCCCTGAGAACGGGAGGGGGGTCCAGAGCGGGGGGGAGTGGGGAAGATGGAGGGGGGAGTGGGGGAGACGGAGAGGGCAGTGGGAGAGACGGAGAGGGCAGTGGGGGAGACGGAGGGGGGAGGAGTGGGGGAGACGGGGGGAGTGGGGGAGACGGAGGGGGGGGGAGTGGGGGAGACGGAGAGGGCAGTCGGGGAGATGGAGAGGGGGGGAGTGGGGGAGACGGAGGGGGGGAGTGGGGGAGACGGAGGGGGGGAGTGGGGGAGACGGAAGGGGGGGAGTGGGGAAGACGGAGGGGGGAGTGGGGGAGACGGAGGGGGGGAGTGGGGGAGACGGAGGGGGGGAGTGGGGGAGACGGAGGGGGGGAGTGGGGGAGACAGAGGGGGGGTGGGGGAGATGGAGAGGGCAGTGGGGGAGATGGAGGAGGGGAGTGGGGAGATGGAAAGGGCAGTGGGGGAGATGGAGGGGGGGGAGTGGGGAGTGGGAGTGGGGGGGGTTAGGTAGAGAGTGAGCGAGTGAGCCGTCCAACCCCGTAACAAAATGTCTGCCACCATGCCATGGCGTGCCGGTCACGAGGACACGGCCGCTGGTTCCCCTGTGGCTTACGGCCACAGGCCACTGACGCACCGGTGAGGAGGACATAGTTTACTGGCCGTTGGATGCAGAAAGTGACCAGGGGTTAGGCTGCCCGCGTGTCAGCAGCGCGACCAGGCCACTGGGACACACAAGTATCCCGTGGCTGGCGGCTGCCGAGTTGTCGACTAACCTCCGTCTAACATGTCCCGTTTCTCTGCCCCCACCACCCTTCTGTAGGTTAGCACAATGTATGTGAACAGAACAGCTATGTTCTGCGCAGTGGTTGGGGCCGCTGTACTGCATTTGGCGATGCAGCAGCATCCACACCCACAACCCGCAGTGGATGCAGGGCCAGCTGCAGCAGCAGAGGGAAGGGCCGAGGAGTTGCCAGTCATCGAGCAGCATGGGGAGGAGGAGGAGGAAGAGGAAGAGGAGAGAGTGAGGGTGCAGCCACGGCGCCAGAGGCGACGACCAAGGCCGAGGGTGTACCGTGTCCGGGTCTGTTTCCTAACAATGACGGACATCATCTGCAGGAGGAGACTCCGGCTGAGTAGGCAGATGGTGATACATATCTGTCACCTCATGGCGCACCTCACCCCACGTGGAATGGGGGGAGGACACGCGATCCCGGTTGCCATCAAGGTGGCGGTCGCTCTTAACTTCTATGCTACCGGCTCCTTCCAGTCTCCGAGCGGGGACGTCTCCAGGATCTCCCAGTCATCGGTGCACAGGTGCATCCGGGATGTGACCGACGCCCTCTATGCCATCGCGGACCACTACATCACCTTTCCCGAGGACCAAGCAAGTCAAGACTCACAAGCTCGTGGATTTGCCAGCGTGGCCGGGATACCGAGGGTGCAGGGGGCAATCGATTGTGTTCACGTCCCCATGCGCCCGCCTGCAGGGGACAGGGACGTGTTCACAAACAGAAGGGGGACATACTCCATTAATGTCCAGGTGGTATGCGACCCCCACATGAGGATCATGAATGTCTGTGCAAGGTTCCCAGGGAGTGTGCATGACTCCTACATACTGGCGCAGTCGTTCATCCCTGCGATGTTTGAGGGACGTCCCCCCCGGCTGAGGGGCTGGTTGCTAGGCGACGGGTTATCCGCTGAGGTCTTGGCTGATGACGCCTATACGGAGGCCTCAGACCAATGCGGAAACACGATACAACGAGGCCCATGCAGCAACCAGGGGTGTGGTGGAGCTGCTGCCTTGGCCTCCTGAATGAGATTCAGGTGCCTGGACCGCTCCTGGAGGGGCCCTGCAGTACCAGCCCGACAGGGTCGCTCGCATTGTTATGGTCTGCTGTGCGCTGCACAACATCGCGATGCAGAGGGGAGATGACCTGCTGCAGGAGGCGGAGGGAGAAGCTAGTGGCAGTGGTGCCAGCACAGAGGAGGAGGAGGAGGAGGAGGAGAGGGAGGAGGAGGAGGGGGAGGCTGGCGGAGTGGCAGGTGCAGCACGCAGACACGACCCAGGTGCTGGTGATGTCCAGGAGGCGGCACGACAGACCCGGCGAGGACGGCGGGCACGCGACGCCTTGGTGGCAGCACGGTTCACGCATCGCATGTGACGTCCCCGCTGAACACCAAACCACCACCTGCATCGCTAGTCGTGCAGAGGGTCAACACACAACTTCCACCACCACAACCCCCCCCCCCCCCCCCCCCCCCCCCCCCCCCCCAACCCACTCTCAGTGTACACAGCTCCACTTAGACATCACCCTTACCACTGGGTCCAGACGGTATGGCACAACATTGATGGCTGTGTCAGCGGGTGTGATCAGTGCCATGTGGAATGATGACAGCCCGCTCTGCGAAGAGCTGTGAGCTCAGAATCGTTAGAGAGAGTCTGACCCATGGCAATAGCTGAACCAACCACCTTGGTGGCTGCTGAGATCGTTACGGACACTCTACCACGTGCCCGCGTGGGCTAGCTGTGGGAGGGGGTAGGGGCAGGGACTGCACACCCGGCACCGAAGTTTCACCGCTCGTCAACCCCAGCGACACTCGGTCACCATCACGATTCCTGTGGCTGTGGAACAATCACACGGTATTACAAATAAGGTGGAACAGTGCGTTTAATGTTAACAATTATTTACAGGTGCCCTAGCCCCTACAACTAAACTGCCCTTCACCCGTGCCAACTTACTCAGTGTCTATCTTAGTTGCCTTACAGGCCCTAACACTACGTCTACGTGAGTCCCCAGATGATACAGCAGGAGTGGAGGAGGATTGCTGCGAATCGCCCCCCTCGACTCGTTTCTCCTTGGCCAAGCGTTTCCTGGGGCGACCCGGCCTTGATGGGCCAGGCTGCTCTGTGGACGACTCGGGTGACATTGTGCCACCCTGCTCTGCCTGCTGCCCACTCGATGCACCAGGGATGGGACGAGGGGGAGGCCGAGAATTCCGGGACCTCCCGTGATGGACTTAATGGGACGGGCCCTGAAACCTCCTCCTCCCTCGGGGAGCCCGGTGGCCCCCGGGCCTCACTTTGGGACAGAGGTGCGAGCGGGGAGGTGCCCCGTCGCACCACCGACACCTGGCGCTGCCAGTCCTGGAGGCCTGCAACGGTATCGACCAGGATCCGAAGGTTTGCAGACACGGAGTCCAGGGAGTTAGACATTCCCGCCAGGGACTGTGCGACCTCAACCTGTGTGTGCACGACGCCATCCAGCACATGTGTCAGGCGGTTGATGCTCTCGGCGACTGACTGCTGCGACTGGGCAATGACCTGGTGAGACTGGGCCAAGGCCTGCAGGGCGCCGGCAATGTCGTTTTGCCTCTGGCACATTGCTGCCTGTGAGAGGGCAACCCTGTCCAGGGCCGAGGATGACGCGTGCACATTAACCCCAACGCCTTGCATAACCTGACCCATTGCCTCCACCGCGGATGCCATCCGTGCGGTGTCGGATTGGGTCTCTGCCAAGAGCGGCACCACTCCCTGCTCGTGGACGCGGTTCGACTCCTCTAACAGAGTCTGGAAGACAGCCCTCATCCCGTCATTGTCTCCCTGGGTTTCTTGAGGCATCGGCTGTGCGGGTGGGTTGAGAAACTCCAGGAACTCCGAAAACGTCTGGGAGCCAGCTGCATGCTGGGCCTGGTCTGGCCTCCGCGAGTCCGGGCCCTCGGTTGCTCCGACCTCCACCTGCTGTACCTGCTCAGCTGTGATGTGTGAACCAGACTGTGACCCAGGAGACTCATCACTAAATAGGCCCGCCGGGGTGTGTCTCTGGGATAATGGATGTTGTGGGAGATAGCAGTGCCACAAGCCCGATGTTGTCGCAATTTAGCCCCTCCTCAATGGTGTCGGGCCGCTCAGAGTCCGGAGGGTTATCGCTGGCCATTTCCGTGGCTTGTGGTCTCGCCACCCTCTGGGCGTCCTGATCCGCAGATTGGGTTGGGGAGGATGGGACTCCCCGCTGATCGGGCACCCTCTGTCATGCGGCCCCGGGTGAGGTGGGGGCAGATGCCTGTGTCCGCCTGCAGCCAGACGGCCCTGGTCGTTCGGCATCACGTCCTAGGGAAGAGAATGAGACGGGTTATTTAGATTTGCTCGGCAGGCCGCTGGACGGTCCCAGTGGGCAGCGTGTGAAGGGACAGAGGATGGGGGAGGTATCCCAGTGGGCAGGGTGTGTGAAGGGACAGAGGATGGGGGAGGTATCCCAGTGGGCAGGGTGTGTGAAGGGACAGAGGATGGGGGAGGTATCCCAGTGGGCAGGGTGTGTGAAGGGACAGAGGATGGGGGAGGTATCCCAGTGGGCAGGGTGTGTGAAGGGACAGAGGATGGGGGAGGTATCCCAGTGGGCAGGGTGTGTGAAGGGACAGAGGATGGGGGAGGGGTGGGTGTTTGTCAAGGAGGGTTGTCTCACTTGTTGCAGCTCCGCCAACCTCGCATAGCGCGACATCCCGGGTGGCAGACCCCCCAACAAGGTCCAGTGCCCTCTGCTCAAAGGTGGTGAGGGGGTGCAGGTTGGGCGAACCCCCTCCAGTCTGGTGCCGCTCACGGGTGTTGTGATCGGACTTGGCCTGTTGGGGGAGGGTACATAGGTAGATCATTACAATACGGTAGGTATCAGCAGTCCGTTCAGATACTGGCACAGTTTGGGGGTCAAGTTGTCATAAGACGATTGCATCTCTCCACGGGGCCAGAGCGCTGGGTCTGTGACAACTTTGTGAACCACCCTCAAATAACTCTGGCCCAATCCCCCTCCACCCCCCGTGCCAGGGGGGGAGGTGGGTGATTAAGTAAAGGGGGGGGGAGGGACGGTTGTGACCAGGGGGCACCTTCTTGGCACTTACCCTGGCAGCCCTGGTGAGGTCGTGAAGCTTTTTTCGGCACTGCTCTGCTGAGCGAGGGGTCTGCCCCACAGCACTGACGGCAGCAGCCACCTCACGCCAGGCTGGCGTACCGCGCTGGCAGGTTGGCGATGCCCTCTCCGCGGGCGAATGATGCCCCTCCTCTGCTCGACAGCATCGAGCAGCGTCTCGACATCGGCCTCCACAAAACGAGGTTCAGCTCTCCTGGGCTCCGACATCATGGCCTACAGATTCGGTGCTCGCCCGCGCCTTTTTACGGCATCGGGCGGCGTCACATGGGCGTGATCGTGTCGTCATCGCGCACGTGATTGACGCGGCCGCGTTCCTAGCCCATTTCCCGGACGTGAATACGTCGGGAAATGGACCCTTCCCGACCGTCGTAAAACGCGCCCGTTTTTTACGACAATTTCGCAATTTTTCGCGGGTGCGGAGAATCGCACCCACAATTTTTCAGGGATTTATAATTCTTCTGGACAATTCTGTGGATAAGGAATCATATTTTATAGAAGATAGGCCATATCTTATGACCTTGATGTTCTGCTGCAGATCTTGGAAAAGCCACAATCTCCATGGTGATCTGTTGCTCAGGCAGGCAATCATGCAACACGGCACAGATGTGTTATTACCTACCCCATAAAAACTCTGTAACGACACAGACTGCATGGCACAGGATCAAATGATCTCATAAAATGTTTGTGATAAACTATATTTTGTGGCCAAGCTCTGTGAGGTCTGAACCCTTGGCATTAGCAGTGGAAGGAATTTTAAACTGGGTCTTCTTTCGGTTCCACGTTTACTGGCTTTACCTCACTTATTCTCAATGCTTCTTCAATGGTAAATTCTGGAATTCACTCATTAATCTTCCCAAGGTGAGAGATATATATAACAGTGTTGATGTTTGCTACAATACATGTTGGTGATCCAGGGTATATTCAAGATCCAGGGTATGTCATGTGTAATCAATGTGGATGGCTGCATGATGATGATAGGTAGTTTTATGGGCAGCTTGGTAGCGCAGTGGTTAGCACTGCTGCTTCACAGAGCCAGGGACTCGGGTTCGCTTCCCACTTGGGTCACTATCTGTGCGGAGTTTGCATGTTCTACCCGTGTCTGCGAGTGTTCCCATTTCCTCTCACAAGTTCCGAAGGACGCGCTGTTAGGTGAATTGGACATTAATAAAGGTTATTATTATGTGATTAAGGTACAGTTTAGACTAGGATGGCACATTTGGCACAACATCCGAAGGAAGGTGGCAGATTCCATGAATGAGATAAGACCTTGTGAGCTAGATACGGTGCAAGACAACTAGATCAGATTGAACAAACTCGATAAGTGCAAACAAATTAGATAACTGAAACACAAACATGAAACTGTTGAAGTTTGGGGAAAGATGAGGGAGGGATTACCGACTAAATAATTTGTTCCTTAGCTATTTTGATTCAGAAATAAACATTGATCAGGCATCGGCGAGCATCCCTCTTCTTCTCCAAAATAATGGGATCTTTGTATGTCAACCTGAAACAGAAGAGGGAGCTTTGGTTTAATGTCCCACCAGAAGAATGAAATTACATCTTTGACAGTGTAGCACTCCCTCAGTACTGCTTTTGGAGCATCAGCCTAGATCTTATCTCTGAAGTGAAAGTTGAGCCTGGAACCTCCTGGTTCAGAGAAAGTGGAGAATAAATCACAGCAAGAGACTGCACCATATGACATGAAGACTGCCTGTGCAGCAGTAATGTCAGAAGATGGGGAACAAATCAGTTTCCCATTTTCTTACCTGGGGTCACACCCTGGAGAATTGGGGACAGGAAGGAATGAAACCCTTCAGAAAATGGGGGACAAAGATAACGGAGACTATGCTTAATTTGCATCTCTGAACATCTAGCTGTAATGATTCGTATGAAGAACTAGTGCAACGTTTCTAAAATGCTGGTGTTTGTGACATAGAGAAGGACTGAATGCAAATTCCCATTTGATTGTCACCAGTGATAATTATGTATTTGTTAAACATTACACTTACATATGAGGGACTCCCGGGGGAATGCCTTTATCGGGTGGCCCATCAGCGAGGTTCTGCGGCCGGCCACACTATCTCGCACCACTGCGCAGCAGCCCCCTACCCCTGGATTCCCCATCTCCAAGGACAGGGGTGACCCGATCCTTTCCCCCCTCAGTACCCCTATAATAGGGAGACCCCCAGGGACCCTTATAATAGAGGGACTCTCAGGAACTCTTGTATTGGGGGGACTGCCCCAGAGATCCTTGTAATAGAGGTACGTCCAGGGACCCCTGTTAAAAGGGAGAACCCCGCCTCAGGGACCTCTGTAATGGGGGAACCACCACCGGGATCCCCTGTAATAGGGAGACCCCCAGGGACCCCTGATCAAAGGGAACCCCCACAGGAACCCTTGTAATAGGGGACTCCCACAGGAACCCCCGCAGAAAGGGACCCCACCCCACAGACCCACCTGCCCTCACACAAACTCCCCAGAGAAAAGAGACTCCTGTCTGGAAGCTTGAGAGCAGTCCAGACAGGGCCAGTGAGAAGAGTTACAACTGTTACACTTAGCTTGAAGCACCACATGTCCATTCCTTAAACCTGCATCTGGTTCCCAAAAATCCATTAGCTGCAAGCCATTCATAGCATTCTAGTTGTGGTCTGTGATTGACAGCTTCTACAAACCATCTGCAGCTTTGATCCTTAAGATCCATTTGTATCCATTTACATGCTCCCGCTGGTGCGCAGCATGGACCTCGATTCCAGGGTTCAGAGCATCGCGTTCATCTCGGCACCCAGCGTCAATCCCGATTTTGCCCCAACGCCCAATTCTCCATCTCATCGGGGATCGCGATCCAGCCGTCACGGAATGGAGAATCCCACCCAAAGTCTTCCAGAATGATCTCAGTCCTTGAAGATGAACCATTTTCTGTGACTAAAGAGTTCATAACAGTCTGATAACAACCCTCTGAAATGTCTTGGCATATTAGACCTTGTTAAAGGCTCTGTATTAATGCAGAACGTTGCTGTAGCATGATGGTTTGGACAGGCTAAAGAGCTCCGAATTAGAACACACGTGGACTAAACCCGAGTAGTTAACAGATAACGGGGTATTAAATTACACAGTTTTGATGGGTAATTGCTTTGAGAAAAGTACAAAGCATCTATTAAACCTGAATGATGTGGCTTTAGCAAAAGATAGTCCCGTGCACAATTATCACAGCAGGGAGACAAAAATGGAACTACTTTGCTGGAGCAGGACATTTGCAGGTTTATATTTAATGACAGCTGACAGTATTCAATTCTTCTTGACCAAAGCAGATACTGCCGTACTCAATTTCATTTCTATTTTTGATATTCTCGCACTCCTAAGCATTTCAATATGAGATGCTAAGTGATGATTTTATGATGTGCTCCTCCAGGAGCTCAATTAACGACACAGTTCTACTAGCCCTATTAGAACTGACGTTAGGACTGATGTTAATAATAATCAAGCGTACCACGACAACAAAGGAATAGAAAAATCAATTTGTTTCATCAGTGTGGCCTTGAGCATCATTTGATGACTGTGTGAGCGTCAGTTTACCGATAATTGCATACAGTTGAGGGGCACTATCTACATAGTCTCATGTAAGCATGGGGAAAGACTAAATATAAAAGTCATTGGTGGTTTTTGCAGCCCTCCCATAACACAGCTTCTAAAATTTCTGTCTGTTCTGTCTGTCTGTCTGTCTATCTGTCTATCTATCTATCATATAATGAATTGGTAAACTGGTTGGAACATTCAGCATGGCCAAGTGATAAAAACCAGACTAGAAAATTGTTGTATAGTCAGTCAGCATGGATTTGTTAAGCGAAAATCATGTCTGACAACATGATTGAATTTTTTGAGGTGGTAACACGGAGGGTCGATGAATCTAGACTGGATTATTCAAATTGGCAAGGGTAGCATAACGGAGAGTTAATTGAATGTATCAGAGATTGTTTCTTGGAGTAACATGTTGTGGAACCAACCAGAGAGCAGACTATTCTTGATTTGGTATTGTGCGATGAGGAGAGATTAATTAATTACCTCACAGTAAAGGATCCTCTGGGGAAGAGTGATCACAGTATGATAGAATTTCAAATTCATTTTGAGGGTGAGAAACTGGACTGCCACACTAGTGTCATGGAGCTAAACAAAGGTAATTATGTTGGCATGAGGACAGATTTTACCTGAGTGGATGGGGCAGGAAGACTAAAAGGTTGGATGGTTGATGAGCAGTGGCAGCTATTTAAGGAGATATTCAATTCTTCCCAACTAACATATATTCCAGAGAGGAAGAAAGATTGTAAGAGGTGGGAAAATCATCCATGGCTAAACAAGGAAGCTAAAGATAACAGAAAGCCAAAAACTAAGACAAACCATATTGCACGGTCAGTGGGAGACTGGAAGATTGGAAAAAGATTTAAAGATCAACAAAGGATTACTAAAAAAGTAATAAAAAGAGCAAAGGTAAATGATGGAAGAAAAGTAGGGCAAAATATAAAAAATAGAAAAGGATATTCTGTTAGCATATTAAAAGGAAAAGAGTAGCTTAAGTGAATATTGGTCCCTTGGAGGTTGAGGCCGGGAGTTAATAGTGGGGAACACAGAAATGGTGGAGACCCTAAATCAATATTCTACCTCAATTTTCACAGTGGAGTATACTGTTACTATCCAAATTTAACAGACGATGCAGTGGTAATAGAAAGGGAGGAACGTAGAACACGGTAGCACAGCGGGCAGCACGGTAGCACAGTGGTTAGCACAGTTGCTTCACAGCTCCAGGTTTCCCAGGTTCAATTTCTGGCTTGGGTCATTGTCTGTGCGGAGTCTACATGTTCTCCCCGTGTCTGCATGGGTTTTCTCCGGGTGCTCCGTTTTCCACCCACAGCCCAAAGATGTGCAGGTTAGGTGGATTGGCCATGCTAAATTGCCCTTAGTGTCCAAAAAGGTTGGGTGGGGTTACTGGGTTACCGGGACTGGGTGGAGGTGTGGGCTTGGGTAGGGTGCTCTTTCCAAGGGCTAAATTCTATGAATCATCATCAATAGGGAAAAAGTACTAAACAAACCATTGGGATTGAAGGCAGGTAAGTCCCTAGGGCCTAATGGCCTACATCCTAGGGTCATAAAGGAAGTGGCAGTGGAGATAGCGGATCCATTGGTTATAATAGGATGCAGGGAAGGTTCCAGTGGATTGGAAAAATGCGAATTTAAAGCCCATATTCAAAAAATACGATAGGCAGAAAGTAGGAGATTATAGTCCAGCCAGTTTAACATATATTATTGGGAATCTACTAGAATCCATTATAGCATGGTCAGTCCACCTAACCTACTTATCTTTGGATTGTGGGGGTGAAACCCACATAGACAAGGGGAGAATGTGCAAACTCCACACGGACAGTGATCCAGGGCTGGGATTCGAACCTGGGTCCTCAGCGCCGTAGGCTGCAGTGCTAACCAATGTGCCACGTGCCGTCGCTATTTTGATGTTTAAATGCTGATACCAAAATTCATGAAGCAGGAATTTGGACTTAACAGTAGTATATAAATATTTTAGTAATATTACTTACAGGAATTGACATCTATATTATCTGCTTCCCTATCTTTTTATGCCTACTCCTCCAGGCACCATACTTTAAAAGGATGTCGATGACCATGGTCCAATCGTACCATAAACTTGTCTTCCAATTTGATTTTTTTTCCTCCTCAAGTGTCGGTCTGTATCTTGTTTTTATGTTTAGACATTCCAATTCAATTCTCTTCCCACACCTGGTGCTGCACTAAGGCAGCCTTTTGCCTGTTTCCATAATTCCCGGAACAGGTCACCAGTCTGTTGCTAGGGCTTATAGTTTGAGGGGCGCCATTCCTAATCAAGAGCAGTTGACCAGGAGTCTCTCCCGCTCTTACCGCCAGCCATTGGCGTGTTTGGAAGGATTTGCAGGTTGACACTCAACCTGTTTGACTGTGTTATGAATGCACCTTCTTCGAACATCAAGTCCTGGGGTGGGACTCAGACCCCAAGCTTCTGGCTCAGAGACAGGGGCACTACCCGATGCGCCACAAGACCTTCCAATTTCAGACATATCTGACCTTTATTCTTTTATTAACACCTTCTTTGGGCCAATGCTTTCTGTTCCATGACACCGTCATCATTTATCACCCCCCCCCCCCCCCGCCCCCCGCCCTTTAATGCACCATTCCACAATGCAGGTGAGGAGCAGCAAAAGGTACAGTTGATGAAAGTTCCAATGATTATTTCTAAAAGTGTGAATATTTCAGATCTCATTGTGGATTCCTTGTGGCAGCAAGCGTTTGAGAGTAAAGCCAAAGTCTTATAAGTCAAATAAATACTGTAGTAGATTGAGAAGAATCAACCTGAATTAGTGCCAGAGAGAGAGGAATAAAATGACCTATACAAAATAAAATGGCTGCCACCACAGCAATGAATGCACCGCTCCAGCTCAGAATGAATTGGTATGCTGAAGGTGTCATAGAGACACTTGAGAACATTTGCACAATTAGCTTTTTAAAAGGCACGAGCAAAGACGGGCCGGTCAGCTGAAACCTTTTGTGGTGAAGAGTCAAAGGTTCAGATCTTTTCAATAGCTGGGAGGCAAGTAGAAATAACAGTAAAAATCCAGACAATGTTTTCGAGAAATTCAGCGCACATTTCCAGTCAAAGTCAAACCGTTGGATCCACCGACATGAATTTCAAAGGCTGAGGCAAGAACCAGGTGAGCCCGTTGACAATTTTATAGAATCACTACAGTGCAGGAGGAGATCATTCTGCCCATCGAGTCTGCACCAACCCGCTGAAATAGCATCCTTCCCAGGCCCACTCCTCTGCCCTATTCCCATTACCCTACCTAACCTGCACATCTTTGGACACTAAGGGGAAATTTAGCATGGCCAATCCACCTAACCTGCACAACTTTGGACTGTGGGAGGAAATCGGGGTGCCCGGAGGAAACCCACACAGACACGGAGAGAAAGTACAAACTCCACAAAGTTACTCAATGCCAGAATTGAACCCCGGGTCCCTGGTGACGTGAGGCAATAGTGATAACCACTCTTAACAAGGTTGGAAAATAAAGGCTGTGAGTGCAAATTCCAGGAAACAATTTAAAGGTTGCTAGATCAGTTCAATTTGGACTCTACACACATTTGTATGCAAATAAATTAATTGGAAAGGAGCAGCTCAACTTCATTGGCTGTAAACACTGTCAGAGCATGTGAAAGCATGAGTAGGCAGATGGAGATACTGACTACCCAAATGGCTAGCCTTAAGCTAAGTCAAGCGAAAGGCAGCAGGGTTGATGCAGTGAAACAGCAACAAAAGGATGCACACCACACAGAGAGAAAGATGTGCAGGAAGCTGTGGATGGCCACGTGAGCTCTCAGACAGAAGGAAATGTCCCACATATGGAACACATTCCAGAGTTTGTGGGAAGCCCAATCACTGAGAATACATCCATACTCTGGAAGATGATGGTGAGTTTGAGTCCCAATAGATATAGGAACCATACAACTGCATGGAATGGCTGAATGTGTTAATTCCCAGAGAAAATAAATTCACATAACCCTTTAGATCAGGAAGAAGAGGAGGAATAATCCCACAACCATAAATCTGAAACTGAAGCTTGACACCAGAGCACATAATCACAACATCCTGTTCAGACTATACCAGAAGATCTTACCTGAAAATTTGACAGTTAATGTACACCCAAAGAGAAATGGTGTGAAACTGAGCAGTACTGTGCTGGTGGCATATGGTGGAACTGAGATTTGACAGCCAGAAACAACCCAAATCAGAGTGACATTCAAAAGAAAAGACTTTTTCGGCACGCTCCACAACATCACTGAAGCAGATGATCCGACGAGTAAAGTATAAGATGAAGGTGTCACTGAAGGTATCTTTTTAAAAAATTCAGTCATGGATGCGATGTGGGTGTCGCTGGCTCTATCAGCATTTATTGCCCATCCCTAATTGCACTTGAGGGGGTATTTAAGAGTCAACCACATTGCTGTGGGTGACACATGTAGGACAGGCCAGGTAAAGATGGCAGATTTCCTTCCCTAAAGGGCAACAATCAGCAATGGTTTTGTGGTCAACATTAGACTTTAATTCCAGCTTTTTATTGACACTATTTGCCCTAGTGGGATTCGAACCTGGGTCAGGAGAGCATCACCCCGGGTCTTTACATTACTCATCCAGTTACAGTAACACTATGCCACCGCCTCCCCTATACTTCCCCCTATCATAGCACACCCAGTGAATATTGCCCTCCGTTCGAAGTGAGAAAGATCTAGAACATAGACATAGAACATAGAACAGTACAGCACAGAACAGGCCCTTCGGCCCTCGATGTTGTGCCGAGCATTGTCCGAAACCAAGATCAAGCCATCACACTCCCTGTCATTCTGGTGTGCTCCATGTGCTTATCCAATAACTGCTTGAAAGTTCCTGATGTGTCCGACTCCACTATCACAGCAGGCAGTCCATTCCACACCCTAACCACTCTCTGAGTAAAGAACCTACCTCGGACATCCCTCCTATATCTCCCACCCTGAACCTTATAGTTATGCCCCCTTGTAACAGCTACATCCACCCGAGGAAATAGTTTCTGAACGTCCACTCTATCTATCCCCCTCATCATCTTATAAATCTCCATAAAGTCACCTCTCATCCTCCTCCATTCCAAAGAGAAAAGCCCTAGCACCCTCAACCTTTCCTCATAAGACCTATCCTGCAAACCAGGCAGCATCCTGGTAAGTCTCCTTTGCACCCTTTCCAAAGCTTCCACATCCTTCCTATAGTGAGGTGACCAAAACTGCACACAATACTCCAAATGTGGTCTCACCAGGGTCATTTACAGTTGCAGCATAACCCCACGGCTCTTAAACTCAAGCCCCCTGTTAATAAACGCTAACACACTATAGGCCTTCTTCACGGCTCTATCCACTTGAGTGGCAACCTTCAGAGATCTGTGACATGAACTCCAAGATCTCTTTGTTCCTCCACATTCCTCAGAACCCTGCTGTTGACCCTGTAATCCGCATTCAAATTTTTTCTACCAAAATGAATCACTTCGCACTCCATCTCCCATTTTTCGGCCCAGCTCTGCTTCCCATCAATGTCTCTTTGCAGCCTACAACAGCCCTCCACCTCGTCCACTACTCCACTAATCTTGGTGTCATCAGCAAATTTACTGACCCACATTTCAGCCCCCTCCTCCAAGTGATTGATAAAAATCACAAATATCAGAGGACCCAGCACTGATCCCTGTGGTACACCGCTGGTAACTGGTATCCAGTCTGATAATTTTCTATCCACTACCATCCTCTGTCTTCTATGTGATAGCCAGTTACTTATCCAATTGGCCAAATTTCCCTCGCTACCACACCTCCTTACTTTCTTCTTAAGCCGATCATGGGGAACCTTATCAAACGTCTTACTAAAATCCATGTATACAACATCAACTGCTCTGTCTTCATCTACACACTTAGTTACCTCCTCAAAGAATTCAATCAAATTTGTGAGGCAAGACTTACCCTTCACAAATTCGTGTTGACTATCCCGGATTAAGCTGCACCTTTCCAAAGGATCATAAATCCTATCCTTCAGGACCTTTTCCATTAACTTACCGACCACCGAAGTAAGACTAACTGGCCTATAATTACCAGGGTCATTCCTATTCCCTCCCTTTCTTGAACAGAGGAACAACATTTGCCACTCTCCAGTCCTCTGGCACTATCCCCGTGGACAGTGAGGACCCAAAGATCAAAGGCAAAGGCTCTGCAATCTCATCCCTTGCCTCCCAAAGAATCCTGGGAGATATCCCATCTGGCCCAGGGGACTTGTCAACCCTAAGATTTTTCAAAATTGCTAATACATCCTTCCTCCTCCAACATCTACCTCCTCCAGCCTACCCACCTGTATCACACTCTCATAATCAAAAACATGGCCCCTCTCCTTGGTGAACATTGAAGAAAAGTATTAATTCAACGCCTCTCCTATTTCTTCTGACTCCATGCACAATTTCCCACGACTGTCCTTGACCAGCCCTAACCTCACCCTGGTCATTCTTTTATTTCTCACATAACAGTAAAAAGCCTTGGGGTTTCCTTGATCCTATTCGCCAAGGACTTCTCATGCCCCCTCCTAGCTCTCCGAAGCCCTTTTTTTAAGCTCATTCCTTGCTACCTTGTAACCCTCGAGCGACCCAACTGAACCTTGTTTTCTCATCCTTACATATGCTTCCTTTTCCCTCTTGACAAGACATTCAACCTCTTTTGTGAACCATGGTTCCCTCACACGGCCATTTCCTCCCTGCCTGACAGGGACATACCCATTAAGGACACGCAGTATTTGTTCCTTGAACAAGCTCCACTTTTCATTTGTGCCTTTCCCTGACAGTTTCTGTTCCCAACTTATGCTTCCTAATTCTTGCCTAATCGTATCATAATTACGCATCTCCCAATTATAAACCTTGCCCTGCCGTATGGCCCTATCCCTCTCCATTGCAATAGTGAAAGACACCAAATTGTGGTCACTATCTCCAAAGGTTCAAATGTATTCAGAGTGTTTTGATGAGATGATTAGATGCTTTGCAGAATTTGAGTATCACATCATCACCATTGGTCGAGAGAAGAAATGATTCATCCACCGCGTCAAGTACCATCAAACTCAAAAGAGAGATGAAAGAAAGCTCAAGAGTTTGAAGAAAAGAAAATTATTGTCAGAGTCACAGAGACAACAGAATGGGTAAATTTTATTGTTAAGAGAGATAACATGCACAAGGAAATGGGTTTCAGTCGCATATTGGAATAGTCAAGACCAATATTGAATGACACAAAGAGCTCTTTGCAGAAATGGAAATAGGAACATAGGAACAGGAATAGGCCATTCAGCCCCTTGAACCTGCTCCGCCATTCAAGGAGATCATGGCTGTTCTGTGGCCTAACTCCATATACCTGCCTTTGGCCTAAATCCCTTAATAACTGCCTAAAAATGTATCTCAGATTTAAAATTAACAACTGGTCGAGCATCAACTGCCCTTTGTGGAATAGAGTCCCAAACCTCTACCACCCTGTGTGTGGAGAAGTGCTTCCTAACATCTCCCCTGAATGACCTGGCCCACAATGCTTAGACTATGCCCCCCTAGTTCAAGAATCTCCAACCAGTGGAAACAGTTATCTGCCCTATCTTTTCCTGTTAATATCTTGAAGACTTAGATCAGATCACCCCTTAACCTTCTAACTGCAAGAAAAAACAGGCCGAATTTGTATAATCTCTCCTCATAGCTTAACCCCCGCCATCCTAGTATCAGTCTTGTAAACCTATATTCCACTCCCTCCAAGGCCAAAATATCCTGGAAATGTTAGGACTAATTTGGAATGTTCCGGCAGCTAAAGAAGAGGATTTCCAGACGCGTAAAGCAGTCTGGGATGATAAGTTGTAACTGCTGAATAAAGTCGCTGACCTGGAAAGACTGGAGGCTGGGCAGGATATGCTGAAAAGGAAGAGGGACCGCATGCTGGACAGTTAGTATCCATGAGGCATCCATGAGGATGATCCTGAACTTACAGTCAAAACTTAAACTTCTGGCTCAAATAGAAGGACTTGAAAAAAAAATAATGGCAGTGCTGAATTCGGACAGCAAGCCAGTGAAATGTATATGCAGCTCACATCACAGTTGGTGAATGGTTTACTGGAGACCAATAATTGGGGGGCGGTGGGGGTGGCTTGGAGTTAAAAGACAAAATTCATATGCCAGAAGCTGGACAGAGCAGGCACAGCAGGAAGCTGGAGAACCGATGGAAGATGTGTGCGTGGCGTGGTTAGAAGAGAAACATAATGCAGATGTTGAGGAGACATTCTGCCAGGTCAAAGACCAACTGCAGCATGTGGCTTTAGCTCAGAAGTAATGTTTCTGAGAAAAGAACACAACCTATGAAAGACTCTTAAGGTTTTCAGTTTAATTACAAAAGTCAATTGTCAATTTTCTTCAGACATAAAAAAAGTCTGAATGATTTATCTTGCTATAAAGAGACATTATTTGTTTTTTTTAAAGAAAGACGAATGTTATATTATTTGAGACGAGTTTGGAACTTTATTGCTATATGCATGTATACATAAGTATCCAGATGTCGCGTCACATCACTTACTACTGTGGTTTCAACTAACAATGTATTATTCCAGAATACACATGGGGAGCTGCAAAAAAACGGTTGATGAAAGTTCGAGGGCGGGAACCAAT